>NC_137462.1:51454163-52147685 GCF_964235325.1 Thermobia domestica
AGCAGATTTAAACCGCCGTTCCTTGTAATTATAATCAAGCGCCTTAACCACTCCACCAAGTTCGTTGCTCGGTAAGCTTTTAGTTGTTGGCATATTTGTTCGCATTTGTATTTTATGTTCCCAGTTCGACAATTTCTACTCTTTTTTCTCCGTTTACCATGTGTTTCTGGATTTCCCTTCCGGTGTCGTCTTTTATTTACACTATGCACTCTCCGTATTCATAGTTTGTGCCCCTCTTCAATGTCTTATTCAGATTAGGCTTTTCAACTCACCCTTCACTACACATTTGATTGATTTAATTCTCATATTTTCCACGGATGAAGCTCAGGAGTACCAGACTAAAAAAAGAGATGTACATTTACTCTTTTGACAGAGAGTACCTCTGCCATGCCACCAATGACTGTAAAATGGTTCTTTTAAAAATTATGTTATTGAGCCATTAAAGAAAGCCAAGCTACATTGCAATTATTTCATTTATTTATATCTGGTTGTCCTGACAACCTCATATCCAAAATCATATTATTTAAAAACCTATGACAACATATAAATATCTTCTTTTTATCGGTATTATATCTGACTAACTTCCTTTTCTTCTTCAAATAACATAGTTTAGTACATATATAAAAATACTTTACGCCCAAAATTTACAAGTGATAACAATGTACAAAAAATATACAACGTACAGTTCTATATTATGGCGTCCGACGGACTTTTCTTTTTATTCGTTTACTTAATAAAAAGAAAAAGAACTCTGGATCGTTTACTTTTACATATTAATCATTTGAGTTTTCGAATGCACCTCCTATACTTGAAAATTACAATTCATAGAGTTATACGTATATATCATATTTAATTCTATAACAATATTATTATCATATTTATTATCGTATTTATTTTAAACTTTATCATCATCTTCATTTATTTATACATTTCAACGACGATAAGGCACATTTGAAATTTGATTTCCAAGTTGTTTCATTTTAAGTCCTTTTTCGGGTCCATTAAATGCTTCTTACAAGCTATTAATTATTTACTTAGGCATCATGAAGAATATTTCGAGAATTTTAATTTTACCCAATTGCTGTTCCTCAACTTTCAAGTTTCGGGACTTGAGTTTCTGCATTCTGCGAAAATGTATCATACTCACAAGATGTGAATAATCAGTTTCATTGTTTCCATTAATTTGAACTCCAAAATGTTGTTCAATCGGTGCGACATAATCTGTTCTATTATGAATATTGGCAGTTGCAATTCCTCAAGTATCAGACACCGAATAATTTAGAAAATATTTAATTTCAGTTACATATTTAACCCAATCAGTATGTTTATCACGACAACAATGTCGAAATAACATTCCAAGATTTCGATGAATATTTTCCACAACTGAACTGCTGGGATGATACGGCGTTACAAAATGTATTTTAATGCCAGCATTATTCATAGCACGCATCAATATATCGCTACGGAATTGTCCTCCATTGTCACGTATATGTTCAACAGAACCACAATGTGGGATGTAAACGTTCAATATACGGTTAACTATTGCTGATGAAGTAGCTTTACGCAAAGGATAGGCCACCATATATCTTGTGAAAATTTCCATTACGTAAGCAGAAAAGTTTCACCAGTAGGAGCTCTAGGAAGTGGTCTATACAAATCTATAGAAATGAATGAATGTGGACGTTCAAGTATCATGGACAACATAGTTTTGTATATAGATCGATAATTATGCTTGATCTTCATACATTCTTCACAATCATTAATATAATATTTTATTTGGGATCTAAGCGGTTTCCAGTAAAGTTATCATGATAAGCTTTCAATATACATGGAACCAATTTTGGCGGAACACAAATTTTGGCCCTATGTTCGTATTCGAAGTCCTTAATTACCAAAATATTATTCGACATTTGATACAGGGTATTCCATGAACGACGACAGTCATATTTATCTACACTGGACGTCAAATGTTGAATAATTTTTGCATAGGGTTCATATTCTCTCTGAGATTTTTGCAATTCGTACACAGAAATATTGGAAATTTCTTCCTGTAAAATTTTGAAAACATTTATAGATAACACATGATGATTTTCACTAGGAAACAATCTGGATAACGTGTCCACTGGAACGTTTTCAACTCCTTTTATATGTTTGACTTCAAAATCAAAAGATTGCAATTCTAATGACCATCTTAATAAACAACTATTTATCCTTGTATTTTCTTCAAGTGACATAACGAACTGTGGTCCGTGATGACAGTAAAATGACATCCACTAAGATACGGAGCAAATTTTTGTAACGAAAAACGTATCGCAAGCAGTTCAATTTCAGTAATAGTATACCCCTTTTCCGCATTTTCAAAGTTCGACTGACACAATGAATCACACAAAGTTCATTTGTAGAAATCCCAGGTTGCCGTAGTATCCCAGAAATACCTGTAATCACATTGAACAAAGAAAGGACGATTATAGTCAGGATGATTCAAACGAATATTTCTCATAATATATGTTTTCAAAAGGTGAAAACTTTGTTGTTGGGAATCTCCCCATCTCCATGGCACTCCTTTCTTTATTATCGAAAATAAAGGTTCGGCGATTTCAGCGAATTTTGGGATAGATCTCCTAAACCAATTGAAAAACCTAATACTTGCCGATTTTTTTTAAATTAGTGAAAGCTGGCAAATCTCTGATTGCTTGCAGTTTAGAATCACTGTAACACATTCCATTTGCGTCGATTGAGTACCCCAAGAATTCAATGGACTTTTGAAAGAATTTAGACTTTTCGATATTTACTGTTAAACCAAAATTTTCTTATCGCTCAAGAACTAGCTCCAAGGTTTTCAAATAATCTTTTGGTGTTTTCCCATAATCAAAATATCGTCGGCATAATATACGACACTACTATGTAAATCTTGCCTTAACACGATTCAAGCAAGATGCCAATGCTGCACTATCATTTATCAATCCAAACAACACACGATTATATTCTATAACTGACCATCAAGCAGAAAGGCGGTAAACGGTTTCGAATTTTCATCCAACATAATTTGATTATATGCCATGACCAAATATAAATTCCCAAACACTGTTACCCTGTAATGAACTAAGGATTCTCCATCATAGATGATTCTTTTACAATTTTAATTTTCAAAATATTATTTATGAAGGGCTGACATTAAGGCGCAACATTATCCGTAGCAGGAAATAACTTTTGAACTACTAACTCATCTGGTGTGCGTATTGTAAATGTTTTGTTTTCGAAATCCAAAACGGTACGTAATTCTGTTAAAAAGTCTATTCAATTAGTACCTTCTCATTCAATTCGTTAATAACAAAAATTCGAATTGATTTTATAGTTTTGTATCCCAATTTCTACTTGTGTTTTACCTAACACTCTTTTATATGTTTGCCTGTGTAATCAACCAACATCAAATTGTCTACCTTTTGTAATCTAGGGTTTGAATAATTTTTGGCAATTTCATGCCAAAAAGCATATGATAAAAGAGATACGCTAGCACCTGTATCAATTAAAGCATGAATAGGAATATCATTGACTTTTATATTAACTCTCGCCGTGCAAAAGGTTTTTAAAAAGACAAAATCTTTTTCAGTGGTATCTATATTTACTTCTATATCATCGTCAAATCTCCAGAAACAATTAACAATTGGTAAGTATTGATAAACGGCGTTTATATCTAAGATTTTTAAATAAGTCCCATAATCAGAAAGTTGATTGGAAGTATCTAACGCTGACATGGGTTCAACCCCTTCCACATCAGCCCAGTCTAGTTTAAATTACTTTGATTCATAACTTCGGATAAATTACACTGTATTGCACTATCTTGGGTGTTTTCTTGGCGATTATGCATGGTTACAGCACTCGGGTTTCTATGCATGTGATTACTGCCATCTGTAAATCTCCTGTCAATGTAATTTCTGCCATCTCTAAATCGATTTTGTATAGATAAGCGATGATTGTTGTTCCTGCTGAAATTCCAGTTATTATTTCCAAAATTCTTGTTTACGTTTCTACGATTCGGTTGCGTCTGATTACCGGTAACATTACGATCGTTTATTCTGCTATGGAAACAATAAGAATTGGAAGTATTTCCTGGTTGTATACTTACGTTGCAAACTGGAGCATATTGTATGTGATTACGAGAGAATTGCCTTGACCTCTGTCTTGTCCTCTATTACCATTTTGTATTACAGATTGACTTTCATAATTTTGGACGAGCATTATCAGATGGTTAAAATTGATACATTGCACTGACATTGGTAGCTGTTGTAACCTAAAAGGTAATAAAATCCGGATAGAAGCAATGATTCGTCACTCTGGATGACCCGGATTTAACGCTTTCAGCTCGTTAAATGTAGAAACCACAAATTCTGTAATACTTCTATGTAACTTGGGATTGAAGGGTTTCGTTCTTAGCAATGCGCCTCTATTTGCTATCATAAAATCGTTCTCATAATTAGATAGCAGAGCATTCTTAAAGTCAGAATATGTACGAAGGCTATTCCTAATTGCCTTAAACCATGTTAGACAAGGTGACAATAATATATGTGGTACTAACTTTAAATATTGAGATTCGTCTACGCCCATGAGCTCGCACTCGTTCTCGAATTTTTCAAGAAATCCCCTCGCTGTTATGTCTTCCGGTACACCACTAAATATTGTAAGTGATTTCACTTCACTAAACCGTAATGGTTTACCTGTATGAACCTTTAAATACCTGCAGTGTTTACGCTTGTGATGGGATGATCGCCTCTTTCTTCTTTCTCCTTCAATACTGTCTTTATTACAGCTCGATGATTGATTATCTTCAAGAATTGTTCTTGGATGACATGTAGATTCCCAACCGACAGATGTGAGATGTACATAATTCATATGCCCACCATCTTGCATTGAGCCTTCATAAATACACTTTTCTTTAAGGAAGTTCACTTCATCCCGTAACTGTCGAATTTGATTTGCATGTTCATTTACCGTAGTTCCTATAATATCAATAGTGTCCTGAACTTCTGTGCATCTCTGTACTATCTTTTCCATATCTTCATCATAATGTCAAAATTTGGCAGCAATTTGTTGGTTCATCTGATTTAATTGTTCCTGTATTCGATCCCACTTACCATCACTGCGTTGCTGCAATTGCTCTAGTTTTTCATCATTGCGTTCCTGCAATTGTTCTAGTTTTTCATCATTGCGTTGCTGCAATTGTTCAAGCTTCTCATCACAATGTTGAGCTTGATCTCTAACTTGATCCTTGATTTCTTGCGACATTTGTCTTAATAAGTCCATCATGTAGTCTGAAGAATTTGTTACTTGAGTGCCACTCGTTTCACTATCTGGAGCACTCATAACGTTTGTATAGATAATTAGGTCACTTCTCAAAATAATACAATTAATAATTCGCTCAATGCTGTTCGCTTCTACTTTTCTTCAAAACGAACGATACAACTACTCCTTTTCCTGTTCCCGGGTTTCGGCACCATATAAAACGGTTCTTTCAAAAATTATGTTATTGAGCCATTAAATAAAGCGAACCTACGTTGCAATTATTTTAATTTATTTATAACTGGTTGTCCTGACAACGTCATATCCAAAATCATATTATTTTAAAAACCTATTACAACATATAAATATCTTATTTTTATCGATATTATATCTGACTAACTTCTTTTTCTTCTTCAAATAACATAGTTTAGTACATATATAAAAATACTTTACGCCCAAAATTTACAAGTGATAACAATGTACATAAAATATACAACGTACCGTTGTAACTGCTACAGAGTGTTATATGAGACTGGAACTTGAACTAATACGAGATCAATACAACTTAATTGTATTTACTCTTGCCGAAATGCTAAAAACGTAAAGGCATTTTAGGACTTCATTCTAAATATGGGTGTGACATAGTAGGTTGCTTTAAGAGCAGAGGAAAACAATCAATCTGACGCATTTCTGAATCTTCTGAAGAAAATATTCTAGAAGCATTTGATAGATTAGACTGGCCAAATAGTTAAGGTGCGTTGCAAACGATACGACCAGTGCATTAAAGTACGAAAAATATATGTAAAAGGAGGTAAGTGAACTAGATTGGATAGTTAATGTAACTCTGACAATAAATCAAAGGAAATCAAGCAAGTAGTGCATATATTGTATGACACAGTGTGTAGAAATACAACAAATAATTGGTATACAGAGAAATACACTGTTGCAAAATTATACGGCCACTGCACTTATACCCTATGTATGAACCACTGTTCACTCCTAGTTGAAACACGAGGTCAAATATGGTAATCACTAGGTTCTGTAAAGTGTAAGTGGTAAGGTGCATCCAATGCAACAATAGTAGCATCTTTGAAAGACTCGTTACCATCGTATTGTCCAGCTCAGCATACACTTGCCGACACAACACATCCCAAACATTTTCCATTGTATTTAGATCCAGGGAGATTGCAGGCCAATCCATTACACGCACGTCTTTGTAGTCAAACCTTTCTTTTCTAAAGTTAACCACATGTATAGGGGAATTATCCTGTTGAAAGACTCATAAAGATCTACCAATCATACTAGCGAAGTGAAGCAGATTACCTTCGAGCACAGTTTGATAATCATTGGCCTTGATACGGCAAGAAAGGAAAGGGAGATTGATTTTACCATCAGCATCAAACCCAGCTCAGACCATTATAGATTTGCCACCTTGTTGCTGTTTGGAAAAGATCTGTTCTTCTTCCTTCAAATCATGGCAATGATATGCCCATCAATCAGTCCCGTCTAAATTATATTTCTTTTCATACTGAAGATTACCCGCTTCCATTCTTCTTTCCAATGCACATGCTCTTTCGCCCATCGTAGTCTCTTGCGCTTTTGATCGGCGGTGAGTCGAGATTTAACTTTCTTTCTCTTGTATTCCAACACATTGCACTCCTACACAGCGCGGCACAAGGTTAATTTTTGAACAATTATAGTAGGATCACGGAACAGGTTGCCTAGACTTGTATTGCTACCACTTAGCTTACGCACAACATTTCTTACTTGTCTCGGTGTTAGATTCCGTGGTCTTCCCGCCGACTTCTTTACACTATACTTTGCTCCAAGTTTAAAATAATTATTCACCAGACACACAGTGTGCACAAGTTTCCTACCTATAGCTCTGAAAGACATTCCTTCAGCTTTATAAGCTGTAATTTGGCTATTTTCATACTCAGAAAGATCTATCCTTCGACCCATTTTTCTACTCCTCCGTCATACGCACTACGAATGCGTTCCAAACACTTTATTGTCACTTCTTCAATCACATGAAATCTAGTTTCCAGCTTCGAAGCGCTTCCAGTGCCAAAAACCTTCACCAATCTGCAGTAACGCTCTTTATAGCATAGTGATCGTGTCATTTTGCAACAGCTGATAACCACCTTTTTTTTTTTTTGGCTGTCTGCTTGTTATCAGAACAAACACTTGAGTTGTCCATGTCTTTTTCTAGTGCAAACTAACAGCTAGTACTCTACGTTCTGTTTCGTTGTTATTTTCACTTGGGTACTGAGTTATGTTGAATATCTCTGGTGGTCGTATCATTTTGTAACGCACCTTATAAGTCTGAAACTGAACAGTAGATAGAAAGGTTAATTTATTTCGTATATTTATAAGGTAAAGAATTTTCAGAAATTGGTAAGCTCCGGTGGTAGCTGGTTACCAAAAAAGACGTTAAAGTTAAAATTCGCCGCCGGAAAAGCCATTTTTACACCACCAGATCTTAAGAACTCCCTACGAAATGATGGATTGGCAACGGGCTAATCCTCCACTGCCGGATAACTCTGACTCATATACGTTTAGATGGGTAAGGAAGAGGAATGAGTATTTTCCTACCATGAGTCTGGTACCATGAGCTCCACAAGCCATCTTAAAATTTGTAGGTTGAGGTGGTATCAAAAGAGGATGTGCTGTCGATTGTGTCAATTGCAAGTGCCGTACTCAGGAACTTAAATGTACAGAATTGTGCAAATGTGGAGTCGACGAAGAGCATTGTGACAACAGTGAAAATGACTATCTAATGCAACTGTCGGACTCAGACAATCACTCATAAGTCGAATCACTATTATTATTTCCCTTCTATACAGCTGTGCAATAATAAAAAGGGTTTGTTTTTATTTTTGAAGTATTTTACTATTTGTTTTGTTTTTACAACCCAACATATTTACTAATTTTCATTTTTGTTTAATTAGGATGCTTATCTTTTTAACGGTAGTAAGGAAGTGGTCCACTACAATACGTAACTAAATTACCTTATAATCGGAAACTTTTGTTTAATTTAATGTACGTATTTATTGGCATAATGATTTGTTAACATTTTATACCTCACCTCATTTTCATTGTTGCTATTTGACTAAATAACTATCAAAAAAACTAAATTGTGTGCTTTTTAGATTAAATTTGTAAATAAATAACAATATCATCTTGGCAAATATCTGTGCAATATGTATAAATAATAGCCATGGAGAGAAATGAGCCAATTCTCATTAAAGCCAATTCGCTAGTTTAGTCGGTATGGCTATTGAAGTTCAGAAAAGCGATTTAATTGTATCTGTTTTGATAGTCTTCTTAGTTTGTAAATTGTGAACTATTTGTTTGGCAAATATCTAGCATAGACACATAGATGAGCCATCTCCTATTGAAATCGGTTGAGAACTTTAGTCTGTATAGCACTAAAGATCATCGATGTCAGCGTTAGCGGCCGTCTTAACAGCATGAAGTCATACACCGGTTCGGCTACACTTTGAAACAAAACACCCGGTAGTACACGATTTTATAGCTCATTATCCATTCATCGCCACCAACCATATAATTGCTTCATTCAAAATCCCACAGACTTTGTTATGTTTAAAAATGCCCCTGCACTACCAGACTCGGATACAAAAATGAGGAATTATTTGGAGAAATAAGGTTCACTCGCAAATGAGGTTCTTATTTTAAGAAAGGAACATTTGTATCTCAAGTTATTTTACTATATTGACTTTCAAGAGTTTTAGGACATGTAGAATAAATTCTGTCACATTACACGATAGAGATTATACAAAGAAGAAGATTTTTGGTAGAAATTCCAACGTAAATCATCCATTGTGGAACACTTCATCTCAAGGATTGAGAAATGAATAAACAGATGGAAATGTTCCATTTAAAAACAACAAGGTTCCCAAATAGCCTTGGTCATGAAATCAGACTTTAAACTAAAATAATTTTAATATGAATTTATCTTTTCTTGTGTCCCGTTGAGCACAGAGTATCAATTTATTCTCTAAGGACAGGAAAATGTGTAACCCTGTCAAGAATTATATCTTTGCCTTAGAATACAAAACATCTCAAACCGTCCAATTTCAACGAATATATAATCGTGGGACTTAAAGATTTTATTTCATTTTTTTCAACGAACATACAGAAAATATATCATGTAATGTTATAAAAGAAAATTGAAAATATAATTAATATACTCTCAACTTATCGCTGAAAATAAGATTATATTTTTTCACACTATCAATTTTCTACGCTTTAAATATTTTGTATTAGGTTTTCAATAATAATTGGCAATTATTGATGGCATACAAACTACTTTTAGAAACCTCAGCCTAACATGAATGTAGCGAAACTGGAACAAATGCAGAAGTAGTATAATATAGCGTTACATGTAGAAGTAATAAAATCGTAGCACAAAAATGTAATATAAGACATTATCGTTAAATAAATCCTTTACATAATATAATTTTATGGGTCACGGCCAATTATTCATTCAAAAAGATACAATTATCCAATCAAAATGATCAAGTACATAGATAGATAGATAGATAGATAGATAGATAGATAGATAGATAGATAGGTAGCTGCAATGGGTCTATTCCGGACGTTTTCGTTCAGTTTAGACCCCTTTTGCAATGCACGAAAACACCCAAGGGGTCTATACAGGACGAATGGGTCTATTGAGGACCAAAAATGGGTCTAAGCCGGACGATAGGGGTTTAAATAGGACGGAGGGGTCTAAGTAGGACGATCAGTGCTACCAACATACTTTTCTTGAAGTGTTTACTGAAACTTTATAAATTATGCTCATCTGATAGTGATTTGAAGTTTAGTGTTTCTTTTCAGCAGTAAGGCTATTAGACACTTGAATCTAAAGTTTGAGGTGGAATCCGAACTACATTTGTGCGTTCCAATTTCTGTTCTTTTTCAACCGGGAATCAAACTCGGGACCCCACGTACCAAAGTCATGAGTGATAGCCACTATAGCAACGAGAATAGCAATAAGCATGGCATAAGAGCTTGTGGTAGCATTATAGTATCAAACTACATATATCCATTATATTTCTTCCATCTCATTTGGGATTTTTTTTTAAATTGAGAAATATTATACTAGTTTCCAACTCTACCATTATACCAAGATCACCAAAAGTACAGTCATCCAAGTAAACAAAACACATCTTAATTCCAAGTAATTCGGAATACTTAATAAATAAAAAGATAAATACACAAAAACATTAAAATAGAAACGTAAAACATTAAACACTTGATGCAGCACTTACAATTTGAGACATCTTTTCGGTATAGTTTATAAATATCTTATTGATAAAGTGGTAGACCGCTTATGGTGGCGTTTCATGGTTCGATGGTGGCTAGTGCCAAGTCAGATTTGGGATATAAAAACACCGTGTGCATCGGTTTTCTCTGGATTCTCCCGTTTCATCTATTATCAACTGTGGGAGGATTCAGTAGCCTCCGTAGAAAAAATCATTTTGGAAGTTCCACTATTTACACGAAATGTGGTCAAAGTCCTTTTTCAAGTATGATGTTGCAAACTAAATGTGTTTCAACTTTCATAAAACTCAAACCGGTTACAAGTATGTGGAGGAAAGACTATGATGATTATTGAAGTTTAGTATCTCTTTTATGCACCAAGGCTATATAAGACGTAGATCTGCAGTGAAAAATGGTATGTGAACGACCATAATACTTTAAAATTTAGGTACTCTTTCATCACGAATCGAACCCATGATCTAATGAACCAAGGACGCGTGTTAATTACTAGACCAGCGAAAAGTTTGGGGAAAAATTAAAAATGTATATATTACATCTTGAAAATTGATCTACACAAGAACGCTTTCACAAGAACCAAAAAAAGCGTTTTAGATTAGTCTCATCTTATGAAACAGTAAAGAGATACCTGTAGTATGCATTCAAAGTTCACTACTCTTACGCTTTTGGTAAGGAAAAAATTTAACTTGGGAAAAAGTATTTTAAATCCATCTAGTGGCAAACAGTTTCTAGTCACCGCGCTCCAATCACCGCAGGCTTCTTAGAGGTACACATAATGATTTATTTATACTTTGTCATTTACCCCACACTTCCCTGGCTACAACCCAATTAAGAATTAGATATTTGGAAGCTTCCAGTTGGATGGATGGTAAGTTAGGCATAAAGCCTAAATGTATATCAAATAACGAAGGGGCACTATTATGTTTGGTTTAAGTTAAACATGAAAGATATATGTCATCTCATTGAACCTGTGCCCTTATATGTGGAAGACATACCATGAATGCGCACTTACAAAAGGAACCAACCTGTTCCAAAATGAGTGTTTCTTTAATTGACAATTTTGTAATACGAATTTTGATTACTCCCTCAGTAATCACCATAGCTAATAGGATCATTAATAACAACTAGCTTTTTATTTGTGTTAACATTCTCGGATTTACAGATTCTATAATTCAAAGAGAGAAGGATTACAATCATTAGATTGAATGAGTGGAGAATTGCAATAAGTGTTATCAGTGACGTATTTAAGATTTCGTTTCGGGAGGGGCTTTGCTAACTTTCGGGGGGGGCTTTGCCTGTAAATGTGAAAATTTTGCAAGATATTTCATTTACTTTACTATAGTAAGTAATATTTCCGAGGGCTTAAGCCCGGAAGACCCTTCTAAATACGCCACTGTGTGTTATCTATATATATAAAAGAGAACGCACAAAATCCTTTGTCCGCTCATCACGCTAATACGGCTGAACCGATTTCTTTCATTTTTGGGGGGTTGTTAGGATTTGGACCCTAGATGGTTTTTATCATATCACTTTAATTTTCAATTACCAGTGTCTTGAGATAATTGACCAATCAGGTGTCAATACGTACAAAAAATCCTTTGTCCGCTCATCACGCTAATACGGCTGAACCGATTTCTTTCATTTTTGGGGGGTTGTTAGGATGTGGACCCTAGATGGTTTTTATCATATCACTTTAATTTTCAATTACCAGTGTCTTGAGATAATTGACCATTCAGGTGTCCATACGTACAAATCCTTTGTTATTAGTTCATCATAGGTATAAAAATAAACGTATTTATATGCAACCCGCATGACCCTGTGACTCGGCGGGTTAACATAACTGACAGGCGCTATAAATCACTTGAAAGCGAAAAAGTAAAAATTATCTAAGTAACAAAGTTTATTGCGTTCGGGGATGACCGCAGCGAAGCGGGGCGGGTTGGGGTGACCGCAGCGAAGCGGGGCGGGTTAACATAAATGACAGGCGATATAATGTTAACATTAGTGCAATCTTCTATGGTTTTTATCATATCACTTGAAAGCGAAAAAGTAAAAATTATCTAAGTAACAAAGTTTATTGCGTTCCGGGGTGACCGCAGCGAAGCGGGGTGAACGCTGCTAGTTCTTTATATTATTAAAAAAATATGATAATTCCAATTCAAAGTAAACATTTTTAATGCACTTAATTTTCCAACTTTAAAAATTTCTAATGTTTCTTAATATGCCAGTATTTACTCTGATTTCTCATCTAAATTTATGTTTTGTGCAGTTTGTGTTTTGAGTATATTCTTCTATAGTTATTTTGCGTTTTTTAAAATTCAATTATTGTCAAATTACTCTAAGTTTAAGGCCACACGAAAGTTCTATGAACAAGAGGAATTGATATAGCATAATTAAATAAAAATATTGTTAAACCTACCCAGGGATTAGTGGCCGCATTGGCTTAGTGGTAGAGCGTTCACCTCTGGTGCTTGGAGTTCCTGGTTCGATCCCAGCTCGCGCGAAATGAACTTTGTGCTGGACAAACACCGTGTACGTGGGTTTCCTCAGGATTTTCCTATTTCCTCCCAATTTCTTCATTTCACCATTTCATTCATTTCTCAACATCACCGTCTCGTTTAGCCTATCCGGCATAACCGTGGGGCATAAAACTCAAAGATTTCATTTCATTTTCTACTCACGGATCAAGGACGGATTAAGGAGGGCTTAGGGGGGCTGTAGCCCTGAGCCTAAAGGCGGATGGGGCCCCCCAATGTGATCAAAGTCTCAACTGGCTGTCTAAAACGCTTACTTTCAGCTGGTGCATGCCGTGTGTCTAGTTACGAGGAGCAACTCAGGGATTATTCTGCACATGTACAAATTTATCTTTTCTTGAAGATGATACAATGAGAATTTACTGCGTTACTATTCTAAACTGCACCAGCCGACAGCCTTGAAAATTAGAAGTTCCATTTCAAATTCATTTACAAATAACAGGGTCCTGCAAACCTTATATATTTGGGATATGACTCACTCGTTCATTCATCAAAGCTTATAGAATATTTGCTGTAAATATCGGAACTTAAAATTTGGCAAATATATATCTTTTGTGACACAAGTATATAATAAAAATTCGAAAACTCGAAATTTCCCCTCAAAGAGAGTAAACTAGGGGCCATTTGTGAAATTAAACATTGTAATTTCACTTGTGATATTTTTCTTCAAAATCCATAGGCAACTTCCTGTATATAACAACTAAACATATGCCTCATATATATGATTTATAGTACAGGTAAAGGGAGAAAACTCTAAACTTCCAATTTTCGCCCCTATAAGAGAAAATTAGGGAGAAAAATCCAATAGCACATATTGTGACATTATAATATTTATGACTTATTTCTATCACAATTTAAATAATTTTGACTATTACGGTGTCGATCTCGTGTTTTGAGACAATTGGAAAACGCTTGAATTGTGAGTTATCAAATCTCTATTTCGAAAGAAATAAACGATAAATAGTATTGGAAGTCTAGGTGTTGCCCACATATTATTGAGCCAAAGTACTTTACTTGGTTTGCTGTAGCCATTTGTTAGTCTTAACCAGAGGTAGATAGATACGCTGCTTATCCAATGGGTCTATTCGGATCGTTTCCGGCGCGTTTAGACCCATCTTGGAATGAACTACAATATGCAAGGGGTCTAAAACGGACGACTAAATGAAACAACGTTTTCGACTATTTTTCTATACACTGTTATCACTCCCGTTTTAAAAGGCTGAGGTAGCTAGATACCATGAGACAAAAATAGCCAAAACTTGTTACAAATATAGTTTTGGCTCACGCTGGTTATAAAGTGTAATCTACATTCTCGATATACTTTACAGTATTTTTATTCTCTCTGTAAAGAAGAAAAGATACTGCAATTATACAGTAAATAGACATGATTTATGGACACTACAGTGCGTCAATGCAAGTTTTCGCTTACTCTCAGCCAGGCCCGTATCCACGGGGGGCCAAGAGGGGGCCGGGCCCCCCTAAATTTTTCTTGGCCCCCTCTAAAATTTTAATTGAAGACTTGCAAAAAAATCTCGATTAATTCTATGTGTGAACACTAAGAATAAAATGCAATATAAAAGAGATTATTCCAAGAATTTTTCCATTTTAACTATTTGACGAACACTTCTAAACATAGTTTAAAGGAGTTAAAGTAAAGTTTATCAGTCTTCTCGAATCTCGATATGAAATTACACAATATATATTGAAGCAAGTTTTCCGAAAAGAAGGAATATGTTCATAATACTTTACGCCACAGTTGTAATAGGATTTTCGATAGGCATTTTTTTACTTTAGGATTTTCGATGGCGATTGATCCACGATGACACGCGTTTTATTATATTCAGATATTTAAATACTCGGATGTTTCAATACTTGACCTATCAAATCTATATGAATAATAATAGTAATAATAATAAACTAATACTAATTATTATTATCTCGTAGAAGATTAAAAGCTAGGAGCAAATTATCGCTCAGGTCATACAGTTCGCGGCATAGAAATCTTTGCAGAAATTATAAGTCCAGATTAATAACCCCGTTTTGCCCCCTTTTTGTCATGCATTCAGAAGTACATGACTCAATCGATTAGTTGCTCTAGTATTCAATCCAGCTCCTCCCCCTCCGACACGTCTCCTTGTCTAAAACAGTGTGTGTGACGTAGTAGACTCTTCCCATTCAGCTGAAAAAGAAACAGGAATCAAGTTTACAACGTTATAACTTTAAAACTGTCTTTTCGATTCATTTGTTCTGAAATATTTTTAAAAGTCTAAATTTAAAAAAAAAAGGCACACAATGCTTCCAGAGCTTCATAAGAATCTTTAGTTTCATTCATCCCTTCTTGAAAGACTGCAAGCTAGTAAGATGCTCCTTAAGAAATCTATGGAAATTGCCAATATCGGCAGTAGCTTTTTGCGCTCCCTAGAGTCGGTAATGCACGCACAGAGCCCTAAAATATCTACTAACAGAAATGAGTGTTATTCAATGATTCATTTCATTTCTTTTCAGTAATTGCAAGCCAATGTTCCAGGGGCGTTATTTATGCAGCACAGGAGGGTGCAATTCTTCCTCCATTGAGCTTCATAAACACGTTTCGTTTGATCAAATGTATAGTAATACACTAATAAAAAAGTGAAACTCTTATGTCGGCGGAGAATCCCCTCCTTAAATAAAATCTAAAAGACACAGCTTTTAGAAAAAACCCTATAGAGTTACGATAGCACATTGCTAGAGAGCTTACAATTGGTTTTAAGAGCCGAAGGTTTGATCTCAAGCCATATGAGTTCCTGGGCGACATAAAGAGAGAGAGAGATTCAAGTATGGAGAAAAAGAAGAATGATTTATATACACAAATTTAGAGTTGGGGAAAAATGATCGTACAACACTCGTATTGTGACGAAAATTGTGATTTTCTGAAACAGAAGTAGAGAGGGTTTCGAACTGCGAAGATCACATTAGGCAGTTGTCGAACTAAGGTTGAGAACACTTTTTAGAGCATCAGATGATTACGAAGGCGTAGAAAGATCTTGAGAACTGAGGAATTAAGAATATAAAAAATCTGAAGCTACCGAGACGGGTTTCGAATCACGAACCTTGTAGTTATCGAACTACGACTTTAGGCATTTTCCAAATATTTCCAAAATTAGACATAAATTTCCAAAATTTGATTTTAATTTTAGTTCGAAAAAATATTAATTTCAAAATCTTGCATCTTAAAAGTGTAAAAGTTGTTCGACAAAATTTTGATATAAGAATATTAGTGGTGGCGTGCTTAAATTTAAATTTCCCACGTGGCTGAGTACTAAGATCACGTGACGTCTTTCACCAATCAGAATCGACAAAATTTTGCTGACTCGGCCGCTATTGCAAAACATAAAAATTATGTGTAAAATATAACATGTGATATAGGTGTTCAAAGTGCGTCGGTTTAACTTATGTGGATGTTAAATGAGGCGCCTAGTATCAAACTCCGTCACATTCAATTACCTTAGTTTCGAGTAATCTCGCAAAACGTGCAGTGAATCTCCATATACGAAAGTACAAAGTCCCATATTTGAATTAGTTTCTTACTATGAAATATTAGGTTTTAAACAAAATGCTGTTTCCATGGAGTTTCTTTAGATTAAACATATAACAAGCGATATATAACTCAATTTCGGTAAACAAAATGCATTTGGCAGCTTTTGATACTAAGCACCTCAAATATCAATTAAGAAAATCGTGTAATAGCAATACATAAGTTATGTAGTATATTTATTTGCAGCTGTTTGTCATATAGAGGTTACGTCTCAACATTCTCATTACTGCATATCATTTACGTTCTAGAAATATCATCCGAAGCATAAAGAGAGAGAGTATAAACATAAAATATCCAGAGTCGGACTGTGTTTCCAGACAAAAATAACTCAGTAGCACAAGAACGCTGATAAGACTTCCCGATCACGAAAGGTCACGTGATGAGACTGAAATTATCCCTAGAATGGAAACCCTTTACATAGGGTTTCAGTGGAATGCTCTGATATGCTTTTGTAATATGGAAGTCACATGTTTTATAACATAGAGATGCATAGGTCGCTTCTTTTCTAACCATCATATATATATATATATATATATATATATATATATATATATATATATATATATATATATATAATGCGAATGTATTTATGTGAGTGTGTGTTACAACATCATTCTGATATGTCTAGAGCAAAGCGATTGTTATGAGTGTCGATTACATAGATGCGGGTCGCTTACGTAAATAGTGTTACTTTGAACACCAAGTAAGCTAACATTAGCAGCCAGAGTGGTTACTTAGAGACGTAAAAATATCAAAATTAATCCACACACATCATCAGAGGATGAGGGGAGAGACCTGGAAAATAAAATGTCAAAAAATAATGAAATATTTGTCGAATTCATAGTTTTCGGGAAAGAGCTTTTAACCATATCACTTTCTCAGCGTCAGAAGAAATGACAATCTGAAATAGTACATGCATCAAGCTTACCTTCGCAAACGAGAAAAAATTCTGTAGATGTATGTTACGTCTTTTAAATGTAATAAGACACGTTAAAGTCAGAGATGGAGTGGGTCAATGGGTCGGTTGGTCAGTTAGTGAAATTGGTCATGAATTGTGAGTGGGCCAGTGGATCATAGGTCAAAAGGACGTGACTCACTGCGGGACACCAGTCACCGTAACTCGCCTTTACTCAATGACCCACCGTGCCATACTGCTCAGTGCATTGTAGACAACATCTTCTGAACACTGGTGAATATGTCTACGTTTTTACTTTCAAGAAATCCATATTACATCTGGAAAATATGCGTGCTACATTCCTGACATGTTTTGAACATTATGTGAAATTTTATTCTTTAGCAGAATAACAAAGTCCTCATGCTTTGTGTTCAGTATAATACGCCATATTTGGTATACGTATGTTACCCTTGGTTTCCAAGATCACAAGCTTAATTGGTATGAAACATGCATGGAACACATTGGGACGGAATTTGATTGACAACGGAACTCTGATAAAAATAATTTAATTAATAACATTAAGAATCCTATGGTACGATACTTAGATGTTAACATGTATATGAGTGGTTGTTTGCATGAACAGTTGTTTGACCGAATTTTAAGCAACCTGCATATCATATGTCAGATCTCATACATACATATATTATATATAATATTAAAATTTTTATCACTTACTAGTATTTAGTCTTGTATATTAACTTGGTTTAATTATTGTTGAAATCCTTCTTTGTTAGTGTAATGCCCATCACATATTCATCTGAAGAACATGGTCCTACGATTGAAGATATAGTGAATGGGCATTAAAATTTAAACATGTTAGAGTGATTTAGAATTTATTTTAAGCTTCAAACATGCATTTCGAATAATTTTAGTACTAAACTTGAATAAACACATGGTGGTGACTTGCTATGAAAAAGTAGTAATGAGCTTTGTTGTGAAATGTTTGTGTTTTTAGTTTTTAAGTATTTTCGTAGTTTGTTATATTTTTATGTAAGAAAAGTTACATACATTGTAATGCATATTGTTTATTAATTGTCTTACTTGACACGATACAAGAATTCAAATTTTAGCTCAAGTAATATTATATTGTAATATTTGTGTTTCCTTCCAAAGGTTCAGACAGATTGAAATTGGACGTTGTTTACACCTACATTTTGTCCACTTTAGGAGTTGGAGATGTATGAATTTGTACTTTGCTTTACTTGGCATTTTATTCTTTTAAAGCTTGGAAGAGAACATCAGCAGCAGTAGTAATTAGGGAGAGAACTCTGAATTACAATAAATTACAATACTGAAAAACAAAAACATAACACTAAAAGATAGAAATAACAACACTATATATAAAATTATAATACTGAAAATAAAAGCACCACATTGTATAACAGTCCTGGGTTCGATTCTGGTTGGTCCCTGTTTGGGATATACCAATTTATAACAGTAGTGGGATTCATTCTTTATCTTTCTCTGTTTGAGAATAGCCATTCTATGATGGTTCAGGGTTCGACCCTAACTTCCGATAAGGAATGGTCAATTAATAATGAGATCGAATAACATCTATTATAAAGAAGATTCCACACTCACAGTCATTAGGTTCAGGTTCATTGAATAACCACAAGAGGGTTGAGCCATATACCCATCGTCACTGGCGAGTCGAGCATCTGGCAGCTACCGGATGGTTGCAGAGGGAGAAAGAAATTGACTTTGAACTGTGTCACATTCAATGTACTTTACATGTCACCTAATAAAATATCGAATCATGTATATCCTACATGTTAATACTTATCGTTTCAAACACTAAAAGAATAACACTAGAAAATATGCACAGTAACACTTTTAACGTATTATCACTTGATTAAAAAATAGCATACGCAATATATATTTTTAATGCATATATTTTGACTTTTAAGAAATTAGGAACGCATTGATACAACACAAACACAATATATTCTGATTAAAAAATAACGATGATGGCCCTAGAGCAAGTTTCGACACGCACGAAAACGACACTAAGAAGCACGCACGAATATTATGATTTCGATGTTTTTCCGAAACACAGTATATTTCTTGATGAGAGAACCAGTATTCTTCTATTGCTGAACATATGATGAATTGTTTTCTCCAAAGGGGGGTCCTTGGATGCTCCTCCCATTTTCCAAGGCATACAACGTTGCAAAAAGGCAATTTATTCAAAAATCCTTTAGTTTATTGATAATTTAAGAAATGTATATTGTATATGCACTAACGGTTAAAACCTATGAAACGTCTAGGTATTTATACTCCAATTGTTAACACATTTAGTCCTAGTATTCGAACAATTAGACAAATACGTGTTATTCCGTTTGTGTTTTGGAGAGCACTCCACGCGCCTCTTTTGCGCGTCACTTTTCTTGGTTCCATTTCAGAGCGTATGAATATACTAGTGGAATAAAAATATTTCGCACAAAACATTTAGTTTTTATATAACTGCTTCGATAATAAGAAATAATTTATTAATTATCACTTGATTGAGAGTACATTAATTATATTGACACACATAATAGTGTAAATAATTAATAATTATTTGATAAATGCACATTATGACGTATGATCCATTGCTGTTGCTCAGTAAAAGAGCTTTGCGTGGGTGTGAGTGAGGGAACGAACAAATACCTTCCCAAATACAGTCCTGCGATAGGTGCTGAAATGTCTTGAGGAAAGAGGCATCTTCTAGCTAAAAAAATTTCATTCTTTCGCTCTTCTGCGAATATCGACTGGCTAGCCGTTAGTTCCAAGAATTGGCATTGAAAATATGAGAGATGGTTAAAAAGTACATATAACGATATCGTTATAACTCAAACAAAACAATAAAACATTGAAAAATAAGAAAACATAACACTGAAAATAAAATCACACGAAAATTCCTTTAAAAATTTAAATTATTGTTAAAAATATTAAATTTTGTAAGTATCATTATAAATAGAATCCATCATATTTCTAAATTAAAGATGTTTTATTTATTTCCTTACTTATACATATATTAAGAATCTCACCCAATCATTCGTCATTAATAAGACCTTCATATTCTATCTTCATGTGTATATCTTGATATAAATCTTTTAAGAATGTCAAATGTGTATCTCAAATGCTACTAAGAAATAAATCCATCTTACATCATTTATAAATCACACAGAACATTTAATTATTTACTCGCACAAGTGCATCTATAATTATAAAAGACAATGAATCTATTTGCGAATTTAAATGTTACCAATACAAATGAATGAATACATTTTTATATCTATTGCTTTCTTCAACCAAAAGATAGAACTACAGGGAAAAGGTAAGCATGTTATCATAAAACCAAAATTTAAACAAAAAGATTAGTATTTCAAAATTAATAATAATAATAATAATAATAATAATAATAATAATAATAATAATAATAATAATAATAATAATAATGATAAACTTTATTTTTACGTGCTGCGAACAGCTAAAATACAGCAAAATACAGTACTTTGTCTTATTCTACTTTATTTTAGCAATAAAATGTAGTGATAAAATTATGATTGCATCTTTAACATGAATTATTAATAATAAAAACACTGACAGTGTAGTGTACGTAAATTATTAAAACAAAGAAGTGTCAAAAAATGAAAGTAAAAAATAAAAACTACTAAGTTATATTTAAAATATTCTAAAATAAAGTCATATTTTAATATATGCATTCATTATAGCTTTTTAAAATCCTACCTTTGTGCCATATGTTGGAACTTTAAACTCTCCATTTTTTAAAATGTAGTCTGAGGTACATTGATTGTCAAGTAACTTCTACAAATACTTATTCAATCTATTTTCTCTTCTCAGCCAGTCGTTCCAAATTAAAATACGTTATCCAATATTCATAAGTGTTAGAATAATAGTCAAGTCCTAACTTAAAACGAAGTATTCTAATAAAACACTTTTGCATCATCTCAATGTTTGAGGCTGTTCCGAGTCACCGATGTATATTCTAGTTTCGACCTTACCAGTAATTTATATAAGAGTACATTATGTACTTGATTAACAGAAAGCAGGCCATTGATTAAACAGGTAATCAAATATATTTCTTGCTTCAGTACATGCATTTTATATATGATCAAGAAAGGGTAGTGACCTGTCAAATGTTACAATTAAATCCTTTATTCTATCAACTTTCTGTATTACACTACCTTGTATTTCGTCTTGACTTACATACTATTGCGATTTGTTAGTGTAGGCCATTCACCTAGTTTTCATACAATTGATACTTATACTGTTATCTTTGCAATACATAATGATTCTATTTAAGTCATTCATCTTGTAGTCTAACGTTGCCCTCAATAGTACTCTAAAAAGCTTAACTTCATCAGCATAAAGTAAAACATTGGAATGATTTAAGACTGTTAGTAAGTCATTAATAAAAATAGAGAAAAGTAATGGACCAGGAGGAGAACCATGAAGAACACCGTTACTAATACTGACTGAATCTGAAAGAACATTTAGAATTTTAGTTTCTCATATTGTGCCAGTCAAATATCTTTCAAAAAATTTTAGATAGAAGGGTGCTACACCTGTGTTTACAGTTTTTAATAGTAACCTATGACCAACTGAATCAAAAGCTTTACTCATGTCAATGTATATGACATAATTTTGTGATATACTTTTCATTGCATAGTAGGCAATATCCGTTATTTCACAGAGATTGGCTACAACTTATTTCCCTTTGTAAAAGCCATGCTGTGTTTTTTATATATTTTTTACATTGAAAAGCAAGTGTTTGTAAATGATAGTTTCAAAAATTTTAGAAAATTTGTTCAATAGGATTATCGGCTTGTAGTTGTTCGGATTTAACTTGTCATTATTCTTGTAAACCCGTACCACATGTACATGTTTCCATTTAGATGGGAATGACTCTATTCTTAATGAAGTATTGTATATTTTTGACAAGCCTGGAGCCATTTCTTTCGAACATGCTTTAAGAGTATAATTTGGAAAGTCCCCAGGTCCTGAAGATGCTAATGGCCGAAGGTTACCTATTACTTCAGCAACATTATTTTCACATATTACTGGAATTGTTATATTGTTGTTGTTCAGATCACTAACTACAGCACAACCTATTGCATTAAATTTTAAATTAAAATTATTATAAAATACGTCTTTAAAAACTTCAGCAATTTCCTTTACTCGTGTAATGGTGGTACATTCAACAATATTCAATTTGGTACACTTTTGTCTTGAGACTTTTCACAGTTATTAAAAAATACACGTTGTTGGTACAAATACTATTCTCCAACTGCTCAAAATAACATTTTTTAAGTTTATTGTACATTCTTTTAACATTTTTTGTTAAAACTGAAAATTTCTCATAAACGACTAAACAATAGCTTTCTTAAATTTTACCAACCATTTTGTTTTTTTATTAATTCATTCATTTTACTCTTTAGTAATCCAAGGAGCTTTGTATTTTCTCTTTTGTATAATACGCTTTTTCGGTACATTTGCTTTCAGTATATTTTCCAAACAATCATGCAATAATACAGTACTGTTATTTACACTTCCTGAAAAGGTATCTACTTTCATCACATTATTAATGTCCTAATATAATTAATAGAAGTCTTCTCTTACATAGTCATATAAATCATCTTGTGCTTGAGTTGTATCTACATTTAAGAAATTTAACTTTTTCTCAATCTGCCATTCGAATACGAAAGGTGGATGAAACCTATCTATCTTAACTAATGGACTCACATCTAACCATAGTGAGCACTCAGAATATCAGTTAGAACAAGATCCAATATATTATACGACAACTGAGAGTCGTATGGTTGATTATACTGCTTTAAGCTAAATATAGACGCTAACTTTAACTTCTTCTCAGCTTTTGTTTCTAGAAGACAATGCTTAGATTTTACGATTCCATTATGCCAATCAATACCTGCGGAATTGAAATCCTCAAGCAACATTTTTTAATTTTTTTCAATTAATAAGTTGTTGAGCCAATCACAATAATTTACAAATTCTTTGGGTGGAAAATTAGGTGGAAGATAATACAAACCAATTAGAATTGGGGATAATTGGGTATACATAACTTTATAGGAATCACATCTAAGCTCGGAAACGGTACCTGTACTACGTCATATATTAATTGTTTATTTACCAACATAATAATACCACAACCTCTATTTTTATTTGTCAGTTGAAGCTTTCTTTCTTTACGTATAACGTTATGTTCCGCAGTAAGCTTTCCATAATGAACTTTGTCATGCTTAAACTAACTCTCACATATACATATTAAGTCGTAATCAGTGCAATTAACTTCGTCAATAAAATCTAATTCTTTACTTTTCAAACCATTAACATTTTGATAAAACAATATAATTGACTTATCTAATCGATTGCTCATTCTGTTTCTATTTAGTTTAAACGGTATTCACACACACAATATTATTTCTCAGTCTTCCATATAATTCAGTGAAAAGTACTCCTTTTGACCATACATTAGCATTCAAGATATCATCAAAATTATTTGACAAGACGGAAACATAAAAAAAGAGTAGGTGTCGTATTTTGTGTCGCACACACAACAAGATAAAATCAACTGTTTGCCAAATATTGACTTCCTACATAAATCACATGAATCTTCAGCCGGCGCTATGTTGGATAATAATAATAATAATAATAATAATAAAATAATAATAATAATTAAATGTAAGGTAAAAGAATATGTTCACTCAAAGAACTAATGTAAATACACTTTTCAACTTGTTCCTTATAATAGTAATAATTAAATCACATATGTTTTAACATATATACAAGTATATATGGCAACGTTATAAAGAAAGAGGGAATTATATCAAAATAATCTAAATTCTTATTTAAATATGTTACATAACAGAAATAAAATGATTAAAACAATTATAAGAAAGGAAAAATCAAACGATATCTATACACTTTGTACACACATGAAATGAAAAGAAAGTATTGCAAATCAAACATTTAATGCAAGCCTTCAGTTGTATTCAAATGACAAAAGAAAGCTAAGTCAAAGAGCGAAAATATAAACTAAGAGAATTTTCAAAGTAAACATGTGATACATAAAACATATAAATCAAATTTGAGAAAATATTTGCACATACCATACACTACTAATACATCTGTATATACTTAGCTATTTTTTCTTGCTCAAGATGTTACAAAATTAAGTCACGATTAATGATTATACTCAACGATTAAAATACAACTACAAATACAATTATAAGTACAAAAAGTCAGCTGAATAATCAAATAACTATTGCAAGCATTAACCCTTTCAGACCTGGTGGTCACATTTGTGTACATTAAGTTTTAAGCTTAATATAATTACTATGGAGGATTCTAAATGGCTGGGTTTTTATGTCAGAATTCTTTGAACTTTTCTAAATCACTTTCCACTATTTCTGTGGTGTTTTAATCTGTTGTCAGGAAGCAATGCACATTTCTTGTAGACTACTTGCAGGAGCTATCACAATGGACAAAGCTCACCCACGTAGGCTGTTTTATTCTTGGCGAAACAAGCTATTTGCAATAAATTCTCCTTTTGTTTTAGTGATGTATTTTGAGTTTCTAAACTATATACATTACAATGATGTGTTCGATTAATCCCATTTTTATTTTACATACGTATTTCAACCCTAATGCACGCAAAATGTTTCGTCCATAATACTCTAAATATGACATCCACAAACGAATTGACGGTTGTATTTCATTTGTTAAGTCATAAAGAATAATACTTCAAAATGACAATAACACCGGAGAGTAAACAAAAAATCAGGTCTGAAAGGGTTAAATTATTATACATATTATTACTTAATGTAAAGTATATTACTCTATAATAAGTCATTATCTTAATACAGTACAACACATGTCGACTATAACGTATTATGTGTTATATTTTTACTAAGTGTGAAATATGTAATACAGAATGAAGTTAATACTAAATGAACAAATGTTAGTACTAGGAAATTATACCTAGGTCATAAATGATAAATATTGTTGTGGTCAAATAATAAATTATAGTAGAATAAAAATAAATACATAACCTTTACTCACAAAATAAACTTAGAAAGTAATCTCATTAAAATAGTGCATATAGACAAATTAAAATTTTAGCATACTAAATATTTGATTATGCATAATTTACGTATAAATCTAACAACGATTTATGAGGTAAAAAGCAGACCTAAATAATACAACGTTTATATATTGTTATGATGTTTTGTTCTGAGATTGGCGTAGCAATTGTGTACACTTTCTTTTGTGAAATCGTAATTGAGATCACTTCTTCACTCTCCACCCAGTATTACAAAGTTGGTTCGGAGTCCAACTCCCTTTTAGCCTCGGTATTGAAAACGTCTTTGGCTTACTGGTTCGAAGATGATGAGAAAGTGCACTAACATTCTCAATAATGGGGGGAGACTCGTATTTCAGTGGTAGAGCTTGTACTGGAGATCGAAACCCAGGTAACATATGAAGACTGTGAGCTGAATCTAGGTTGGAGGGTTAGCTTGACAAAATTAAAGAGACCATTCCACTTTACGTTTTATTTAAAAAAAATAAAAATAAGAATACAGATGAATTTTACAAAATCGGTTACTTGGAATTACAACTTGGAAGTTTTCCTACATCACTTAAGTGGGAGCACAACCCCTATAATACCTAATGGGTGCTAGAAGGTTTTTATGCTACACCGCGATTTATTGAAAATAGTGAAATATGAACTTTGTACATCGCAACTTGCATTGGTCCAAAGGGAAAAGTATTAATTCTCGAAGAGGGAATTTGGTCTCAAGTTGAAGGAACTTCGTATTCGTCACTAAACATTCTCAAAGTGCTCTTCCCGAGTTGAAGGGGGAACTTAGAAAAAATAATCACATACCTGAGTTAATACAGAGCGGCCGTGACTAGCGAAGATACACTCTCGTCGGCTGTAGTCGGTAGAATCCACCGGAGCGGCGAACAAGCCTCGTTTATATAGGTGCTACGTCCCACGCATTTCTGCCAGTTCTGACGTCGCTCAAACTCTACGTCACGAGCCTCGGCGAGCTTGGAGAACCTATTCTCGCGCATGCTCAATAGTGGCTAAGACATCCAGTTTCTCTATGATTTTTCCCTATCACGCCGGGGTTGCAATTCCTATTTTACATTTATTTTTACAGTGTTTATTTCACGCATAGCTCCAAATACGTAATAGATTTCATGTATTTGTCGCTTGCGTGGTATTACCTAAATATTGCATCCGGGGACCCGGCGCTGTGATCTGAGGAAATCAAAGCCAGGGTCATACCACTATTACACGCGTGAGGGTTGGTGTCAATGAGGCATCAGGTTGCTAATTCAATCTGAACCTCAACTGACTCCGTTCTCCCTTTCTCTCTTTCCTTATTGCACACACACTTTGAAAAGCGCGGGCGTCTCGCCCCATAATTTGAGTCCGGCTTAGGACTTCGAGGCACAACTGTGTAACAGTTATCCGCCGACCTCGGTAAAAAAAATAAACAAAAAAAATGTCGAAAGTTATCTTCCTGATATTTATATCCAAATACAGAAACGGTTGTCCAAGGCAAGTTGCTGGGAGTTAAAGGGTTAATATAGAACGCGCCTCACGTAAGGCGCTAGGAAACTAGAAACAAAACTTTCTTGAGGAATTTGGAGATTATGAACGAATAAACTGCAAGAGAATGGGATTGTAAGATTTCATGTATCTTAACTATAGTACGTTTAAATGTTACACAATTCCACTAACAAAATAGTAGATTGAAATATGTAGGATGAAACCTTACAATCATGGAATCCTTCTAGCTTATAATTGTCAAAAGGTTTCGTGTGAACTCACAATAGTAGATTTTTTTAAACCAATTCCTACCCATATTATTAATCATGACGTCGAGTACATTTGAACCATTTACGAGTACAACTTTTAGTACCATAAAGAAAATTAAGAGTTTGTGAGTTTACTGATTTGCTAATTACCAGTATATTTACTGTACTGAGTACCATTATAGTCATACGTGTTAAATGTGATTGTCTCAGGCTACTAATATGATTCAGCTAAAATGAAAGAAAATCAACATTAAATACACTCTAACAAAATTAGCGTGAAGCGCTTTAAAGTTTGACTGAGATAAAATTACAATAGCAGTTTTCCTTGTTTATAGCATAATCTAAATGGGAAACACATAATGATATAGAATAGTATACTGTATTGTGTTTGCCTTAATTCTTAAAATATTGCGGGGTTGTGCCTTACAATTTGTGAACAAAGTTCATTAGGTTGTCTCAATAGACCATTTATAAGTAATAAAATTCAGGTGATACTCTACTTTCCTATAAAACCAGTATCAAGTGAATATTGAATACTTATGGCATATAAAGAACTCGATCGTGGAAAGTTTCTGAGTACAACATTACATATCCTGTAATATAATTCTTAGAATATAAAAACAATTGCATCCTAAATGCTTAACTCACGTATGTAAAATAACTAGCAATTGACTAATGAGCAACGAGCGATTAAAACACAATGCTTGATAAATGTTCAAATGCGTCTATACACATTTTATATTAAACTTCATCCTAATGTTATTGAAGAATACATTTCACATTATTAGCTATTGCTCTCTACATTGGCTGCAATAGGTGTAATATATAAACTTACTGTATAGCTCTGTTCTATACAAATGATCACAGTATGTATATCTGTTTTTATAAACTTTTTTTTTAAACTTCTACTCAGTCTGTTTGCTATTTCGACCTCGATTTGGTTTCTCTCATCCTGTGTGGTACGCATTACGCTAGACACATTGATATTTACGTATACTGACAATATACAGACATTACAACCGATTAGCGCATTTTAGCGCACCTAAAGCTTACATATAACAACTCTAGATTTCTTTCCATGAATCCATGAGAGGTTGTGTCCGTAAGGGGGAGACTGAATAGTTGAAGGATTGATCCTATGGTTAGTGTATTAGTTTACGCCCTAATGGCCTATGATAATAACAGATACAAATTCTAATAATCAGGGGTGCAGTTACATTTACTATACTAGAGTACATGCTTTTGCAGAGGACTGTATAACTTTTTTTTATATAACTAGGGGGGAATGTTAGGGGGACTTACAGGTTAGTATTGTTAGTATTCCTATTCTTATTATTACCAAAAATAGTATTAGCATTCTTAATTTATGTCCCCTTTTTTTTAAAATACAACTCGAAATCGAGAGGGATTTCTTTGTGGTTACAAAGGAAAATTTACGAAGTAAAATTACATCATGTTTCATCATGTTAGTTGTTCTTGTTGTTTTATAGGATAGATTTTAAACACAAAAGTTAACCACAACATAAGCTATGGTTGATATGTTTTTAAAACACACCGGAAGTATGTTCCGTTCTTTCTTTTAATTCTACTAGCCTTGACTGATAACAGGCCTCGATTTCCGTTGTGGTGAACTTTTCTGTTTTTAAATCTTAAATACATAGTGTAAGTGATTTTAGTTATGCGGAGAATAATTCTATATGAATACGACAAGGTGACCTGCTGTTGAGCAACAGTTAATTACAATGTGCAATGGACAATTTAATAAATTACTTCCTTGTCTTTCGCTTCAGTGTTTACCAAAAGATAACTATACAGAGGGTTCCAAAACTTACGGTCTTTAACATGGTGGAATCAAAATGTGTAAACTCGATTACTATCTCACATATAGGCTTCTTTAAATGTCTAAAAACAAACTTGTGCTTTTACTTGACCAAACAATAGGAATTTAATTTTTAAGTTTAGACAATAACATTCCATGTTTTTTTTGGTACGTTTGATCGTGGTTATTACAATGAAATTGAGTTATATCATATATTAAGAAAATTTTAAAGTCTCTTGACGTCACTTACAATCTTCTTATGATTTGTCACAACGCCGATTTGAAAGGAGTTTTTATTCCTTTTATTTTGAGTCTTATCACTGGTCCAACTTTTGTGTTTGTACTGGTACGAGAAGAGTTTTTCACCTGTAAGAAATGAACTGAGGTAGGTCAATGGGAGTCTGTCCGTAGATAAAAGAGCTTTCCTTATCACTGCCGAAGGTTATAATTTGAGTGGCACAGAGAAGGCTCCGTATCTGGATGGAAGTTCAGATTTTAGGTAACGGTGGTCCAATAATAAACAGTGATGGATTGAACAATAATAATAATGTCCATATCGTCCCTCTGGATCAGCCCTGGATGGGGCCGACAGGCTGCGATCTGGATCCTTGGGTACCTCCAGATACCAAGACGGTGGGGGGGGCCTTACTCTAGACATCACACTGGGAAGGCAATGGATAGAGATCTGCAATCAAAGAGACTATTAGCTTACATTATCATTAATGCGTTACATAATAACCTTGGCTTATGCAGAGTACTGGGTTATATAGGAAGGTCCACTGAATCCTTCTTGTAATTGTTCATTATATATATATTTTTAACGGGGCTGACCACACATCAGTTTAGGAAAGGTATAGTGATCGATGGAACCTACGAGGGTTACCAACATGAGGCTATCTGAAAATGAGAGTCGAATACAAAATGTTTTTTTTTATTCAACTGTCCTGGGTGTGCTGTCCACACATCGTCAAAGTCTAGGTATAGATACCAGTTCTAACTAATGTATGTGATTGTAGTAATATCACTAGAATCAATTTTGTACCATGAACAACTAAACCGGAAGCCTAGAAATAAGTGTATGGGCGCTGACCACACATTATTGTTAGAATGCCTCTTGTGTTCAAGCTGTGACTGTGGGTGAAGATAAAGATAACATCATGGTAAAACAAGTTCTTTACAACTTGATTGATGTACCTAACTCGGTTTGTTCCTTTGTGAGTGGAATGATAATGAGGAAGGAAAGTGAATTATTAAAATATTCCTTTCATTTACTGCAAGGATTAATGGGTGATGAGTCATATGGTGAGTAAATCCAAGGTACTTTACAAGATGGGCAATACCTGATGTGTTATGAAAACGTCAGAACGTAATTGCCTTATTGCCATACATTTGCCGTATAGTTTGTTCTCAGATATAGTCAGGTTGAGGAATAGAGTGTTAATAGGAAGTTTGACTTTAGTCAGCGTGGCGGAAATTAGCTAATTATGCAGCTTGGTATAATGATATGAGGCTTGTAAATTATCAGCTCAGCTGACGAATGTTCGGAGAGAGAGAGGGGAACAAGGGGTTTTTGCATCGCAACTGAGCGAATACATCTAGTATACTGTTACAGACGCCGGCTTCAGACCAGCGACATCTTAACATTGTCAGATAAGTATATTTGCATTGTTTTTCTAATTTAGATTATAGGAGTGGTCAGTCGTTCGGATTTCTATGCATGAGTACCTGAAGTTTGTTGTATACAATCTTTTATACCTTGAAATGTTAATATTATATACCCCTTTTTTTTGGTTAATTGAATTTTAACAAAGATAAATCTTAGCAAATTGATGCAATGCTTTTAAGTTACTTCGTAATCCACAGAACTATTAAACAGAGTTGAGATTCAACAAGATTTAATTAAATCTAATTCTATTTTTACAAATATGCCAGTTAAAATAATTAGTTCCAAAGTATCTTCAAAATCAATCAATTTAACTAAAAATTTAACACAACTCAAGCAACTAGTATAAATTTTTATAATTGTTTCATAATTGAAATTCATGGCTAGTTTTTACACTTTATTACACTTTTTACACTATACTGAAAATTTTCAATTATATCAATCAGACTGATATAAATTTGAATCTTGTAATATTTCATAATTGGAAGTCATTTCTATTTTTACACATTATTACACCTTGTTACCCATAGTGTTCAAGATAAGACGTATCTCACAATAGGGCATATCAAGCATTGAGAAATTCTCAATTAACATGCATATATTTTTTTTCATTATTGTACGCTGATTTCCTTTTTTTTAAACTAGTGTCACTCGATCCTTGTTAATATGTTGTCTCAATTTGTTATAGGCTTCTTGAATTAATATTGTAAGGTTTTTTTTTGAACTTTGGTGCAGCTCTATAGAGTTAATTATTGACAAATGGGGCCCTCAGAGGAGGCAGTCTTATCTTGGGCACATTGAGATTTGTTTATTATATTGCATCCTTTTTGTAGGTAGCTTAGTCAGAATAAAAAAGGAAAATGTCAAATTCCCTTTTTTTTGAAGTAAATTGATATTCAAGTAATTACAAAAAATTATCTTTAACTTATAACAAAACATAAGAAATGAAAATGAATAGTCAGTTATCTCCAAGTAAATTCATAATCAAATGATTAAAAATTAATAACTTTTAACAAAAAATATAAAAAGGAACGTGAATATTCAGTTATTTCCAATGCGCAGGTCCTTGTACTGCTTTCACCTGGGCAGGTTCTGCTTTTAGGCTTCTGAAAGGAAAAACCTGAAACGAAAAATGCTCACACACACACATAGTATTATAGGTTGGACGCGGGGACCTGAAGTTGAGTGTAGTGTCCCGGCTACTTATTAGCCGAAATTTAACGAACTTGGTAGTTAAGGCGTGACTGGATTTAAATAAAAGTTACCTTCATCTAATTTCTAAATATTAAGTATGATGCTAATTATTGCACTGTGCTAATTATTAAGTATGATAACCAACGAGTTTAAATAAGTTCTTAACTTTGTGGTTCGTATTTTTCAGCTTGTTGGAGTATACGTATCATCTTTGGCTCGAAGAACGCAAAGGAAGGAGAAGGGAAGACTTACGTCTCCAAAGACAATAAGGGGAGGTCTTCTGTTACGTGGTAAGTACTATCTCCCTGAATTGTTAGTGTATTATTTTTGAAGCATGCGTTTTCAATTTCTTCACGTCAAGTTACCAATTCGTTTTACTAGTGAGTGTTAACATAGTTGAGTGCTAACTCGAGTGCAACGAAATCGCAGTTCATATCCTGGGAGTATCCCATACCGATTTTTATTATTACTGAATTAAGTGAAAGGAAAACCATAATGAAAGAGAGTGACCAAAGTTACAATGTAACAGTGATTATAAGAAGTGCATTTTGCATTACCTGTGATTTTAGTAAGTGATTCCCTAAGGAAAAACAAAAACGTGGTTAAGTGTTTGTCACTCATACAAAAAAGTGCGTGAGTCGGGACTCGATTTCCGACTTATCGGTTTCCTTTCAACGTTAGATACAATTGCGTAACTGCCAATAATCACCGGTAACTGAGATCATTCTTACAACGATATTAAATTTGAATGGAATATTTCGGGTCTCGAACTCAGGACCTCTAGTGTAAGTAGTGATGATATGTGGTAAACTAACTTTTTATTGAAAGTATTTGATTCCACTTACTTTCACATAACCAATTCAAATATAAACTTGCGCTCGTGCGGAGCGAGAATTTAGATATAGGATAAAAGAAATGATCCATCGGGGGATCGAACCAGAGGTTGTTAAGAATCAATTGCTTATCTGAGACTATGGTGTATCCCAATTGTGATGATTTATGGGGCAACATTATGATTATTATTCATTTCGTTGTGATGTCATTTCCCTATTTTTTTCTTTATTTATATATTTTCCCGTTATAAATGTTGGTGTGTTCTTTGATATAGAAGCTACACGCAACTACATCCTGAGTCCTTGTTAGCAGCTGGACTCACTTCCGTCACCTGATAAGAGGTGATTTGCTTTTAGTTTTAACGCTGAATGAAAGACGAGTGTTGAGGAAGTATCCGTGAACATTTTAAGAAGTTGCATCAAACAAAATGCTATTTGATTAACTTTTAATTTTTAAAGAGTACTACTTTTGTTTGTTTATTTTGACATTTTATTTCACTTAAATTTATAAATACTGTCACGTTCTTATATTTATATTCTAAAGTTCGTGTGCGCCATGAGCTGTTGTGAAGCAGCGTTTTTCCCACCTATTAAACAGGGCCGCTTATGGAGGGGGCCACCGAATTTTGAAAGTCTCCTGACTTGTAGTTTTAAATCTTTTAACGGACATAATCATAAGTGTAATTCTGAACAGAATTAAGTTATTTTATACTAGATTCATTAAAAACAAGTTGCCAGAGCTCGAATATCCTTAATATGTCTCCTGTAATTTATGCAAATCTCTATTATTCGAGTATCGAACCTAATTACGAAATGATGTACACGTACTGATTCGCTTCCAATGTTTTATTATTATTTTTATTATTATTATTATTATTATTATTATTATTATTATTATTATTATTATTATTATTATTATTATTTTACTGTACCAGTGATAGCGTGATTTAATACCACTCTGCATTGTATTAACAGCGTGGTGTGCCTTTTAATTCAAACCAAGCTACGATTTTAACTTGTATGAAGGCAGTTACACAAGGATGAGTGAAAAACGCGAGTATAGTGGTGTAGTGGTAGGACAACATCTGGGAAGTTTCTGTAGCCCTCAATGATGTCATTTATGTAACCATTACTTTATATAACATGGCGATAGTAATACAATCAAGTTAGTCACAATAAGCGGGTTCTAGCCCATCACCCAATGATGGGAGGACAGAAAAAAAATGGAGGGGGCTCGATCTACCCCCAATATTCTTACGCAATACATATGGGAGCCTTAACACTAACCTAAGTTTACCGTGCCACAATGAAATAATGATACGATATAATACTATCTAGTATTGTGATAAATATTATTAACGCCCTTATTATTAACATTATTCTAGAATGAGCATCACTGTTAATACTTGAACATAATTCAACATGAACTGAACATAACTTTAAGGTAATGTAATCTTACTGGCTAAATGTAGCAAAGTATAGTACACAAGTAGCTATTTACATTCTTTTAAGAAAATGAATAGCCGATACGTATATAATTGTAAATGCATTATGTACAATATACGCAGTATGCTAGTACATTGCCGTAGTTTGTCAATAGATTGGTCCTTGCTAAGAGATTGGCCAGTTTTACAGCAGCATAGGGTCACTTGTGTTCACCCAGAAGGGTCGCAAGAAAATTTCACATATATATATATAGATATGGAGTCCACAGCAGCAGCAGAAAACAACATGTCAGAGACTAAGGCGTAGTTGTCCTTATTTCGTTTTCTATTTTATTTTTATTTATTTTTTTAAAGTTAACCAATATGCTTCCCGCCCGAACTACGCGAAAAAAAAATAAAAATAATAATTGCTCAAGGAAAAACGAATGGGGTAGGCATTGTGTGGAGTAACCTATGTGAATAACTGGTGGGGGGAATCCAGCTTCCCTTTTCTTTTGTAACAGGTATATAACCCGGGTCAAAAGAAAACGACACGTACGCACGCGTGTATCATAAGTAGGCATAAGTTTGTAGCGGAACAACCCAGAACTGGCAATATTGACTTCGCTTTATTTTCTAGATTAATGCAGTCCTAGACACAAAGAGGGAGAGCGGCGGGTTTCTCGAAAGAGAGAAATGAGGTAATCAGGCGGCGGCAACGGATGGAATCTTGTACTGTGACGGAGGAGGTTTCATCTGCACGACGTATATTTAAAATCGGAGTTAAATATACAAGAAGTTACACCTGTACGTATTAATGTTAGTAGCTACTAATAATATTTTACTTTTCAGCTATGTCAACACTTATTTTCCTTTTAGGTTCTCTGTGTTTGGCAGCATATTGGGAGTCCTATAGGAGAAGAAGAAGGGTAACTCATTCGTGCCCGGGCACATTCACACAAAGAACAAAAAAAATCTTCATCCCAATATGTTGGCAAAACATTCATTTTGGTATCAATTCGACATAACTTTTCTGTGACGCGTCTAACTTTTTCCGTGGTATGGTAGTTATGGTAGGGCCCTGATTCTAAAAAAATGACTTATTTGCTCCTCGATTCAATTTTAGCGCCGCTGACTAATATGAGTGCCTATTCCCATAGTAGGCCATGGGTATCTAATGCCTTTTACCACATCGAAAGGATAGGGGGAATGGATCCCAGGAAGTAACTTTTTGTTTCTGACTGTTGAGGAGTATATTATAACTTATTTTTTTTACAATGTATTTCTTTCAGGCTCTATCTATAGCCCTGTATGCAAGTGTTCCGGTATGCCAGAGGTCTTGCGTATCTACGTGTACTCCACTTTGTAGAGATTTATGTGATGTATAAGATATTCGACACACTCACTAATTAATATACGCCAAGTTTTTCCTCTTTTTTTATAAGTTCGTCTAAATTGAGGCGGCGAGGCCCCATGGTCAACTTGTACGTTACGCTTAACATTCATCGTCCTCACTATCGCTAGAACTTTCCAGCTCGCGTGAGTTGTCTCGGGGGAAATACTTCTTCAACCTTTCAATAGTTACAATCTGGGTGTGGTTAGGGTTTGCTACTAATTCGATTTTACCGGCATTTGTGGGAGAAATACTCCTTAGGTAATACGGCCCCATAAACTTGGGTGTCAACTTAGGAGAAATATCCTTCTTAGGTAGATAATCTCTACACAATACTAAGTCGCCAACTTTTAACTTAATAGGTTGTCTAGTGCGATCAACGCGTAATTTAGTCTGCTGCTGTGCATGCGTCATAGCCTGCTGGGCTAACTTACGGATTAACTTTAGTTGTTTTTGATGTTCCTGTATTTTTGTGAATTGATACTGGGTGTCCAACTGAGTGGGAAATCTTGCCTTTTGACCAAAGACAATCTCATATGGGGAGTATTTCCTAATAGGGGAGGTTGATATATTATAGGCATATGCACACAAGCGGACATATTCCGCCCACTTAGTAGGCTGTTTAGCCGTGTACTTAGTTAGGAAATTTGCAATGACAGAGTTAAATTGCTCACACAGTCCATTCGTTGACGGTTTAAATGCTGCAGTTCGAACATGTTTAATGTCAAATAAGTCATTTAGTTCGGCCATTATCGCCGAGAGAAAATTTGTACCTCTATCCGTCAGTACCTCTTTTGGGGGGCCAAAACGCGTGATTAACTCGTCCAACATGGCTCTAGCCACTGTCGGGGCTTTAATATTTCGTAGCGATACTAATATTGCGAAATGGCTAAGATATTCTATCATAACCAGAATATAACTGTAGCCTGCGCTACAATGTAGCGGGCCGAAAATATCTAAACTCCAGCGGGAGAACAATTCCTCTTTTACAGGTAAAGGATGAAGAAAACCTTGTTTCTTTTCTCGAGGGATGTTCACCCTCTGACATTCGTCACAAGAGCGCACGTATTCCTTAACTATTTTCCCCATGTTCGGAAAATAGTAACGTTCATTTACTTTAGAGTAAGTGCGAGAAAATCCCGTATGGCCTCCGCACAGCGGAGACGAATGGGCCTCTTGTAATATGTCGGGGATAGCCTTTTCCGGTATCACTAGTTTCTTATCTTTGTTCATGACTCGATATAACACATCGTCAACTACGACATAGGGTTTTAGAGCACGATCAGTGGGGTTATCTTTCTTCTTTTGTATTAGTTCTCTAATTTTATCGTCCTGTTTTTGCATTGTTTTGATATCTATTTTGGGACATAACACTAGGTTTCACACGTCTGCACAATCTTCTTCTTGACCAAATTTTGAGGGTAACTCATCCTTTAGCGGACATCTTGACAAAAAATCGGCGGTCACGTTATTGCGGCCTTTGACATGTTGAATCGTAAATTGATAAGGTTGCAAACGAATTGCCCAACGCATGAAACGAGAATTTAGCATCTTATTATTTCTGAGGTAACATATGCCGTGAGCATCGGTCCGCACAATAAAGGGACGGTCTGCCAATAGAAAGTGGAAATGCAAAATTGTCTTAGTAACTCCTAGCGCTTCAAGCTCTACCGTGGAGTAGTTGAGCTCCGCTGGGGACAAAGATTTCGAAAAATAAGCCATTGGGTGTTCTTTGTTATCTTCTTTAATTTGTGCAACGTATCCACCTATTCCGTCTCGACAAGCATCCGAATAGACTATGGCGTCCTGATTTGGATCAAAGTGTGCAAGGACGGGAGCAGATATAAGACAAGTTTTCAAAGTATCCCATGCTTGTTTCTCGGTTTCTCCAAATTCGAATTTGGCGTTCTTTTTAGTCAATGAAATGAGTGGTTTTGCAATAGAAGAAAATCCTTGGACAAAAGCTCTGTAAAATGAACAAAGTCCAATAAAACTACGTATTTCTTTAACTGTAGTAGGGTATGGCACCTTTGATATAGCTTCCGTTTTTGCGGGATCTAGACAAATTCCTCGTCTACCGACGATGTGACCAAGCACAGAGGCTTCTTCGTAACCAAAGTAACATTTCTTAGGGTTGAGTTTTAAGTTGGCCTCCCGGAGTCGAGATAAAATAATTCTCGTTCTTTCTATTAATTATGGGAAAGAAGGACTAGGACAAACCAAATCGTCTAAATAACAGATTACATACTTCCACATAATGTCGCCAAATATAACATTCATCATATTTTGAAAAAGGGCCAGGGCCGTGCTTGGGCCGAATGGTAGTCTCAAAAATTCGAATTTTCCACGGCTGCAGATGAATGCAGTCTTCTCTATATCACACGGACGGATTAATAATTGATTATATCCACTTTGCATGTCCAAGGTATTTATGTATTTGGTACCATTCAGAAACGCTAGTATCTCATCTATACGCGGCACTGGCGTATAATTGGGCCTTAATATCTTGTTCAGACCTCTAAAATCCGTACATATGCGCGGGGAGCCATCTTTTTTAGGTACAATCACAATTGGTGCAGAATATGGACTCTGACTCTCCCGGATAATATTGCTATCTAACATTCTCTGGATCTCTGCCGCGACTATCTCTCTCTGTTTTGGTGTTTCTCTATATGGGGGGTGAGAAACAGGTATATCTGTAATGACCTCTAAGGGGCACATAAATTTATCGGTAGCCGCAGTCAGACGAGACTTGTCCCAGGCTACAACATCCCTAAATTCCATCAGTAAGTCCAGTAATTGGTTTCTTTCTTCTGGGTATAAGTTTGGGCCAATATTTAGTACTTGAGCTAGTTCTTCCTTTGTTTGGGGGACTTTCTGGGGCTGTTCAGGGACATCCACGTCATCTGTTTCATCTTTGTTAGTAAGGTGTATGATCTGATTAACGGCCTGTACGTTATTCTCCGTTTCGTCATTTAAGGACTCGACCTGGGGAACAAGTTTCCCTAAATAAAGGTTTTTAGACAAAGATCTGGTTCGATCTGAACTATTAAAAATAGTCAGAGTAATATTTCCATTGTCAGTAAACACTGGACCTCTTGGGATCAAACAGGAGTGCCAATATCGAATTCCTTTGGACGGTAAAAATTCCCAAATATACACGTTACCGGTTGGTGCGGTAATTTCTATATCATACGAAGCCTTGGACGGCACGCGGACATTTGCTGGAAGGTGCACTTTATAGGTAGTGTCCGGATAAATATCAAAAATTTCGTCGCTTAATCCCAAGGGGTTTGGCACGATCTTTTTCTTACTATGATTCGGAGCGGTACTCTCTAGGTCAGGGAGAGATGCTGGATCATTTTCACTTCCTTGCGTTATCAATTGTTTTTCTAGTATTTCTAACTGTCCTCTATTTGATTGGTCCCCTACAGGCTCATAAGGCGCCTGTGAGGCCAGAGGTGGCTTTACAGAGTGTTGGTTTGTTTTGCTATATCTTGTCGCATAAGACGCATTCTTTTTCTTTCTCGGAAAAATCTCTGTACCCGAACTTTCTGTAGTACTAGCTACCAAAGTTCCACTAGGGCCTGGTTGAGGGTCGAAACTGGATAGATTCTTTTCCTCTTTTTCTAAGTCAGGCGAATTGGTAAGTTCCAGCTCAGGAGCACTGGAAGATACCTTACTTTTCTTAGTTCGATTACGTCTTGCCTTTTTACTTCTATTGACTTTTTCATTCGTTTTATTCGTAGGCTCCGAGGGTAATTTTGTAGTTTCCCTGGAACACACGAATACGCGAGATGTAATTTCCTTAACAGGGAGTTGTTGTCTCTTATCAGGTACACTAACAACGGCATTTATGTGATTTCCGGTGACCAATTCTGGAGACTGATCCTTCCTCATGTACGGGAGGTTCCGTTTCCTATAATTTGGTTTGTTTCTATAAGGGGGGATAGAGAAAGCCGTTTGTCTAGCATTATCGTTCTGTATTGATTGGAAATCATTAAACGATCTTTTTCCTATTGATGGTGGGTATTGTTTAACATGTTTTAAGTCTAAGGTATGAATCACACCTCGACGATACCCATATGTACTTTTTGGGATTGTAAACCATAGATCTTCGACATGATTCCCGTCTTTATCTGCTAGCTCCATGTATTTGGAATGAATGGTGGTGACATACTTGTGCAGGAAATCTATCCCTAAAATAACGTCATAGGCGCAAAACTGAGGGTCAACTATAGCTACGTCTAGAAATTTTCGTTTGGTTGTTTTCAAGTGATCCTTGAAATAACACGCTATTCTCACCACAGGAATGTAATCTGTGGGCTGGGCACCTACGCCACGAAGCTTTACATAACCCTTCAGTCTTTCAGTTAGTGGAAATCTTGGGGGTAAGAAAGTTTTCGAAGCCAGCGAAACTTCAGAGCCTGTGTCTATAAGACCTTGCGCCCAGCGGTCTCCTATTTTTATCCTGACTGTACAAAGCTGCGCCTGCCCATGGCCAAGGCCATAGGTATTTTGGTGATTGTTCCTATACATTTTGTAACCCGGTTCTGCTACTACTTCGTCTGAGTAACAAGAACTAATCTGTACAAATCCAGGTTGGTGTTGTTCTTTAAGGCTTGACCAGTCCGAGCGGTCATTTTCCCAGATTACGTCATGGCTAATTCTCTGATTAACTAATCTTTGTGCTGTGTGAAGTTTTCTAAGATATTGAAGACACTGTTCGAGATTATCGCAATCATCCACTTCAAGCATCAGCTTATTTAGGATGTCTGGCAACAAACTCATTCTAAGTTTACTCGTCAATTCACTTTCATTAACCCAACCTCGTAAAAAGTTCAAATCCTTTATTAATTTATAAATGAACGCTAAAGTACTCTCATTGGGTTGTTGTTTTCTTGTATCAACGTCGTATTCTAATTTTGCAGTATACTCAATACTAGGAAAAGCCTTTTTAAGTTTTTCCTTCATATCGTTATAGTTTAAAGGTAAAAGGTTTGCTAGGTCTACTAAATAGAAGGAGAAAGCTTCCCCTTTCAGACAGTAAGGAAGGTAATTTACTATCTCTAGGGTTGACCATTCGTATATGCTAGCCACTAACTCATATTCTTGCAGGAAAAGTTCCACACACTCATATCGATTACCAGAGAAGGAGGGAATTTCAACATTTGGATAGATCTTGAAGGCTTGTGGTTTAGCACCAATAGTAGAAATTTGTGTCCCCCCCTCGGGAGGAGGATTGCTAACTTTGCCTGTTACTACAGTATCTGTAAATTTAGGTTTCTCAAAACTATATGGTATTGATGGCTCGGTAACCGGACTAGTTTTAATTTCTTGCTCAGGTTTTAAATTTGTGAGGCTTATCCTCAGGATCTACTTTTAAAAAGGACGAAAAATTTGATTTTTACTTATCAGAGGTCTTATCTTCACTTGATGAATGTGATACGGGCTCATCTTTCAGATCTACGGACCTGTCTAAAGAAGCCGAGGTATTGAAATTTTCAGAGACGGACCTATAGTCGGTATCAGTTACGCTTCTGTTTTCTAACTCGGAGGTTTGTTCTGAACTATATTCTGATGTATAGGATCTATCTTGTTCGCTAAGTACTGATTTTTCTGTCTTTTCCCCTTCACTAAACTCTAATTTCTCTACTGTGGTCGTGGGTGTAACTACGCTACTAGGTGGCGAAATAAACACTATCTGTAAGGGATCTAACTTTTCCTCTTGTTGGTACTTTTTCATTTCCTTAGTCGCAGGTGATTCGCCAGTTTCATTACAGGAACTAACTTTAGAACTAGTACTAGCTGAAGGTTGTAAACCACTATTCTTAATACTAGCAGTTTGTTTGTTAGAGTCACTTTGGGTTGGAGAGGTTGAGGGATCGTCTCTATTTTCTACCTCATCTAAACAAATTACTGACGCACCAAATTCCGCGTAATCAAAGATTTTACCAATGTTTTCGTTTATTCTACTTTCAGACCAGGAATCGTTATTTTCTTTTTCTTCTTTCTCAATTTGCTTCTGGTGGTCGGAGCAAACTGAGGGAAAAGCATCATCACTTTTCTTCTCTTCGCCTAACCTCCTCTCAATTGGAGCAGGGGCGACGAGGTCATTTCTTTGGTCAGCGTACCCTGTGGGAGGTTCTTGGTTCGCTGCTCGGGGAGTAGAAACCGTGGGAGGATCCCAATGGTCATATCGGAGTTCTTCTTCGGAGTTCCACGAAAGTTTTGACTCATTCTCCAGGGATGACGCAGGAGAAGACTCCGGGTTGTCGTCTTGTAATTTCGCTATTTCTTCATTTTGTAATTTCTGTAGTTCGTAACCTAACCAATCGTCTTTCAACGATTCACCCCCATCTGAATCTGCACTACTAATATCTCCGTTTGACCACCTAACTTTACTAACTACACTGAGTATGTTATCTATACTGTCCAAATATTGCAGTTTCTCTTGGAGGGTAAGGCTATCTTCAAACATCACAGGATTGGTTTGAGTAGCGGTTGTCCGAATAACCTTAAGTTCACGATCTGTGTCAATCCGGATCATTTTAGGAAACTTATATTCGGTCTGAACGCTAACATCTCTCTTTTGAAAAACGTCGGTCTGTATTTCCATATCAAAATTTCCAACTACATTTTCCTCAGGTAATAAATCTTCAAAGGGGGCTGAGGGGTCAGCTTGAAATAAGATACCTAACTTCTCGTCGTCGTCACCTTGGCGACGAACAACTGTGACCTGTACTTTCTTGTTTCGTAGCTGTTTAGTTAAAGGTCGAATTAAGTTTCCTACTGCCGGAGACAGTTCCGTTTGTAATGAATGCCTAATCTGGTCTATTAATGTTTTATCGTTAAGTTGTGTCAGAGAGCGCGATTCATTTTCATTATTCTCGTCAGGGTTCTCAATTTTCGTTTCCCTTGGTGCGGTTCCAATATTTGCATAAATTGGCTCTTTATTCGTGAAAGCCTTGGGTTCGATACCAATATTTTCATAAATTGGTTCTTTACTCGTTGAGATTCGTGAGTCAGTATTTAAGTTAGCATACATAGTTCTGGAACCGATCTCCGCATAAACTGTTTCATCACTACTACCAACATAAAAAGATTGAAAGGTCGGTCTTTGCATTTCTAACGGCGTTCTATGATCTGACAGTTCGTATTTAATAGGAAAATATAGCGCTACTGGGCTATCTGGTTCTTTTGATACACCAATGTTTTTATTTTCTGAACTTAACACTAAGTTACTTAATATATTTTCCTTATCAGCTAACTTATTATTATTTAAGGGACTTTGGTTCGAGGGGACATCAGGTATTACACCTGCGGTTGTTTCTATCTCAATTGTTGCTTGAGGGCATTCCTGACCTGCAGTTATTAGCTCTGCTATTTCTAGTTCATCTTTTAAATTTACTTCATTCACTAGAGTTTTTGGATCTACCCCCGGTGGGGTCTCGTCAGTATCTGAATTTACATATATCGTCCTAGGAGCTGGCGTTGGTTTTTCACTAGAACCAGCACTTTGTATTTCTATCTCATTTCTAGTCGGGATAGGGCTAGACGCGGCCAGCGGCGTTAGATCGCAGCCACTCGCCGGAGCGTCTGGAGTTTGCGGACTAGCGGTCGTTGGTTCAAGATATCTGGGCTGACTCCAGGTATCCAAGTATGTCGGTAATGGATTCTTTTTCCAACGGCCAAATTCAGGAGGAGAATGCCCGTGGACTTTTATTTTATTGCATTCGATACAATAATAATTATTCCACCGATCTAAAATATAACGGTGTTTGCCCGTGGGTGTCTTAGGACAATGGGATTGCCCTAAATCTAATAGCTTTTCTTTTATTTTCTGCGCGAAACTCATTTTTGATTATTAATTCTGTTTTTCACAAGTCAGTGGCCTCTTAAACCAGGGCAGTGGGTAATCAACCTATTTCCTCTGATATAATAGGAATTTAATCACTGATAGTTACTTCCTTCGGAAATACTACGTCAAATTTTTACGTATTATGAGACTTGTTATTATTTCAATATCTTTATTTAGCTTCCTTTGAACTTGAATACTCAACTTCCCTTTCTTTATAAAATTTTGCTTCACTTTTTTTTTAGAACGGGAAACGGAAAGTGACTAGACAGCTGTTTATGACAGATAATGCTTATTTGTTCACTTATGAGGAGTTTACTTTTTACTTCTATTCTTTAACTTGTTTTCTTTTTCTCTTATTTTTTAAGGCACAAAACATCATTGTTTTAAACTATTTTGTTTTTAAATTCACAAGGGGGACTTCGATCATCCAACCATTGGTTCATGTACCTGCATTTTGATTTTTGGTATTGCATTTGCATAAAGGTGAGTTTTAGGCAGTTATTCCCAGGCAGCCGTCGGGCATGCACCCCTAGTACAGAGGGGCCCTGCTGGACCTAAAGAATAAGATACCTGTGACCCCCAAGCGTTGCATGGGAAAGGATTTTAGACACTTATCGCCGGACAGACTAGTCGAACTTTCATCCCGTAAAACGGGCGGTTCTGCTGTCTAGAGATAAACTGCCTGTGATCCCTCCCAAATAAGTGGTAAGGGTATTAGCCACTTATCGCCGGACAAACGAGTCGAACTTTCATCCCGTAAAACGGGAGGTTCTGTTGCCCAGAGATAAAACTGACTGTGACCCTACCAAAGCGAGCAGAAGCATAAGCAGACTTAGGGTTTTGCAAGTACATGAGACAAAAGCTGAATTCTGTCTTAACACTCGCGTCCCGATTTTTCATTTCCATTACTACACAAAAAACGTCGTGAGGTAAACTGAGTCTTGCTCTGCGGAACCTAGCAACTATTCCGCTGTCTTACAACAACTTAAAGCGAGAGAAGTTGAGAATAAAAATTTTTCGTCGCTACTTCACTCCTTGTAAATCGCACTACTTAGAGCAGAAAAATTATACTTGTATATCAGAATCAGAGTCATAAACTGAACACTGCCTAGGCCAAGTACGCCACTGAACTTTACTGACTTTACATAGTACCGATACACCACTTGACTAGTCAACAGAAAAACTTCGCGTACACTGTGCGCTTTTATATATTGAAAACTCTTCGATAAAAAAATCACTCCCGATTTGCAAAAATCGCGTTTTAGGGCAACTGAGATATTTGGTTCCCCTATAAAGTAAATGAGCACCAGAGATTTGTTTAGAGATTCAAGAACACACAGTTCGTTACCCGGCGAACACCGAACACCATAAAACTGTTATGATGTTTTGTTCTGAGATTGGCGTAGCAATTGTGTACACTTTCTTTTGTGAAATCGTAATTGAGATCACTTCTTCACTCTCCACCCAGTATTACAAAGTTGGTTCGGAGTCCAACTCCCTTTTAGCCTCGGTATTGAAAACGTCTTTGGCTTACTGGTTCGAAGATGATGAGAAAGTGCACTAACATTCTCAATAATAGGGGGAGACTTGTATTTCAGTGGTAGAGCTTGTACTGGAGATCGAAACCCAGGTAACATATGAAGACTGTGAGCTGAATCTAGGTTGGAGGGTTAGCTTGACTAAATTAAAGAGACCATTCCACTTTACGTTTTATTTAAAAAAAATAAAAATAAGAATACAGATGAATTTTACAAAATCGGTTACTTGGAATTACAACTTGGAAGTTTTCCTACATCACTTAAGTGGGAGCACAACCCCTATAATACCTAATGGGTGCTAGAAGGTTTTTATGCTACACCGCGATTTATTGAAAATAGTGAAATATGAACTTCGTACATCGCAACTTGCATTGGTCCAAAGGGAAAAGTATTAATTCTCGAAGAGGGAATTTGGTCTCAAGTTGAAGGAACTTCGTATTCGTCACTAAACATTCTCAAAGTGCTCTTCCCGAGTTGAAGGGGGAACTTAGAAAAAATAATCACATACCTGAGTTAATACAGAGCGGCCGTGACTAGCGAAGATACACTCTCGTCGGCTGTAGTCGGTAGAATCCACCGGAGCGGCGAACAAGCCTCGTTTATATAGGCGCTACGTCCCACGCATTTCTGCCAGTTCTGACGTCGCTCAAACTCTACGTCACGAGCCTCGGCGTGCTTGGAGAACCTATTCTCGCGCATGCTCAATAGTGGCTAAGACATCCAGTTTCTCTATGATTTTTCCCTATCACGCCGGAGTTGGAATTCCTATTTTACATTTATTTTTACAGTGTTTATTTCACGCATAGCTCCAAATACGTAATAGATTTCATGTATTTGTCGCTTGCGTGGTATTACCTAAATATTGCATCCGGGGACCCGGCGCTGTGATCTGAGGAAATCAAAGCCAGGGTCATACCACTATTACACGCGTGAGGGTTGGTGTCAATGAGGCATCAGGTTGCTAATTCAATCTGAACCTCAACTGACTCCGTTCTCCCTTTCTCGCTTTTCCTTATTGCACACACATTTTGAAAAGCGCGGGCGTCTCGCCCCATAATTTGAGTCCGGCTTAGGACTTCGAGGCACAACTGTGTAACAATATATAAAGCGGGACATAGTTTCAAAATAATAAAAATGTGTTCGCCTTGAGTTTTTTAAATAAAATTGTACTTTTCTAATTAAAATAATTTTACGAAGTAAACATGTTTATTTTATATTAATTAAATAAACTAATATTTTGCTATAGTTACAGGATTACTACAAGTGCAAACTGTACTTATTCTCTTCAAACTTTTAGTAATATAGACAATTATCTCACTTAATGCAAGCCATCGTTAAAAACTCACTTTCTGTCCCTAATTACTACTGCTGCTGATGTCCATGTATCCTCCTCCTAGCTTCAAAAGATTAAAATCCCAAGTAAAGCAAAGAACCAATTCATACATTTCTAATCACTAAAGTCAACAAGATGTATGTGTAAACAAACTCTAATTTCACTAAGTCTGAACCTTTGGAAGAAACCGTAAACACAGATATCATAATGACAATACCACTTGAGTTAATCGTTTGAATTTTCGTATCGTATCAAATAAGACCAATACTAAACAATGAGCATTATGATGTATATAATCGAACAATGTACGCAAACTTTCATCAATATGGCTTTCCCATTATACGTGTGTATTAAGCATTTGTCTTATTATAATTCCTTATGTGATTATTGTATTAGGCACCAAAGCGTTTATTCAAAGCTATTAATATACAAGTCAGGGAAAAGTGACCAATAATTATATCAATAAATAATATAAATAATTATAAATCTAATTGTCACAAGACCCTAATAGTATTGTGAAACACAAGTAAGTATGTACAAGTAATTGCACTAACATCACAACCGTAATAATTAACCAAGATTTTCATACAATATTCACACATTAACTTATTAAAATATCTAAAGTGAACCACAAACAATTACAAATAACCAAAAAACGATCATTAAAACTTCTACTAACTTAGAATCTAATAACAAGTTCTTTTAACTCTTGTATGTACAAGTATGTATGAGTACGTAAAAGTAATCATATCCATAAATACCTGTAAAAAATGTCCCAAAAAATAATGTTCATTAATGAACAATCTGCATAAACGTCCTACCCCTAAAATAAATATAAGATAAATTTATGGGAAACACAAACCCTCCTTTGTTCCATTAATACGTTCATATATTACTTAAATCAGCTAAACCTAGGTCAATAATAAACAATAATTTATATATTGCATATAATATATAAATACAAACTACGCTCAATACGTCAATTACAAATCACTGCTTGCATTGAAGTCAGTTCAATATACTAAGTCTGTCCCACCACCAAACATCAACGACAAACCTCGTAAAATTAAAAGTTATTTGTTCTATTAAAATAAAACCTAAACCAAGTCAATTTTTACGATCCTAATCCACAGTTCAGGTTCATGTATGTTCAACTTCATTAAAATACTAAGCCTCATCCAATAATAATCAATGCTAATAATTATAATAAATATTTGTTTTCATATGTTTTCGTGATACTACTACTAAGCCGAATTTCTAATTACGAGTCGAAGCTCGCGTTAAATATGATCACACTTTCTTAAATACTAAGTCGAACACAATAACAGCAATAATACTATTAATATAAATATATCATGCTTAATTTATTAAATAAAAGTGCTAAAATCCATACAATAATTTCAAGTGAAAGCTCAAATTCCAGCAAGTTCAAGTTTCAGTAAACGTATAAAACCTGTAAGAATACCAAACATTACTACTAGTATTATATTGTATATTCTATAAAAACAAAAATAATCCAATAATTATGAGCAAAAGCTCGTGTTCAATCAAGTACGAGCTTTCTAAAAAATACTAAACTTTTAGCACTAACAAAGAATGATATGAACGCTAATGAAATAAATACCATATGTTTTATAAAATGTAGATTTCCTTTCGTAAATGAAACATACCTCCCTTCCAATAATTACAAGCCAAGGTTCATTTTCAGTAAATTTGAACTACCTTAAAATACCGCCACTATTTCCACTAACAACATTAATATCAACGTAAATAAAAATAATTTCCATATATTCTATAAAATTTAACACAATCTTTCCCTAAACGTAAACACCATTCCAATAATTACGAGCCAAGGCTCCTGTTCAATCTTCTTCATGCTTTCTTGAAATAATAAATCTGAAATATACCAAATCATCAATTACTTTAATAAAGCTACTCATTATATACTCTAAAAAATAACGCATGGAAACTTCTTCAAGAGTAATTACGAGCCAAAGTCCTTGTTCAATCGCAAGAGCTCGTGTTCAATCAAGGTCGAATTTCTCAAAATACTAAACTATTCCCCTAACAAACATAAATATCAGTGACAATATAGATAACTATCTTATTCTCTACAAAAATCTAGTCCTGCTTTCCCAAAATAAAACATAACTAGTTCCAATATTTACGAGCGAAAGCTCGTGTTCAATCATGTTCGAGATTCAATAACGTCCTAAACCTGCATCAATATTAACCAATAATACCAACGTTAAGAAAGTTAACTAATATATATTATATAAAACACTTATGCCCACTTACAACAATTAGGTGTCTAGCTCCGTGTTCAATCAAGTTCGAGCGTCAATACAATAGTAAACCTGCAAAAATAACAAACAAAAAACAAAATCATTAACAAAATTACCCATCATATATTCCACTAAATAAGGTATAAGGCCTTCCCCAAACAATAATTACGCACCCAATCTCGAGTCCAACAATGTTCCAGCTTCAATAAAAGAATACCTTCATTATTTATCACATCTATGTTCCAATCAAGTTCATAAAGAAGTAATTACGCTAATTAAAGTCCAGTAAGTAAACAATTTTCGTCATTTGTCAATTAATGTATACCTCTGACGAAAAACTGGCAGCCCTACAGTAATAAATATTGAATACATATTAAAAACTATAATATACACATTAAAAACTATACATATTAAAACCCCCTTTTATAAAATAATCTTTAAGTAAGCATTTTCAACAAAGCGCTAAACAGAAAATAATTTTAATATATATATATATATATATATATATATATATATATATATATATATATATATATATATTTTAATGCACTTAGTTCCAAGTTTAGGTGCTAGATGTCATATGTATCAAGTTTAATAATCAAGTCTAGTAAACGTCATTTTCACTAAAGACATACATTCTTCTTCCATAATTTAGGTAGCAAATATTTTCCCATGGTTTCACTGTGTCAGATATTTTTCCACGTCTTTAATGGTATAATTCTTTCAAGTTATTTCAAAGCAAAACGTTATATTATATATCTAGTGTTTATACATGTACCGAGTTTTTTTTTTAAATTGTAGTATTCCATATAATACGTAATATCATATAAAGTAGTAAAAATATTTTCAATTAACAAATTTACTAATTATTGTGATATTGTTATGAAATAAAATATTTAATACCCATGAAGAGAACCTAGCATCATCTCTCATAAATGGAAGTTAAGCAGTACGAGAGCAAAAGTGCCGACGGAATGTATCTAACGTTATGCGAAAAAGAAGCATGCAAGTCTCCTGTCACTGAGGAATATCGAAAGAAGACACCGAGGTATGTATATATTTCAAGTATTTTTACATCTATCCCAGCTTAAATGTTCTATAAATGATCAGTGATCACACCCTGTTTCTTGAAAACAAATATTTCGTAATATTTAATATCACATATAAATTGAATCGAAAGGTATAATTAATTTAATTCGAGTTTAATTAAAAGTTTAATTAAATTAACTAAAGTTTAATGAAAATTTATATTAACTTAATTTATATATAAATATACTCCATGCGCGGTGCATTATGGAAGAAATCAGTATATCTGTAACATTTTGACCAGAAATACGAAAGAAACGCCCTCTAAGGATGTAAAAATCATCGGAATTTACCCAGTTTCGGTCAAAATTATCGGATAATTAGCTAGCAGAATGGGATTTTTACACCACTACTCTTTTTCAACAACTGATATCATAAATGTTGTTAATACGCGAAGTAATTGATCTTGTCACTTATTTACTTACTTGACTAAGATCATCAAAACATTTAGGGTACTTGCAATAGATATAGAAAGGTGAAATGTAGTACCCAGGTTTGGTGTAGCGTGCAAGTAAAGAAATAAAAAGTAACAGTATATTTCCCCAACTCCTTGCAATGGAGTGTGTTGATTCTTCAAGAAAAAGACTTTAAAGACAATCCGAAACTTCATAGAATATAAAATTTATAGCCAAATCCCGACTTTGTAATAATAATAACATTCAAGGAATAACAAAATTACAATATCAATTACGTGAAAAATACCTTTTAATAAAGAAAAAAATAATTCCTCTACGGAATTTGAAACAGGGTAGCTGAAATGTGAATTTTCTGCTTTCACGTTTTGCTACTAGTTGTTCAGATGAAAACCAGAAAATAAACTAGTACTTATGTTAAATGAACATAGAACTTTCTATTTCTACAAGTGTTGATAGAATTGAAACAATATGAAAATAATTTCTACTGTCTTTTCTTCTTTGGAAATTAAAATTTAAAATAAAGAAGAAGAATATGTAAATCGGGACTATCGCTGATAAACGATGACTTAGCTTCAATTTGAAGAACGTTTCGTGATGTTTTTCTCATTGAGGAACGTCTATATAGCTTGTTTTTAATTAAACAACGAAATCTCGTATGTCACTATGACACACACATAAGCAGTGTCTCCTTATACGAGCAATAGTATTTTGAATATGGTCTTCCATGAAACAATTTTAACTAGCTAATAGTTTAGCCGAGAGAGAAGTGACGCGGTGGGTAAGTGGTTAGTGCATTGAGCTTCTATTCAGCACATCTGTGTTCATATCTCGTCCAGTCTCAATTTTTCAAGTGTTTCAATTACAATTTCTGTGCATGCCTAATGTGTGCATCAAGATCTTCTCTTCCCCAGAAATTAAAATTTATTGCAAAGAAGGGAACTGGAGAGGTACTGTCAATAGAGACAACGATTTACAAACTTATTTCCAGCAGTTGTTCTAGATGTGATACTTTCATGTATTTTCAAGCATCTTCTGATTCATGCGTGGTCCGAGTTTTTATTTCCTGGGACGCGAACTACCTTTAGGATACTTCACGCACATATACAAAGCTGAAATGTAATATTCCGGCTTGGTATACGTTCAAGCGCAAACAAATAAAAAATTACATATTGATATTTCCCTCCACTAACCCCTTACAATGAAGTGTGTTGATTTTACAATGAAAATGCCTGCTGCAGTCTGTTGCGCAATAAACACACATATATAATTATATGGCTCCGGTAATTCTCAGTACTCGTTGTTTTTAACCCTGAAGTATTTAGAATTAAAAATTAATCCAAAACTATTCTACTCAAAACAACCAGCACGGAAAATTAAAAGAAACACGTCGGGTGAGCGCGTATGTTTGTTAGCTGTACCCCAGGTTACCAATTATAGTAGCAATTACAACAAACATATTCAACAAAACAGATAACAACTTTATTATAATAAGAATAAATGCAATAACATGAAACATATAGGAAGTTTAAATAGCATTCGACTTCACTTAAGTCTGTTAATCAAATCTCAATAGGAGGTAACAAGTAGCTTTTAATTTTTTTTCAAGTTTTGTTTGACAGATAAGGAAAAGTATAAAATCCCCAGACCAAAGAACAATAAGGAAATACGTTCATAAAGCTCACTCAATAATAAAGCTACTAATGTCCTAGCATATTTATTTTTGTGGTTTGCTGCCTTTAATTTAGAAGTTAAGAGAAAAACTATTCCCAATAAGTTAGCAAACAGCAAACTCAGCTCATATGTAGGTGTTAAATCTAAAGACAATGGGCTTATCAAAATTTAGTTATTATTATTTCTTCTTTGCAAAGACAGGACAATGTGAGAGAAGAAACAGAATTATAGTAGTATTCTAATGTTACTTAAATATACCATACAAACCAACAAGAATCATTCATTTCCATTTCATTCTTTTTCTCTCCTTTTTTGTCTCAAAAACTAGTTTAAAAAACAAATTTAGTGGTTAGTTTTGCCAAAATCTCCTTTAAACCAAACTGCAGGTAAATCTCACTCTATAATCACATATTAACACAGTGATTATAGAGTAATCATTCTTCCATATTATCCTGTCGCAGCAAATTCCGTTCGAACAACACCCAATTTGGTTACCTAGAACATTATGAAGTTCGCTTGTTGCACACTCCAGAGGAGCAAACAGGCACAACTAGTGCCATGCAGCGGGAAGTATGAGAGCTTCCAGCGATAGGCAACTCAAGGCCAACTGGCACAGCAATTAAAGATATGTCTCTTATTGTCATTTACTATGGAGATTTTATTAACAATAATTTTAAACAAAAAAATTATTATTCGACTAAACGCAACAGGTCTGAAACTTCATAAAATATAAAATATGCAGGAAATCTTGATTTCTCTATAATAGAAATAATAATAATATGTAGCAAATCTCGACTTCTCTATAATAATAATAATAATAATAATAATAATAATAATAATAATAATAATAATAATAATATAGGCCTATAACGTGGGTTCCTGTCACCACGACACGGTGCGTCCTCAGGTTGGGAATCGAGGAGAAGGCCTGTAAATATACAGGTTAGCTGCGAATATACTGAATAAGCAGTCGCGGACAGACGACTAGGTGTGGATCTCCAGCTTAGGGGTTTGGGTAAGGCTAACAATCTCATCCTGTAAAAAAAGGAACTTGTTCAGAAACATTCACAGAAATCTGTAAAGAACTGATAACTTGACACGACCTCAGCAAAAGAAAATTAACATGATATTTGGAACATGGAATATTAGAAGTCTTTATAGGGCAGGCACGTTAAAATCCGTAACGAGTGAGTTAGAGAAATACAAGATGCACTTAGTAGGAGTCCAGGAAGTTTGGTGGGAAGGAAATGGAACTGTGAATTCCGGAAAGGTAACGTTCTTTTACGGGGAAGGAAGTAAAAATCACCAATTAGGAACAGGTGCTTTCCTTCACAAGCGAATAACATCAGCAATTAAGCGGGTTGAATTAGTTACTGACGGACTTTTGTGACACTTAAGGGTCGGTGGTGTGATAGTTTTAAATGTACATGCCCAACAGAAGATAAGGATGACGATACAAAACACTGTTTTACGAAGAAGTGGAACGGATCTTTGACCAACTCCCGTGATACCATATGAAAATACTATTCGGGAGATTTCAATTTGAAGATAGGACGAGAGGATATTTTCAAACCGATTATACGGAACGAAAGTCTGCATAAGGAAAGTAATCGCAACGTTGTTACACTCTTGAACTTTGCAACATCCAGAAACCTTACCGTGAAGAGTACAAAATTCCCACATCGCGACGTTCATAAATACAGTTGAACCTCACCAGACGGAAAAGCACATAATCAAATTGATCACGTTATAATAGATAGGAGACAATCTAGCATAAACGATGCCCGGTCATTTAGGGGGGTCATTGTGACACTGATCACTACCTAGTAGCAGCGATAATAAGTGAGTCGATTTTGAGTTTAACGTCCCGTACAGTAGCGAGGCTATATGAGAATTGGACCTAATGATTAACGTGGAATCCTAACCATATGAGCTCCCGCCGGGAATCGAACCCGGGTCTTCCACCCCAAAGGCGCGACAATAAGAGAGATATTATCGTTGAACAAAGAAAATATTTAATGTCTGAAAACGGAGAGATTTAATTTAAAGAAATTAGAAGACATCGCGGTAAGGGAGGAATACCAGATTGAAGTTTCGAACATATGCTTGGATTTAGAAGATTCGGAGTGCCCTAGTTGTTGTGGATACTTGGATTAAAATAAAAGATAGCATTTAAATTTCAGCAAAAGTAAAATAAGGACACGCGGAAATAGGTAGAATCAAACCACGAATACAGATAATGTCTTAAATAGATGGAAAGATTTCCTTGTTGATTTACTTAACTCGCAACCAAAATCTAATCTGCGTGGAGAAAGGAAGATACACACCACAGAACCGTATATTCCAGAACCCAACCGAACAGAAATAGAAAAAGATGTTAAAAAATTAAAGAAACGCAAATCTCCGTGTGTAGACGAAATTCCAGCTGAGCTAATTTTAGCTGGAAGCAAAAAATTGTGAAACAAAATACACAAATTCATTCTCCTCATCTGGAACAAGGAAGAATTGCCACAAGAGTGGAAAGAATCAATCATTGTTCCAATTCACAAGAAATGCGACAAAACTGACTAATAACTATCGATGCATTTCTCTTCTGTCAACATCCTATAAAATCCTGTCAAACATTATACTAGCAAGATTGACTCCATATGCAAATGAAATTATTGGAGAATGTCAGTGCGGATTTAGACGAAAACCATCGAACAAATATTTACCATTCGCCAAAAACATAATTACCAAAAACATAATTAAGTTGAATAACTCCGTTAATATAAAGGTAATCAAGAAAGTTCTGTTGCTTCTATACCCGCCACCTTCGAACATTGATATGTCACCTAAGACGTGCCTGGAAGATGAAAAATTCTACCCATAAGCTTCGACGAACAACGGCCAACGTTCTTAAAGGCCACGGTATCAATCGTGGTAGAATTTTTGGGCCGTGAAGAGAAGAAGGCGTCAAGTGCATTTTCCACCTCTACAAGGAATTTGAACCGGAGTCCTCTAAGGCGATTGGTATAGGAATGGAACACCTGATAATCGGACAGTGCAATGTCCGGGTAGTATGGCAGATGTAATAGTGTTTCCAATTCAATGCCTAAAATAGTATCACGGATCATCCAAACCACCCGGGGCTTAGCGTTACCCTGTAACAGAAGGACCCCTTGCTATTCAGAAGTGCTGGCTCCAGAGTTTTGAGTTTTTCTTGAATACAGCTAAACTGCTGATAGTACACAGTTGCACTGATGCTCTGACCAGCTGGTGGCAGTTCCCGTTCTACGACGCCGCAAGCAGTCCACCAAACACACTCCAAAGCCTTCTTCTGGCGAGGTGCTTGGTTCGGTTGTTTTGACATCTGATCATGGAATGCTAACAAATGATGACGGCGTCGTACAGGACCCAGTTCTCATCACATGTCAACACCCTGTCCAGAAATGGTTTATTCCTTAGACGTGACTGCAAAGAACCACAGGTGTCTGCACGCGTTGCCTTCTAGTCCAGAGTCAAATCATGTTTTACACATCGACCCAACTTGTACTCCTTCCCAAGTTGATGGAGGTACCGCCGAATGGTCTTTCCACTCACACTTTATTGTAGCCCCAGTTTCTCACATATCTGGCCATTGTTCGTCTCAATTGCTGACGGAAGATCTTCATCTTGTACATGTTTTAGTCTTCCGGCAAGAGCTGCATCTCTGATTGTTTTGTCATCGTCCCTACACTTCTAAAACCACCGTTGCACTGTCCGCGTAATCGCGACACATTCATAAAAGGCCTGGAATATTTTCCGCCCGCTCGAGCTGCGTCAGACTCCAGTTTGATCTCGAACAGCATACACGTCCTTATGACGCTCTGTGGAGGTTCCATATTCACCCTCTTCTTACACAAGTTCACGGTGTAACTGAATTGCCACAAGCAGGCAGTATGTTGGATATACCCACAGCAATAACTGACCACCTTATCTCCATTCGCATGAGGAGGGTCAATAGAACAAATACTTCAATAAAATTAACATAACTTTCCTGGTTACGTTCATAATTACAAGAAATATTTCCAATGGTGACGATAGAAGAGATATATTTTCAGCTTTTGTGCTTCTCTGCAACAGTTTAACTCCACATGCATTGATTGATAGAATTCTTACAATATTAATGATATACTTCTCCTTGTAGAGTAAGAGAGTTTGTATTTTGTTCGTTTTTACTGTTGTCAGAAAGTTTCATTTAAAAAATGTGTTGTTGCTTGACAACTATAAATGAAGAGCCCAAGAATGTGTTTCTTAAAGCTGGTTGTAAACATTCGCACTCAATTACATGTCTCTCCTGATCCTCGCACTATTAATTTTCTCAGTAATTGTAAGTTTCTAAAACCATCAACAATATAAAATTGACGTTTAAACTCTCACTGAATTAATAGCGTTTTCTTGTAGTATATAGTGTGTTATTTGGTTGTTTAAGTTATTGTTTACAATTGGGAAATATGAAAATTATTTCTTTGATGCGAAGGTAACTGGTTAATATTTTTATTTCAGTGAAATGCCCCGAAGACAGGGGAAGTTTCCGTAAAACCAATCCTCCTGAAACTGAATCCTACACGGCTTATTAAATTGGATTTTGCAAATGCCGTGGGAAACCAGTAGGGTCTTATAAGTGTTTAAGAAGCTACCGCATAGAGGTGGACCACTACAACTATTATTGATTAAAATTAGACGAGAAAATGTCACGTATTAAGGAATAGATTGTGTGCAGGATTAACATGTATATTCAATTTATACTATTGTTAACTATTAAATTTATTTACAGAAAAATATTTGATTTAGTTCATTCTAGTTTCTTCGTGAGATTTTCCGTGCATGAAAATTGTCTTCCCAGAGAGAAGTATTACTGAATCCCCGACTAAACGGCAGTGAAATAGACTTTTCATCTTATCAGTGGAATCAATATTTCACATTGTCGCCCAGACATTTTCTTCAAGTAACCGAATTTTCAAACATGATCATAAGCTTTACTTCTGCTTAAGAACAAACAGGAATGTGAGACCACTCCGTTACCCATATCTAAAGAATATCAACGTTCATGAAAGTGGATTGGTTAAAGGGATAGCAGCACTTAATTCTGCCTAACATAATATATGATTTATAATAAATGAGAGCATCTTTATGGCGTTGCTTACGAAATGTTAACAGAAATTCTTTAAAATACTCTACACCAGTATCAACTACCTGAATAGCTCGTTTCTTTCAAATATTAATATGATCTGTATACTAAAATATCAATAACATATAAGCTTTAAGTAGACCACAGTGATTTTTTTTTAAATATAGATGTGTAAACTGGTCGCCAACTTACAAAAAATGCCTTAATCAGAAACATTATCTGTGTCTGATAAATGCAAAGGTTTAATTCGTTGGAAAAACGTGCACATCGATATATTAATACGCAACAATGTGATTAGCTCAGGTACTTTGTGTTGTTTCAATTCAGAATGGCAAAAGCGAAGTTAGCATTAACCAGTTGACAAATCCAATCTTAGTAATCTAAAACGACGCGCACGTACTAGGCAGAGCCTTAATTCACTTCTGATTATTTACACTTCTCGAAGTAGTTGCTTTGTTAATGCCTTTTTAGTGTTCAGAAGAAGAAAAATCGTGTATGATTGAATAGCTATAACAGAGGATACACTACATACAATATGTCATACTTAGTCAACTACTCCATCATAATATTTGACTCATGATTAGTTATGATGAATTCACCAAATATTCGAATGAAATATTGTTTGTTTGTTTACAATATGCTTATTCACATTTTTCATAATCAATTTACAATGTTGTTGTGTACCTGTAATTTGAAGAAAAACTTCATTGTGCTCGAATTGAATTGATTGAGTAGATTTTGAGTTTAATGTCCTTTTCAGCAGCTGGGCAATATGAGACCTGATCTACTGATTAACATGAAATCCGAATCACATGAGCTCCTGATAGCTCATGTTGGTCGACTATCATTTTAGAATCAAATAATGTGACCACTAACATGTACGCAGGTGGTTAAAAAAGCATTTGGGTTTCTTCTGCTGGAAAGGGTTGTCATTTCATACGCTATTACGTATTTTGTCTATGTTGTAGTAATACAGAAGTAACTCCTTACCCGAGATCACTAACTTCTTTAATATGAGGTTTGTTAACCTGTGGAACAGTATCTCTAGGTTTTACAAAACGAATACATTTTCCATTGCGAAGGTTGGTGATGAAAATATGAATTAATTAATATCTAGTAGCGGAAAACATACATTTAATTTTTTGTCATTTCTTATTTTCACAGCCATATTTATACTTTCATATTTATAGTCAAATATGTCAAACATTTGTTCTAACGAATTATTTAAAGAGATTGGAATAAAAAGGGAATGAAACTAGCTCAAAAACTGGTTTTTGTAATTCAAGAAAAATATAAATTTTCCCTAGCAAATCGAAAGCATTTTTCTTCGTTTCTAATATTCGTTATTGTCAATTGAACTGCATATATGTAGAAGGGTTAAAAACATAGAATCATTGGGAACAAAGTTAGTATATTTCAACTATAAGATATGTTATATTTTCAGCAGTCTATATTAAAAGTTTTCTTCAATATGTTGACATTATGTCCGTTTTATTATTAACTATCACATACGAGATAGTCCAAATGCGTATAGGAGTGAACGTGTAGTACATAATTTAACAGAAATATGTGAATATGGGGAAGTGTGTGTACGCCAGATCAAGCAAAGTGGGTAAAATATAATTAGGGTCACTACTACTGTTACATGTGTGAAGTAACTGTGTATTGGCTGTGAAGTGACTGTGTATTAGAAGAAACTGTGAATTTAATTCACTAAATTCGATTATTTTATTAAATTGCATTATTAACGAAAGAAACATGAACTTTTTTAAAATTCATTGGAAGAAAAATTTGATCAGGATTGTACATTCTCAGACACCTGTTGTAAACGCATATTTTTTTAAATAAACTCGACTAGCTTCCTCATTACTCTTCCGCATAGCCTGATACTTCCCGATTCATTGGACTCTTAGGTCATCATTCTTCAGCCGAACAAAACCATGAGGAACACAACAACAAGGTGTATTCGACACACGATTAGGATAGGTGCGGGATCGACGAGACAAGCGGATCGTACCGTTGGAGAATAGCCAGCTCCATAAGTCAAGAGTACCGTTCTGTTGGTTTATCGCCGCAGACACTTTTGAGTTCGTCAGCAGACTTGTGGATTGAAGGTGTAGGAGAACATAATCGTAAAGACACATTATCGACGCCCATGAAGATCAACAGGATAGAGATCCAGATGTTGACTGCCTCCAGCTTATACAGGTTCCTCCGGGGGAAAACATTCATCGTTCCAGATGACTAGGACGATGCCAGCCTCGTTGGAATTATCAGGCTAGTGCTCATTCCTTTATATCAGTTAAATCCTTTCTCTTTCTCTTACCTTTCCCACAACTAGTCATTTTTCAAAATTAGAAACATTTGAATCTCATTAAATTCAACCATAATTTCACAGTTAAGTACCATGTTGTGCATCAGTTTCATCCCCATTTAGTTACATTTATTTAATAAGTATTTTGAGCTACAACTGATGGCACAGCAGCGGCACATGGTAATTTTTGTTTTTTTGTTCTTAGTTGAATGATTAAGTTGGTGAGAAGAGAAAATTTTGCCAAGTTATTATATTTTGTTTTTCTATCTGTTAGTATATAAGAAGTATATATCTGTTAGTATATATAGTAGTGTAAGATATGTATTATAAGTGTAATTTTGAAAATAACAATAATGAAGAATACTAGTGCTATATCTTCTGCCTTAGATCGTTTAGCAGAACCCCCCCCCCCAATTTTCTGGCAAATTGAACGAGTCAGTTCAGTCATTTTTAGTCATTTTGAGGATTTTTCTGTCCTTCATAAACTACGTGATGTGCAGAAATGTCATTTGTTGCCATATTGTTTAGAAAATAGGGCTCGTGCTTATCTGTTAGCTTTACAATCAACAACAGAACATGATAATCTCATGTATGTTCAAATTAAGAAAAAATAATAGAGGCTTATGAAGATAACATAGTTTCGCAAGTTTTAGAGCAAGAAATGAGAAATAGGGAACAGTCGGATTCTGAACCTGTCTTAGATTACATATTTCATAAGTGGTAATTAATACTCGAGTACGATCCGAAGATGCCGTTGACCGAACAAATTAACTTGATAATCATTGGGTTATTGACTTCGTTCTATTCTGTAGTCGTAAGAAAATCATATAAGACTGTTATTGAGTTAGCAAAGTCCTTAGGTATAGAGGAAAGAGTTAATTTTCTTGTCAGCATGCGTAGTCAGCGATCGAAGTCCTTGGCAATAACAGATGAATACAGTATACATCCTGTTGGTAATAATGCTATACAGCAAAAAGAAAATACTTTAGATGTTAATATCCAGAACGTAAATGAAACTGTAAGTCAAACTGAAGAAACAAATACCTTGATAGCTCAGTTAGACTATATCAAAGTCCAATTACAAGATCTCGTGCAACGAACTGCGATTGCTAAAATTTCTCACGCACACAAAGGAACATCTGTGTGTATGCAATCTTATGAGCGTTCGCGTTTGGAGAGAAGAAATCCAATTCATGCATCCTTCACTTCCTCCGCTCTTTGAGAGCCTCCTGCTTCTGTTAATGTAGTCAATGTAAATGAGAATGTTAAGTCGTGTAATAGTAATAAAGCAGACAGTAATACGTGTAATAATATTAGAAAGAGTAAGCGATATTATGTTCCTACCCAATATGAAGATAATTTGCCTCATGTTAAAGCATATATTGATAATAAGCCGCATTTATTTCTATTGGATTCAGGCAGCACTATTAGCATAATTTCTGGTAATAGTTTAAGTAATAAGCATAAAATACTCAAAGGAACTACTTTTATTCCTGCTGTCACTCGAAATTCTCAAGAAAGTGATCAAATAGTTTTAGTGAAATTTAAATTAGGAGGACAGTATTTTACGCATCCTTTAAGAATGTATAAAGATTTTCCGTATAATAGCATAATTGGCCAGGATTTTTTGAAAATTCATCCTGCGATGGTTGATCACAATAAGAATTCTTTTAGTTTTGTTAAATTTGGTATTTCTCCTGGAGTTGAATTGCCACTATACGTATCTTTTGATGAAATTTCTAACCATATAACGAAATCATATAAATCTCAATTTTTAGTAGCTCGCTCTGTTGTTTTACCTCCAAATTCAAGTATTCAGGTTACGTTGAAGAAAGTAAATGATCTTGCAGGTACTCGTAATTTACTGTGTTCTAATGAGTTAATAGACACGCAGGCAGAAATTTTTTGTACGTAAATCAGTTGTAGACAAAATTCATTCAGTAATTTCTGTAGTTAATCCTACCAAAAGTAAACTTTACTTTAAAAAAATGTTTTGGGTTCTGCCGAATATGTTATCAGTGATACCAACTTCAAGAAACAAAATAGCACTAACAATAAGGTCCATCAGGTTAAAGCAGTAGATACAAAATCTTTTCCTGAAGGTTCTGATGAATATCGTGTAAATGTTAATCCTGAATTGTTGCCACATCAACAACAGCAAATATATGATTTTGTAGAGGCATTCTTTTCTAGTTTTTCTTAGAATGAATTTGATTATGGTTGTGCTATAAGCTTAAAATTGAATTAGTAGACAATATTCCAGTAAATAGACCCCAATTTCCAAAACATTTCGTCTACGGTATGAGATTAAAAAACAAGTAGATATTTTATTGAAAAGTAAGATCATAGAGCCTAGTATTAGTCCGTATAATTCTCCGGTAATGCTTGTTAAAAGGAAGAATGTACAGTATAGATTTATAGAAGATGGGAGGCACATAAGTAAAAAATGGTTCCTAAAAGTTTTCCGGTTCATCCTTTGCAGGATATTTTGACTAATTTGGCAGGATGCAAATATCTATGTTCTAGCGATGTTTTTGGAGCATTTTTTAATATTCCCCTCACTGAAGAATCAAAACCTATTACAACTTTTTCGATTCCGAATCTTGGATCGTACCATTTTAATTTTTTTGCCTCAGGGGGTTAAGGCATCTACTAGTGGCATGAATAGATTAGTGAAACTCACCTTAGAAGTTCTTCCACAAGATAAAATATTTGCCTCTGTTGACGATTATTTTTGGTCTAGTGATAGTTTTGATGAAATTGTGCAGTTAACTCGTATGTTGCTTCAAAGAATAAAAGAAATTGGTTTAAAGCTTTCCCCAAAAAATCAAAATTGGCATAGTTTTCATTAGATGTTTTAGGTTACACTGTAACTAAGATTATTTGTCTATTTCGAAACGAATAATTAACTCCATTTCCAACTATCAACGCCCCAAAACAAAGAAAGAGGTCAAAAGTTTTTTAGGATTGTGTTCTTTTGTTCGTTCATATTTACCTAATTTTAGTCAATTGGAAGAAGCGTTACATTCTTTGTTGAAAAAAGACGCTCCTTTTCGTTGGAAGGAACCACAGAACACAGCATTCAAAAATATCAAACAAGCCATCATTTCAGAACCATGTTTAATGAGATACAAGCCTGATTATCTTCTGTATCTCTATTTTGATGCCAGCAAGGTCGCTCTTTCTGGACTAATTAAACAACCTCAAAATTCACCTGATGACACAAATCTAGTTCAAATTAGTTATTTTAGTCGTGCAACGTCTCCTAGTGAGTGAAAATTTCACCTATATCAGCTTGAATTACTAGTATTATTGTACTCTTTACGTTCATTCAGATATTTTCTCTTGTGACGTCATTTTTTGTTGAAGACAGATTGTCATAGTTTAATTTATTTGAAGCAAACAAAGAATGTAAGTAAAATTTCCAGATGGTTGAGTGAGATTGAATCGTATAATTTTACTATTTCACACATCGGTGGCTCCAGTAACATAGAGGCAGACGTCATTTCACGTTTTTCTAACCCCCTAGAGATTTAGAAGATGAGAAGGAGAATCAAGAATATCCGAAAATGTTGTTTTCTCAGAACACAAATTCATTTTCAATTTTAGATGAGCCAAATCTGGCAACAGAACAACGTAAAGATCCGTTTTTTAAAGATATTTTTCTTGGTTGGAACAGAAAGAAGATAGAAATCCTAAAATAGAACGTCAAGCATTATATTTTACTATTAAGGATGGAATCTTGTATAGAAAAAAGAAAACTTCTCAAGGTACAAAATGTTTGGTTGCAGTTCCTACTACTTTGCGTTATAAAATTATATTATGCTTGTCATACGTCTGCATTGGGATCATCATATTCTGGTTATTCTAAAAACCTATGATATGTTAGTAAAAGCAGTAAATTTTCCCAACATGAATAAATATATATATCAGAAGTGTAGAGAATGTACGACTTGTCAAGTATCGAAATCGAAAATTGGTTCTCCGTATGGTACATTGCTTAGTTATCCCTCAGTTCCCATCTTCTATCGCGTCCACATAGACGTAGCTGGGAATTATTCCCCCAATAATATGTTAAATCACAAATATTTGGTAGTAGTAATAGACAGTTGTACCAGATACATAATTGCAGATTCCCTTCCTGATGTTACAGCGAGTACTTTGGCTTCATTTCTTTATCATATAGTTTGGATTTTTTAATGAAATTGTCTTAGACAAAGACAGTGCATTCACTAGTGGACTATCTAAAGAATTATGTGCTATGATTGGTGCTAACATGCGTTTTGTAAATGTAAATGGGCATTACCGTAATGGTGTTTGTGAAGTTAGTATTAGGACCATAGAACAACTGTTGAAATTAGCTTTATGTGACAAAGATTTAGGAGAATGGATTGACTTATTACAACTTATAGTTTTGTCGCTTAATGTCACCAAGAATTTATCGTCTCAAATTTCACCATTTGAATGTCTTTTTGGCTTCAAACCTAGGTTACTTCATCAGGCAATATTAAATAACCCTTGTCAATACGAACATAATGTCATTCGTTTAGAGCAACTACAAGAGATTAAGGACAAAGCGCTAGATAATCTTTACAAACGTCATAAAACGGCGACAAATTTTTTGATAAGAGACATACGAAACCTGTTTTTAAAGAAGGAGAAAAAATTTCGATATTGGACACCACAAGAAAGAAGGGTGGTCTCGCCAAAGCATTCAGCGTAAAGTTTATTGGTCCAGGCATAATTGACCGAGTGGAAAATCAAAATTCGTATTTTGTTAAGTATAAGAGCGCCTGAGGATCCTACAAGATAGACAGCATAGCAGTCCAGAGATTGAAGAAGTTTTATGAGAAGGAAAACCCGGAAGAGAAAGACCAGCTTGAAGACTCTGGCGAAGAGATGCCTATAAACGTCGGCACAGAAGACCATACGATGAAAAAGAAGAAGACGAGACGCGAAGACCATCAAGGAGCACCAACTGAAGAGATTTTCAACCCCAGTAAACAATGTTTGGAAGAAGTTTTCATTCCATCTCTTCATATCAAGGATGTTGTATAGGGAAGAATTCCACAGAACAAAAACCGAAATTTGCTTGTAATACTGCCATCAATCAGAAGATTAGTGTTTATAAAGGTAACATAGTGGATATAAAAGCAGACGCCTTAGAAAATCCGACGAATGAAACTTTAACTCCTTTAGGTGGTGCAGATAAATCCATTCAAGACGCCGCTGGATCTGAATTTTTAGAAGAGTGTTTGACTATATCATCACTAAAGCCAGGAGAAGCGAAAATTGCCAATTGTTATCGTTTACCAGCTAATTATGTAATTATGACATGTGGACCACGGAATTCAGACAAGATTATTTTACGAGAGACATACAAAAATTGTTTTAAAGTGATGTTGGAGAATGATCTTTCTACAATTGTACTACCTAACATTTCGACTGGAGCATTTAAATTTCCGAAGTTAGAAGCTGCCAAAATAGCCTTGGCTACAACAAGAATACTTTAGAGGAATACCTAGATGACGTAGACCGTGTCGTATTTTGTATTTATGATAGAGAGAATTGGGACATTTATCAGCGATTACTACCCATATATTTTCCCATTGATGAAGAACCTGTTAGTCCGTCTGTCCGCACGTAACATCTATGTAGATTACTTTTCTTGAAGATTGAATTGTGGATTGGAACATCTTGTAGATGGACGATAAACTTTCTTTTAGCACTGGCCACGCTTAGAAGTTAGTTTATTTTAGTTTCGAATTGTGCATCCAATCCACTGGTGGAACATTTCCAAAACTTAGAACACTTTGAAACTTGGAAAATTTAGAAGAGTTCGAAATTTGGAACACGTTGGTATCTTCAAAACTTCTAATATTTTTTCATTGGACAATGTATGACTACAAAAGTTTTTCTTGAAATGTGAGTATGTGAAGAATGAAGAAAATCAACGACACGTGTATGGATAGATATTTCGATGGATATATTAAGAAGATGTAAGAAGATTGAAGTCAAGATTGCAAGAACCATGCTCCATCCTTCGATGCCGTGATTGATGTCCAGGATTCGATGCCCGAAGAGGACAAGATTTAAGAAGAAAGAAGATGAAGATAAGAAGGATTTATACCTTAGTTAGGGTTGTAGGTTATATGTGGTGAATAGTTCTTTCGTACTGATTTCATATAGTTTGATTACAGCCAGTATATGGGGCTATAACCATATTTTGGAATTCTTTTCCAGTTTACGGACGTTTTAGCCTAAATAACTTAAAACTCATTTTTCTTAAACTGAAATCAGTACCCTTCTTGTGCAGTCTAACTTTACTATCTTTGGTTAACTAGATAGTATCGCACCGTTTTTTTTCTAGAAACATAAATACAGTATTCATGATGGTATGATTTAACACGTTAGTTCATCAGTTACTATCTGTATTAAAATCCTCTACTCACATATCTTCAAAGGTAATTTTTATTACAAGGGGTACAAAATTGTACTGTGAAAATGTCAGTGACACATGTGAACACGATAATAACTACACGCAAAACCTATTAGATTTTTTTATTCCTGGCCACCCCTAAAACCTTTACTGCCTATACGAACTTAGCCCTGTCTGGGATTACCTGCATTAACCTACACAACATATTTTCGTTCCGGGACTTCTTCTGCTATAGAAACTTTCAATTGCAATTCTCATTACACTTAATTACAGTAGAATAGGTATAACCAAGTCCCGGTTATCTGACCCCAACTAGGTGAGTTCTGGGTCAGCCGATAAAAATATTTTCAAAAAAAGAATAAAACGCTGGAGTAAACGGATAGTGCTTAATGACACTTGTTGTAGGGTACGAGTAGAAGTCGAGGTATAAATTTAATGCGTATAAATTAACAAAAATTCGAAAACTTCTGAAGCAATCTACAAAGTTCTAACACACTTCCCCAATATCGCTGGCATAAAACTCGAAAAAGCACACCTATCTGTTTTTTTATTACAACTATTCATGGCAATTCAAATATACGCTCTACAATAATATACCTAAGTACATACAAGCAGTATGTTATATATAAAACACAAAATTATAAGTATAGAAACCAAGTAAATCATTTAAATACTCAATCATTTAAATACTCAATCATTTAAATACTTAATATTACTAGACTGTGCCTCAAGCGACCTAACATTTACAGTGTACAATATGAATGTTGCGGAGCCCGTGACCCTTTAAAAATCATTCTGCATAAATACACAGTTGGTAGTTCTTTACTGTGCTTGGTATCAATCTAAATATCTTTCCGAAAAAAAATAAATCACCTAATGTGTTTTTGACCGACCAATAATAGTGGTATTTTTCAGCTTGTATTACATGGCTGGGAAGAGAAACTGCTCGGACAAGGATTGTAGAGATATTGAAGCTACGCTGCCCCATTGTGCTTCGCGAAAAATTAAGTTATCTTGTTTGCGAAAAAACGTGCTCAAGCACCACTCGTTTCTACAGCTCGAGACAAATTAAGATCCGATTTTCTTTTCAGGTCCGTACAAAACCATTCAAACCAATTTCGAACACACTTCCCTCATCTCCAAATCATCTGAAACCTTCATTTCTGGTGATACTGTAAAGGAGTTGCTCACTTCGAGCATAATTCATCCTGCAGAGAGACTGGGAAATTACTGAGCTTGGTCGCTTGTCATGCAATAGCCGAATTTACTATTGCACTATATCCCAGTTAATTACTACTAATAAATTCGTCGATGGAACCTTTATGTATTGTCTTCCTCACTATGCCTAAAAAACCTTCTTATTTTGCTTATCAGCTATCTAGACTATCCATGCCACATAGTAAAGTGCAATATGTACTAATAAATGAACTACAAATTTCAAAACGTTGTGCTTAATGTTCGTAAACATAACGTTGTGTGAAGTATTCTATTTTGTTAAATACATTTGTTTATCTCACTTCGATACCCAGTGTTGAAGACTTAAAGAAAAGTTTATAGATTTTCAATGTATCTAAAGGAAAAAGGAGAAGAAAATGTCTGCATAAGTTTATGACAGTTTTCTCTACTTACACCAGTATATAAACGTATTAAGTAGTGAGCCCTGTACTCGAAAACAAGTTATCTTATTTTACATTATAAGTTTGCTATATATTCAAACATTGCAATGTTGATATTAATACGGTATCAGTGGAAGAGCGATAATCTCTGGTGCGTGGGGCCCATGGTTCAATAGCAGCCCATGTTAATTGAACTTCGTTGTTAATTGAACTTCAAACACTTAGTGTGTGGATTTTATTGGGTTGTTTTCATTCACATTCTTCAATAATAGATTACATTCATTTTTCATCATCATCGTCTCCTTTAGCTTAGCCGGCATAACCGTCTGATGTAAAACTGGAAGATATTATTTCGTTTTCAACATTGAAACTGACTGTGATGTATCTATAACTTCTGGTCGTAATATGGATTTAAAGTCAAAGAGTCAACTTATCCTCGGGACGCTGATGGTACAATAAAAAATGTAATTTCTTGCTATTTCTTATGAGGTCTACTTGCATATAATGTTGATGATCAAATCAGAAGTTGTAGTAAATTTTCAAAGACGCTTGGTTACACGAGAATAAAAAGATGCAGGTACACTTTCTTCAAACTCTTTATCGATTGAAGAAAACTACTTACCATTATCTCTTACCATTTTCGCTGTATGAAATTACATAGTGAAACCGGAGGTGGTTTTAAATTTTTATCAGTTGCAGTTTGTTTCAGTAAGGAGATGCGGGTGTGAATGGTATATTTTCTCCAACGCTGAATTCTTTCCGAAAAGGAATCTTTGTCAGAATGTGAATTTATATCTATTACACATTTTGTATATAAAGATCAACTTTGAATGTGGAAATGCTAATCACTTCTCCTTATAAAAGCTTTCTATCACTTTTATTCGAAATACGGTTTTACACATGGGATATAACCTATTTTAGAACGCTGAATAGATTTCAGAAAAGTTTGTAGCCATCTCTTACCGTTTTTCCTTTCTCCGTATGAAAATCGATGTTGAAACCGGAAGTAATAATAAGCTTCAACCACTTCCGTCGTTAACAAAAAGTGCCAGAGAAGATGTCACCTTTTTCTCAAATATAGAATTGATTTCAGAATACCGCTTGCCACAACACATTATCGTATTTTCTCTATGGCTAGTAACCCTGAAACTGAAAATTGCTAATTTCTTGTATTTCTCATTTGAATAAATTGTTAATGAGGACTTATATTTTTGGGACACTCAATTGATTCGAAAGGACCACTCCTTGCTATCTCTAATCGTTTCGGTCTTATAGCGATCAAGATTGAAACTAGAAACCGTTAATTTCTACCCTTTGTTGCTTTATTACAGGAATAACAAAGTAAAAAGAACCTATTGTTTGGAGGCTCATTCGACTTCATAAAAGCGCTTGTTGATGCTACGGGAAATGGTTTATTTCCTTCTATTCCATCTTTAATAGAAGGTTGTTCGAATGCTAAGTAGAATTCATTACACTGAATGACTTCCCCACATTTCTTATCATTCCTGCTTTCATATTTGTTTACAGCCAGGCAGACAGGAACAAATCATTCCAGAAGTTTTCTCATACTTACGTATACCATCGATTCGAAGTCTAATAAATTTATTTCCAAAAGTTAGGAACTTTCTCCATAACTAAGTTAAATATGGACAAAATAAGATTCTTCTGCTCTAATAATTCACATGTAGTTGTTAGGTAACTTCAAACAATAGTACATCGAAGTTGGTACTCCACAACGTATGTTAGTAGATATACAGTACAAAAAACAGGTAACAATTTCTTAGAACAAATGCATTGCCAATTATTAATAACATATAAGACAGTATTAGTGACAAAACTACATTTTTTTAAATTTTATTTTCTCAAAATCTACACTGAGTATTTATTATCAGTCGTGGCGTTCGGTTCATTTTTACATGATCTATTGTCTGATAGTTTGTCCTTACATTTCATACTCTCATGTATTAATTTCGCTCATTCTACAATACATAATGATTGGAATATATCTCGTACTTTGGCATTCTTCTATTAAACAATAAGACAGCAGTATTGCAGATTTTATATTATTATTTTGACGGAGCCAACGAGAGTACTTGCTACACATTTTATTATACTTTTGTTCCAATGTAATATAATTGTTTAACTAAGAACAATATCCGTAAACGCCATGAAAGACGAAATGTTCTAAGGAGTTACAAAAAGTGATGTTCCTTCATTTGACTTTGTGCTTTCTTTAACAGTGCAGTCAATTTAGCTCTCAAAAGTAGTGATGAGGGACAAAATTGCAACAGAATCGTTATCAACAGTTTTTTTAAATGGATAAAGTGTGCTGAAAACGAGTGCATAAAGTCTACCATTGAATTTCATCTGATAGGGTCTGAAATTCAACATGTAACATGATGCCTAACAAAACACTATATATGATGTATTTGATGACGAAACAAATAGAATTTTAGGGCGCTGATAACCCTTGCAGTCACCATACACTGACAAACTTATGATAATGTGTAGCAAACACACTGATTACAATTATATATATAAAAAGTAGACATTGCTGCAATACAAAGCGAGATAAAAATTCAAGACGAAATTCCTATCAAAATATGGCCTGTATATCATTTTCGAAAGGCTGTTGCAGACCTTTGCCTTGATGACCCTAGTGACTCTCCTAATTATCACAGGATGTAGTGTATCATACATGCCCCACCGGAAGTCAAGGAAGGTACTGTACCACTAGTTAGATAATTTAATAAAAAGCAATATTTCCTCGCATCATAGCAACAGCATATACAACACATACATAACGGCACGCTATTAGATTGGATACCCCCCTTAGGCAGATATAGTAGAAACCAGAGGCTTTTCCAAATCAAAACATTATCCTCAATTAAAAGGTATACCAATGAACAATTTATTAACGAGGTCATATAGAACAAATAAACAACAAATATATATGTAAGTGAAGCTCATATCGAACAAGATGTAAATATATAGTATATATTCTCAAATTTCAATTTCAATTAACCTCTCTATACACATGTAACACGGTAGTAACAGTAAATTAATATCAAATTAGCAAAAATAATTGAATTTAATTATACATTAAGTTAACACTACTTTTACCTGTATACGAAAACGGCAACTTCCAATGGTCAACTCGGGAACGAACGATGGTAGGAAGTTTCACAAACACAAAATATCATATATTAAAAAAAAGAGAGAGAACACTGGAGGAAAAAAACTATAATAAAAAAATCACAAACTACAGAACTAAATAACTGAACACTTCCGTCTTCGATCCTTTCCCTCGCTGTCCATGGAATTGCAAGGCACAATTTTACACTTAAAAAAAATCCAACCAATACGCACCCGATTTGAAGTAAATCTGACAAACGGCAGAAGGAATTCAAATCACGGAGCCAGACATGACGTCATGTTCTTTACAATAGTACCAGAACAATTAACCAATAGAACACCAGAATAAGAAAACATTTACTTTTTAGAGATATTAAAGTAGAATACACTACATGGTGGGTCCCTCCGGAATTCAAAAAATGTAAGAAACATTTTTTGAATTACCAGAAATATGAAACACTTATGGAAATGAAAACGATTTTGTTAGTAAGGGTGATAGATGAATATGAAGTATGAAAAGACAAAACAAAAACCATAAATAAATAATGAAAGGGACCACCAAATAATATAAAGCTAAATTGACAAAATATATTCAAGCATATCATTAAATATATTGTAGTTTTGGTAAAACACAAAAACCAGAGTAGAGTACTAAATACAAAAACCAGAGTAGAGTAATACCATGCTATAGAATGTAAACATAACATAGGCTTGAATAAACCTTAAATATCCATAGACGATAAGATTCATATCCATTAGGTGCAGAATAATATATCTCAAATAGAAGTGTAGACTGGCCAGTCTTTACAAATTGGAACAATTTTTATAAATCAAACAGCTCCCTTACACCTGAAAAAGAAATAAGTGTAAGAACCTCACAAATATTACAGCAAAATTTACAATTCGGGTTCAGGAGTTTCACGCATTTCATACTTTTTAATTGGCTAACATGAGAAGAAAATTTTCGATTTTAACTTTCGTCTAAAAGAATTACAGAATTCGGACCAGCAAAAGAGTCGATGCGCTAAGGCCCAAGCCACAGAGGCGACAAGTATTTACTAACTTTATCTGTTATGGACGACTTAAAGTGAAATTTCCAAAGAACTAATTGGCCTATCTGGAAAGTAACTGGATTATTACGCTGTAGGAAAAGATGCCTTCTATCTTCCCAAGCTCTATGCATATTGTTTAAGGCATCGGACCATACCTCTACTGAATTATGTAAGTTCAGGTCGGAATCCTTTACAGACCATTTAACTAATAAAGGATCTAGGGCTTCACGTCCCAAATAAAGCTCGAATGGCGATGCCTTTAATTCACAATGTTCAGAAACGTTAAGGGAAAATTGGATCGGATATAGGAAATTGCTCCATACCGTCTGATTCTCAGAGCAATGACATCTTAATGCATTCTTTACCGTTTGAACATATTTTTCAGCTGCGTTTCCAGACGCAAAGTAAGCTCAACTACGTATATGTTTGATCCCTAGTCCAAAGAGAAAACGACGAAACTCCTCCCTACAAAAATAACTACCCGATCCGTGGATAAAGCAAAACAATGACCAAAACGACAAAATATCTTCTTCATTGCTTTAATAATAATTCTACTGGTCGCATTACGTATGGAACTAAGTGCAAAAAACGGGAAGCGTTATCCACAAGAAACATTATGTACCTATAGCCATTGCTTGGGATTAAGGGACCGGCCAAATCACAGTATAAATGTCCATGGGGTTGTGTTACATATTTAGAAGACAAAAGACCTTGGGACTTTTCAAAACGTGGTTTCGAAATCTGACCTTCATGACATGAGCGCACGTACTGACGCACATCACGAATCAAAGAAGGCCACGTAAAATAACGTTTAATTTTACTAAGTGTTTTAAAATTACCCGTATGTGTTCCCACCACAGTTCCAGAATGATAATATTCCAATACCAAAGGTCGTAAAGATGTAGGCAATAGAACCTTGTAAGGATTATACCGTGCTTTTGTTCTTTTATATAATAAACCACGTGACAAACGATATTCTTTCCAGACATTTCCTGCAGCTTCAGTTTTCTTATTAATATCTGAGATATCCTGATCCTTTATTTGCTCTTCTTTTACATTATAAAATGCTAAAGGAGTATTCAACAGGCTTGAAGCCAAAATTCACGTTGGTATACCTCCTCATCCATAGGTTCATCTATAAGGTCATACAAACTTGAATCATATATTCGACTCAAAAAATCTGCGTTAATCATCTTGTTGCTAGGTACATGCAAGATATCGAATTTAAATTCTAACAATCTATGAATCATAGTACTATATCGTGTGAATTTTTTAGGGTTACGCAACACGCAAGCTAAAGCATGGTTATCAGTTAATATTGTAAATCTTGAAACAAACGAGTAATAGTATTGTATAGTGCTGAAAACGAGTAATAGTATTGTACAAGCTAGCCAACTCCAAGGCAAAGATAGGACGATTATAGTCCGAAGGTTTTAGTTTTCTGGTATAGAACGCAACAGGTTGATAGAAACCACTGGAATCCTTCTGTAGGATCACACTTCCGAACCCTCGCAAACTAGAATCTGCTTCAATAAAAAACCTTTTACTCATATCCGGAATCTTCAAGATAACCTGCTCTTCAAAAGCGTCCTTAATACGAGCTAATGCCTCAGATTGTTCTTTACCCCAAACAAAGGGAATTTTAGTTGATTTTAAGTCTGTTATGGGACGCATAATCTCAGCAAAATTACTAATAAATCGACTATAGAAAGACAAAAACCCAACAAGAGATTTGCCACCCTTCCTATTACGAGGAGCAGGTAAATTTCGTATAGCTTCAAGTCGATCCGGAATCATTTGCATAGTTCCTCCACCTACGCGAAATCCCAAATGATCTATCTCTGTTTGAAAGAAGGAACATTTTTCTGGTGAAATTGTAAAACCTCGTGATCGAAGTCGATCAAGCACAGTCTTAAGTAATGTTTTATGTTGTTCAATTGTATCAGAATAGAGTACAATATCATCAGCATATACTTCGACACCTTGTTCTTTCAAATCACCTAATACAGTATCAATAGCACGCGCTAAAGCCGCCGTCCCAGTACAGAGTCCCATAGGATGTACCCGAAAATGATAACTTTTATTGTCAAAAGAAAAGCCCGTATATTTCCGACAGGATTCATCCAATACTATCTGAAAAAATCCCCTTTTACAATCGAATCTAGACATAATACGAGCATTAGCCAGTGTAGCAATAGATTCTTCCATGTTAGGGGATATTATCGGCTTCCACAAGCTTAGATAATTTACCAAAGTTTAGAACTAGCCGTCCTCTACCTGCACTATTTTTAACAATAAAGCAAGGGGAGCGGTACTCACTAGTACTCTCCACGATAACCCCGTTATCCAAAAGTTCTTTTAAAATTACACGCATTTCTTGCTTTTGTTTACTAGACATAGGATATTGTTTTTCACGAAACACAGTATCCTCCTTAACCCGAAACTTGTACTTAAAATCTTTAATTCTGCCGATATTTGATGTAATCACATCAGTATAATCATTTATAATATCCTGTACAAATAAAGGTAAGGTACGATCTTCATTAATAAGTTCATTATCAATGTTTTCCGCAATTAATTTTCTAGTTGTATTATCTAGTTGGTTAACAGATGATTTGTTATTTAAATTATGCGTAACTCTACTGTCAATCGCAAATACCTCATTGCTGTTCGAAGGTACTTCTGAAACACCCTGTACAACATTACATTCAACAGGTGATTTAACTTTTAACTCATTTTTATATTTTATTACTTTTTTATTTTTAAAAAATCCTTATTAGTAGCTTGTGACGTTAAAGACCAAGAATTTAAAAAAGAATTATATTCATTTAATTGATTTAAAGCAGAACAAGCGTTTTTAAAAATAACAGGTTCTTCAGATAAATCAAAGTTTTGTTTATATTTAGTAACACACTCTTTACCTTGCTGTAGTACTGCTTCCTTATCTCCAACAGGTTGTTGACCGGGAGGCAGGGCTGTATTACGTGGCACATGGTCTAGTGAGAACTCGCTCGTTGTATCAGGAATGCAACAGGTGTTATGAACTTGACCATGAAAAATGCTATTATCTTCGCTGCCCAGCTGGTTTTGAACATTTGGTTTGTCGCAGGATGTGCGGTTCCTTGTAAGATAACCCATCAAATATGATGTAGAATAAGGACCCGTCTTCCTGCAACCAAAAGGAAAAGGGTCAGAATATTGCCCACAAAAAGGAGGTTTGGAAACATACGTAATGTTGAAATTGTGATCAGGAAAGAATATACTTCGTTCTTTAACATCCAATTTAAAGGCAGTCTGCTCAATAAAGGGCATTCCTAAAGTAATATGTTGGCCACTGGGACAATGTTCGTTTATATACGCACAAACAGTTAACTCTTGCTTATTAATTCTCAACGGGAGCAAACAATATTTGTGTAGCACTAAACGATAGTTTGTAGCAGTACGTCCGACAAAGTTCTTAACATGTATTTTTAGGTTCGAATCCCGTTGTAGTACATAGGCCTACTGTAACACTTCGTTACTTATAAAATTAACACTTAAAGCACTGTCCAAACATGCAAAGTATTTTTTATCATACAAATCGACTTCAATAAATATACCACCTTTCCCAACTAATGGAGGTAAGGTTCGTATACCAGAGTCCGAGGTTCGAGTCTGCTGAGTACCAGGAACCTTTTGAAAATTAGACACCTGTCCTTTGTGGAAATTACCCGATCTGTTTCGTACATGAGGATGAACGCTGCTGTACGATTTATATCGAATGATGATCCACCAACAGTTGTTTGATTCTGCTTCGTAAAAAGTTCTAACTGTGAGTAAGCCTTTAAAGAGTTCATAAGTTCATCACGCGTTTGAGGATTCTCACTATAAAATACATGCGATCTAACATCCGGTCTACAACCACTAGCCACCGTTAAGATGTACGTTTCGTCACAGATTTGAATATCCAATATACGTGATACTTGATCAAGTCTACGTGAATATTGCAAGACCCCTTCACTTTCACCCTGAGGTTTATAAAAATATCTCGTGGTAAGTTGCTGTATAGCCACGTCAGAAAGCAACTCAGTCATCACATATCTACAAAAGTCTCCCCAGTTCCTAGTTGTTTTAACACTATCCTTAAGACACTGCAGTAATGGATTTCTAGTTTTAGTTTGTAAAGCGTATGCCACACAACGAATTGGAAATTCATTACCACTTAAAAAATCGTCAATTTTACATATAAAATTGAACAACTTGTCAGGGTCATTACCATCACAAATTGGAAGATTTTCCACAAATCTATTTAACACCGTCAAAGCAGTATTATCCTCCAAACGAGAAGAATTGGTACGGTGATAAGCGTCATCACCTATGTCCTTTGTATAATCACTATGGCATCTATTACCAGATACTTTACTAGTACGTTTAGGAATAGCACCAGTTGACCTATCAGATCCCGTATTATTCTTATTAACAGGTACCCTAGAAGACATCGGACCCACTTTTCCAGCTATGTCTTCTAACATTTCTCCTAACCTTTCAATTCCAAAAAAATAACCTATCAAATTTATCTATATTTAGAGGCGGCGTTTTTACACCATCATCATCAAATCCGGATATAGTATCTGAGGCTACCTTATCTTTATCTACACCTTCGGCCATGTTGAATATATATATAATACGAACAGCAAGGGCATTAACAAACTAATTCAATATGAAAAACCCTCGAATTGGTGAGATTGACTTCAAACCAATTATATGTAGTGTATCATACATGCCCCACCGGAAGTCAAGGAAGGTACTGTACCACTAGTTAGATAATTTAATAAAAAGCAATATTTCCTCGCATCATAGCAACAGCATATACAACACATACATAACGGCACGCTATTAGATTGGATACCCCCCTTAGGCAGATATAGTAGAAACCAGAGGCTTTTCCAAATCAAAACATTATCCTCAATTAAAAGGTATACCAATGAACAATTTATTAACGAGGTCATATAGAACAAATAAACAACAAATATATATGTAAGTGAAGCTCATATCGAACAAGATGTAAATATATAGTATATATTCTCAAATTTCAATTTCAATTAACCTCTCTATATACATGTAACACCGTAGTAACAGTAAATTAATATCAAATTAGCAAAAATAATTGAATTTAATTATACGTTAACTTAACACTACTTTTACCTGTATATGAAAACGGCAACTTCCAATGGTCAACTCGGGAACGAACGATGGCAGGAAGTTTCACAAACACAAAATATCATATATTTAAAAAAAGAGAGAGAACACTGGAGGAAAAAAAACTATAATAAAAAAAATCACAAACTACAGAACTAAATAACTGAACACTTCCGTCTTCGATCCTTTCCCTCGCTGTCCATGGAATTGCAAGGCACAATTTTACACTTTAAAAAAATCCAACCAATACGCACCCGATTTGAAGTAAATCTGACAAACGGCAGAAGGAATTCAAATCACGGAGCCAGACATGACGTCATGTTCTTTACAATAAGTACCAGAACAATTAACCAATAGAACACCAGAATAAGAAAACATTTACTTTTTAGAGATATTAAAGTAAAATACACTACAAGGATTAAGATTGATACATCGTTGGAGAGCTTATGGGACACAGATTCGAACGAGATAACACTTTTGCAATTCCCTTCATATTTCCAGAAGAACAAACTGTCCTAAAAATAAATAGAATTTGCGTAAAAAAACTGCGACTGAAACAATTGGCCAATTTTGCACCGGACTACTTCATTATTTCACATACCAATGTTCATGAGTGAACCCCCCAAGGGGAAAGGACTCCAAACCCTAATACAAAACTTCAAAAACCCTTTCTTATCTTAGCTGTTTGTGGCTGTGGTGCAACATAAGAATATGCTGCAATATTTCATCTGGTTCTCCATCATACAACACAGCTTCTGCTGCGTTTCAAGGTCTAATTATGTATTCCTTCTCAGCAGTCTGTGCTTTGTCTATCGATGCATGGTTTCGAAATTCTTCACATTTTCCTAATAATTTAAAAGCTTCTGATATTCCTAGTGTTTACAGTCGTGCTGTGTCACATCCCAGAATTGCGTGGAAAAATAGTATGTTATCGCAAACAGTGTTACTTTTGCAAGTTTTAACATCATACACTAATACAACTTACGTATTTTTCATTGGTTCAGGACATAGATTCACATTGAGAGGAATGTCTGGTATATAACGTATAAGTAAGAAAGGCGTTTGAAGTCATCAACAAAGACTGTTGTGTGGTTTTGAGCAGCATTCACCGTCTCACGAATAATCAGCAAATCAGTGTTAACTGCTTCATAAATAACAGAGCATCCAGCACAATGCAAGAAGCGACCAAGAAGTGTGAAAAATCTGGCTTGGATTTTTATTGGAATCAAAAATAACGTTGGGAACACTGATTGTGTTTGAATCTGACGGCAGTAGTGGGCTCGGTCTTTTGTGTAATACTCTTCATTATACCCATCAAACACAACGGTGCACTGTCATATCGTCGCTTCACGCAAGACTTAAGAATTACATATTACTTCAAAAAAGTTTCATTACGATCCCATGGAATTCGATGTATTAGAGCTTTACCCTCAATTACATATTATGCATTTCTACTTGGTGTCTGGCTATGTGCATTTATTTGTTGTAAATACTGTGACCGAAACTCATTTGCTGTCGCATATATGAGGACTCGCCGATTCTCTTAATACATTTAAGCTTTGAAATAATTTAGCAAATCCCATATTTGAGAGCTTACTTTTTCTCGCAACTTGTCCAAACATCCTTTTGATTGCCTCCATCGACATCCTCCTGCGGATATTCTCCATCTTGCTTCCAAGGGACTCAACGAAGAACGACCAAAACAATTTTAGAGGAAACTGCCTTTAAACCTTCATGTTGGCATAGATTCATGCTAAATTGCAAATCTTCCACAAGTAAGCTCCCTTTCTCTTGGGATTCTGCAAAATATGACTTCATACTAAGCGATAAAGACTTAATAAAACGTCCTGATATAGTAGTCTCCGGTTGATACGGTCTTAATTTAATATATCTAATACCAAGCTAAAACAAAACTTTTCAAATATCTTGGAAATAAGGATAGAAGCTTATCTGTTGACAGGGATCAATGTACCCAAACCTTATAAACAAAGAACAAAGGTGATCAGAAATTATCCTTGAGCTTACCTTCCCTAATTTTTCAATCATAACAAACCTTCAGCAATTATCTACAACAATTTACAATAAGGAGTAACAATTACATATAGGAAGGAGACCTATTAAGTCCACCATCCAATTTGCGTTTACACTGGAATAAACTACAGAACCTAGGAGCCCCATCTTCGCCGTATTTGATGGTTTCGACTCTTGGCATATTTCACACGCCCTTGCATAAGCCTTTACATCGTCAAAAACTCGATCCGAAGTAAACCTCTTTTAGTATTTTTCGGAGAGTCCTTTGCATCCCAGAATGTTCCCCTGTCAACTTTTGTTGATGGAAATATTCCTAGTGTATGCCCTTAATTAATTAGGGGGTAAAAATCTTCATTGGAAACCTGCCTCAAAACTCTCTATAATATGATGAAATTGCGGATCCCTACGTTGGTAGTTTTGATGAGGTTCCTTCAAATAAGGTAGATTCATATATTAATACAAGAAATATAATTAACAAGAAGATGTAGCCCAACAATAACTTCATTCATCTCGAAGTTATAAGGGTTATAAACCCTAGAATTAACATCTGCGATCAAATTCTCCTTTGTTCCAATATAATGTATTTTATACGACAACTGCTCAACCATAGACCCATAATTGCATAGTCTCTTAGGATTGTTAGTTATCCAGGATTACGTTCTGTTGTCTGTATAGATATCAAATTCATGGAAAAGGTACTGTTTAAACCACAGAATTGTTCTAAAGAAACTTATAAATTTTAATTCATAAATTGACCTATATCTATCGGGTTCTGAGAGTTTTTAGAAAAGAACTCCATAGGTTTCAATTCCATATCTTCAGAGTAATCTAAGATGGCTCCTCCAATTACTCGAGTCGAAGAATCGACATGGATTATGAACCTTTCATGTACGTCGGGACTTTTTAATACTACATTTTCCGTAAATTATCCTTTTAAATTATCAAATGCAGCTTGTTGTAGTTTCTTCCACACAAACGGTTTTCTAACTGGTCTTAATTCTATTAATCTTGATAGGTGCTATTAAATCTTGAAAGCCCGAGTGAAGCGAACATAAAATTGCATTAATTCACGTACTTTCTGACTCATCTCCTAGTTTTAGGAGGTGGTAAATTAATTATGGTATCAATCCTGTTCGGATCCATTCTAACTTCCTTTCCATCAACAATAAACCCAAGGTACATAAATTACTTCTAAAAACAATGATTTTGTTGGGAGAATTGTCAATCCAACACGTAAACGATCATGCACAATCTTTATCACGATCACATATTCTTCCTGTGTTTGATGTGCAAGTAACATATCAAAATAGGAATAAACTCCTTGATCTTCTAAATCACCAAGCATATCCCTCATATACTTTGCTAGAACGCTTGATACGATCTTCGTTCCTGCTGGCAATTTACAATATTGAGAAGATCCAATAGGTGTTACGATTGTAGTAAGGTCCATACTCTTGTACGTCTAACTGAAAATAAGATTTAGAGAGGTCATCTTTAGAAAAGAATTGACACACCGTGACGTTCCCTAAGCATTCCTCTTTGTTAGGAATCGGATAAAATTAATCTTCAAAGATAGCATTAAGATTAATATAATTTGCGACGAAACAAAAGGAACAATCTCTGTTCTTTACAATAAAGCAAGTACTTCCGTAATTAGAATGATCTACTTCTTTTAGAGCACACTGTCCAACGAATTCTTTAATTATGTTTTCAAAAATCTCGCGCTTATCGCTTGGAACTGGAATTGGATTTTCCCTAATGAATTTATTTTATCCTAAATGTAACTTAAAATTATAAGGCAACCAATCCTTTTGCTAATAATATCAGAATATTCCGTCGTAATTTCGTTTATAAAATCACTAACGTCAGTATCAATTCAATAAGATTCAGTTAAATTTTCATCTTCTTCCATCAATGGTGAATTCTCCTGTCAATCAGTAGTAGGTCAATGCAGACACATCACCACGTAATTGTCCAGTGAGACGATTAAATCGAAGTTCAAACTAATCCTCCAAGCTATCAGTTCATTCAACTTTTCCTTTAGGGTCACTATTCAATGTACCGCACGTTATCAATAAATTATCCACTGTCTGTGAAGCAATACTCCTCTTATCAATTCTGTCGACCATAAAGATCTGTTCAGTCAAAATTCCTTCTTGATCATGCACCGTCTCATCATTTGTACTAATTCCAACGTCGACCAAGCAATCACATCTTTTTAAAATTTCGGAAGTATACGAAGAATTTCTGCAAAGTGGTTTAGGTAAAACACTCCTAATTTGAGAACTAAACCAGAAGGTGATGATCTTCCTCGAAGAAAAAAACAAACCAAATTTGACGAAAGCACAACCATGTGCAAAGAACCTACAGCCTCTCGAACTTCACTATCATCCATCCAACACAGACGAACTGATCTTACAGAATCCTTGAATAATAATTTTTCTTCACTCATATCAATAAAAGGATTTACGACGGATGAAAAATGCATATCTGATAAAATGTCACACGGTAGAGCCTCCACCACTATAAATTATACTGGATTTTTCAACCCGGCTATTTCAACCTGAAGTGTAACCGCTTGATTGCTCTCAAGTTCATTCCCATTAGCTAAGTACACCTTAACTGTTTCACACGGCTGGCTGGTAACTTCATTATTAAATTCTAAGTCAGAAACTCGTTATTCGTCAAATTTAAAGATTATCCCCAATCAATACACAGAGCCACTCTAAAACTGTTAACCTTTCCAAAAACAAAAGATGCATATTTTCCTTGGATATTAGCAGGAATAACTCTTATATCTGAATGTGGATTGCAAACTGTGTTTGGGCGTTTATAATTATTACTGTTACAACCCAAATTTAAAGTACTATTACTCATTTTCGAATTTTGAAAATCAGATCTAAACTGTCGTTGAGTATTCGAAATGTTTTTAAATTTTTCAAAATTCCCTACATTATTACTTCTATCTCTACTTAAAGCTTTACTTTCTTTATGATTTCCATTATTAGGTGTATATTTCTGGTAACAATTTTGAATAGAACTTAAGTGAGCATAAGGTCGAGACTCGATCCCACATAACCACCTTAAGTGGACATGGTCATGAAATTATTACCCCTATTCTCAAATTTAGATATACTATTATATCTCAAAAATTCTGATTTCGAACGCTTGTACGAATTATCGTCTTCGACTCTTTGTTCCAACTCACTTAATGTTCGAGCCTAATGGTTACTAAAACATTTAAATCTGTAACTTGGATGTATCCCATCTAAAATAATGGAAACAACGTCAAATTCAGATGACCTACTCCTAAGACTTTAGCAGAATGAGACACACTATGAGTGAACTAATTAACATGTCAATTCAATCTCATGCACCTATAAACTCTGATATATGCCTCGATTTAGCATTCGTGGATACATATCTATAAAAGATCTTATTTCTAACTTCAGGCTATCTCACCGGTAAACAAATACAAGGTTTAATCTCATTTAACAGTAATCCTTGAATTTCAGTAGTAACAGCAAACAAAATTAATAGTAATGGAAGTTCATAATTCTCAATTAACTCATTAAGCGTTACCAACAGCTCGAAATCTAACACAATATCTGAAGCATCAATGATTTTCAACTTTCCAATGTTTTCATTTAAATTTTGGGTTATTTTATCAAAATAGATCCATTAACTTAGCAGAAACATTAGATACTCCAGTTCATTCTACATTCGAAATACAGATTTGTCCATCATGAGTTCGACCAACATTCAAAATACTAGGCAGAGTTAAAATATTTTGAGTTTGACCAGAATTAAATAAAGGCTGATCATTATTTTGTAACTTTCCTATAACTGATTTTTCAATATTAAAACCCTTTAATTCTGTTTCACAATCATTATATGCATATGACGGAGGTACATTTGTAACCAAGCTTAACGATCAATTCTCAAAAACTGATGAAAGGGGTATTTTAACCCTGGATGTCTCTCCACTATTAACTTTCTCAAACTTCTGAACATTTTTATTTGGAGACAACGAAGTATCTGATTTTATTCTCCATAAATCATAGTTAACGGCTGAATATCTATTAACGAATGTTTGTTTAGGTCTATTATACTTGTAAGCACTCATTAAACTCACTCTGGTTGGATCCGAATAAGGTATATGACTTGACAGCCCAAGTCCGCCAGTGCACCTCAACGCTCCATTTCCAACATCAAAATTGTTCCTAACTCACAAATTCCCCTCGCTAATTCTGGACCGTTACTAGCAATAGCATTAAATGACTCCGATGTCTCAAACATACTAATTGGTCTTAAAGGCGAATTAAGAGAATTAACCAATCTATCAGAACGAATTAATGGTTCAACATCCCCTGTCCTATCAATCGTATAAAAGGTATCTAGTTCCAAGCTCATACTACTATCTGTAACTGATGAATAATCAGCCATTTTGCAATAAGCAATGGAAGTTCCAAACATATTTTTACTGAATGTAAATAAGGACTGGTAAGGTTTACAATACAAAAAATTAATGCACTCTACAAAGAGTAACTAAAACTACTAACTATTCTCTCATAAATATAAGCACACCAAATTCATAAATATTGAAAACTTATACAAAATCTAATTATCAAGATCACCAATAAATTCGAATTTAATTATTATAAACATTCAACTAATGCTACTGCTTCTCTGTATTCAACCTTTATGTGTGATCTTGGGCATATGAGTCTTTAAGGACCTCTTTCTAAGTTTATATATCCTAACATCAATAACGGGCTTCAATCTTTTAATTTATTGCAAAATTTTGCAATATGGTCATTAAAGGGAAGGAATAAAGTTACAATCCAGTTATAAATTTGAATAGCCAGTCATACAAGGTACTATCCCACGATTCAGTTGTCACAAAATAACATTTTTAGTTTTCAAGAGAAAACAACACCACGATTCCATTCATAAACTTTCAATATTAGTATTCAATTTAAAGTATTTATAGGCTATTGTGCCACAATCAGTTTAATCAAAAATATTTGAACAGTTTTCGAACAATTTGCCTTAATAATATCCAACCTAAGCTACAATTTCGCAATACCGAAAGTTTATTGTAGCTAGCTTTGATGCAATTTTCCACCAAGGCAATACCCTCACCCCGAACTACGAAGCACCTTTTGAATTTATACAAAACTTGCGAATGAATACTACAATTCCAAAGAATTTGTGATCCGTATGAATTTCTAATACCATACATTTTTTTATCATTAACGTACTACATTCGAGACGATGAATTTCTATATTGGTTGGATATACTAAACAGCAATAAAAATTAATAGAACAATATTACCAATCTTAATACGATAGTTCTAAAGAACGTTAATTTCTGTGAAGTGATACTGCGACCGAAACTCATTTATTGTCGTATACATGAGGACTCGCCGGTTCTACTAATACATTTAAGCTTTGAAATAATTTAGCAAATCCCAGATTAGAGAACTTATTTTTCTAGCAACTTGAAAGGGACAACAACATGAAAGAAAAAGAACTTCATCGATCATTCATATTTTGAAATGTCTCCAGATCAAAGAACTGTATTAAGAAAAAAAGCTGAAAAAAATTAACACAAAATATCCATTCCTTTTTCACACTTCACTTTCACATATGTTCACTGCACAAAAATACTGTAGGAGATTGGGTAGCTGTAAATTAATTGAAATGAGAACTAAAACTAAACTTAATTTTTCCAGGATTTAATTTCAATAACTCGATAACAAATACGTAGGAGGAGAGGTAACCTACTTTTAAGCTTTCTTTCATAAATAGAATATGCTCTTATTAAAAGCTCGATTGAGAAGAAAGAATCCATTTGTAAGATAGCAAATTTAGCACTTTCTCAATATTCATAATCCACAAAAGGTCAGAAAGAATTTTATTATTATTCATAAAAGGAACTTAAAATTAACATTCACATTAATTTTATGTTTATTGAAATTCACTCTCTCACTCATACTAGTGCAGTGTACACTAAGGCCTATATCACAACTTGAAAATTAAAAACAAATAGCGTGTTTATCAGATCACAACGCTCATTTACTTCAAATTACTGATTGTTTCTGGACCACTTGACTGACTGTACATTCAAACTCTCATTCCTTTTAGATTTAATTTTTATCAGAATTTCTAAGTTTTAAGTTTAAACCGAAATTTTCTTCCAAACCATTCGAAGTTTAGTTCCAAAAATTTTTAACGTCCCTCTTTTATGCAACTCTTAATTAGTCACTATTTAACAGATCAATTTAACGCAAAGTATAAATAACTGAATTTTTTTCGCATTTAAAGAAAATCTTTAAATCACTAATTTTTAATGTACCGTTTTATGCAAGTTTAAACACTAGTTAATATCCTCATTTAAAATGAGACTTTCCCTCACATATTAAAATTTCCCCTTTTTACTAGTTTCAAAGCAAACTGAAACCCAAGAAAAGACAAGTTACACCGTGCATCTAACTTAAATTTTATATACAAGTGTTTAACTTCCACACACTCCTGTCAATTTTTTTTACAATGCTAAAATGCAAAAGAAATCTTTTTGGTTAAATTAGGAATTTAGGGTTATTCATTCAATTTATCTAAAAGAGCTACTCTTATTATATAGCAAATGGAGTTAAACGGAAGCTAATTTATTTAAGTTTTTAGTACTCGTCAACAAAAAAGGGACAAAAGAAATATTTTAAACGATCCACTAATAACATAAGAATTATAGCACTGTGCTCTTTAAGAACATCATTTTCTTCCCTTTTTTATCAGTTTTTTTTTTATTATTGAAGTGCTAGCCATAGGCTAGCTCCCTTTTAGAGGGCTACACCCTCTCTTAGGTGGGAGAAGTGAAGGTAATATGGTAAAGATGTAACGCATGGGTGGGCTAAGAGTAATTTATTTATTTATTTATTTATTTCTAGAACTAGGACATTATGATCTTTTCGATCATAATCATACTTGAGTGGTAGGTATAGTTTTAATAACATGAGAGCAGTAACATAATAACGAGTATAATTGAACACAACATAAATATAAATATGATAATTATAGAAATATATATATAAGTGAGAAAACAAAGCAAAACATGAGAACAATAGAAGTGCCAAAAGTAAGATGTGATAGATTATATAAATAGATGAATGAAACGTTACTTTACATATATATGGTTGTTAATAAAGGAAAATACATAAGGAAATAATCAGACAGTATATTACAATCAAGGAACATTAATGATCATAACGAAGGATTAAGTATAGCATGTACGATCGGATGATCTATTAATGGGCGTGAATGATGTGGTGAGGTGCATACACAGGACAACACGTGGGTGATGTTAGTTAGACAAATGAGCTTATCTTCAGCCTAGGGGCTGCTCTAGGCAATGATGAAAACGAATGAGGCCAGTGCCATGAATGACGTAATCGGCGATGATAAGTAAAGCGGGATGTAACGGTGGTAGAGTATAGTGATATAAGGTGAAGAGAAGTGAAAGTGGAGAATGATAGTACCGGTGAGGTGTTGGGTGAAGTGCTAAATAACGCATTGTATCCAGAAGTAAAGGATGTCGGGTTTTGAAACGTTTGGAGATATATGTTAGCCGCAGCTTTTCAAGATAGTATTGTAAGGTCGGAAAAGTAATTCGGCGGTACAGTTCCTCTGTGGGACTAGGTAGCTTAATACGGAACGCTGTACGAAAAACATGGCGTTCTAGGATTAAGAGTTTATTGTAGAATTTTGTCGGAGCAGCTAACCAAGCAGTGAAGCCGTACGTGAGGACTGGTCGTAAAAAAACTTTGTACGTATTTAGTATGGTGTGTGCTTTAAGGCCCCAAGTGGTACCAGTCAATCGTTTCAAGAGATTAAGTCTATTATAGGCTTTAGTAGTAACATTTTTCAAGTGTTGCGACCAGGTAAGGTGGCGGTCGTATGTTATTCCCAGATATGTAACAGTATTACTGAGGTGAATAGGCACCCCATCAACATGGAGAGAGAGTTTTCGTGGATTTCTACGGAATTTGGAAGTTTGTCTGGGTGGTAAGAAACTATGGCCTGAGTTTTCCCTGCGTTAATAGTGAGCCTCCAGAGAGTACACCAGGTGTAGAAGCTTTCGATAGCAGTCTGTAAGATAGTATTGATCTGCTGGATAGTTGTCCCAACTGCTAGAAGGGCCGTGTCGTCCGCATATTGAAAGAGGTGTACTTTATCTGGTAATCGGGGCATATCAGCTACATACAGAAGATATAGTAAGGGAGATAAAGCCGACCCTTGCGGTACTCCAGTGAATAGAAAGATAGGGTGTGATAAACTGCCACGTACGGAGATATAGGTGATACGATTGGTAATGAAATTATATATGAGGCGGATATATGAGATAGGAAGCTGGAATTTGATAAGTTTATATATGAGCCCAAGGTGCCAGACCTTGTCGAATGCTTTCTCCAAGTCAAATAACACTAAACAAGAAGGTTGAGCTGAATTATAATGTTGTGTGATGAGCGTTGTGAGTCGGAGTAGCTGATCGTTGATAGAGAAGGCTGGCCTAAAACCTGCTTGTGTGACTGGGAGTAAGCTATGATCGGCGATGAAAAGGTGTAATCGTTTAACCAGAATGCGCTTTAAGATCTTACTGAAGGTGGAAGTAAGTTGGATAGGTCTATAGGATGCAATATTCTCCGGCGGTTTGTGTGGTTTAGGAAACATAAGCGTCTTAGATGTTTTCCAAGCTAAAGGAAAGTAGCCAGTGCGCAGTATGAATGTGTAAACATTCGCAAGAAGAAGCAGAAGCGAGATAGGACTTTCTTTGATATGGCGATATGTCACGTTATCGAGACCTGGTGCAGTATTTCGTTTGTTATGAAGAACTTGTGAGATTTCTTGAACAGTGATGGGAGCAGAGACAGCAGCATTAGTAGGTAAGATATGAGTAATGTTTGGTTGAAGTTGTGGCGATGAGGTGTTAAGTCTGTCTGCGGCGTGTGGTGCGTTGTCAGTTGGCGGTGTAAAAATTTCTTGTAAGTGGTCTGCAAATGCATTCGCTTTATCTCGATCAGTAGAAATAGGTGTGTCGCCTAATAAAATAGGGTAGGGTGTAATAGTAAACTTCCCACACAATGCATTAAAGCGAATCCAGAATTTTGTAGAATGCGATGTTTCGGAAAGATTGTTGCATGTCTTCACCCAGGAGCGAAGTTTATATGCTTTGACGTAGTTGTGAACTGTCCGTTGGAGTTGTTTATGATGTCGGAGTGCTTCTGGATTGCGAGTGCGAAGATAGTCTCCATAGAATTGGCGTGAACGTTTGATCATAGTGATGTATTGAGGCGAAGCTTAGGTTGATAGGGAACGGATTGGGTGGTTGGAATGTATAAGTTGCTGGCTTCTTGGATTGCAGTGGTAATGATGTCTGCAGTCTGATGTAAATCATCGCTTGTGGTGGGTTCGGTTAGATCTCTGGTGAGGTCTGAAATATGTGTACGATATTGATCCCATTTAGCTCTATCATAACGCAAGCTCACTCGCAATGGTAACGAAGAACTAGTTGTAGCTAAATATGGTTTATAGACGAGCTTGATGGGTGCATGATCGCTGCCCAGCAGATCAAGGATTTCGACATTGCAGTGTGGGACAAGATTTGCTGAGGCGATGATTATGTCAGGCTTGGTGTTAGAGATGGGACGTGTAGCTTGTGGAAGATCAAGAATGATTCCAGTAGTGTGCGTCGTTATAAAGTTAACAAAATTGGTCCGGTCACCATCGCTGCGGCTATGCATATTGAAGTCAGCCATGATAATATATCTATTGAAGGTGTTGGAGATATATTGTACGAACTGCTCAGGTAATGGATGGTTTGGTCTTATATATATAGTTGCCAGTGTGATGATGATATTTTTGAAATAAACAGTGGCAATCAGGTATTCGGGAACAGCTGTTGCAGTATAGTGATGCTGGTGAAAAGGGATGTGAGGAGAAATCCCTATGGCCACTCCCCCATTAGCTCGAAGTGTAGGTAGAGGGTTAGCAGAATGAAGCATGGTATATCGTGGTAAACGACAAGAGCGAGAGCTTGTAAGAAATGTTTCATTAAGTAGGAAAACTGTTACATGCTCTTCGAGAAGAAGCTGTTCAAATAAAATTTTGTTCTTTGGTAGTGACCGGATGTTGAGAAAGGTTAAAGCCATGATATTAATCGATAGTAGTAGCATGTGATTTATGGAAATGGACAGTATTGCTGGAATATGTTGCAGTAAAATTGACATGGAAGGTTGTTTTTGCTGCTATAATGATTTGTTGTAGAATATGAGGCCTAATGAAAGGATGAATATTTTGCAGAGCTAGTGTCAGAAACGTTAGTAGCTGGTCCAATGAAACAGGAGCGTCAATTGGATGTGGAGTGGTTTGAACTGGCGTCGGTGGTCGTAAAGGAACGACGAGTTCAGGATGGTCCTGAATAGGGTCTGGCTTTGCCTCACACTTATAACTGTAGGCCGATTGCTGTTCATTACAAGTGGCGCATTTTGGTGGCAATTGTAAGTTGTTACAAGTCCGGGTGTTATGTGGACCAGCACAGAAGCCACATTTACTTATGTTTTGGAATCAGATGTCTGATGAGCATTGTAAACCTGGCATCACTCACAGCGGATAGGCATAGGAACTGGTGATCGTGATGGCTCTACTCGGTGTTTATGGTTATAAATGTAGGCTCCTGATGCCAATAGCTCATCGATGGTGTCTTGGTGGTTTGTGAGTACACGAACCATATAAGTAGGGCCTTGGTCGTTTCGAATTCGTAGAACTTTCGTAATAGTAGACCTTCTAGCTTGAGCTCCTCTTGGACCTCTTCATCTGTATAAGAGGGGTCAATCCCCCGAATCACAACAGATAACAATGGTGATCGTTTCGGTGGTGGAGGCTGTTTACGTGTGGAAGAGTTCAGTGCTTGAATCTTCGCGTTGGAACCAAAAGTGTCAATGGGCACTTTGTTTTTTATTGTAGCGAGCAGAGTTGCGTCCGGAGTTTTTAAGATTATACCATTCCTCGTATGGACGATTTCTGATATAGCTGCCCGAGGGAGGTACTTGAGTAGTTGTATGGCGACAAACTTTGCATTGCTGAATTTTACGTCGAAATTAGTTAGTAGCTTTGAATGAACGGAAGGTGAAGTAGACCCGTCAGAATTATTCGAAGATGTAGCTATATCCATTGGAACTTGGCTTACATCTGGATTTGAAGAGAGATGTTGCTTTTTCGTAGGCGGAGATTGTTGTAGCCGTTCGGCGTAACTGTGTGTCTGTTCTGATGCATGTGGTGATCTGCTGCGAACAGAGTCAGAAGAAAGAACCGAAGTGGCAGAGGCAACTGAGGCTTGAGAACCTCGTCGCTGCTGCTGAGATTTACTAATAGTGGAGCCGACGTGACTTGGATAACTGCGGGTCCTGACCTTCGTGTTGTTCTCGGTTGATCCAGCTAAAACTTGCGGTAATCCTGTATGCTTGCCTTTCATCGTTTTGCCTGATCCTAGCCGTGGGTCCGCCATCGAAAAATCCGCCCCTGGGCTGATGCCCAAATGAAAGGATATGTTACGCTTATAGATGTATAATGAATGATTTGATGACTCAGGGTGTAATGATGGTAATGATGGTAATGATAGGTTCACCCTCCAGCACTGAAAAGCACTGTCAATCCCAGTGAGAGCGTATGCGTGTTGGTCTCGATTGTGCGTGTGCTACACAATGTCCTCGAAGGCACGTTAACACTTCCCAGCTAGGCTAGGTTTTATACAAAAGACAGCTTATGACGTTTGGTACGTCTAGCTGATGAGAAAGTATTGAATTGTTATCAGTTTTTTTTAAGGCTAGGTGACAGCTAGCCACCTCTTAGAGGGGTACACCCTCTTCTAGGAAAGGAAGTGAAGGACTGAGGGGAATGGGAAATGTGGATGGTCTAAGTGGGGTTAAGTTATTTCTTATTTATTTATTTATTTATTCTTTATTATTCTGTATGCCATAGAGACATTATGATCTTTGCGATCATAATCATTCTGGAAGGTGGGTTGAAGGTATAACATAACATATTAATCAGACACTAGAAATAATATGAATTATAACAAAACATCAGTAATAGCAAAGTATGGAGAAAGAGAAAAAAGACGAACAGGCTTAGATATGGGAAAGATAGGTTCTGAGTGAATAAAGTATAAGGAGAAATATAAATAGAAAGACTGAATTATAATGGTTATGAAGGATGAGGTGAGGTGCAAAGCACGGCACAACACTTGGGAAAAGTTAGTAAAAACTAATGCAGTTATCTTCTGCCTAGGGGCGACGCTAGGCTGATGAGGAGATGGGGAGCCCTGTTAGTTACAAAGGTAGTCACTGTGCATTATATGTGGGGAAAAGATGCGGAAGATGATCATGCAAATGATAGTCCTCGAGCAGGGTAAAGTCCGGATGATCAGGAGGAAGTGTGTAACAGTAGAGTGTAAAGAGGAGATGTAACGGTGTGTGATAATAACGAGAGCGACATGGATGGAGTGCGATGTAGCGCATAGTCTCAAGAAGAAGAGACTGATGATTAGCGTAACGTCCAGCTATAAACTTGAGGCGAGTGCTTCTAGGTGGAATTTGAGAATCGGAAAGGAGATGCGAGAGTACAGGTCACGAGTAGGGCTAGGAAGAGATATTCGAAAGGCAATACGGAATGCATGTCGTTCGAAAATGTCCAGTTGTTTATAGTAGGAGAGTGGAGCGGAGATCCATGCAGGAAAGCCATAGGTGAGTACTGGGCGAAGGAACGCTTTGTAAGTATTCAGTACAAGATGTGCAGATAGTCCCCAGGTAGTACCGGTGAGGCGTTTCAACAGGTTTAGTCTATTTGTGACTTTGGTCTTGAGAGATTTGAGATGAGGTGTCCAAGTGAGATGATGATCGAAAACTATTCCAAGATATGTTACTGTTTTGGAAGGCTGAATGGGGTTATCGTTAACTGTTAAGGAAAGCAAAGATAGATTGCGATGGACTTTGGATCGTTGTCGGGGCGGTAGGAAAATTATACTTTGAGTTTTACCGGCATTGATTGTCAGATTCCACTTGCGACACCAGCGTGTGAAGCGATTAATAGCTTCCTGAAGAGAGATATTGATCTGTTGGATGGTTGGGCAGAGAGCGAGAAAAGCTGTATCGTCTGCATACTGAAACAGGTGAATATTCGGAGGCAAGTCTGCAAAATTGGCCACAAAAGAATATACAGCAGAGGCGATAATGCTGACCCTTGTGGTACACCACACAGGAGGAAAATAGGGTGAGAGAGTGCATCATTGATAGCTATATATGACAGACTGCAGGTGAGAAAATGGTAGATGAGACGGACATATGTAACAGGGAGTTTCAGCTGGGTAAGTTTGTAGATTAGAGCTATATGCCAGATTTTATCAAAGGCTTTCTCTAGATCAAATAGAATGAGACAAGACGGGTAAACAGAGTTATAGTGGTTGGTAATGAGTGTAGTAAGATGAAGTAATTGGTCATTTATGGAGTACGAAGGACGGAATCCAGCCTGATGTGTGGGGATTATGTTTCGAGAGGCTAAGTATGGATGTAGACGTTTAACAAGAATCCTCTCAAAGATCTTACTGAAGGTTGATGTCAACTGTATTGGTCTGTAAAATGAAATATCAGACGGCGGTTTATTCGGCTTGGGAAACATAAGAGTTTTGGAGACTTTCCAGTCTAGCGGATAAAAGCCAGTGCGGAGTATGAAGGTGTAGATCAATGAAAGAAGAGTGAGTAGGGAATGGGGACTTTCTTTTACACGGTGGTAGTTAATACCATCAAAACCTGGAGCGGTATTGCGTTTCCGCTGAACGACAGAAGTAATCTCCTCTACTGTAATGGGAGTGGTGAGTGCGTGAGTAGGTAGTGTATGAGTATCAGCAGGTTGGAGATGTGGAGACTGAGTATTAACCGTATCAGCAGGATGAGTGCGAAAGGTAGGACCTGATGGTGGTGGAGTAAAGATAGATTGAAGATGAGAAGCGAAAGCGTTGGCTTTGTCTTGATCAGAATGGGCAGGTGTATTATTGATGAGAATTGGATAAGGTGTCTTAGTGAACATGCCACATAGTGCATTAAAACGTTTCCAGAATAACGTGGGATGGGCTGTGTCAGCAAGGTGATTACAGGTCTTAATCCATTGACGTTTCTTGTAATGTAATTGCGAACGGTTCGTTGGAGTTGGTGATGAAGACGTAAAGTAGCAGGATTTCTAGTGTGGAGATATTCCCGATAGCATTGGCGTGAACGTCGTACAATAGCAAGGTATTGAGGTGGTAATTTAGGCCGAAAAGGTATGGACTCAGTTTGTGGAATGTAAAGTGTGAAGGCCTGTTGAATAGCGGTGGTTATAGTATCAAACTGGGTAGTAAGTTCGTCGGAAGTGGTAGGTGAATGATATGGTTCGATAGCGGAAGAAAGGTAAGTGCGATAATTATCCCAGTTGGCTTTATCATAGCGTGGAGAAAAACGAGGTGATGGAGTGGATGGCGAGTGAGCAAGACCAGTATGGTAAGTAAGTTTAATTGGAGCGTGATCACTGCCAAGCAAGTCCAGGACTGTAACTGTGCAATGCGTAGCTTTTGTACTGGAAGTGATTGCTACATCGGGTGTAGTGTTCGAAGCTGGGCGAGTTGGTAGAGGTAAATCAAGTAAAACACCTGTAGTGTTGGTCAATATGAAATCTTGAAAGTGTGTACGTTACTGATCAGTGCGACTATGCATATTAATATCTGCGAGAATGATGAAATGCCTATAGGTGTTGGAGATATGGGAGAAGAAATCGTATGGTATGGGTACGCCGGGCCGTACATAAATAGTAGCAAGAGTAATAGCAATAGATTTAAAGTAGAGAGTAGCAATAACATATTCTGGAATGTTTACTACAGGACTAGTATGGTGTCTGAAAGGAAGATGATGCTGGAAACCTATGGCAGCTCCGCCGTTTGCCCGTAACGCAGGTAAAAGGTTACCATGTCGTAGTAAAGTGAAATTTGGAATTCTACACTGTATGGATGGAGTAAGGAAAGTTTCGTTCAAGAGAAATGCAGTGATATGTTCTTCAAGTAAAAGTGCTTGGAAAAGGACTTTGTTTTTTGGAAGAGAGCGGATATTCAAAAACAGAAAACCTAAATCCATGATAAGCAAAATGTTACACTGGTGTTTCAAGTGGAGTAGTGTGAATATGAACAAAATTGTTAGAGTATGTGGCATAAAGAGAAACATTAAAGGTGGATTTGGCGGCTAGAGTGAGCTGTTGGAGGATGTGTGGACGATGAAAAGGATGGATGTTTTGTAATGCAAGGGTGATGAATTCTAGCAATTTTCCAACGGTAACTGGATCATTGACTGTAGTTTCGGTGTTGGTTGAAATAGAATGATTGCGGAACGGAACTACTAGCTCTGGATGTGCTTCGTCTGGTGATAGTTTACGTTTACATTTATAACTGTAGGCTGGATGGCGTTCTGTGCAAGTGGAGCATTGAGGTGGAAGCTGCATGTTTTGACAAACTCTAGTGAGATGCGGTCACGAGCAATACCCACAAACTGTTGGGTTTGTGCAATTTACTGTTGCATGACTGTTGTATGTCTGGCATTTTTCGCAACGGAGTTGTAGAGGCGGGGAAGATCGAGAAGGCTCAACTCGATGTTTTCGTTTGTAAATGAATGCCCCATGAGTGAGCAGAGAGTCAATCGTATCTTGAGACATAGCACTCGTACCATATAAGTGGGGCCAGTATTATTACGGATGCGCATGACTCTGTCAATGGTGTGACCTTCTTACGGCGAGCGGTGTTGAGAGAAACCAGGATGGAATGTTTACCGAATATCACAAACGAAGCCTTATTACGAACGGTAGTTAGGAAGTTGGCATCGGTGGATTTGAAAATGAAGCCGTTGCGTGTTTTGACAACTTCTGTAATGGGAATACTCGGAAGGTATTTACGAAGTTGCAGAATGATAAACTTTTCGTTTGTGTACTTGGCGTCAAAATTTTGCAGTAAGAAGCAATGAAGTGATGGAGAAGTAGGATGAGATGATGAGGATGGTCGGCGTGCAGTTGGTGTAACATCTGCGTCCATGTCTGATGAAGCTGAAGCGTTATCGATATGTTGTTTCTTGGCGGGAGGCGAGTTCTTGATCCTATCAGAGTATTTTGTTTGGCTCCGTGGAGATCTGGATCGAGATCTGTTAGAAGCAGTTGACACACTGGAGGCATTCGAGCGTTCTGAAGCCCGTCGCTGTCTTTCAACATAGTCCTTCCGCTTCTCCACCTTCGTGGAGGGAGCAGATGGGCTAGCGAAGACTGGGGGTAATCCTCCATGCCTGCATTCCGGAGGTAATCCACTGACTGAGCCTGGGTCGGTCATCGTAAAGGCCAATTGTTGGCACAAGCCTTCTGTGCTCAAATCGATGTAATGAGTGTGTCAATGAAGTGTATTGATGTAAAGGTGGGACAACCCGTTCGGACAGTTGTCCAGGGGGAGCAGGTCCCCTATCTCGATCTGTAGAACCGGCTGCCCTTGGCTAGATCAGTCTGACAGACGGTTCGCCATGAAAGAGACAGAGAAAGAGCTCAGGAACAGGAAAAGGCAGGATTTTCTCAAAAATCGTCACTCTTTACTCAAAAATCGTCACTCGAAGTGGCGCTTCAGAGCAAAGCTCTGGGTGAGTATGTTATCAGTCAAACAATACATATTTTTAAAGTCATAATACACTTGATCCTTCATAGTGAATTACACAAAATGGCACAATTCTGCTTCCCACAAGTTAAAGTTGGTTTTTCTCACGGAAGTTTCGGTCGCAGTATGAAGCACCCAAATCGAGCCACTCACACCACAGCTGAAAAGGTGAGGGTCGTGGTCGATCAACGACATACACTAGGCAGCGGAAACACTGCCATCTATTATCCGAATAGCGAAATATTTTCTAATTAGTATTGGATTTACAAAGAATTTACGGAGCTTCTGATCTAATGATTTTAATCTTTACTTTTTAGAAAAAAAGAAAAAAACAAATTTTATGAAAACATGTTACAGTATGCACTTATATAAGGGCTGCTGCAGCAAGAATAATGTTCTTATCTTCATCAATGTCTGTATGATTCATGTATTGATATTCTTTTAACACTACTGCTTCAGAAAGTCAAAATATCTTATTTTTTTACTTTCAATACATATCATGAGATCACCACCAAAATGATTAAGTAGCTTCCGTTGTATGTATTTGCCGCTGTGTGAGTAAACTCGTCTTTCAGATGGTAAGTACTCTTCCATTTTCTTGATCAAGTTTATTACTGTCAACTGCTCCTCATAGATTTCTTCTAGGTATTTGGCAGTGGCAGTGAGTGCATCACGCTGAATTTCGTTTTCAGATCGTCAGCATTTGTTAGTGTCCCCTTCTTGAAATTGTGTAGGAATTTCTTTTTCAATCCGAAAATTCACACTACTCTTTTCATAATACAACGGATCTGCAGCATGAAGATCTGATACAGACTATAAGGTAATAGGCCTAAATTTCGTCCCCCAGTTGAATTTTGCGTTCTGGAGGAGTTTTGTGAAGTAGCATGGATGGCAAAAAAAAATTACACACAATCTGTCGTTATTCTAGTATATATTGATAATAATGATATATATGCAGAGCAAAAGTTTAGAGAGAGAAAAAATAAATTCTAACAACAAACAGAATAGCAGTTACATCTAAAGTGCTTCCTAATTTCGTCCCCTGGGTGTTAGTAAATGAAATGAGAAAAACACACTGTAGTTACACAAACTTATGTTAGGTATTGACATGAAATGATTGGTGTACAATACATACAATGTACTGATGATGAACACAGATAAAAAATAGAAAAAACTCAGATTTAGCAATGAAAAGCTCAACTTCACCCAACTTAAACTCAATTTAGCAAAAAAAGAAGAAAAAGCAGATTTAGCAATGGCAGCTCAACTTCACCCAACTTCAACTTCATTTAGCAAAAAAATATAGAAAATAGAAAAAACAGCTTTAGCAATGAACGCACAACTTCGCCCATCATGGCAAAAGCCACAAATGATTTTTTTGGGAGTAGCTAAAGTGCGGAAAAGTTCATGGAATCAGTGGAATCATATTAAACAGCGAATCCATTTCTCACCACGTTTGGCTTCCGAGTACAACTTACCACAAATAGGGCACACTGCATCACCATCATCAGTTTCTTCGTTGTCTGTGGACAAGTCGACAAAACCATCACTGTCATCACTTTCACTTGATGCGTCAACATATTTGTCTTTCTGCTTTGTTTTGTGGATGGGGGTTCTTTGGCGATTTTCTATTGTGAAGACTTAAGTTTACTTTTTTTTCTGACAATGGAGTCTTGAACTTTTGATTTATGTGGAGAGCTTGTCACCAATACAGAAGAGCCTCTGCGAGCTGACGCTGTTGCCTTCACTGTGGGAACTTCTCTGAATGATGTGAAATTACAGTAATTCCTTGAATGCTAGGTGCGATCTCATCCTGTGGTGCTGAGGGTTGATTTTCGTTGTTACTCTGATTCAGTCTGTGTACAACTAAGTCTGCCGCTGTAAAAATATCGGGGTTGAGTGGCATGATGCCTGTTCTGCGAAAACTATGCACTGCAGTTTGCACAGTAGCTGCATGTATGTAGGCTTCGATAAATAAACTGGCCAGCTGCAGATTTGTAACTACCCGTCCAGGATGGCTTAGCCACTTCTCTATAGCCTGTGCGTAGAACGTCTTGAAGGGGAACATGAAGACTACATCTAGTGGTTGTAATTTTGAAGTAGAATGGGGTGGCAGAAATACGACGGACACTCCATTGTCTCTTGCTCTGTCAATCACATTGAGATTGCGCGTATGTGAATAGTGCCCATCTAAGATAAGCACCACGGGACCTTGTTTAGTAGGTCTTACAATAGATATGTAATGCTGCAACCATTTTTCGAACAAGGCAGCAGTTATCCAACCTGACTCGTGAACAGAATCTATGGTTCCAGGGGGAGAGCACCGTCGAGTAGTTCAGCCTTCATTAATTTCCTTGGAAAATCATCATGAGTGGCACATAGTGGCCACCAGCAGATATCAGATGACGAGAGTAACCAAAGCTCTTCTCTCTGCAGAGGACACTTTCTGCACCGCTTTTTTACTTTTAGGGCAACGATTTTCAGTGACTTAATGCTGTACAACCGATATTCCTCTCTCATCGACATTGTACAATCGCATGGAGTTATGATTCATTTTGTCTAGTTCATGTCTTAAAATTGAGAAAAAATGTTCATCATTTTGAGGGGGAAATCCTGCAATTCTAGCAAGAGAAAGGGGCTGTGGTTTTCTTAACGATAACTGGGGATGTCGCTTGAAGAACAACCGCATCCATTTGCGGCCTGCAGCACCTTCAACTTTCGAAAACGGATTTGCAATGTTGTTTCGTATGACAAGCTGATATGCCATTCGGCGGAGATCCTTCATAGTTAGTATAGACCATAAAAACGTTCCTCCATTGTGCGACAATATGAGACTAAACCCTCTTCTATTCTTGCATTTAATACTGGTTTACACCCTTTTTTGGTATCCACTAGCTCATCTGTACTTAATTATCCTCCTTTCTTGCAATAGTCTTTTAACGTAGCACGGGGAACGTTGAAGGCTTTACTGGCAGCTTTAAAACACATATCCCTCTTGCGCACTGCATTAATTGCCCTCTTCATTGATTCCTTGTCCTTTTGTTTTCTTGGCGCCATCTGAAACGACAAGAAACAGAAGCACAAAATGAGTGCTCAATTTCGTCCCCGGGACGGAATAGGTAACATGACAGGGGACGAAATTAGGAACATTGCTACATGCAACATGATGGTACGTTTCCACGAATAGATGGAACCACAACACCACAACGATACGTGGCTTACAACTTCGTTATGCCACAACTATAATACAACACAGTACATTGTTCATAGATTCAGTTTTATAGTTTTATAACCTGACTCAGCAAGCACTTACCTCAGCAAAAAGAATAGAAATTCCAACTTCTCGCAAACTGCCACACCTTAACGACAGCCACTCTTACAAACAACTGATCAGATGGTGCTGCATGCGTCTTGCTCACCGGCGTTGCCAGATCTGCCATACATGGTTAGAACGCGTTGGGGACGGATTTAGGAACGGGGACGAAATATGGGCCTATTACCTTATACTCCTGAGCACAGATTCAGCCCAGTCATTATTCCCTTCACTCTGCTGTATCCTCTCACAGGAAACATTTGCAAATTTCTCTATAATATCGGCTTCAATATCACAGAGAACATAGTTATACTGGGAGCTAAATCTCGGTTCACGAGGTAGTAAACTATTTGATCTCATCTCTGGTCCAGATGTCCTGCGCTGAGAGAATGATTTCAAATTTACATGCTTAGGTCGACAGCGTTTATGAACACGCTGCCCTACATGAACTTGCAACGGAGAAATCTTCCTCTCCTTGTATGTCTTCTTGATTTCTCGTACACTTTTATCCGTTAATGTCTTCTACTCCAGTCTAACAGAAAACATTTATTAGAAATATCTGTCATGGTGCATGGTACGAGACTAAACCACACGCGGAGTAAGGTATGCTTTTCGATTTCCTTCTATTCAGGTTCACAACATCAGTTTAAAATGAAACACAACGAAGCTCAATAACTTCAAATAACATCATTGCAGAAAAAGTAAAATATGAAGAACTCAAAATATAAAATACGTTAGGTATATTTCACAGAAGACTTTAATAAGTGTACAATTACATTAGAAACGAAGTATAGTTTTTGACTTCACAATTTAGTCTAAATTTAATTGCTAAATTTTATTATTTCAGATTCAGTAAGATAATGAAGAAGCGACATGAAAAAGCATCGCTTTTCTAGCAAAGAATATATATGAAGATCTAGTGCCATCTAGTGAGCTATTTTTAAAGTCTAAAATGTTCAATATGCCATTTGTCAAATTTTGTGAAATATTATATTGAATTTCAGGTCTTATCAGATGGAATTATATAGTAGACTTTATGTTATATTTGTTTTCAATATACTTCAGTCGTATGAAATACTTAATAATATTTCTGTTGCAATTTTGTCCCGCAAAACTCATAAAGTACCTGTACCATAAGTATGGTCTCTATTCTCCAGTTCAGGCACCGTCACCAGCTACAAACTTGGGGAATCATTTGGACTAATAGGCCTAAGTTTCGCTCTCATATAGGGATCTTTTTTTCAAAAAAAGAAATATTTCCGTTCCCGGTTATTTTAACACATCCTAACTTCAAGAGTTTTAGTAGCTATGGAATAAACTCTGTCGGATTACGCAATAGAGGTTATATAAACGAGAAGAGTTTGGGTAGAAATCATCAATTGTGGAACATCTCATCTCAAGGATTGAGAAACCAATAAAGAGTTGGAAATGCTTCCCTTTCTGGAAAATAAGCTTCTCAAATAGCCTTGGCGATGAAATAAGACGTTAACTGTAATATAGTTAATATATTTTTTATATTTCGTAATGACTCATTGAGCACCGAGCGTCAATTTAATCTATAAGGACAGTAAAATGTGTAAAATTTTCACTAATTAATGTCTTGCCTTAGAATGCGAAATGTCTCGAACCATCCAATTTCAACAAATACACAGAAAAAATATAATGTAATACCATAAAAGAAAATTGAAAATATAATTAATTGTACCGTCAACTTGGCGTTGAAAATAAATTGAAGTATTATTAAACAGTTTGAATTTTCTCTCGCTATAGAAAATAAGGTAAAGATATTTGTTCACACTGCCAATTTTCTACGCTTGAAATTGAATAATATCGGTAACGAATAATAATAGGCAATTATTGTTAGCATCCAAATTACTTAACGAAATATCAGTCTAAAATAAATGTAGATTAAACTGTAACTACTGCAAAAGTCTTAGGCCTATAGTATAGTGTTACATGTAGTAGTAATAAAATCGTAGCACAAAAATGTAATTTCATAGAGGATGTTTGTAAAATATTTATGTGCCACGGCAAATTTTTTATTCAAAGGAGAGATAATTATCCAATGAATATATATATATATATATATATATATATATATATATATATATATATATATATATATATATATATATATATATATATATATATATATATATATAACATTACTAACCAACCATTACTATAATCGAAGGCTCAACAAGGAAAATGGAAAATTTTCACGTTATGTTGGCATTCCTATTTGCTGCACAGTTATCCATCAATTATGCAGCAGATAAGTAATTAAAAGTGTACATTTTTTTACATCTTCCTTATTTTTAAATTATCTATTAATATTTTTCACTAATATATGAAAATTTTTCATTTGTACTCATCTATGTAGCACCATATCTTCATTCTTGCTCGAGCATAGACTAGACTTGCATCATGTAGGATCCATATAAAATTCCAGTATTTTTAAATCGACATGATACAATCAGTGGCGTATTTAGGGGGGTGGCTACCGGGCTTAAGCCCTCCCCGAAATCTTACTTACTATAGTAAAGTATATGAAATATCTTGCAGAATTTTCACATTTTGAGGCAAATCCCCCCCCCCAAAGGTAGCAAAGCCCTCCCCGAAACAAAATCGTAAATACGCCACTGGATACAATTATACGAATATTTCCCGGACAATTATCCAAACACATCCACACCTCGAATACTGATAAAAACACATATTAATAACACATTACAAAACAATAAAACATAATTACATATATATGTATATCTATCTAGTTGAATCAGGATTGACTTGTTAAGAATTTGGATGTTTAATATCATTGACCCTTCCTTTTTCTTCCTTTAAGGTACATTCCCTCTTCTATCTATGACTTTTCTTGTTTGGTTTACATTGCATTTTCTTACATCTATTGGTTTTTCAATATTTCTGACTTGAATTGTGTTAGGGCCTAAAAAGCGCTCTATGAACTAACGGCCCATCTACTTTGGGCAAAGTGATTTTGTTATTTTGTTACTAGAAGATGACAGAAACATAGATTTAATTAAGATTCTGCTCCCTATAATGTATGTATTCTCAATACGCCTTTAATCATACAATCTCTTTTAACGTTTCCAGACAATTTCCATGTTGTGACCAGCTCGATTGCATAAGATTTTATCTGTAGTATTTAAATTCATAGAGCTTATTTTAAGCTTAATATGTAACGCGTTACAGACATAACTAAATGCCAGGTCCATGAGATTTCATTATACTTGGTGTAGAAAAACCTTTATATGTTTTAGAAAAAAATATTTTTGAAAATGAATCAATAGCAACCAAACAGCAACGTAAAGATTTACTTTCCACCAAGGGACCTAGTAAATCTATTTACCAGCATCCGTTGACTCATACTGTGTTATTAATTTTCCAGATGGATTATTATTACTACTTTTGTCTTGCTGACATTCCTTGCATGTTTTTTTAAAAAAAGCCGGGTTTTTTCGAGCCCTTGCATCTCTACTTTTGAGGCATTCATCACTGGTAATAGTGAACTTTTTATTCGAATCAGGGAGCTTTAACACCACATGATTAGCATACAATTCTTTGATGTCACGAAGAATTTTTCTAGTTCAGGTCCTGAACAAAACTCAGCTGAAGCCGCAATTAAACGCTAAATAGGTCCCATAACCTCATCAAATTGTGAAAAGAACTTCGCATAATATTGTAAAAAACAAGACAAAGACATTAACCCTTTCTTATTCCTTCGAGTCGGTAACTTTCAGATTATTTCTAACCTACATGCCTCCATCAACATTTTTCCATTTTCTATAACAAATCCTCAGTAAGAAATATATTTTGAAAAAAGTAAATTTCTTAGTAGATAAAGTTTGACCCTTATCTTCCAGCTTTTTCAATACTTTTTCTAACAATAATTTATGTCTCTCTATATCTTGACTTTCAGAAATCAGATCATCCATGAATCCCACCACGCCTTCATCTATTAATGGATGCAATACATTAGTTAGAAATTTAGACAAAACAAGACTATCGGCCACCGAACCCAAAGGTGAAACTTTAAATTCAAAAGGCATGAGAAAGGCAGTCAAGTGACAACAATCTTTATCAAGGGTGTAGTCAAGTATGCTTTCATAATCTTAATCTGAGTGAATACTTTGTCATCGAATAATTCTGCCAAAATATGTTCTATTGCTGGCGTAAACTGTGTATTCAAACAAAGGTGCCGATTGAGGTCAGAGTATTTGACAAACATACGAGAAGATCCTTCATAGTTTCTGACTAAGAAACAAGGAAAAGCATACTCGCTATTACTGAGTTGTATTAAATTTGCTTTTAGCATTTCATCAAGAACCTTATCCAACTCTCTTTGAGAAGAATCCGACAGAGAATAAGCCTTTTTACGTATCGGAGTGTAATCATTCAAGATAATTTTATACGTAAAATCATTAATTTTACCAACATTATGAGAAACCACCATAGGAAATTTAGTAAAAAACTCATTAACGTAGTCTGGTAATTCTGAATTTTTCCCTAAGACATCAGGATCTACCCTCAATTGATAATCAGTCTGGTAAGCTTGAATATTAGAAGTGTTGTCCAAAATTAGTCTAGAATCCACAGAGCTGGCAACACTGCAAAGTCCCCCGTCTGGTCTGAAGATAATCTGCCAATTGTTGATTTGGAAATCTTATCCCGAGGCATTGCAACAGGAGAAATATCAGGAGGAATAATTTAGAAGTCTTTCGGAATAGCTCGCTGTAAAATAAATCAACGGAACGAGTGTCTCCAGATAAAGAAAGGAATGAGTAGTCTTTAATGAGAAGATCAAGGGAACAAAGGCGTTTTCCAAAGGCAGGTGTAACTTATTGTTCAATAAGTCTATTTGAACCTTTAAATGTTTCAGTTCATTAATACTCAATATAAAAGCTGGGTCCAGATTTTCCACCTCATTCATACTATTTTTCCCTTTAATTGGAATTTGAACACACTATTCCAAAAGTTATTTCTCTTCATCTGCACCTACACCAGTAAACTCTTAATGAATTACTTCCACTAGCTACTTTAACTCTTGATTCCATATATCAAAGTTTGGATTGATAATTCACGAAGCTGCCAAGCACGTATCTAAGTCCCTCGCACACGAGAACCCAAAGCGTACGCATCCACAAACACAGTAGTTAATGTTCCCCATAAATATTTTTTCACTGTGTTCAGCATTTGTATTAATGCTATTTTTATGTTATCGCTAGTTTTTCGGGGTATCTTCTTCAATCACCTTTCCTTGATACAGGCACGTAGCCAAGGGGTGGGTCCGGGGGGTCCGGACCCCCCCTTCGGAACCAGAAATGTAAAAAATTAAGGAAGGATGAAACAATAAGAAACGAGAAAAAGAAGAATCAGCGTTAAAAATATAAAGCTACAGCAAGCGTATGGTTACTCTTTCTTATGAGGAGCTTTGTGTAGAGGAAACTGTGTGTGGGGGGGGGGATCAAGTTGAAAATGAATATCATTATAACGAAGCATTCCAAATTCCATCTAGCTCCATGCTAATCCTATGGACAACAAATGATGATCGAGAAACCGGTTCGATCAGATAGACTCTAAGAAGAACTTGCCTTTGGCGTGGGAGACCCGGGTTCGATTCTCGGCGAGGGCTCATGTGGTTCGGATTCCACTTTAATCAGTAGGTCCACGTCTTATATAGCCTCGCTGCTGAACGGGACGTTAAACTCAAAACCAATTCTAAGAAGAACTTAAGAAACTCGGAATATTATATTTTTCTCAATACTTTTTTTATATTCTTTTACTCGAGATTCTTTATTCTTTTACTATTGAAATACTTACTGGCATATCCTCATTTTATTGTCTTAACAAACCAATATACGTGTTGCCACTAATATAGTTTAGATTGATCGAGCTCTTGGTGTGTAACCAGAGTATTTCATGTTAATCCCCCCCCCCCAGCATTACGAAACCCTGGCTAAACGAACCAATATATGTTTACAGTAAAATAGTTCAGAATGATCGAGCCCCTGGCGTGATAACCGCAATATTTCGTCCCGGACCCCCCCTATTACGAAATCCTGGCTACGTGCCTGCTTGATACCAAATTATGAACATAATAACTATTATTTTTGTATGAAAACACAACATCATTAACTGCTATTCCCTCAAGAACGGCCACTATGTTGTAAAGTGCTTTCATTTCTCTCTGAGTAATAATCTTCTCGTTAGGCACTTCCTTATCCTTTACTAGGTGTTCAATACTTATAAGTTCACTTTCTTCTCCGTAGGCTCGAACCTGGTCCCCTGAATAGGAGTCACAACTCGACCCGCATAGTACATTCCTGATACACTATCTTAACTAGCATTATTTACGAAATTCTGGAATGTTCCTTCACTAACAATGTTTTCCGGTTTTCAAAACTCGTAGCTGTCCACGTAAGTCTTAACTTGCAACCGGTCACTATTTACTGCAAAGCATCTTTCATGTTTTCCATCTTTACTATTAAAATGATTAATAGGAAATATCACACTCTCCTGGTAATCAGAGACTTAAACCCCAGACCCCATTACATGAGTCAGAGCCCTTAACAAGTCATTCTGAGCTGCAGAGCGTCTATCCAGATTCGTATTCACTGTTTAGTACCACCGTTCGAAATTTTATGTTGTCTTCCACAAAAGTAACACGTCACTTTTTTTCGTCACCCCGTCAATCGGAGACCTTCATTAACAAAATATACACTTCTAGGTTACGTTGATGTACCTCATAATGTTGTAATTCAACCAACAGTTTCTCTAAAGACAAAAATATTTATAAATGTTATATTTAATTTGGCGTTTCACACCACCCATAATGATATCTAAAACATCTCTGCTCTTAGTACAATTAGTGGATCCATAACATACTACATAGACATTATAACCTAATTTAGGTATTCCATTAAGTTCTCATTTGGTTTTTGCATCACTTGAATATGTTTATTAATAAGTTCTGGATTACCTAATGGGGTTATTAATTTTAAAAATAAATTATTCGTAATTTGAGACCACTCTGCTTTCATTTCAAATAACGAAATTATTTCTTCATTTAAACGCCCTTGAGCTATACATACCTAAGGTAGCAATCAAAACAGATTCAATCGGAAACAATTTTAACTTACTAATCCATCGGAATACAAACATAAACTAAAATATCTTTAAATAATCGAAACCGTCTGTTATTGGAATTTTCTGAATATGCTTATTAAATAAATCACACGAAGCAGTTACACTTAACTTTTAAATATGAACATTAAAAGGAATAAAATTGTTAAATATGGGCTAGTTTCGGGAATTATTCACAGACTCATCACCGAGCTTATCATTAAAAGGATTTCTTTCATTTTATTATACCAGTTGATTCCCAGAGGTTAGTAAACGTGTTCGTGACCGTATGCTCAACACTGGCACTAGTAACACATGGCGGTTGGAAGTCGTTCTTCGACATTTCGCTGTTATAAAATCCCTCCTCAAACACACCTGTCGATGAGAGAATTGTTTGCCAAATTGTTTCTGTCTCAGGATCTAAAAAGGACAAATCCCAATGTTGACCTGCATTCCGCTCAACAAAAACTCCAGTGTCTCCACCTTCAAATAAATTCAATATGAGCTGAGGCCTACTATTACCTTCCGTATTTACCAAATTACGAAATAACAAAAAGATCCTACCACATATAAGCCACAAAAATAACAGATAAGTAATTCTGCGACAAGGGAAGAGCCTATAAGAACCATTTAAAATATCAAAAAAATCGATAATACAAGTAGATAAACACACTCGCAGAAAGATCCTAATCGACAACTTCTGACTAACGGTCATTTAAATTCTCCGTTTATCATTATGCTTATTCTTTTTTGTAACTAGTAACCTTCTTTTCTGTTCTTCAAAATTGGTGAAGCCATTTAGTATACAATAGAACATTTACACCAGAATTACTTAAACTACATATAATTTCACTTGTCTAGCCTCGACTGCAAGTTAAACATCTACTTTACTAACCTCTAGCATACCTTAAATACCATCAACTCTAAATTTAACGTGATTATTTGACATCAGATACGACGTCAGCTTCAACGTTTAATTCGAAGCAAAATGTTTGTATCGTGCTGTTATTAAGCTCTATCATGGGCCACGGGTTCTTTACACCAGAACAAGAAAAGAATATTATGAAACTAGACATTAAACTCTAATGCTTTTGGAATTCTTATATAAAAAATAGCAAAATGCAATAACTGATTAAGAAGGAGCCCTAACGAACTTACTACCCGAGTCTGAGAGAAATATCTCTATTTAATATATATTATTAGGTATTATAGAACTTAGTAAACGAAAGCCTTTATACATATATATATATATATATATATATATATATATATATATATATATATATATATATATATATATATATATATTAAATATTTTATAACAATAAATTCGAAAACCTTGACACAACTTTGTCTGAACAAAAATCAGAAACTAGAACGTAACTCTCTTCAATTAACCAACTATGCAATGGAATGTCAAAAACAAAGAGTACTAAATGGTCTGTTTCGAAAAGCAAGAACGATTCAACGAATAATTTTACAAATATTAGTTCAAAGGATATTTGCGTCCGTGGAGAATTCTAATAATGCGTAAACCCAATGTATCTCTTTATACAACGTATATGAAAGGATGAGATATTTCTCATAAAATAAAAAAAATTTACACTCACCTAAAATAGTACTTATAAGATACTGCATTCACATCTATTATGGAAATTATAACCCACTTCTTTGTAGTTCACACTTTCATTTGACCTGATAAATTTGTGAATAACCACACCCCACCTAGGATAAAATTCCTTCACTTCTCTAACATGGCTCTTCTAACATCCTCATTTTTTCTAACATTAGTTGCAAGTATCGTATTCGAGGTTAAAATTTATCTAGTACGTAAAGACAACACTATTAATCTTAAAAAGTTTTTTGCTATTTTATCCGATAACGAAGATTTTATGTGAGTCTAATTAAAATCTGATCACCTACATTAACATAAACTGGTTGCATTCGTTCCAGAAATAACTATTCCTTTCTTCCAATATTTATGCATATTATCGTGGAATCATTCCACAACTTCAATTCTATCTGATTTATACAAGTCCTGATCAGAGAGACACCAGCGATTCTCCAAAGAGGTGTTTGTTATACGGTCGACGTAAATATAGTTCAATAGATGATGTCTTTAGCCCGGAATATTCACACATTTTTAAATAGTATTGAAATTCATAAATCCTATCTGTCCATTTTGTCTGACAACGAGAAAAATTAGCCTTTAGGGTTCTGATACATTTGCTTCAGTATGATGAGGTGCCAGTTTTATGTGGTTTATTCTCGAACTATAAAGAACACACCTGAAAGTTCCGGAAAGTAAAATACTAGCACTATCTGTAGATATTAACTGGAAATGCATATTTACACGGTAATGAGTATAATTTGACACAAACTATCTTAGCATCATTTTTTACCAGTTTCTCCAACATGACAAAACGTAAGCATTATCTCCACAGATAAGAAAATATGAATTATCCATTTGATTTAGGAATTACCCCTGTAATATCTAACATATAATTGTCGTCTATCTGCGAACGAACATTCGAACCTAACGTACCCCTTTTCCTTTTGATGTTTTCCTTTGCCTTCTGACATATTTCTCAAATCTGTACAACTTTAGTTACATCGTAATCTAAATTATTGAAATCCTTTCTCTCCCAGCATGTAGACCTGTTAAAATGTGATTATGGAAATACTCCATTACAGTTCTTTTCTGTACACTAGGTATAACTATCTTATATGGATTACTTACTGCTCGCGTCTTCTTTATTTAAAATTATTATGGATTAAAAATCGACCCATTGTCCGTCCTTTGATTTGTATATAATGTCAATCAATTCATAATTTTCTTCTCGATATTCTTGTACAGGTTTATGAGCGAAAGGTAATTTCCATATATTAACCAAAGCTAAAATTTTGTTTTAATATTTTCGCCTATTGTACTGCTGACTAATTCGTTTCCATATGGACTGTATATCTTAGATAAGTAATCAGCAAATACTTTATCGTCCGACAATATATGGTCGATACCAAATTCAAATTGACACAATTGTTAAATTAAGGAAGCATACTTCAACATACATTTTGGATTGTTTAATATCCAGGTCAAAGATCTATTATCTGTATAAACGTCAAATTTATTTCTTAAATAATGCTTAAATCAAGTTACCGTTTCTAATAAAGTAATAAACTCTATTTCATATCTGAATCCAGAGTTTCTTGGAATAATACGTCATTGAAATAAGATTGTTTTAATCATCGTATTGTAAGATCCATCCACGAATAGGCCTACTACATCCGTCAATAAACACTGATTTTTTACATTTAAATTGGGAACCTCGAATAAAGTATGATCTTCAATTAATTGCTTAATTTCACTTAAGACATCATCTTACTTCTTGTTCCAAATGAAAGGTTGTCTGGGAGATCTTAGATCACTCAATGAACTCAATATATTTAGCAAGTCGGGCGAAAAACAACAAAGAAAATTTATCGTAACCACTACACGTACTAACTCTTTTCCGTTTTGAGGTGGCGAACAATTTCTAATACCTTGGATTCTTGACCGGTCAATCTAATAGCTTCGATTCTGTATTGTTACCATGCAGTAAGGAGCCCAAATACACATTTTTTGTAAAGAAGGACAATTCATCCTAAGATATTGTTAAATCATATTTTCGTAACCTATCTAACACCAATTTGGACACTTGTCTGTGTTGTTCTTTGTCTTTATGAGCTAACGAAAGATTGATGAAAAATGTAGTAACATTGCTATTTTCTAGATTTCTTAAGATCTCTTTTATAACTTCAATAAATTGCTCCCAGTTTTGATACCAAAAGGAACTCAGGAACAAGGTTTTGGTGTAACGATAGTCGTAATCGATCTAGAATATTCAGACAAAACCAGCTGATGGTATGCTCGCCTCATGTCAAGACATGTTATATAACAGCAACCTACTAATGTACAATCACATTGCTCCATTTTTGAGACGGAAATCATACACCATTACTAATTGGTTGACGTGCGTATAAATTTCTACTAATCCATAGATACAATCTTTATTTCTAACAAAAATTACTAACATATTCGGAAAAAACAATGTCTTCGAGATACCCTGTTCCAATAAGTTTCTTATCAGTTCATCAAACATTTTCTGCTTTTGTTTAGGTATGGGAAAGGGATTTTCCCTAAAATGTTTACTTTCTTTTAAATAGCTCTCACAAGAGGATCCCTTGCAACAACCAACCTTCTTTATAATATTTTTCGATTTTAGCAATGAATTTAGAATGTCGGAATCGGAGTGTTCAAAATCATTTGTTTATTTACACTGACCATCTTTTCCACTGATTTATTTCTAGTCAACCCTAGATCAAATTCCGACACATGTACAGCACCAACATTACTAGTCAAGTCTTTAGACTGTCTTACTTTAATTAGTAAACCTCTCGAAGTAGATACGGTCGTCGTCTTCATAGCAGGTTCATTAAACCATGGGAAAAGTCCTTATCTATATCGGAACAATCCGTAGGGCTATCATCCAATTAGAGTATCTTTTTTTGCAATTTGGATTTCATTCGTCACTTTCTTCATACCCTCAGTTTTTGCACTTTGATCATGGATCGACACTTGGATGCACACAAAAATAAATTGATGTCATCTGGTTACTAAAAGAAATTTTACCCGCAATACTGTTCTTGGGAAATGCTTTCGCCCATCAGTCAAAAAATATTATTCGTCTGCTCACACTATGTACATTATTCACAGTATCCGCTTAGGTTCCAATAGCTGTCAAGTAAGACACTCCGACCAAACATACACAAGGCAAAATATCTGTCACACGAAACTTGATAATGAGAAATATTATCGATAATTATTGTCAATAGGAAAGGTATTTCTATTTGACAGATTAGAATTTCCTTTACTAGTTTCATTAATCTTCGAAAACCCCTTTTTCTTACTGTAAACCACTTTATTCTCATGTTTTCTTTTAGGCATAGTAATCGTTTTATTACCGAAAGTTTAACTCATGAAGAATTTGCCGTTGGCTATTCGAAAATACTCTTACATTGATTCTTTCTCTTGCTGATATTCAAAGATTTTCTTACGTAATTCTACAATATGAAAAGGAATCTTGATTTAGAGATATTTCTACTTTATACTTGTTGCAGGGTTTAACCTATTCGTGATCATCATTAAAATGTCTGATTCTGAGCCAGGAAAATTCAAAACTTGTGCAAAGTTTACCACATACTTTACAAATTAATCTACTCTTTGAATAAGTCATATTTTCCTATATACTCTATCACCTTTAAGGATCCTCGAACAAAAGGAGTAACAAACATACACATAAGGTCATCCTTTAACAAGTTCCAATCTATATTTAGTACAATAATTTTTGATTCTCTTTCAAAAACTCGCCCAAACATTTCATACTAACTACTGACAAAATGAGAGGCAAAAGAAAATATGAACTCGACAAACATCTTGAATGAATCAAAAGCTCGAATACTAAAAAACTATTTTTACCCTTTACAACAGGAAATTTATCAAATTTAGAATTCTAAATACCAGTAATATTCGTAAAGTTGTATCTCATTACCTTACTATCATGAAAATCGATTTTTTTAAAGCTCTTTTCATTTACATTCACATTTCCTCACTGATCATTCAAAGTATTAAAATCAGTAAAGCTGCGGGAAATAACCGGTCTGAATTCTTTTAAATTAGGATCTAACCATTATCCTTAAGAAAAACATTCAGGTAACTCGGTATAAATATTCTGAATTAACTCTTGACTTTACACTCGTTTCATTGTTCTCTGAGTTTACATTCAGATTTTGGTCAATTTCTCTATGACAACCGGCATTACTAGGTTTGAACAACTGTCGATTTCCCCTATCTAGTCCTGTATTAAATGCGTTTATAAACGTGGTCGTTTCGCTACTAAGCTCAGTTTGTTAATTAACTTTTGCAACATTTCGATACCCCTCTATATGACAGACTCTATCTGTTGTATTCTTAATGGTTAATTAGTGCACGTTGAATTGAATTTTCGATAAAGGTGAAACTAGGAAGAAAGTATCCATATGACAATTCATTATGGCCTGAGACTTCCAATATATTAAATACAGTGGGCGTTTCCACCACCCTATTACTCGTATCAGTTGACAAATTTGTCAAAATCCTATACTTACGTGTAAAACGATCTCCTGAGTTATGGGATGTATCGTTTCAAAACACAAATGGACAATTACCACTTCTAAGTTGAGATTCAACTAAACCAGTTCTGTCTAAGGTGTAGTAATCTTCGGTGATATCTATAGCAAGATATTGTTTGAAGATTGCATACTCTATATTTTAATATTGACAACACAAGTATAGTTACGTCTACCTTATATTCTAACTTACGTTGATACAACACAGAAAATTTCAAAATAATTTCATGACTCAACCCCATAGTTTTGGGTTTCATAGTAAATGGCAAGAATACTCAAAATTTATATCAAATTTAACTGTCTTTGGCGTGGGAGACCCGGGTTTTATTCCCGGCGGGAGCACATGTGGTTCGAATTTCCCGTTAACCAGTAGATCCACGTCTCATATAGCCTCGATCCTGAAAGGGACGCTAAACTAAAATGTTAATCAATAAATGAATCGTATTTAGATTTTGAACAACCCTTGTATTTAATTTCATTTTTATAAAATCTTGTAACATTTGCATTAAATCCATTAATTGACGTAAGGTAATAAAAGTAACGAACGACAAAGTTATATTTAACTCTTATGTGAATTCTGATTAATTTTAAATTTGCATAAATACTGTACATGGAACTTAATGTAAATCTTCAATAATTTGATTGTTTGATCTTCTACCTTGTAACCAATATTATGATTTTACAAGCGCCAAAATGCTCCGATCCCACGATTCCGATTGGAATTATAAAAGTGGAGAAAAGCCACAGCTGCGAAACAATTTCCAGCATTAAAATGTAAAGTAATTATTTAAAGGGATAATCGCATGAGAACACATGCATAAATCATTAATTAAATGTAACAAATAAGTTTATTTTCAATCATATAGAAAATTAACAAAAATACTTTTTCTACTTTCGTCCTCACAAATTCATAAATAATAATAAATTGCTATTAACACTAACGTCCGCCAGCAGTGTATGTAACAAGTACTAATAAGTAGATTTAACATCAATTTACTCTCCGGATTATTTCTCCACCAAAAACTGAAAACTATTTTATTTCTAATTACTTTAGTTTTTCGGCATTTTATCAATAGAAGACAGGAACATAAAAAAGTAAATGTAACGTAATCATTGCTGAGTTACAAGAAGTTAAATTGAAATGACCTGTATATTTCATATAAAAGAAATTCCATTTAAGATTCCTATTAACCTTCCTAAAAAGGCAAGTATTAATTCGTAAAAAAAGAAAAAATAACACAGCTTATTAGTAAGACTGGTAGGAAGTCTTCCCTCGCCACAGCGAGTAATTGAAACTAGTCATGCAGGTGGAAGAACTGCCAAAAATTTTACTTCCCCTCCAACTCTTACCACTCACAACTAAATGAAGAGCGTAGCTTCGAATATTAATCGCTTCTTTTATCTTTTAAAGAAATACTTCCAATATGAATTCAAACAAATAGTCATGCAAAGAGGTTAAATATTAAAATTTCTAAATATACTTACATATACCACAAATGCTTCGGAGCACTCATTCACATATAGCCTTTCAGCCTACCCCCTTCTTTTGTCGCATACTTAAAGAAATGAATTTTCTTTTCCGTCACTAGAAGCTTCTGTAATAATCACTTCTTATTATGCAGAATTTACTACGGATCTTGACACCTAAAGAAAATACTAGTTAAGTTACAAACTCTAAATTTAAATTCTTAAACTGAGTAGTCGTTTCCAGCTTCTCTTAAGAGGGTGAACGAAAACCACAGAATAGGGTCTAAAGCAGACTCGAGAACATACCATGACAATTTCAGTATTGCCAACTGTAAAAATAAAGTTCAACATTTTAATAACAAGATACACAGAAATATATTTTAAAAATTTTACATCTTGCAATATTAATAGTATACTTCAAGAGTAAACGAGTTTTCAAAACTGTTTCAAAATGTTTCATTTAAAACATGTATTATTTGTTGACACACATAAAAATGAGTTGCCCAGAAATGTGATTCTTAGAGCTAGTTCCAGATATCTGTACCATAATTAGGACTCAATTGCATATCTTTCTTGATCTCTAGCATTAACTCATTCAGTAACTGGAAATCTTTAGAAGTATTTGCTAGATATTTTTTTCGTTTAAACTTTCACTCAATCAATAATGTTAACTTTTAGTAAATAGTGTGTTACTTGGCTGTTTCCAGTAGGAAATATGAAGTATATTACTTTTAACGAAAGTAATTCGTTAATATTTTCATTTCAGAGAAATGTCCTGGAAACCGTGAAGGCATGATAACATTCTGTAAAACCAATCCTCCTGGAAGTGGATGCTATATTGATGTTAAATTCAGACTTTGCACATGCGTTGAAAAACCAAGAGGGGAAGCTAGTTGTTTAAGAAGACATCGTATGCTGATGAACGAATACAACTATTATTGATTAAAATTATACGATGAAAGTGTCACACAGTACCACAATAAAATGTTGTGTGCAGAGATTAACTTGTATATTCAACTTACACTATTGTTAACTATTAAATTTATTTAGAGTAAAATTTTGATGTAGTTCGTTATAGTTTCGCCTTTATAATTTCAATCCATGAAAATTGTCTTTCCAGAAAGAAATATTAATGAAGCACAGACTAAACGGCAGAGGAATTGACGTTTCATCTTATCAGTGGAATCAATATTTCACATGTTCGAATCTCCGGCTAAAAATTTGCTTCATGTAGCAGAATTTTCAAACACGTTGATAAGCTTTTTTTCTGCTAAGAACATACAGGAATATCAGACGAATCCGTTTCCCGGATTGCCAACGTCCTTGAAAACGGATTGGCTGAAGTCATAGCAGTGTTTAATCTGCCTAATACAATACTTATAAATGATAATATGATTTTTTGTGTCGCGTTGTTTACGAAACAAAGAGAATTGATATTACTCTTCTTTAATGTTAATACAACTTTTAAGATACTTCACACCAGTATCAACTCGCTGCATACTTCGTATGTTTCAAATTTCAAATATGCAGTGTAATCTAAAATAAAAATAACGTATAACGTTTAAGTAAACCGCAATGACTTTATTAAGATAACAATGTGTTAACTTGTCGCCAACTTACAAAACCTTTGGCTTCATCCAAAAAAATTATCTGTGTCTGATGAATCCAAAGGTTCATTTCGTTTGAAAAACTCTTGTACATCGATATTTTAATAAATATCATTGTTCTTTGCTCACATAGTTTGTACTGTCTATTTAGAATTACAAAAGCGAGGTAAACATGAACCAGTTAACGGTGCCAGTTCTTGTAATGTAAAACGGCACGCCTGCACACATTTCTAGTAGTGCCTTAATTCACTTCTGAATATTTAGTTCTGGAAGTGATTGCTATACAATTTCTCTTTTAGTGTTCTGAAGAGGAAAAATCACGTAAGATTGAACAGTTACAGGGTTAGATATGGTACACAAATTGTCACATTTGGTCAAGTATCACATAATAATATTTAGTTCATGATTTTATATTATGAATTCACCACCTATTCGAATGAAGTTTTGTTTGTTTTTTGGCAATATGTGTAACTGTAATATGAAGAGAAACTTCATGTTGCTCGAATTGAATTGATTGAGTGGATTTTGAGTTTAACGTCCCTTTCAGCTGATAGGCGATATGAGACGGGATCTACTGATTAACCTGGAATCCGAACCACATGAACTCCTTTCGGCTCATGTAGCTCGATTATCATCCTAGTATCAAGAAATATGATTAGTAACAGATACGTAGCTGGTAAGAAGATCACTATCTACTTAAATATGAAGTCTTTCAAAATGTGATACAGTAAATTTAGGTTTCACTAAATGATTACATGGGCGGTCGCGAAGGAAGGTGATAAAAGATGAATTAGTTAAGATTTAGTAGCGAAAAATGTATTTTTTAAATATGATTTGGCAATTTTCATTTTTACAGCCATATTTAGTTTCATATTTACAGCCATATATATAATACAGCCATATATATAATTCAGTGTCAACTGAAATATATAGGTGTGGAGGGCATAAACGCATAGAATCAATGGGGACGAACTAGTATATTTCTAATATAAGCTATGTTGTCTTCTCAGCAGTGTATATTGGGAGCCTTTTCTTCTATATACAGACATTATGTCCGTTCTATAATTAATTATCACAAATGAAATAGTCCAAATAGGTACAGGAGTGAACATGTAGATCATGATTTGAAAGAAATATGCGTAAGTGGAGGAAAGTGTGTAGGTTAAATTTAAATGGTAACCACCTATATGCTCCGTCAGACAACGTAGAGAATAGTAAATTCTTTTGTTTTTTACTATACAAGCTTTTATAAATGGATGACTGCCTGCACTGTTGGTAGGTTGAATACAAATATAATATTACTTTCATTTGAATAAAATGCTTTTATATAATCTTTACTTCAAGTTTCAAATTTTTCTAAAAAGGTTTCATAATGAGAGAAATATATTATAAATTGACTACATACATAGGTAGCCACTACGTAGTGATTACATACTAAATTAACTTTCAACACTTTAAAGAAACGAGCTTCTCCTTACCAGAAACACAAACACAGTATTCATGATGTCAATCATTTGGTATAGTTCATCAGATACTGTCTATATTCAATTTTGTACTCAGATTTGTCCTAAGGTAATTTTTAATACGAGGGGGATAAAAGTAGTAGGTACTATGATAATTCAGTAACATGCGTGAACACAATTGTAACAACATGCAAGACGTAATGGATTCTTTCTTCTTCGCCATTCGTAAAATATTTACTGCCTATACCCACTTCGCTGTCTCGGATTACCCGCATTGTCCTACATTACATATTTTAGTTCCGCAACTTATTCTGCAATACAACCTTTCAACGGCAATTCTCACTACACTTACTTACAATAGAATAGGTATATCCAACTCCCGGTTGTCTGACCCCGACTAGAAGAGTTCCGTGTTACCATATTTAAATTTTTCAAAAAAAGTATAAAACACCGGACAAGACTCTTTCTGTTAAATGGCACGTGTTGTAGGGTACGTGTAGAAGTCGAGGTATAAATTTAATACGTATAAATTAACTAAAATTTGAGAAGTTCAGAAGCAATCTGGAAGGTTCCAATACCGCACCCCAAGATCACTGGCACAAAACTCTAAAACGCACAACTATCTGTTTTCCTTATTACAACTATTCAAGGGAATGCAAGTATACGCTCTAGAATAATATACCTAGGTACATACAAGCAGTATGTTATATATAAACCTCACAAAATCATAAGTACTTTTACATGAAATGATATAAACTATTGGAAGATAACTATAAACTATTAAGAAGAAACTATAAACTATTAAGAATTACGCCAGATAATACTAAGAAAAACTTGTTTCAAATTATCAACTTTCTTTGCCTCACCTATAAAAGGTACCATATTGAAACGAAGTAACTCATAAAAACATTCAATTCAATAATACTAAACTGTGCCTCAAGTGGCCTAACGTTTACAGTGTAGCTACATTATGAGGCAAATATTTGCAATATACTTTTGTGTTGCTGAATCCGTAACCTTTTCAAAATAATATCATTTTGCATAAATACACAATTGCCAGTTCTTTTCCGTGCTTGGTAGCAACCGAAATATATTTCACCCAAGATTTCGAACCACCTAATGTTCTTTTCACAGTCCAATAATTTCACCACTTTCAGCTTTTGTTACATCCAAAGGAAGAGAAACTGGTCGGCAGGAGTTGTAGGGAGAATGAACCAGCGCTGCCACATTGTGCTTCGCCAAACCTTAAGAATTGTCATATTATCGAAAAAAACCCTGCTCAAGCTCAACGTGTTCCTGCACTTCGAGGCAAGTTTAAAATTGATTTTCATCTCTTCACCGGACAAAATCATTCGAATCAATTTGGAACACACTTCCCTCACCTGAAAATTCGTCTGAGAGATTGATTTTTGTCTATAATATAAAAGAGTTGCTCACTTTGAGCGTAACTCACCTTACAGTGAGATTCGGAAGCAACAGAGCTAGGTCGCTTCTCATGCAATAGCCAAACTTACTATTGCATTATATCCTAGTAAATTACTACTGATAAATTCGGCTATGGAAAATGTATGTATTGTATCCTCCACTATGCCGTAAGGACCTTATTTTGCTTACTAGTTATCCAGACTTTCTATAACACGTACTAAACTGCAATATGTACTAATATGTACACTAATATGTTCTAATATGTAAACTGCAATATGTACAAATTGCAAACCGTTGTGTGTAATGTTCCTACACATAACGTTGTGTGAAATATATTTTGTTAAATACATTTGTTTATGTTTCTACGTTACTCAGTGTTGAAGGCTTAAAGAAAAGTCCTTCGACTTTCAATGTATATAAAGGAAAAAGGACAAGAAGCTTTCTGCAAAGATCCGGTACACTAAGGATCCATAATGCTTAACCTGGTTCATGTTTCTTAAAGATTAAAGTCTAGAGTGATCCATTCTAATTTCAAAGGGTTAATGCTAATAGTACTAAACCGCTCCATAGTTTCAATTCGCTTATTAAGATCTTATTTCTTTAAAAGCCTGCTACAGTAACCTGCTGGTAAAAGTTATTATTGTCTTCATATTGCTGAATAACATCGCCTAAACGTTTGAGGCATCCACCACTATTACATATGAACTTCCTATCAAATCGGGAGCTTTAACACCAATGTTTAGCAAACAATTCTTTGATGTCATGAAGAACGTTTGTAGATCCAGTCCGGAAGCAAATTCAGTTGAAGCCGTCTTTAAACTCTCATTGGTTTTATAACCTCTAAATTGCGGGACGAACTTCTAATAATATTATAAAAAAGACAAAGAAATTAACCCTTTCTTATTCTTTGTAACCTATAACTTTCTAATTATTGCTAGCGTAGACGGATTCATAAACATTTTTCCATTTTCAATAACAAATCGTAAGTAAAAAATCCTTTTCGAAAAGTACATTTCTTCAAGTAGATAAAATTGGACACTTATCTTCCAGTGTTTTCAATACTTTTTCTAACAAGAATTTGTGGCTCTCCATATCTTAACTTCTAGAAACCAAATCATCCATGTAACCCTCCACGGATTCATCTTTTAATGGATACAATAAATTAGATAAAATTTAAAGCACAACATGACTACCAGAAGCCAAACCTAAAGACAAAACTTTAAATGCATACTCTGCTCTCATGGAGACCTTTGTTTAAATACACAATTTACGCTAAGGATAGAACATATTTTGTCAGAATTATTCGATTGTAAAATATAGTCAAATGACGACTATCCTCTGTCAGAGGTATAGCCAAGTATGCTTTCATAATGTCAATGTGACTGTATATTTTACTATCGAATAATTCTGGTAAAATATGTTCTATCCTTGGCGTAAATTGTGTATTCAAACAAAGGTGTCCATGAGATCAGAGTAGTTGACAAACATACGAGAGGATCCTTCGCCGTCGATAATCAGATTATAATGACGCCTATACTACATGAAACATAGTATGGTTTCTGACTAAGAAACAAGGAAAAGCATACTCGCTATTACTGGGTTGTATTAAAATCAGTTCTTAACATTTCATCAAGTATTTTAACCAACTCTCTTTGACAAGAACCCGACAGAGGATAAGGCTTTTTACGTATAGAAGTGTAATCATTCAAGATAATTTTATACGGAAAATCCTAATTTTACCAACATTATGAAAAACACCTTAGGAAATTTAGTAAAGAAAAAACACATCAACGTACCCTTGTAATTCTGATTTTTTCTCTAAGACATCAGGATCCACCCTCAAATGATAATCAATCTGGTAAGCCTGAATACTAGAAGTGTTGTCCAAAATTTGTCTGGAATCCACAGAGCTGTCAATACTGCGAAGTCCCCGAGTCTGGCCCGAAGACAATCTGCTTGCTAACTGTTGATTTGGAAATCTTATTCCGAGGCATTGCAACAAAAAAAATATCCGGAAGGAATAATTTATAAGTCTTTCAGAATAGTTCGCTGTAAAATAAATCAACGGAACGAGTATCTCCAGATAAACAAGGTTAGGGGATAGTCTTTAATGACAAGTTCAAGGGAACAAAGGCATTTTCGAAAGCAATATTAACTTATTGTTCACTAAGTGTATTTGGGCCTTTAAATGTTTTAGTTCATTAATACTCAAAATGAAAACGGTCCAGATTTTCCACTAATGGGGCGTTTACACTTGGTCGATTTAGTCGCACGACTAAATCGACTCGCTGCATTTGCCACTAAATCGAAGCAACTAGGCCGAATCAGATCGATGGATGTGTTCAATTATTTCAACCACAGAAAATAGAACGTTTTTCAATTCAGTTTCCAGTCGATTAGTCGCCTTCGATCAACAAGCGATTAAGTTGAAGTCCCGTTTACACGGTCGATTAAGTTGAAAGTGACGTCAATTCAACTGAGTCGAACGCAAATCGACTAAGTGTAAACGCCCCATAAGAAGGACTTTATCTTATAGATACGATTTTCAGTGTAATTGGTACCAGAACACACTGTTCCAAAGGCTATTTCTCTTTATCTACACCTACACCAGTAAACTTTTCATTAATTACTTTCAATGGGTATTTTAGCTGTTAATTCCATTTATACCGTTCTGGTGTTTGTGATCAGAATGGATCGGCTGTTCTCGGAAAACAACAACGAAATGAGCCGAGGAAGCATGCTTCTTTCGGCCAGTGTATCCAAATACTCTCATATGTACGGAAACGGTTGTGTAGTCGAATTGCTGAGGGAGTTTCACACTTTCATCCTTGCTTTTTCAACGGTCACCATGAATCTTCGAATTTTGTCAATAAAACATTTGTCGGTGTAGGCAAAGGCTGTCAAACTATTACGCGTCGATCCGCCGTCTCTGAAATTTAATTATTATGTATTTACAATGCCGATAAGTACCGAATTGAAGGGCAGTAGATTTTTTAAAAATGTAATCTTGCAATAAAGAAGTGCAATATGTACAAATATCTATGAAATGTTGTTCTAATCCAAACGCACTTATCAACATAGCCGCGTTATAGGATTGATTTATTGGGAAATGACACTTATACATTCACTTGATTGCCATGACATAATAATAATAATAATAATAATAATAATAATAATAATAATAATAATAATAATAATAATAATAATAATAATACATTGGTTGTTCAGCAGCCCTTAGGGGCATTTGCCTACCATTGAATTGAGATATCACGTGGTGACCTGCGGTGTCACGACTCCCTTCACTTTCTTGTACCCCTTATTCGACACATTAATTGCTTCCCTGTAGCCTCATCGCTAGAGCGCTCGCCTTGGGCGCGCGTGGTCGCGGATTCGTTTCCCGCTGTCAGCTCAATAGTTGGGATTCAAAAACCGAAGTGGTTCGGAACCTAATGTAAACTATAGGTCAGGTCCCGTGTCTGCATAGCTCCTAGCCTCTGAAAATGAAACTAAAAGATGAAGATTGATAGTCAGTCACTGTACTGACTGAGCTACAGGGCAACCCATTTTTATTATTATTATTATTATTAGTAGTAGTAGTAGTAGTAGTAGTAGTAGTAGTAGTAGTAGTAGTAATAGTAGTAGTAGTAGTAGTATTTTTATTATTATTATGTGACTTGAGAGCTTCTGGTTTTTAGGTAGCTTCAGGTGGTCTCACAATTAACTCGCTACAATCTCTAGATCTGGTTTATGCAAACTAAGGGACATTGTACTGGGGGGATACCCTGTAATTCAAAGAAGATAACATGGGGACATCCAAAACTTATCATCCAACACAACAAGGGGGGAAATCCTCCTGATCCACCCCGTTAATTCGCGCACTGGGTTTATGTGAGCGAACTTCGCTACTATTTCCTTCACGTAGGCTTCGAGTCTTTAGCGGAAAAGGTACCGAAACACTTCGCTTTGGTGTAAAAAATTAAATTGGTGTGGGTGTAACGTCCCTTTTTAGCAGCTCAGGCCATATCAGAGACACGAGCACAGTGTTGTCCACCACAAACTAACATGGCGAGACCGGAAAGCGAACCCGGGACCTCTTGAACCAGAGGTGAGTACCACTGAGCTACCGTGCCCCCTGGCTTTGGTGCAGAAATCGGGCCTACTTGAAATATAAAGTTCGAGTAAATAAAGAGTACGTTTGTTATTAAGCACAAGCTCAGTAATTAACTTTCTATTAAATCTAGAGAATTGTAATCTTTCATCAGTTCTGAAATTTCTTCTTAACTCCCCCTATGATATTTTCTCGACACATCCATCATACCATAAGGCCATGATACCTTCTTCAATGATCAAGTTACCTTCATATTTGACACTTATTTCAAAATGTTCTCTTAGATCTTGTCGAAAAAATGACATTTTTGCGTATTTCTTGTGGAATGCGATTTGGCTTTCCTTTCTGGGTAGCCACCCCACCCCCACAAACACTCATTAACAAACAGAAGGAGGTTATTCACCTGACGGCAAACTGTTTTGCTTTCAGGAGGTAGCAACACTTGCAGTGAAACTCGTGAGGGGTGTTGTGTTGCCAATTTTATACAAACAAACTCTTTGCTTTCTATTTTTCTTTTTCTTGTTATTTTGAAGTGTGGTGACATTTTGTTTGAGGTGCTGCTCTCATCTCAACCATATTCCTCCTTTTTTCTTTCTTTTTTTTACTCTTGAGTTTTGTAGTGATTATATCTTCGTGTTCTTTAAAAGATAATGCGTATGTAATTGACGTCATATACAGACGTAAATGAAAATCTGTGTGTTATGTATTTTTTACTGATGCGTGTAATTGTTGTGCAAATAGGTAAATAGAATGTTAGTTATAGAATTAACAGTACTATTTTCTAAGTAGTATATTTACAAGGTTATTACCACATTTATATTTAAACGCTGCCTTTAGTTCTGGGCTACCTTGATGGAATATCGCAACAAACTCGTTTCTCCCCAGTGTTATTAAAAAAGAATCTAAACATATTTTGACAAGTGACGAAAGACAACTTGTTCTTAAGTATATTGGTACATTCGGGATGGACCCAACAACCGCATTTCAGTTTCCGAGGCAGTAAGACGTACAAACGATGCGACTGGTATTGCAATGTCGACTATTTATGACATAAGACAGGCATTTATTAAAGGGGGTGGTAAACTACAAACGCCGAGGGAAAAGCGTCCAAATGACACACAAAGAACCCGGCTACAAATTTATGACGACTTTACCAGAAGAGCTATCAGAAGACACGCTCATAGTTTTATCAGAGAAAATGAACTATCGGTATTGTAAAAAATTGTGAACAATTAAATCAAGCTGGTGGACTTCCCAAAATCGATCCATGGACTTTGCGCAAGCTTCTGAAGGAGATGGGATTTAAATTCATGAGACAAAAGAAGAACTCTTTGTTGATTGATAACAGAGACGATATTGTATCTTGGAGACACCGATATTTGAGGGCAATCAAGAAAGCCAGAGAAGACGGAAGGCCCATAATTTATACTGACGAAACATGGGCAAATTTGGGTCACACAAAATCCAAAAGATGGGTTGATACGTCAATCCAATCAGCCTCTCAAGCGCAGCGCGAAGGACTAACTTCAGGTCTAAAAAAGAAAGGAAGGGGAAAAGAATTATTCTGGTCCATGCAGGATCCGAAGATGGATTTGCGCCTGGAGCGCAGCTGTTGTTTCGGGGGAAGAAAAAGAGTGGGAATTACCATGGGGAAATGAACGCTGAAGTTTATGAAAAATACGAGGGTCACTACGAAAGTTTTGAGATACGCACTGTTGTGGCACAGTATTTGAATTTTAACAATTGCGTTCGGTAGTGGTATCCAGAACGAAGAAGCGAAGCAAGTTTCAACTTGCCTCGCTTATCGGCGTGGCCGTATCACCTTCACTTGTTTGTTGATGTGAGCAGTATTCGGCTGTCTAGGATGGAGCTCGAAAGGAAACATTTTCGGGCAATGATCCTTTACGATTTCAAAAGTGGTTTGAACGAGACACAAAGCCTTGACCGTTTGCAGGGGGCATTTGGGGACCTTGCTCCTTCCCGTGCTACAATTTTTCGGTGGTTTGGTGAATTCAGAAGAGGGCGGACATCGCTTAAAGATGAAGAGAGAGTTGGACGTCCGGCAACAGCTGTGTCAGATGAAAACATTGCCGCTGTGGAACAAATGATTCGAGAAAATCCTCGAACAACTTTCAAGGACATTGAATCTACACTGAACATTGGATCGCCAGCAGTAACAAAAATTCTTCATGATCATCTTCGGCTCAGGAAGGTTTCATCTCGTTGGGTGTCTCATACTTTGACTGAACAGCAGAAGCGCATGCGTGTGGAATGGTGTGAAGAAATGCTTGCAAGATTTGATGGAGGCAATTTTCGACGCGTCTCTGACAATTTTACTGGTGATGAGACTTGGATCTATCAATTTCACCCTGAAAATAAACGCCAGTATACAGTTTGGATCTTTCCAGATGAAAATTCACCCACCAAAGTGAAGCGACCGCGAAGTGTGGGGAAGAAGATGGTCGCAACTTTCTTCTCCAAATCTGGCCAATACTTCCACTTGAAGAACAAAGGACTGTTATTGCTTAGTGGTACATCACTGTTTGCCTAGCAAAAGTGTTCCAGAAGCTTCGGGAACGACGTCCAAGAACTGGATTGCGTGGGATCCTGCTTCATCATGACAACGCGTCCGCACACACTGCCAACATCACAATTCAGTTTTTAGAATCTGCGGAGGTCAAACTTATGACTCATCCGTCGTATAGCCCTGACCTGGCCCCGTGTGATTTTTTTCTGTTCCCGAAAATCAAATATCGCCTTCGTGGGAAGAGATTTTGCAGCCCTGAAGAAGCTGTAGTGGCTTACGAGAATGAACTTTCAACACTTGAAGGAAAAGACTGGCAACACTGCTTCCAAAAGTGGTTTTCGAGGATGCAAAAGTGTGTAGAGTGTAATGGTAAATACTTTGAGAAAATGTAAGTGATTTTAAGTGTGTAAGCTATTTCACATCTCAAAACTTTCGTAGTGACCCTCGTATTATGAAGTTTATGAAGAGATCAGCTTTTACCGAACGTACCCGCAAATTCAGTTTTGGTATTTGATAATGCAAGTTATCATTCACACAAAGCTGAAAAAGTTCCTAGTAAAAGAAGCATTAAAAAGGAAATACAGATTTGGTTAAAAAACAAATCCATCTCTTGGGACCCTTCAATGACCAAAGTAGAGCTTCAACAAATTTTAGAAAAAAAACAAAGCAAAATATTGTGAAAAATTTGTATTAGATGAGATGGCTAAAGCTGCTGGACATGAAGTTGTACGTTACTGTGAGCTGAACCCCATAGAAATGATTTGGGGTGCAGTGAAAGAACACATTGCCCCATTTGGGGTGAATTGGGGTGCAGTACAAGCATGCAACGAAACATGACTTGCCAGGACATTCCTGCTTTTGGAACTGAAGACAATGAGTAGTTGATCATCACTTAGAAAACCACGAGATAGAAAACCGTGAGGTACAAATTCCACTCACGTTAACTTGTAACAAATAGGAATGAACGCAAAGAAAAGGAAAATAATAATATTAACATTATGCAGTGCAACAAAATATATTTTCCTCGAACACACACACAGAAAGAGAGAGAGAGAGATTCGAAAAAGAAGGGAAAGGAGCAAAGAAAGAGGAGATAAGGATGAAACAGGGAAAGAAAAATAGCAGAAAATATGGTAATAAAAATTGAACCTTTAATGATAAACAGTCTCTCTCTCTCTCTCTCTCTCTCTCTCTATCTATCTATCTATCTATCTATCTATCTATCTCTTTCTCTCTGTATATTACTTTTTCCCCCCTTATGGAATAAATCATTTTCAGTATCAATCGCGAGCATCATTCCTCGCGCGTATAGCGGTTATTTCCCTGAAAGAAGAATTGTAAATCCATAACTTAAAAACTGAGTCTTCCATCCTGTTCACTTTGCTACAGAGATCATAAAAATTTCTTGTTAAGTCATCCATAAAAGTCGCAACTGTCAGCGAGTTACGCCAAGTTCCATTGTATTTTGAGTATTACTTACAACCTTTACAAACATACGGCTCGACCTATTGGTTCCATAAGAACACTAAAGCTGTAGACCAAGACCAAGCATGAATTAAACTAAAATCTTCGGAATTTACTGTGCCTCCATAAAACATCTCGGATTAATCGAGGATTAAAAGCGTGATTTCGTAAGTCAACCAAATGAGTCCTAATTCCTGAAGAAGTAGATAGCATGACTCGAGAATTTAGGAAGTAACACATCCACAGGCGAGTGTTGTGGATAAACTGATGTATGTGAGTGACTATGACAGGAAATGACATTTCTCACACATTACTCCCACCATCAGACGCCTAAACTTCCGAAATGAGGACACCTCCCCTCTTATATCCATAGGATCTGTCTATGGTAACACGAATCATCTGAAATTTGTCAACACCTTTATTTTTAGTTCCACTTGTCAAACGTCGAAATTGGATTCCAGTTTGACAACTTTGTATACCTTGTAAGACGCTTTATTCAATAAAACTCAGGGCAAGTTTTTTACTTGGTTTCTTCTCAAGAATTACCTCGTAGTTTGTTCACATCACTCGGATTAATCCTGTATATCAATGTGTGTATAAATAAGGAAGAAAATTGAAATGAACAAAATTATAATCTCATTTTGATAGCATATGCCAACGTTTATAGTATTTTTAACATTACAGTATTTGATAAAATGATTTACAAAAATGACAATTTCAAAACGAATGGTACAATCTTAAATGGTCATTTTGAGGCGAAAACCAATAAAGAACTTGAATTTATTTTAAACAAATATTTTCTCCATTGGATATTTCGTACGGGACTTTGCTTTAATCGTTCAACAGAAGCCAGAGCATTGTATCATGTACAGTCCGCGGCTTAGAAAGTGTTACAAAAATTCTAAGTCCGAATTAATAGCAAACTCTTGCCCGTTTTCTTATGCAATCCAGAAATATATGTCTCGATCGATTAGTTATTTCTTGTCTTCAATCCAACTCCCTCCCTCCTCCATTCCACTTTGTCTAAAGCAGTGTATGTGACGTAGTACACTCTTTCCATTCAGACGAGAGAAAAAAAAACAGGAATCAAGTTTACGATGTTATAGCTCTAAAATAGCCTTTTTCATTCGTTTGTTCTAAAATATCTTTAAAGAGCCCATTTTTTAAAAAAGAGTCATACAATCTTCCCATAGCTTCATTAATACCTTTAGTTTCATTCTTTCCCTTCTTTAAAGACTGCAAGCTAGTAAGATGCTAACTAAGAAATCTATGGAAATTGCCAATAACGGCAGTAAGTTTTGTGCTTCCTAAAGTCTGTAATGCACGCACAGAGCTCGAGAATATTTACTGACAGAAATGAGCGTTATTCAATGATTCGTTTCATTTATTTTCAGTAATCGTAAGCAAATGTTCCAAGAGCGACATTTGGGCAGGACAGGAAGGTGTAATTTCCCCTCTCTTGAGCTTCATAAATGCATATTGTTTGAGCAAATATAAAGTAATACACTAATAAAAAGGTGAAGAATTTTTGTCGGCGGAGACTCATGTGGTTCGGATTCCACGTTAATCAGTAGGTCCACGTCTCATATAGCCTCGCTGCTGAACGGGACGTAAAACTCAAAATCACCTCACCTCACTCTTGTTCTTCATTACTGTTCAAAAACGTAAAGTTATTGCTGCAAGAACGTGATAAATCTTTTCAGTAGACTTCACAGTCTATAGCTCCCTCACAACTTCTTTTTCATCTAAGGCTAAAGTAGTTGCATTTTAGACATTGAGGATAAAGTGTGAAATTATATTAAAACATAAAAGTGGAATTACGAAACTTCAGTGGGCCCCTTTTCGCTGTAGGACTCTCTCACCATACTCACGTTAGTTATGCCGGGTGCATGATACAGTTTCGCCTTTTAGGATTTTTTTCTAACGCAGTACGAGTTTTTTTACTACTGTGTGAATTGAGTTGTATTTGTTAGAACTGTTTTTTAAAGGAGACGAAAGATCCTAGACTCAAACACAAATCATGTATTTCAAAGCTCTAATGGAAAACGAAACGAATCGTCGTATACATGTTTCGTTTTTGAAGAGAAAAAGAGCAAAACATTGATTACACAAACGTATAATGGTATCATTGGCATATAAATTTATAACTTATAAAACGTGTTGGCTTGTTAGATCAGGCGTTAGCAAACGGAATTCTTCTGCTGGTGGTCCTACGTTCAAATAACGTTAATTCTTGTTGCGTTTTTCTTTTAGCTACACTGAGTTTGTGCATTCCAGATTGATCCAAATTTAATACCAGTTAGTGAATTAAAAGTATCTGATATTATTTTAAAATACGAGACGTTATTACATGCTTTTCATTAGCTTACAGTACTCAACTTTGATATAAACTCTTCCATCCTTCATTTAACTCATTTCTTGACGTGTTTTGTTACAATATTAATGAATCCTGACGGAAAAATTGCTTTACCAGTTAATGGTGACTTCTTTGAAAGCAAGTGCAAAATATGAGAATTAAATGTCATATCTGTAGTTTCGTGTGGAGAAGAATAAAACTTGTGAACCAAAGGTTTAAGAACAACTCAAGTTATTAATATAAACTTTGCCGAAGATTATTCACCTATATCATCATAAAAGAAATACAGAAGACGTTCTGAAAAGAAGAAATACAACATACAACGTTGCAAGCGGAGGCAAAGAAACCTAACGTAACAAGACTAAAGACGATTCATTTACAACGTAGTGATCGTCGTTGAGTGGTCAAGGCACTCGATTAGTAATCTTGAGGTTCGGGCACATTTTTACTTTAGGATTTTTGATGGCGATTGATAGACAATGACACACGTTTTATTATATTCAGATATTTCAATACTCGGATGTTTCAATACTTGAACTACCAAATCTTCAGGGATAATAATAGTAATAATAATAATTATTATTATCTCGTAGAAGATTAAAAGCTAGGAGCTAATTATCGCTCCGGTCATACCGTTACAAGCAGAAACGTGACATTTCTCATCTTGTTTAAAAAAAACAAAATAACATGAGAATTAACATTTAACATTCGAGACGGGATAAGGGTAACTCAACTTATCATGTCGCTTTACAGATGAGAATCGAGACGAGATGAAAAGTAACGTAAACATTTCTCGTCTTGTTACGATTCTCGAAATAGTGCATGTCCATTGTTTAAGTAACAATTGCTCCGTAGACGGAATCTCATAAGTTTTTTATTACTTTGTATTTTACAACTCATTGAATTATGGTCTGTGTAAGTATTTTCTTTAGGAAAGCTTTTATACTTACCTCTGCATATCCTAAAAATTTGTATATTATCTGCCTTACTGTTGAGTGATATTCAATTATTTCTATTACAGTTTTTTTTTCTTAAAACATACAGTAGAACACTTTCTACATGAAACGTTAGTGGAAAGCTTTTGTTTAAAATTTTGGTAGTTACAGAGTTGTACCTTGAAGGTACGGAAACTCATCTCCGAAATCCCTAAGTTGAAGTAAGTTTTTCCAAACTTTAGACCTACTTTAAAACTTTTAATACCATTATTATTATTATTATTATTATTATTATTACTGAATATTTGAGACCTAAATATTACGTCTTATTCCAATGCAAATAAGCATACTGAAGTTAAGAAAAATCAAAAGAAGTTTTTTTGGACCCTCTATAAAGATGAATTGCCTTATAAGAGATACTTTGGAAGGAAAAGAGGGGAAGGAAAGAAGGTGTCAGCTACTGAACAATATGAAAATCGAACCTTCGGATGCCTTAACAGAAACTAAGTAGGATTTATCTTCATCACGATACATAGTAAAGCCTTTTCTTTGGTAAAAGACATTAGATTATGTTTGCGTTATACTGATATTTTAACAAAATATATATACAAAAAAATAGTTCGTATTTACCAATTTTTGTTGAACGAATATATGGAACGTGTTTGAAAATGACGAACGGAAATATTATTATTTTTTTATTAATAGTGGAAGAACATAGAAATAATTTCACAATGTCGTTTCAGACAAATTCATGACTCATACTAGACCTTAAGGATGACCGTTTTGTATTCATGAATTGTTTGCGAAACACGCCGTTTTCAGACAGTAGGAATCGAGAGTGTAGACTGTGACGTCATGTTAGTTTTCCCCTGTGAAGGAAGTCGTTTCAACTCTAACTTGTAAGAACGAGAGAAATTGACTGTGTTATATGTTATTATACATCAGAAATATCAACTTTGTAAATTATAAAATATGTCGGGATTTTGTCGGCGGGACTCGAACCGCGAACCCCTGACTCACGAAACGACTGCTCAGGCCACTATCCTTAGACTGCTCTTCTAAGTAAAAGTCAAGAAACACTCGTCTATATAACAAATACCAAACGTTTACCTTTGGAGTATTAAATGTCTTCGATGTATTGTGTTCGTGTCCCTGTCGTTCAACGTTACTGGAAATAAATGGATAACGAGAATAACCGAATATAATAGAGGTAAGTTACGGAGATACTTTCGGTCTTTTTTAAAAAAAATTAAACATAAATTCTCTGAACTATAGCATTTTATCATGACCGAAATCAAAATCAGTGTTTCATCGTTAATAAAATATTACAATCGTAAACGTTTGCAATGTGGAATATACACGAGTGTTTCTTGACTCTTAAAAGAGCAGTCTTAAAATAGTGGCTTGAGCAGTCGTTTCGTGAGTCAGGGGTGCGCGGTTCGAGTCCCTCCGATGGAATTCTGAAATATTTTATCTAGACGGGAGCTGGGTGGAAGAGGGTGAACCACTAAATTAACAACACTTCAGTAATAATAATAATAATACTACTAATAATAATAAATATTAAAAGTTTTAAAGTAGGTCTAAAATTTGGAAAAACTTTCTTAAACGGAAAGATTTCGGAGAAGGGATCCCGTACCTTCAAGATACACCACTGCAAATACCCAAATTTTAAACAAAAGCTTTCCACTAACGTTTCATGTAGAAAGTGTTCTATTGTATGTTTTAAGAAAAATAACTGTAATAGAAATAATTGTATATCATTCAACAGTAAGGCAGATAATATACTATTTTTTAGGATATGGAGAGTTAAGTATACAAGCTTTGCTAAAGAAAACACCTACACAGACCATAATTCAATGAGCTGTAAAATACAAAGTAATAAAAAACTTATAAGATTCCGTCTACAGAGCAATTGTTACTTAAACAATGGACATGCACTATTTCGAGAATCGTAACAAGACGAGAAATGTTTACGATGCTTTTCATCTCGTCTCGATTTTCATCTGTAAACATGATAATTTGAGTTACCCTTATCCCGTCTCGAATGTAAAATGTTAATTCACATGTTATTTTGTTTGTTTTATAAATAAGATGAGAAATTTCTCTTCTCGTGGGGAACATTAAACAAAACATAAATATTCTTGTCAAATGTCACGTTTCTGCTTGTAACGGTATGACCGGAGCGATAATTAGCTCCTAGCTTTTAATCTTCTACGAGATAATAGTAAGTATTATTATTACTATTATTATCCCTGAAGATTTGATAGTTCAAGTATTGAAACATCCTAGTATTCAAATACAATAAAACGTGAATATAATATTATAATAATCTGAATATAATATCTGAATTATGAATATCTGAATATAATAAAACGTGTGTTATCGTCGATAAATCGCCATTAAAAATCCTAAAGTTAAAAAGTACCCAACCCGGATTCGAACCACGCACCTCTAGATTACTAATCCAGTGTCTTGACCACTTTTTTTAAAGAAAATTTATTGTAACTCAAGAATCAATTCCATTGAAGTGGTTATGCTTTTGTCACAAAAAAGAAAGTTACGAGAACAATGAGTTGGCTATAAAATTTGCAAATAGCTTATTACGTACATCCTTTGCTAATTTGGAGTATTCTTTTTGTAAATACTGTACATAGAAGGCTCCCCCTGCTTCTAAGTTGGAATTAAAAATATATTTGACGGTCGTTCCTATATACCAATTGACACTATGTTGTTTACTAACGGGATAAAAATGATAATCAGGTCTTAAAACTATGCTAATATTTATATTGCGTTCCGAACTACGAGTAAGAATGCTAAAAAGTGACGTAACTGAGACCAGATTTTTGTGGATTCCATACATGTCGTGATTCTATGAATTAACGTATCTATATTGTTACATCTATTGCAAAGAGCATCAGGACTAAAATCATATTTGTTTCTCTTTTCTTTAGTATCAATAACATTATGGATAATCATAAACCTGATAGATTTGCTGGCAACACACAAGGTCGAGTCATTGATATTGGCCCAAATATTGGACCAATTACACAAGCACTCATCTAACACAATTTTAGGTGGGACATATAATCTAGTCATTTTAAAAACATACAGCTTTTTACTACTTAAAGTTTTAAAATCCAAAAGCTGAGACAGATATATATAATCACACAAAACAGTTTCCAAGTACTTACAGCTTTGAGGGAGGTCAGCCATACACAGGGGTAGACTCCTGTCTGTTCGTGCTAATACGTAAGTGAGCAGTTGTTGTGTTACACTATTAGCTTCGTCTGTGTACAAGGTCATTGAGCGAGTAACATACAAACTGGCAGCTTTTTCTTGCACATTGAACAGACCGATGCCACCTTGTGAATGTAAACAACACATTACATCATATTTAACACGAAAGACCTGATGTTTCCATAGAAACCAACCACATAAACTTTGAATTTGTTTTCCTATGAGTTGAGGCATAGGTAATACATTTGCCAAATACCAGATTTTGATTAAGAGATAAACATTTATAAATTTAGCTCTAGAATATAAACATAGATTTCTGGATTGATTTACATAACCTGAATGACGCAGTGTGTTTACAATATTCGTATAGTTATGATCAATAGTGTGTATTATGTTTGAATAACAGGTAATTCCTAAAATTTTGATACTGTCGGCCTGAGGGACGGTATCTATATCATTAAAATCAATACTATTGTTTATGTTTAACATATGTGATTTACAAACATTTAATCTAGCCCCAGACGCTACCTCATATTCACGAACACATTCCATCATGAGAGAATAATCTAGTTTAGAAGAGACAAAAACTGTTACATCATCTGCATAACTAGCTACCTTTATAGCAGGGGTAATAATATTTAGACCAGTTAGGCGGTCATTCATAGCATATAACAGGGGAGCAAGGCTAATAGCAAAACTCAACATTGAAAGGGGATCACCTTGTCTTATTGAACGTTTGATGGGAACGTTTTTGGATAGGTGACCGTTAATATTTAACTAAGTATGAGCGTCTTTATAAAAATATTTCATCCATGTAACAAATTGTTCATTAAAACCGAATTTTCTGAAAACAGACCATAAGTACGAGTGTTCAATATTATCAAAGGCATTTTTAAAATCTAAATTTATCAGAGCCGCTTTAAGAGCGCAATCATTACAAATAGTAATACTATCTCGAATAGTTAATAAAAGGTGATAGATGGTTTTCTGTTTAACAGCCACATATTGCAAATTTTGTAATAACTTATCCATGTAGTCCTGTAGTCTGTTTTTAATACATCTACTAAAAATTTTGATATCTGTATTAAGAAGGGATATAGGTCTATAATGGCTAACATTAGATGGTTGAACAGTTTTAGGGATAAAGACCGTGACGGCTGTATTAGGGCGCTTGATAGTCTTTGAAGCAAAGAACCATTCATTTACAATCAATGTTAGTGTATCGCCCATTATATCGCAAAATTTAACATATAAACGGCCAGAGATAGAGTCGGGTCCAGGAGATTTTCCTTTTTTTGTAGCATTTACAGCTCTTTGTACTTCATTTTTAGTAAATGGAGCACATAAAATTTGATTGTCTTCATCATTTAGCACTGCAGGCACACTGTCAAGTAATTTATTTTCGCAGCCGGTAGCAGCAGCGACCCCAAATAACTGGTAGTAATAATCATACAGGGTGTTACGAATATTGTCCTGAGTAGTTTGAATGGAGCCTTGAGCATCTGTGAGTGACGTGATAAGTTTCCTCCGCCCACGTTTGGCTTCTGTTAACACATGTGTAAGAGAGCATTGTTCTTCTTCCGGAAACCCTGGAACTTTACTACGTAACCTAATCCCTTCCATTTTCTGTTTATGGAATTGTAATAATTTGGCTTCGTATTTACGTACAGAGGTAAGGGCCGAGCGATTTGTCATCGCTTCAGATGTGCCTCTAATAGACATCTATAATAGAAATTATAAAGTTTTCGCTTATCAGCATAAATTTCAGAGGAATACCACCTACAAAAGCTTCGGATTTTGTCCTTACAGTATTGATTCCACCTCTCAATATATGTTTTAAACCACTTCTTTTGTTTAAGCCAATAAGCACACTTTTTAGAAAAGAGCTGACAAAATGACTCATCATTGAGCAGACTTTCATTCATGTGATAATATCCCCGTCCCCGAGCAATCTTCTGGTCATTAATTTTAATTTCCATTATTAAACAGAGATGATCAGTGAAACACGTGGGATATCGGTATACAGAAACGACCTGGGATTTGAAGTTATCATTTACATAAATCCTGTCTATCCTTGAGCTCGAAGTTTTTGTAATAAATGTGTCCCCCCTTAAATCTGGGTGTTTGAAGTCCACACATCTACCAAAGACAAATTCTTTACCAATTCATTTAAGGTGGGGCAATAATGGTAAGTTGGTTCTGTTGTGTGAGTTATACTTGAATTATGATCTCCGCCAAAGATAACATTATTTGGGCCACTAAAAAACGGCGCTACTTCATTTGCATAAAAATTATTCCGTTCTTTTCTATTATGGCTTCCACTGGGCGCATAAACATTGTTTAGAGTTATATCATTAACCTGACCTTTGATAATTCGACCATTAGGATGTAATTCTACATTTGTAAGCGGGATGCTTTCTTTAACCAAAATTGCAGTACCAAGGCTATTATATGTGCAAATATTATATACATTATATGATGGATGTACGTTTACAATCTTTGGACCAACTTCTTGGAGAAAAGCTACATCTATTTCAGATTTAAGTAGAAAGTCATTGAGAGCTTCAAGTTTGACTGGCGATTGTATTCCGTTGATATTTATAGTTGCTAGTTTTAAGATAGTACACATAAATATTGTTATAGGAAGTTGTCTAATGTTAGCAACACACTTCATAATACCACACCACTATTTGGCTGCAAGCACTGTGTTTCTGAATGTTTAGGTAGGAGTAGAAACTGTTGGTGACTCACCTGAAAAAGGAACTGCGGTATCAGGTAGATATTCCGTACTCATTAATTTATCTACAGACGACCGGGTAATCCTAGGTGATACTTCTAAGGGTCCCTGATCCGTCTTCTTAGGTTGTTTTACTTGAGCTATAGCCGTTCCTGCTTTCTTCCGTTTCTTGTCTTGGGAGGCTTCCTGGGAATTCCGGGCATCAGATCCTTTTTTTCCACTAGGACAACTCACAGGGGAGAAAGGATGATCTTTTTCCTTGGACTGAACTGGAAAAATGGGACTTACAGAGGAAACTTCCAATACACTATAGATGCACTCTAGCTTCTGATCACCATCAACAACACTAGTGGAGGAGGAAACACTGTCTATCAAAAGCTTCTTTGTATCTTGTTCAATGACAACTTGATGTTCCCGTGGAAAATCTGACTCAGCCAGTGAAGAAGTACCATGTAAAGCTGGAGGGGCTGCAGATGAGGTCCTGTCCTGACTATCACTAATATCCTTGAGAGAGACGTTTTCCTTAATTGCTCCGGAACATGGTCGGCTAGGAACACTGTCTTTTGGCACTATCGGAGTAGTGTTTAGAGAACGGCCCTGTATCACAGGGGTAGTAAGCTCAGTCATTAACTTTAAAAAGTCAACATCTGACGTTAAAGTAGGCAAATTAGCAGGTTTAACCACATTAATTTCTTGGGTTGGCGAAACCCGAGAGCGTTCCTTATCACTTTCAGTATGTTCTATGGTTGTTGTTGAAACAAAGGCCCGTTTTTGACGCTGAAAACATTGATCTTGTAAATGATCTCTAGATTGGCAGTAATAACAAGTACGGTCCTGACCGAAATAAGTTACTAGGAACTTCTGGTTACTAATATCCAGGAAGGACGGTATAGGCTTAAACAAATACATAGTCACGATCTTTCGTCCAGATCTAACTTTATAAATATGAGTATCGTCATAAATTTCGTCTTTCATACTTTTACACTCTCCATAGATAGACAAGGCACGCGTGACATCATTATCACTATATTCCGTGGGAATAGCATGTATTCGCACATAGGTTAAAGGTCGATCAGCTAATTCTAAAGTCACTGGGTATGTTCCACTATCATCTTGAAATTTAACACTATCACCATGATCTCTTAACAATTTGTCACACAACAAGTCAGACAATAACTTAATATACACACATTTACGATAAATACCCAACTCAATACTTAGTATTTGTTCTTCCTTTAACTTAAACGTAGCTTGAAAACTCATGGATTTTTATTGTGGACGGACGGTTAGGAATCGCACGAAATCCTAATTTTAATGTATTGACACGTTTGATAGACATTTTATAATTCTAAATATACTCACTAGTCACCACTAAACTGAAATATATTAGAATCAAGTCAACGTAAATTCCAAGCAAACACAAAGTACACTGGGTGCATTCAATGCCTCTCGCACGATACGACACTGGACGGACGACCAGCGAAAGACGTGTTACCTCTTGGGCAGCTACCACGCGAGTTATCACTCAACCACAATCCCTAAGGCGTAACTAAATCGTATTTAGTCTTGTTACGTTAGGTTTCTTTGCCTCCGCTTGCAAAGTTTTATGTTGTATTTCTTCGTTTCAGAACGCCTTTCGTATTTCTTTTATGGTGATATAATTGAATAATCTCCGGCAAAGTTTATATTAATAACTTGTGTTGTTCTTTGGTTCACAAGTTTGTTTCTTCTCCACACGAAACTACAGATATGAAAAATTTAATTCTCACACTTTGCACTTGCTTTCAAAGCAGTCACCATTAACTGGTAAAGCAATTTTTCCGTCAGGATTCATTAATATTGTAACAAAACACGTCAAGAAGTGAGTTAAATGAAGGATGGAAGAGTTTATATCAAAGTTGAGTACTGTAAGCTAATGAAAAGCATGTAATAACGTCTCGTATTTTAAAACAATGTCAGCTACTTTTAATTCACTAACTGGTATTAAATTTGGATCAATCTGGAATGCACAAACTCAGTGTAGCTAAAAGAAAAACGCAACAAGAATGGACGAGATTCGAACGTAGGACCATCAGCAAAAGAATCCCGTTTACTAACACCTGATCTAACAAGCCAACACGTTTTATAAGTTATAAATTTGCATGAAAATGATACCATTATACGTTTGTGTAATCAATGTTTTGCTCTTTTTCTCTTCATAAACGTAACATGTATACGACGATTCGTTTCGTTTTCCATTAGAGCTTTGAAATACATGATTTGTGTTTGAGTATACGATCTTACTTTAGAAAAGACAATATATTGATATCGAAAAAGTAGTTAACGATTTCCTCTCCGAAAAAGATCACCTGTGCACTTATTTTTCAAATGGTAATTTATAATATACTTATGTTGGTTGAAATTTCTCCATAGTTATGGGGGCGAGACACTGAAACCACCCCTACCAAGAGGTGATGACGTCATGTAAAACATGCCAAATACGAACAATATTAGTGTCGAATTCATGTGCAAAAATGAATAGTGAGACTGTGGATGCTGCGTACGTCCAAATTAAGCCTTGGTTGGCATGGACTTGACAATGGGAGAATGACAGGCAAAAAGAATCGAAAATATCCTATATTTGTGTCGAATGGATAGTTCTCTAACATTAGATATAATTTACAGAAAAGTAGTGATTTCGTGGGGCAGGAGCTCTTGATTGCCAAGGCCTGCATTCTGTGTATGTCCCTGCTGCTCTGAATTGTCATAAGCTCGTCTTCAAATCTAAGACCTAAAATGTAATTAAAAAAGTATAACATATAATACAACATATATGGAAAATGTTATTATAAATAAGGAATACAGTAGAAAATAATTATAAAACATAATGTTGAAGGACAAGCTTTTTTTAAACAATCATACTTGAATTTAAAATATACTTTTAAAACAATTTTCCATTTATGCAAGGCTACAAACAAGTGAGGAGTGCCATCTGGTAGCCACTATTCATCTCTTCGAACCACAAAACTATGAATTTGACACCAATATTTTTTGTATTCTATTACTTTTTTTTTACTTATAACTCTTTTCCCTCCCTGGAATGGTTTCAGTGTCTTAGCCCCTAAAGTAGATTTTTGAGATAGTAATTTATACGTATAGTAAATTCGTTTGAAATTCCTCCAAGAGTCAATGTTGCACTGTACGTTTTTTTCTGAGTCAAACTTTCTAAATATATATATACATATATTCCAGTAAGAACTAAATTTTCTATTAACGCCTGACTGTCGTCGTTGTTGAAACATTCATGATGATATGCCGTAGGGAAATGAGTTACATTAAGGTTGTTAGATTTAATATCAAGTTTGAAACATCGCAAGTTAAAGAAACGCATGTAATAACAAATATAATATTTGAAAATAATTTCGAATTAAACTAGCTGTGACTACATTTCTTCAAAATTGAATTTGTGGAATGCACAGTGTGAGCGTAGCTCAAAGAAAGTAATCAATAAGAATGGTCTTGATTCGAAACTCGGACCATACAAGTCGGAGTAACTTACATTAACCATTCACCTAACAGACGATGACGCACAGGGTTTGGCACTACTTTATCAGATGGTTCTATCAAAGGTAACCTAATTAACACAAGAATAACAAATTTTACTGCCCTAAAATGTGTTCTGAACAAGGAGAAGTTCATTATGCACATTACTAAGTTACAAGAGGTTTATATCCTATCAGAACGGAGCATCCAGCAAGTCAACTTTTAGAATATTCCATTTGGTTAGCTTTAAACGTAGCTAAAGGAAACGTATGTGCGGGAGTACATAGTTCTCCGTTGCAGAGTGGATAAAGTCATGGTTCGATAACTACAAGGTTCGCGGTTCGAAACGCGTCTCGGAAACTTCAGATTTTTTAAATTCTTAATTCCTCAGTTCTCAAGATCTTTCTCTCCATTCATAATCATCTGATGCTCTCAAAAGTGTTCTCCACCTTAATTCGACAACTGCCTAATGGTATCCTCGCAGTTCGAAACCTTCCCTCCTTCTGCTTCTCAAAATCACAATTTTCGTCATAATACGAATGCTGTCCGATAATTTTCCCCAGTTCTAAATCTGTGTATAGAAATCATTCCTCTCTGTCTCCATATTTCAATCTCTCTGTCTGTCTGTCTCTCTCAATGTCGCCCAGGAACTCATATGGCTTGAGATCAAACCTTCGACTCTTAAAACCAAATGTAAGCTCTCGAGCTATGTGCTATCGTAACTCTATAGGTTATTGCTAAAAGCAGTGTCATTTTAGATTTTATTCCGGGGGGAGACTCTCCAGCGACAAAAATTTTTCACTTTTTTATTAGTGTATTACTATGCATACAAATACAATATGTATTTATGAAGCTCAAGAGAGGGGAAATTACACCTTCCTGTCCTGCCCAAATACGCTCTTGGAACATTTGCTTCCAATTACTCAAAAGAAATGAAATGAAACATTGAATAACATTCATTTCTGTCAGTAGATATTCTCGAGCTCTGTGCGTGCATTACAGACTTTAGGAAGCACAAAACTTACAGCCGTTATTGGCAATTTCCATAGATTTCTTAGTTAGCATCTTACTAGCTTGCAGTCTTTAAAGAAGGGAAAGAATGAAACTAAAGGTATTAATGAAGCTATGGGAAGATTGTGTGACTTTTTTAAAAAATAGGCTCTTAAAAGATATTTCAGAACAAACGAATGAAAAAGATTGTTTTAGAGCTATAACATCGTAAACTTGATTCCTGTTTTTTTTTTTTTTTTTTTCGCGTGAATGGAAAGAGTTTATTACGTCGCACACGCTGCTTTAGACAAGGAGAGGTGGAGGAGGGAGGGAGTTGGATTGAAGACAAGAAATAGCTAATCGATCGAGACATGTATTTCTGGATTGCATAAGAAAACGGGGCAAGAGTATGTTATTAGTTTGGACTTAGAATTTTTGTAACAATTTCTAAGCCGCGGACTGTACAAATGATGGCTCCGAGGAAAATGATTCTGTGAAGTTCCTTGCTTTAACACTGAGCTAATATTTTGCTGCTCTTTATTTATAATATGTTAATTACAATAATAGAAGGAGACTAAATATTAGGTACACATGAAAATAACAAAAAATGAACTTTTAAAAAAATTAATAAAACATATTGTTTGCAATAAGACAACTGCCATGTTCTAGTTTAACAGTTAAAAAATCACAATATATTTGCATTTATGAACAAGTGAGTGGCAGTCATCCAAGGTAATTGTTCAACCGATAAGGACCTGGCATGTTTCAAGCAAACATCATTGTCTGCGTGATGAACCAAATGACAACGTTCTTCTCTATCATAAGCGGACAGTTAAAATCAGGATAAAGGAAAAATTTGGAGAAATTCAGAACAACGATGAAGGCGGCATGTTTTATTATTAATTCACACAACTTCTGTCAAATACTTGTTACATTGTTATAGATTTATGATCTATGACTAAGAGTATCAACCTCGCGGCATTCATTAGGCCTACGCGAGCTATCAGTACCAATACACCTGAGTAACGTTTCACAGTGTGAAACTGTGTGAAGTCAGTACGCTAACTTGAAATAGTACATCTATAACTACAAGTTTCAATAGCGTAATAAAATCAAAGAAATAAATCGTTCATCCAACGCTAATTCCATATCAAAAAACATTATTCGTTATCCGTTTCCCTTTTTCTTTTATGAAGATAATTGTGGAAACCAAAAATCGTTAATTTGAAGCACTCCTGGTTTGTATACCTGTAATACCTGGTATTACCTTTAAAAACCTGGAATGGTAGTAAATACAAGCACTTCTGATTTTCATATTATGTTATGATGAAGTATATATTGCACTTTATGGCACTGGTATATTGCACTTTATGGCACAAAACTTCACTACTACTTTCTAGCTATCTTTTACCTCACTATTCCATAATGATATTTTTTGAAACAGAAAGTGGTTAATGGTTAAGTGCTGACAGTTAACTACCTGTTACTCTTTTTGTTCCTTGGCGATAAATCTGGAAATTGGAAATAGTTATTTTGAACCACTACTGGCTTATTAGTTATTTTGAAACTTTCACTCACTCAATTGTGTTGACTTTTAGGCGATAGTGTGTGCTTCGCTGTTTCGTATTTTGTTTACAATCGGAAATGTAAAAAATATTACTTTGATGCGAAGGTAATTGGTTAATATTTTTATTTCAGTGTTGTGTCCCAAAGACTTGAAAGCTTTCTGTGCAACCCATCCTGGATTTAGTTGCAGCCTACTAATTGGGTGAACTTCCAAATGCCCGGAAATACCAGATGGTCATGTTAAATGTGGAAGAAGGTATCGCATGGAGATGAACGACTACGACTATTATTTATTAAAATTGTACGAGGAAAGAGTCACCCAGTAGCTGAGTAAAATGTTTGAGTGCAGGGTTGACATGTATATTCAACTTATACTATTGTTAACTATTAGATTGATTTAGAAAAAAATATTTGTCATAGTTCATTGTAGGTTCTTCCTTATAATCTCAATTCATGAAAATTGTCTTCCCAGAAACAAGTATTACCGAATCCTGGACTAAACGGCAGTGGAATTGACATTTCATCTCATCGCTGGGATTAATATTTGACACTGCCGAGTCTGCAATGAGAATTTTTTTTATTTAATCGAATTTTCAAAACTTTTGATAAGCTTTTTTCAGCCTAAGAACATATAGGAATGTCAGACGAATCCGTTTCCCATTTTACCGGATCGTCAACGTAGTTGAAAGTGGATTGATCGAAGTTTTAGCAATGTTTAATGTCGCCTAACATATTATTTATAATTGATAATATGGGATCACATGTGCGGCGTTGTTTATGGAACATGGAGAATTCATATTACTCTTCTTCAATTTTAACATAATCTTCTTTGAAACACTTCTCACCAGTATCAACTTCCTGGACACCTCGTTTGTTTCAAATCTCAAATATGCAGTGTATAATAAAATATAAATAACCTTTAAGTAAATTACAATGATTTAATTAAAATGTCGATTAGTAAACTTGTCGCCAACTTACAAAACCTCTGGATTAATAGAAAACATTACCTCTGTCTTATTAATCCGAACGTTTAATTCGTTGTGAAAACTCTTGCACATCGATATTTTAATAAACATCATTGTGCTTTACTCAAATACTTTGTGTTCTCTCTATTTAGAATTACAAAAGCGAGGCTAACATGTGCCAGTTAACGTAGCCAGTTTTTGTTATATAAAGAGGCACTCATATTTCTAGCAAAGCCTTAATTCATTTCTGATTATATAGAGTTCTTTTAGTGATTGCTATGTTATATCTCTTTCAGTGTTGAGCAAAGGAAAGCTCGCGTAGTGCTGAACAGCTATAAGGGAGAATATAGTACACAAAATATGTCATATTTAATCAAGTACCCCATCACAATATTTGATTCATGTTTTGTTAAGATGAATTCAACACCTTTTCTAATAAAGTTTTGTTTGTTGGCAATATGTTGAAACCGAAAGTAATAATAAGTTTCTACCACTTCCGTTGTTAACAGAGAAATGGCAGAAAAGACGTTACCTTTTCCTCAAATATAGAATTGATTTTAGAAAACCGCTAAACTTTTGCTCTATAGCAAGTAGCTCTGAAACTGAAAATTTCTCATTTCTAATAGTTTCCTTTTGAATAAACAGTTAATGAGAAAATGAAGTATATTATTGGGACACTCGATTGATTCCAAAGGACCAATCCTTGCTATCATTTACCGTTTCGGTTTTATAGCGATCAAGATTGAAACTAGAAGCTGTTAATTTCTACTACTTGTAGCTTCATTACAGGATTAACCAAATGCAAAGAATCTATTGGTTTGTGGCTGATTCAACTTTATACAATAAAAGCGCTTGTTTTTGTTACCGGAAATGGTTTAGTTCCAGCTATTCCAGTTTTAATAGAAGCTTCATCGAAAGCTAAGGAGCTTTCACAAAACGCTGAACCCCTTCCTCACATCTCTTACCGTTCTTGCTTTGATACCTGTTTACAGGCAGCCTAAGTGAAACACAAACGTTGCGATATGACTTCCGATACGTATCTATAGAATCGCTTTGAATTCTAATAAATTCGTTTCCAAAGAGCCAGAACTTTCTTCTTAATTAGATTCAATATGGACAACATGAGATTCTTGTGTTCTAATAATTCAAGTGTCACAGGGAACGGCAAGTCACAGTACTCTACATCTAACCTGGTACTCAACAGGATACTTTGCTACATATACAGTACATAAACAGGTAACCATTTCTCGAACAAAAACTATCATTATTGTCAATGAATAATACACACAAATATGTTTTACTTCAAATTCTATTTTCTCAAAATCTGCACTGACAAGGGACCATTCAGATGTCCAGAAATAGTATGTTAATTTTGAAACGATTTGAGTACAGGAATGGAGTTCAAATGTTGGATATGTGGAATGCATGTAGAGTTCCACTCAATAGGCGTAATGTGAACAGAAGTTTAATTGCCAATTCTATGTAACTGGATGTGAGAAGAGCCACCACTGTTACAACCGGCACGTTTTGTTGCAGGAATCATTAATATATCAAAACCCTGAATAGAACAGGTATCTGTGCAAGGTACTACGCCAGCATTCATCCAGTGGAGCTACTTCTCATCCCGTTACACGCTGCAAACATTCTTTTTGATGTTGCAGGATTCGATTCTATCTTTCTACCCTTCGTGCATACAACGTGATCATTGACCGTACTACATAATCTCCAGTTCCTCATTCACATTACCTTTACTAGAGTATTGATACATTGCCATTTCGCGGAAGTCCTTGATTTCAGTTAGTTTTACGTCACATGACCCCTTAGCCGTATATTATTCTTAGTCCAACATAACGGCTTTTCAGATGTCCTCCATTTTTTACATTTCGCCTATTCAGTGGACATCTACATGCATTCCTCATATCCAACATTTGACCTCAATCCCTCTACTCGTTTGAAAATTTATATGGCATTTCTAGATATTTTCTACGTTCTATCTTCGCACTTTGTCCTCATTTATGTCCCATCCTGTTAACGGTCTGCCATTAAACATCTTTTGCTCTCTCTTTTGGTGCTAAATCCACTGGGTGATCATTTTCAGCAATTGAATTCACCAAATCGGAATGATCCCTTGTGAGAACTTAATATCAAGCATGCTATTCGGTTCGTTTTTCGTGACCTATTGCTTGATAATGTGTCTTATACTTGTATAAATTGTAAAAATTGTATAAATAGTATACTTGTAAAAAAAATTAAATGTAAATTCAGCTAAACAGTTTAAGTGTTAACCAAACGTTTAGATCATATCTCATTAACTAAACTAAATAACATTATCTTGCTAGTACTGTAATAAAAAATTTTAGTGAAGGGTGTATATATTTATATATCACTATCAGTTTCGCCTCAATAACTGGCATGGTTCTCGTAGAGTATAAATTTTTAGGTTTTCAAAAAATATATCTCTTCTTGATTTGCCCGAAAATTAAATATGAGATTCCATACCCGCATATATCAATTTCGTCGCTTCTACAGTATCTAATGATGGTATTTATATTTGGGCGTTTTCGTATTAAATACTAAGACAGAAGTATTATTATTATTTTTATGGAATCAAGGAAACTACTTACTACACATTTTGTAAAATATTTGTTCCACTTGAATGCAAATATAATTATTAGTACGCTAATAACTCAACACACAATTCACTACTTTGATATTTTATTAGGAAATCCCAGCTTCCACCAAGTGGGGTTTGTAGGGGACAAAACTCATATTCTGGAATTTTCCGGGAGATTTCCCGTTCCCTTCTATTCTCCTCTTTCCACCATTATGCAACCATCTCATCAGCACCGTATCCGTTAGCATTGGTTCATAATTGTAACATGTTGAGCTAAAAAGCAATACCCGCAAACGACATGAAAGACGAAATGTTCTAAGTAGTCCCAGAAAGTGCTGTTTCTCCACTTGAATTTGTGCTTTCTTAAAGTGTAGATATATGCTCTATTCCTCAATCCAGGCACCAGGCTAGGATACAAACTTGGGGAATTATTTGGATAAATAAGGTTTACTCTCAAATTGGAACCTTATTTTTAAAAAAAGGAACATTTCTATTCACAGTTATTTTACTATATTGACCTTCAAGAGTTTTAGTACCTACGGAATAAACTCTGTCGGATTGCGTGATAGAGATTACAGAAACGAAAATATTTTTTTGAGAAACCACAACATCAAATCATCAGTTGTGAAACATCTCAACTCAAGGATCGAGAAACCAATAAACAGATGGAAATGTTCCATTTAAAAAAATAAGCATCTCAAATAGCGTTCGTGATGAAATCAAGCATCAAACTGTAATAAATTTAATATATATTTATATTTTTAGTGACTCATTAATCACTGATTATGAATTTAATCTGTAACGACAGAAACATGTGTAACACTGTCACGAATCATTTTCTTGCCTTAGAATGCGAATGTCTCGAACCATCCAATTTCAACAAATATACAGAAAAATATTATGTAATACCATAAAAGAAAATTGAATGTATAACTAATTATACCGTCAACTTAACGTTGAAAATAAGGAGAAAATAATTTAAACAGTTTGAATTTTCTACGCGACAGAAAATAAGGTAAAGTTATTTTCACACTGTCAGTTTTCTACGTTTGATATTGAATAATATCGGTATTGAATAATAATAGGCAATTATTGATAGCGTCCAAATTACTTCTAGAAATCTAAGTTTAAAATATATGCAGACGAAACTGGAACAAACGCAAAAGTCGCACAATATGTAGAAGTAATGCCTACAAATTATAATTTTATGGCTCAAGACGAATTATTCATTCAAATAGTGATAATTATGCAATAAAAGGTGGCCTTGTGAATATATATATATATATATATATATATATATATATATATATATATATATATATATATATATATATATATATATATATATATATATATATATATATATATATGTGTGTGTGTGTGTGTGTGTGTGTGTTTTATACATGAGTCATTACTAACGAAGGAGACTCAACCATAAACGATAATGAGAACTTTTTACGTTATTTTTGCCATCATGGCTTTCACATTAGTTGCACAATTATTACTCACATTTGCATACCTTAAGTAAATAAACATGTACCTGCATGTTAGCGCATTAAAATACAAATCAAATTAACGTTATTAATTTAAATATGTATTTTATGAATTAGAATATCGAAGTCATCTTAATTAGTATGAAGGAATATGGTAAATGGTTGGTTTCATAATTTCCTCCTTCAAGAATTGCTTAACACACTGGTTCGTAGAGAATATAATAAATACAGCACTCACTTAATTATTTAAATAGCCATCTGCAATATGATTTTTGATACAGATCATTTTATTTTTGTCATGCATAATCGCATCACAATCATTATCAACTATTTGCTTTACCACAAACTCATTTAGTTATAATCGGCATTTACCTGTTGTTTTGTTTTTCTTACAATATCCTGGTTACCTTCCACATTGCCATTTCACCAACTCTTACATAACTGTAATCCTTTACTTTCGTAGAGCATGTATCTTCTTTAGCGCAATGTATAGTCGCAATACCTTGAATTAAGTATACTATTCGCTTTCGTCTTATTCCCTACAGACACTCACTGCTATACTTATGCGATTGCGTAAAAGAAACAAAAAAAATATCGATAGTCTTGGTTCTGTTTCAGACATCAACACGCTACCAAAGATAATATTTTAATTCTTGGGAAGTAGCTAAATATGTAATCAATTGAAACCAATAAGCAGAACACAATTCTCAAGCTGTAATATACAGCGTTAGCTCTACGGCTAGTTGTTATTGAGATATTCTTTATCATACAATTAGGAAGCGTGTACTTCCGAAAGTAAGGTTTACAGCGGAAATGTTTCTTGGATTTCTTCGTGATTCCGTCAATAGAATTACACTTTAATGTTGGAAAAGAATCTTTAGTAATACGGTAGATTAGAATAACTTCAACAGAAGTACAAATTTTTAAAAAATAAAATAAGTAATTACCAAGAACATAATTGAATTGAATAACTCTGTTAATATAGAGGTAACCAAGAAAGGTCTGTCCCTTCTTCACCCACCACATTCGAACATTGATATGTCTCCTAAGACGTACCTGGAAGATCAAAAATAGTTCCCATCAGCATTCACGACCCTCTCCCAAAGTTCTGGAAGGCCTTGGATTCCATCGCGGTAGAACTTGGTGGGCCGTGAAGCGAAGAAGGTATCAAGTACAGTTTGCACCTCTACTAGGGATTTGAACTGGTGTCCTCTGAAGTGATTATACAAGGAATGGAACAGGTGATAATCGGACGGTGCAATGTCTGGGGAATATGGATAATGCAATAGTATTTCCTAACCAAGTCCTAGAATGGTATCCCGGATCATCCTAGCCACATAGGGCTTAGAGTTGGCCCGTAATAGGAGGATCCCCTTGTGACTCGGAAGTGCTAGCTACAGACTTTTGAGTTTTTCTTGAACACGGTTCAAATGCTCCTCTAAACGACTCATACAAATGCACCGTTCGAATATACCAACAGTACAGATAAATGGAACTATTATTCCATTTTCTGAAACTGTTACAAATCTCGGAGTAATAATAGATCAATTTCTTGAGTGGAAACCTCACATTAACGCTGTATGTAAGAAAGCGTTCTGGTCTTTGCATTCACTCACTAGATGAAAGAAAATTCTACCCACTGAAACAAAGCTACTACTTGTAAAATCTCTAATATTTCCTCACCTTGAATATTGTGATGTAGCTCTATCAGACTTAAATGTAGAATTAGCGTATCGTTTGCAACGTATCCAAAATGCCTGTATACGGTTTGCTTATAATCTCAAACGATCAAATCATTTAACTCCATATTACAGAAAGCTGGGCCTTTTGAAACTTGCCGATAGGCGTTATTTGCATCGACTCACACTTCTCTTTAAGACTTTGCGGTTTGAACAACCTTCCTACTTATTTCAACGCTTGCAACCACTAAATGCTCACCACGATCACAATACAAGATCAGGTGTAAATAAACTCCTTTCCCTTCCACTACATTCATCAAAATTCTACTCAAATGCGTTCTTTGCATCTACTATCCGTGCGTGGAATGACCTCCCATCCAACACAAGGCAATCTCGGACAATCAATCTATTTAAGAAGTCGGTTGAGCAGATCCTCCTATCAAGGCTTACTAATATCTGAATAAATGCTGATTTTTATTTGTTCTTTTTTGTTCACTAAATAAATGTGACTATATTATGCAGTTATTTGTTATAATCCATGTGCGCAGGTGATGTGTTGCATGTGTGTATGTGTGTGTATGTGTGTGATTGGGAGTGTTTTATATATTTTATACATATTTTATTATTATTATTGTATTATTATTATTATTATTATTATTATTATTATTATTATTATTATTATTATTATTATTATTATTATTATTATTATTATTATTATCATTGCATGGTCAAGTGGAAGACAAGGCATGATTAGCCTTAACTTCGCCATGTAAAATAAGACTAAATAAATAAATAAAATGCTGATAGTACGCAGTTGCACTGATGCTCTGACAAGCTGGTACCAGTTCTTGATGCACGATGCCGTGACGAATCCAGGAAACACACAGGAGGTCCATCTTCTGGTGCAGTGCTGATTTCGACTGTGTGGGAACCGTTCGTGGCATGCTAACCATTGATGACGGTGCCGCAGAGCTTTGTACAGGACCCACTTCTAATCACATGTCAACACCCTGTCCAGGAATGGCTCCTTACTCAGACGAGACAGCAACGAAACCCAGGTGTTTGCTCGCGTTGCCTTCTGGCCCGGAGTCAAATTTTGTGGGACCCATCCACCCAATTTATAGTGCCTACCAAAAGTTAATGGAGGTGCTGCCCAATGGTTTCTCGACTCACATTGAATTCTAGTTCCAGTTTCGCACAGGTCTGGAACTGTACACTGAATTGCAGCTGAATCTCTTCATTTTTGTGCATGCATTGATCTTTCGGCACGTGGTGCGTCTTCGAGTGCTTCGTCACCGTCTTTAAACTGGTTAAACCAGCTCTGCATTATGCGCGTAGTCACAACACCCTCATAAAAACCTTTCATATTGTAAAACTTTGTCTCATATAGGATTTTTGGGTAGACCATTTAATAAAAACAGCGTCCGGAATCGACTCCCACTACTAGTTTTATTATAAAACTTTCTATAAAAGATTTTCACAAAATCTGTACAATTTAATCTCTCTAAAAGTAAGTTTAATTATAAGTAGTCTTTGACCGAGTGGTCGCAGACAGGATCTCCAACAGAGCCCCGTAGCAGGCTAAGAGGAGTGGAATTAAGGAACCAATGCTCCGTAGCAAGCAGAGGCGGGTTAAGTGGCCAACAGAGCCCCGTAGCAGGCTAAGCCAGGACATAGAATAGGCGTAGTTCCGTAGCAGACTAGAGGCCTGTGGTTATGTTACTCCAAGAGTCCCGCAGCAGACTAAAGGAGGGTCACCAGAGAACTGGTACTGAATTGCCTTTGTCCATCCAATATATAGGGTCCTTTGGGTGGCGGTGGCGCTGCTGCTCCGATGTCGTCTTCTGCTCCGTGGGAGGGGCTAGAAGCCGTCGTCTGCATGTGATTGTAGATCCATCAGGAGGGAGTTGCCGAACCACGAGGTGGTGTTTGTAAACACTGATGCGTGGAATTGTTTGTTTACAACATTACATAGGATATTAGAATATCTTCAGCCTCAGTGCAACGGCGTTTGGCCACAGTTTGAACTCGTACAGTATACACGACATTATGGAAGTCCCATGTTCACTCTGTCCTTACGCAAGTTTACGGTATAAGTGAACTGCCGCTGCTGGTATGTTGAATTTACCTACAGTAATAACTGACCGCCTTATTTCTATTCGCATTCAATTGAACACAGACCTCCATAAAAATCGACAGAACTTTCTTGATTACGTTTGTAATTGCAAGAAATCTTTCCAATGGTGACGACAGATAAAGCATATTTTCAACTTTTGTGCTTCTCTGCAATAGTTTAACTGTAGCGCTACATTTATTGATTGATATGTTACAGTACTAATGATATACTTGTAGAGTAAAAGAGTTTGTATTCTGAATATTTCTATTATTTTCAGAAAGTTTCATTTTTAAAAAAAAAATGTTATTGCTTGACAACTATAAATGTGTCCCGAAAATGTGTTTCTTTAAGCTGGTTGAAAACATTCGTAGTCAATTACATGTCTTTCTTGATTTCAACCATTAATTTTCACAGTATTTGAGAGTCTTTAGAACAATCTACAATATAAAATTGCCTTTTAAACTTTCATTCAATTAATAATGTTTACTTTTAGATTATAGTGTGTTATTTGGTTGTTTCATTCTTTGTTTACAGTTTGGAAATATGAAAATTATTACTTCGATGTGAACGTATATGGTTGATATTTTATATTTCAGTGAAATGTTACAAAGGTTTCTGTAAAACACATCCTGTTGGGAGTATATGCTATCAAAGTTATCCAGCCAGACGTTGTGAATGCCTGAAAGGAGAGACAATGAGGTGTGGAAGAGGCTATGACATGGAGATGAACGACTATGACTATTATTGATTAAAATTATACTAGGAAAGTTCACACAGTAGTAGAATAAAATGTTTGTGTGCAGAGTTAATATGTATCTTCAACTATTATTAACTATTAAATTGATTTAGAGAGAAATATTTGATGTAGTTCATTCTAGCTTCTTCTTTACATTTTCAGTGTATGAAAGTTGTCTTCCCCGAGAGAAGTATTACTGAAGTCCTGACTAAATTCCGAGCTCTTTATAAAAATGGACTTCGTAAGATATTTATTTAAATAATATTGACAGAGACAATTAAATGATAGTAAGATCCAAGTTCGTTTCGTCAACAAGCTCACCAAGTTTTATCTTTATGGGTTAGCACATAATCAATACTTCTAAAACTACGAGTTTTACATTTGTTTACGCAAAATGGTGTTGTTTACAGTCTACCAAATTTAAATATCCTCCAAGCGTAGTAAGAAATTTCAGACAATACGGATAGACACCACCAGGGAGTCATTCTACCGTTCGATCGTATAAACTATCGTTGTAAATGGATTACCTGTTGAAAAGGAAAGACATTTATTTTTGATTCTGTAGTCGGGCCCAGTGACGTAACTTTTCAAAGCTAGGTCCTCCCACAGAAAGGCATTTCCAACATTCGTCTGTGTAACGTCAATGAGTCCTTTAGAATAATTCCCTCTCCTAAAAGTCAGGGGGATAGCACACTGATCAGACCTTTTCTCTTTGCTGTGAATATAGTTACAGGAGAAATGTATTCAGAAATACTGTAACATTGTACTGATTCTCGGGTAGGGTCTACCATATGGGTACACGTTCACACTTTCATACATAAAATCCGCCCCCACCTCACCCGCTGCATTGTGCCGAGATGCCACATATTTCCTCGAGAACTAATTTCTCAGGATTGCATTGGAAGTGAAGGTGGAACAAAAAAAGCTCTGCGGGGCTTCTAACCCGTCCCTACTACTACTACTGCAGCTACTTATTTGTACAAAAGTAAGTAAATCACCCTTTCTAGTATTATTTTCCTGTTATTTTAATGAAAAGTTTTATGAAAATTAAAAAAAGCATTCCTTTGGTCGGGTTTGAACCCACGTCAAAAACGACTACCGTTACTGGCCCGTCAAACTAGCACGCTCAGCAACAACGACCGACAGCAGCAAGCGTTTGACTTCTGCTATATGTATGCTACGTGCCAAGAAATGAATAACGCCAACCAATCAGAACCGTGTATTCAGTTCCTACTTCTGGGAGTACTACTCTCCCGACTTAGTCCTGACACAAACAGTGATAGGTTAGCAACTTTGTAAACTTTGACTGTTATGAAGAAGAAAAGAAGAACATGAATCAACAATTGAAAAATAAGAACAGCGTGGAAATTGTTGAAATATAAAAGAAAAGCGTTCAGTAGGAATTCGAACTAGGTTCAAAAATTTTAGGACAAAGAAGTAACGTAATACGCAGGGTAACCTTTTTATTTTCTTACGTTTTATTGTCAAAGCAGTACATAGTTATATTTATATGTTTAAACTTATACAATACTTCTAGTTTTATGTACACCTTGTCTCAAAAAGGTTGAGCGCATTCTTTATTGGTGTTTTGAGGCAAAAATTTTCAAAGTCCAACTTCGGGTATCTTCGGGAAATAGTAAACCAGGTTCGAACCTCCAAGCCAGCCTTTGCAATCGGGAAAAAGTTTGCAGATGTGTTTTTCTTCAATTAAATATAATAAGACTTGTTACCAAGTGTACAAAAAAGCAACATTGATTGAAATATTTAATGATACAATATTTCGAAACTTTGTATTAATGTCAGCTCATGTTTGTTTGTCATTTAGCTCTCCATACGTAATGGAACATTTAGATATGTAAACGAATCTTTCCATATGTAAAAGAATGCTCAAAGTTAAGACACAGAATATAATTATCACATGAGTACTAAAATAAAAGTCAAAGTAGAACAAAAACAGCGTTTCTAGTGGGTATGAATGTCATAATTTTCTTGAGAACAGTTATACATCGCTAAAAGTACCTTAGCAGAAGTCCTTGTGTTAGCTCATTGGTAAGCTGTCGGGTTTCAAATCATAAAGTTGTGAGTTCGATTCCCGTCTGGGTCAATGCTCTTTTAAAAATTATATTTTCCGCAATGCATGAAAAAATATATAAAATAATGACATTAAATATATCAGTTGTATATATATAACATAATCATTGCAGAATGTAGTAATTATTATGTTTAAAATATAACATCTGAAATAGGTAGGTGTTCACAGTAGGTCTGTATTATATATATGAGAATGTTAAATACAAGTTAAGAAACTCGTTCACTAGCAATAAATAAATCATGTAGTGTATTTATTTGCAGCTATTTGTCATACAGATGTAACTTCTCAATATTCTCAATACAGCATGTCATTTACAGTTGTGAAATACAGTATATTCCTACGGATATAGAAAGTGTAAACAGAGTATCCAAAGTCGGATCCTGCTTCAAGACACATAGCTTTTCCCGATCCCCTTAACGTCACGGGAAGAAACATAAATTCTCTTTAGAACGGAATATCGTTACTTAGTCTCCCATTCGAATACGTTGAATATACTTTTGTATATTCATTTCTCTCTCTCTCTCTCTCTCTCTCTCTCTCTCTCTCTCTCTCTCTCTCTTTCTTTCTTTCTTTCTTTCGCTTTGTTTATGTGTTGCGGAATATCCCAAGTTGAATACAACATTTGCAAAGTATATGACCATCAGTGTCATGGAATACCGGAAATTGAAAGTCGTGTTTCTTCAGGTTTGATTTGCGTGTTCATGTTAGCTCACTGGTAGAGTACGGGCTTGTTAATGAGGTCGTCTTGAGTTCAAAGCCTGCAGAGAATTATCTTTTTTTTTTTTTGTTAGTAGAATTGCACAGAAATCGGATTCAAGGAGTGGTTTACTTCTAGAAATATTTTCACAAGCGTTTAGGTAACCCTGAAAAGGACTGTTTTCGGGAGTTAAGGCGGGGACATTAATATTGTGTCCAATACCCTTCTGAATTTATTACACGCCCCATTCTTCTGGGTATGGAATCTATTAAATGGGTGACAAATTTATCTCCTTCCCCTACCTCCAGCTATGCTTCGGAAACAAGATGCCACAGGTCATCCTGGGTTCTTGGTGGATCTGCCTCAGGCCAACTATCCCTTAGAGTACGCTTCACTTCTGCCCACATATTTTCCATGAGATTGAGGTCTGCTCCACGAGGCGGCCAGTCAATTAAATCAATCTCAGGCTGCCCTGCGAACCATTCCTGAACCACACGGGAAGTATGTATTGGCGACTGGTCTTGCTGGAACTGAATTACACCATCAGGCGGAAATACTCGTACAGATGGCACCATGATATTACTCATAATATCTAAGTACTGAGCACTGTCCAGGTGTCCTTCAATTCTGTGAAGCTGTTCTGCTCCGCGCCTGAAAATCCAACCCCAACATGAAATAGATACATGGCCACTGCGATTTCAAGCAGCAACACATCCAGGGTCATATCGGGTGCCTCTCGGGCGATACACAAAACGGCGTCCCTCATTTGATGTTGTGAATATGGATTCATCTGAGAAAACTACGTTTTCCCAATTGCGACCCACATTCGCCTGTGCAAACGCGAGACGGTAAATTTTGTGGTCGTCTGAGAGTTTTTCCTTCACGGCAGCAACACAGCCACGTAACCCAGCATGACGAAGCCTTCGCAGAGCTGTATGCTTACTACCAGGAAAGAGTGAAGCTTCCCTTAGCTGTCTAGACGTCCGTAGTGGGTCTAACCGGGCTTCGTTTACTAATCTCGCATCTTCGGCTTCGGTTGACACATGCGGACAACCAGAAGATCGTAAATTACCAGTTTGACGTGTAGGACCATATTTCCGAACCCATCGTCTTCCTGTAGAGGCCGGGACACCTACTCGCCTGCTAGCTGCAGTTGCAGAATAGCCTTCCAACTCCCATAAAGTAATTACTGCTGTACGTCTAATCATAGTTACCAATGTTCTGAGCTGTGAGCAGGAAGCAATAGGTAAAAGCTACTACCTGACATGTGGTCGGTTAATTGCACGACACGTCTATTGTGGGGAACGACTTGGTCAACGACTCGCGAAAGAAATCTGAAAATGGTGCGCCGTAATAATAATATTAAAAACAGTTTTTATAAAGGAGTATTAATACATACGAAAAGCTGTTTAAAGAATGAATTTTTATACTGACTTTACACGTATAAAAACATATACCATATACCAAACAGATTGAGCGATATGATGATAGCTGTATTGAGACGAACACTTTCGAAGTCCAACTTCGGGTATCTTCTGAAAACAGTAAACTAAAGCTGCTGGTTCGAACCTCCAAGCAAACCTTAGCAATCGGGAAAAAATGTACAGATATGTTTTTCCTTCTGTTAAATATAATAAGACATGTTGAAATGGTATTAAGTGTAGAAAAAAAGTAAAGTTGATTGAAATAGTTAATGATACAATATTTCGAAACTATATATTCACACTCTCGTTTCGTTATTGTGATTTCCATACGGAAAAAATAATTTACGTATGAACTCAGTTATATTTCAGAAGCAGCTTCCGAAAAGCGGTCATGTTAGCTCAGTGGTACACTCCCGAGCGTTTAAATCGTGAGTTCGATACCCGTTCAGGTGAGATTCTTTTATGATATTCTACTTTCCTCAATGCATGAAAATTATATAAAATAGTTACATTACAATTCATCAGCTGTATATATCAGTTGAATATATATGTTCATATCATTTCACGACATAAGCAATTCTTATCTTTAAAATATAACATTTGAGGTATTGACAGAACGTCGGTATGTTATATGTGAATATTAAATACAAATTAAGAAAATCGTGTAATAGCAATAAATAAGTTATGTAATGTATTTATTTGCAGCTATTTTCATACCCAGGTAACTTCTCAATATTCGCATTACAGCATTTAGGTAGAGAATATCGAAAATCGGATCGTGGTTCAAGACAAAAAACTAGCTAGCCCCAAACTGTCACGTAAGAAATTCACGAATCGCAAAAGTAAAGTGAAGAGATTGAGAGCGGTAATACCTTAATCGCTCTCTCTCAACTCTCTCTTACCTGCATTTATACATATAAAAGTGTATGTATGTATGTTCCAACATAACTCATGTATGCCTAGAGCAGGATTTTTCAACCTGGGAGTCGTGGACCCTAGGGGGTCGCGAAGATAAGGGGAAGAGATAAATATAGTTAGAATCTAATACCGGAAATTATTTTGAATTTTGTTCTGATAGGCATACTTTTATTTTTTATACATACTGTAAAGAACAATAAAAAATAAGTCTACTGAACATTGTCAAAGGGTGCAGAGTTGTTTAAAAATGAATTTAAATGAAAGACGTATGATATGATACTAATGAGAACTGTATATAGAAATACTAGAAAAATACACATGGAACAAAACCTGCACATTGAAATACAATTAAAATTGAAACCTAATGTGATACCTAAACATGGTGTAATTTCACTAGTGCAGCAATGCCCGGTTCAATCTTCGTGACGAACATTATGAAGCCATTTTCAACTGATAAGCGATTTCTTGTCTTTGTTTTAATGTTTACCATGAAAAAAAACTTGCGCACAAGTACGATGTAGCAAATAGAATTATTACTTTTAAAGCAGCAGATACCAGACCAGGATATTCTTCTCTCCTCATCAGGCAGAACTTGTCCAAGTCTTCGTTACAGAAAACCAGATGCAAAGACTTGTAGCATGATCATTCTACTATTTGGTCAAGAAGTTGTGGGCTTAGATCAGATACGTTAATGGCCTCTTCAATGAAGGAGTTTAACATCCATCTTGAACCAGCACCTTCGTCGTTTGGAATATAGATAGTACAGTTACTGTATCCACTGTCAATGCAGGGCGCCGAAAAAAGGGGGCACAAATTTCGGAGGAAGTGTGTTACTCATGTTAGGAAAGTAGGGATGCACGCGAGACAAGACGAGACGAGAAATGGAAAAGTTTCGTCTCGTCTCGCAACCTCAAACGTTGGTCTCGTCTCGCGTAAGGTCTCGTCTCGCAAATGTGAAGTCTCGTCTCCCGTCTCGCATAAAATTTTGAGTCTCATCTCACGTCTCGCGCGAGACTTTCTCGCATGGTCTCGCAGTCTCGCATATATTCTAGGTCAAAATTTTGCAATGTGTTATTCTATGGCTGTTAATGAATGATGATGTGATATTCTGTCCGAAGGCAGGTATTTGAGCTAAAAGTCCCTTGGCAAGGTGAATGGTGGTTTGCCATTGCTTTCCATGGGATGAATGTTCATAACATACTAAGGAGACGGAACCTAGAGTTCAACATGGTATTCGAACTTGTGTTCCCTCCGCTCCAAATTAAAAGAAAAGTTGTGCTGGAATTTGATCGCTGGACCATTAATTTTCGTCAAATTAATAGCATAATTTACAGCAAAACCAGCATAAATTGTTGCTGGATCCAACATTGTTTTCCAGCTTAGAGGTGTCCAGCAATATTTGGCTCTTCTAAAATATCGTCGCCACTATCAACATTTACACGTTTTGGTCGTTTCCTTGAAGGGTGATTTTCCAGTATAAAGATGTTTTTATACCACCAAAAGCGCTTGTACACAACAAAAGAACTCCTCACAACACAATACGACCCAATTCTTTTGGTTCGTTCGCGCTTGTAGCAATGTTGGATTATCGCATTTTATCAACTTTCGCATTCAACTTATACTGCCAGATCTAGAAAATAAAATTACTGACAGATATAGGACCATTCCTACCATCTCCCACGAAACCTATAGGGACATCCTGCCAAACCAGTATTTGAATTAAACTTCCGAACTAGAGGGGGATGTTTTTGATAAATATATAGAAAGAAAATACTTATTCCATGTAAAAATATCATGTTATTTCTGCGAGCCGGGCCGGGGATAAACTTTGATGAGAGGGGATTTCCCCGCCATCCCCCAACATTAATCGCTAGTAGTAATGTGAAAAAGACAGAAACAACAGAAATATCATATTTCGCAGCAATAGGGAGTCTTATTCGCTTTTCAGACCAAAAATAAAAGTTCATGTATTCGTGCGCGCCCGCGTGTGTGTTTGTGTCGCAAAAAAAAAAAGTCCTAAATCTATGCTTTAATAAATTTCCAATTTACAAAGCTTTTTTTAAAAAAACTAAAGAAGGCTTTAATTCTGAAAATTAACCTTGATTAATAATAAATCTCATAAAATGTCTATTGCCCCAATCACTTTTTTGTTCCTGTAGGCATTAACGCTCAACTTAGAAAACTCAATAAATGTAAGATTACTAAATATACAATTAAATGTAATTCATAAATGTTGCGAGACTGCGAGAAGTCTCGCGAGACTTAACCGAGTCTCGTCTAGCGTCTCGTCTCGCGTCTCGCATAAAATTTTCACTCTCGTCTCGTGTCTCGTATCGCAAATGCGAGACGAGACGCGAGACGAGACGAGACGTCTCGCGTGCATCCCTATAGGAGAGTGCATGTGCACATGTATAAAATAGAAGGAAAAACGTAATAAAATGTGCTCAAAATCAAGGAAAGGCAGGGTTTACTTTTGAAAATTTTATTGAGCTTCGTGCCAACCATGGTAGCGCTTCGGAGCTAGTCTGTCGACCTCACTCATATGTACGGAGACATCGTCGTATACTCTCGCCCCGAGCGCTGATTTTCCATGCCACAGCACTGTTCACTATAAACAGGAAATGGATTCTACTATTATAGAAATAGGTATGTTAAAAATCCCACACAAGCTTATTATAAAACACAAATTATAAAAGGTTCGCTGGCAAGAGGATGTGATAAAAGGGGATTGTGATAAGAATTAGATTGAGAACCGCTGGCCTAGAGTAATTTTAACCAAATTTCTTATAGTCTGAAAAAGAATGCTGTCGGGTTACCTATGGTGAATGGGAGGGGGATACATATAAAAGATTGCTAGAAAATGATCGGTATTAGTGTCGAATTCATAGTTTTCGGGGTCGCTTAGATAAATAGTGTGACTTTCGATTTCGTTTAACTCCGATTAAGCTCTCATTAGTAGGGATGGGCACGAGCGACTTTTCTTTGAAACTCGACTCGACTCGAAACAGACATCTTTGAGGTCTACTCTAGGACTCGGCGCGAAAAATATCCTCCAACTCGACTCGGATTAGAGTCGAGTCAAACTAAAACGAGCCAAATCCTGTGTGTAGTCCTACCTAGACAATACATAGACAATATAATTATTCTATTATTAATTATACTACTATTACTACAAATAATAATAATAATAATAATAATTATTATTATTATTATTATTACAACACCGTGTATAAACATGAACGATAGATGGTTAGTAAAGGAATAATAAAAGCTAGTTGACTGCCGACGTCGGTAGTCATGACGTCTACAAAGCAAAGACATCGTTCATTACCCTAAGCTGTAAGCGTCGGTGGACTACAGATGGTCAACTATTGACCTCTTGCCAAAAATTGGTGGCCCCGCAGCGACAATCCGCGGTGGCCCCAGTTCCATTTTGAAAACTTTACTACCAGCGGCAGAGACGCGATGAAACGACAACGAACCACAAAATTACTCTCCCAAAATATGTTAAAATGCCTATATGTGTGATTTGTTTATATTTAGGTGAGTCAAAAAATACAAAACAAATACCCCGGGGTGGACGCGAACTATCAATATTACGATTACTAGGCACGTCTTCTTCTGATTTCCCCACGGAAACGATCATAAAAAGCTTGCTTGTTGATGGATAAATCATTATCTTCTTAATTTAGCCAATCAAACAAACCCCTACATCTCGAGTTCTAGGAGGTGATACCGTGAACCGTTTCAGATTTATTGCTTTCTGGTGGGGTACTATATATGTGCAAAATTTGAGCATAATAGCCGACATGCATCTTCGGTGCCTCTTATCTTTAGTACAATTTTAACCAGAGATGGTGTGGGTCAATGAAAATTTGATCCACGACCCACCATGATCCAGTATCACCCACCACCCAAATGACCCATTGGCCCACTCTGACCCATCATCCATCGTGATCCACTCTGACCCACCACCAACTATGAACCACTCTGAACCATTGCGACAAACTCCGACCCACCAACACCCATCGACATCAACTCTGTCCCATGATCCACGTCCTCTTCTCCGTTGACTAAAGAGGCTACACTTGTAATAAAACAAGACTGTGAAATTATCACTTATCGGAGTTTGAATTTCTACCGTCAATGGCTCAAGCACCTCTCTGTTACAATACTGGTGGATCTGACCTTTACGATATATAATGGCAAAGTGTTTCTCAACTTCCGAATTAAAATGAATTTTAATTTATCATATATAATTATTTCTTTGTTGCCTTACAGACACATTTCAGTAGAAAATAGGATGAAATTTGAAAGTCTCAAATCAAGGAAAAGTAGACCAACGTAAAAAAAGAAAGAAAAACTAATTTTCTATATCATTAAGCACCTGGAGTGCCACTCTTTATCTAATCCACCTCGAAAATTATGGATTCGACACTAATGTCGGTCTTTATATATATATAGAGCAAACGGATACTGCCACCGTTAGGACTAAATTTGGTCTTAAATGACATTAAAATTTCTACCAATTAATTTAGCGACCAGTGTTGCATTTAAAAGCTCGGCGCCCCTACGCACTTTTGCTCTCGGCGCCACCAATAACTACATATTTCTCCGCCCCTTCATCCCTAACTTAAAAAAAACTTAATTCGAATATGTTTAGTTAGTGAATTTATTACATTTAAATACCACTCACTACATGCTACAGCTAGAACTACGTAACAAAAAATAACAAATGTGAAACGTGTTCTGAATTATTTTTAGATTTCTTACGATATTTTCATACATATTAGAACAGTAAGAGAGGATTGTTCATGAAATAGTATATTTGCTCTTGATTTTTAACTTTTTCATACGGAAAAAATTAAAATATTATTCAAGTTTTAAACTTTGCACTCTGAAAATATATTGCCCTCTAGGCAATGGGACTAATGTGAAATGTGGACTAATGTGGACTAATGGGAAATGCGGCACTGTTAGCTGCGCTGAAAACTTACGATTCGATTCTAATATCGGTTGATTTCGATATTTTATGTCGCTACGTAACCACCCTGGGTGCTAATGGGAGCTTAATTGGACTTGAATTGAAAGTAGAACTATTCACCTAAGCGACCACGAAGCTATGGATTCGATACTAATATCGACCCGTTTCTAGCATTTTTGATATGTATCCCGACAGTACTCTTTTCCAGACTGTAAGAAATATAGTTATAATTGCGCTAGATATATCAAAATTATGTTGAAACACACACATACATCCACTTTTATATTCTGTATAAATAGAGAGTGAGCGAGCGAGCGAGAGAGAGCGACTAAAGGTATCACCACTTCCACATTGCAAAAGCATATATCAGGAATTGAATTGAAAATCTATGTAAAGACTTTCTGCTGTGGCGTGCTTCATAAGGACAATTCCAGTCTGCTCACGTGACCTTTGGGGTTCATGAATTTCTTGCGAGCGTTGCGACTTTGGATTCTCTGCTTAAACCCTCGGTTTATGCATCGAATAAGTTTTCAAGAACATAAATGACATGCTGTATTATGAATGTCGAGAATTACCCTCTATATGACAAATAGCTGCAAATAAATACACTACATGATTTATTTATTGCTAGTGAACGAGTTTCTTAACTTGTATTTAACATTCTCATATATATAATACAGACCTACTGTGAACACCTACCTATTTCAGATGTTATATTTTAAACATAATAATTACTACATTCTGCAATGATTATGTTATATATATACAACTGATGTATTTAATGTCATTATTTTATATAATTTTTCATGCATTGCGGAAAATATAATTTTTAAAAGAGCATTGACCCAGACGGGATTCGAACTCACAACCTTATGATTAGAAGCCCGACAGCTTACCAGTGAGCTAACACAAGGACTTCTGCTAAGGTACTTTTAGCGATGTATAACTGTTCTCAAGAAAATTATGACATTCATACCCACTAGAAACGCTGTTTTTGTTCTACTTTGTATTATTTTAGTATTCAGGCGATAATTATGTTTTATGTCTTAACGTTGAGCATTCTTTTACATATGGAAAGATTCGTTTACATATCTAAATGTTCCATTACGTATGGAGAGCTAAATGACAAACAAACATGAGCTGACATTAATACAAAGTTTCGAAATATTGTGTCATTAAGTATTTCAATCAATGTTGCTTTTTTTCAACACCTGATAACAAGTCTTATTATATTTAATTGAAGAAAAACACATCTGCAAACTTTTTCCCGATTGCAAAGGCTGGCTTGGAGGTTCGAACCTGGTTTACTATTTCCCGAAGATACCCGAAGTTGGACTTTGAAAATTTTTGCCTCAAAACACCAATAAAGAATGCGCTCAACCTTTTTGAGACAAGGTGTACATTTGTAAATTTCATTTATACATTGGTACATTTTTTTGTTTGTAGTACATTTCAATTAATAACGTAGTTTGTTATTACAATCACTATGGAACAGATTTGAACTTTGTGTTCATTATAAAAGAATTTAAATCTGATTGATTGTTTCATCTGATTTCAAATGTTTTTTTTTTTTTTTTTTAGTTTCTCTCTATCGGGCTTAGTTTTTGAGTAACACATACTTCAATCCACAACGTAAAGTTCCTACTGCATTCTAATATAGTGTATTTATACTCACCCAAAATATGTTTGTTGATTCCTCCGGTATTTTACATTAGGAAGGTCCCTTTTTATGTTCTAGCAATAATCCGCCAACATGCTGAAGTTTCTCCTACCATTATAACTACTTTATATGGTTGCCAACTTTCGGAGAAAAATTTCCCCAGGTCCATCACAAACAGCTCTAAGATTGCTAGTAAAGAAGTCTAAGTGAGAATGAAAGAAATGGATTTTGAGATACATATGGCATCCCATTTCCTTGTAGGATTCCAGGGGTTCTCTAAGAAGTCTTTTTAGTTTTCAACTCTGTAGTTATTCTACCAAGAATGTTTTTTGACGATCCTGGCAAAAGATTGCCATGCAGACAACTCTTTTAGATTCAATCAACTTTCATACGCTGGATCGTACAGTAATCTTCGAATGTAGAGATCAATGAAGATGCCTTTGTTTATATTACGTCATTCATTTTATGTAACTTTTTCTGTAAGTACTGGACACCTTCCCCATTACGATCCATCACTTTAACCTTATTTGTGAGTCCCAGCTTAATGTACAATGGAGGCAAAATAATTTATCTAAAGGTCATATGGTTTGTGCGTCACGCACTTCTTTCCAGCTACCCCATTGCTATTTAACCCTCGGATACCCATGATTTTTTTAATCTCCGGATTCCCAACACCGGTAAAGTATACCCTAACATTTTTTTTCAAAATTAGAAACATTCTTTTTGTGGCATCGATAATATTGGCATGTTAGCTTATGTTCTGTTGTACTTTGTTATGTTATGTTGGTTTTGTTACTGTGGGTTAAGTTTATGGAGGTTACATTAGCGAAATGGAATTTTGTACGATATAGAATTGTATCAATTTCGCAATATTTTTGTAGCAGGAAAGGTTTCAATATTGGAATATGAATTCAATATTGCACCGTTATATTGCAGTAGGCTCTAATATTAACTTTTCCTTTTCTATATTTCGTTGACCAAAAATCAAATAATAAAATACTTGAATCAAACATGGTAACATAGATACCTAAGGAGGATACAAATCTACCCCAATTGTAGTTATAGCTACATACGTAAGCAGATCACCTTATAATATAATTGTTATTGAGAAAATAAGTTTCCTTATGATCCGGTCCACAATGTAAAGAACTCTAGTCACTCTCAGGTCTCTGTAACATAAAATAAACAGTAAAACATATGCATGGGGTACATTTGTACCCCCTTGGTTATCCGAAGGTTAACGTACATATTCTTAGAGTTCTTACTGTCCCAGAAGCATAGAAAATAGCAAAACTTTGTGAAATCAAATTGCAGTCCTACCAACAGCACCATAACTTTAAAATCCCCCCAAACATGTCATTTGCACCTATCATAATGTTCCTAGGTATACTGCTCAATAGCAGTTTTGTCATTAGCATAGGCTATGGGAATTGATGCATACAGATTTCCAACGTGAAGAAGAGGTATTTGCATACTTGTTTTAGAATAATCTTTGAAGTGACGCCATGCCGGAAACTACATACCCTGGATTCCAGGATCCCAAGTTCCAACCCTACTGTATTGATGTCAAAATCAGTCTGATTTTTGGACAAATCAAGATCACATATCAGATCATATAATTCCGATTGGTTCATAAGGTGAGCTTTATTGGGTTCTTGGAAAGTGAGGTCTTTTCTTTCTTCATCGTCTGACTACACGTTACATACACGTACATTAATTTCTTCCTCTTCTTCCTTTAAGTTTCATTCGTCAGATGCAACTATAATAGGAAGTCCTTCACGGTAAGGCACTAAGCATATTGCCGATGGAATGTTGGAATAAAAATATACTGTACATATGCAATAGGAATAAACTTAAAATAGTGGCTTATAGAAATTCAACAGTGACCATAATAACGGCAGATGATATGTGGGTGGAGGCGGTTAGAAAATTGAAGCAAGCAACACAACAAAATGAAGTATAGTGCATGAAGGTTAAATGTATATGTATATATATATATATATATATATATATATATATATATATATATATATATATATATATATAGGGTGTAACATAAATGCAAGGCCAAAAGTAACGAGGTGATTATGGATAGCAAAATGAATAAAAATGTTCCTATGAAACATGGGTCTGACGCCGCTTCGTTTCCGAGATACATTGTGTTCAAATATCTTGTCCCTTCAATGACTCACTACGGGTATGTGAATAGAAATGTTTAATATTTCAGGAATAATCCAATCATGTGGAACTATCCCTATGCAAATATATTTACATTAGCATAGAGAATGAAACTAATCAACATTATTGGGTTGCCAATTTTGCCAACCTGGTACAAAGTGTTATGTTTCCACATAGCCTTGCCTTTCGCAAACAAAGCTGAATCTGCCCCATGTTTAAGGATGTTTTAATATCACGTGGACGTATAGTGCTATTTGAATTTTTCTGTCCATAGCTGTGTAGCCTTATTCTAAACATATACAAATAACAACAGACAAGGACATAACAATTACACTGGAACAAAGAGATCATGGAATTAATACGAATTACACCGAACGCCAAAATATGAGATTCTGTTAATGAACGTATGCAGAGTACATTTAAGTTTCGTGTCAAATATCATTCCAAGCTAGGTACCATAATAGACGATATAATAGCAACTAGTAAGTGTTCTGAACGAACATTACATAAAATCGGACTGCAAAGCACTTTTAGCATCGTCATCAAGAGATTGTCTTTACTCAGAGTAATACTGAGTCTCTATATGTTACATCCGGGAACAAATTGTCTAATTATATGCTTAGTAGTGGAAACTGTTGTAAGAAAAAGTTGTGTCTCAGCGAATTCATAGACTTGGACAAGCAATCTGAGATCAGTAAGGTAACGTAAGTAAAGCAAAGGAGACCAAGAGACACTTTGAGCTACTACAGAACTTAAAAATATGTGGTGAGATAAAGCGTTGTTAATGGAAATCAATGAATTGCATCCTATTAATAAGGAATTGATTAATCGTATGTAGGATAATGTAGCATTTAGATACATGTGTATCAAGTAGGGAACTGGACCTTATTAAAAGCATTTTCCAAATCAAATGTACATTTTTACGTTGAACTATGAGCAAAACTTTCCGCGATACTTTTGACATTTATCCTAATTAACGAACAACGTGTTGCGTGTAATCTTTCACATAAATCATTTAGTGAGTATATTAATTTTCTTACGAAATTTACATGAACATAGTTGATGACACTTAATCATGTAAGGTTGTTAATCTAACCACTATCACTTTAAGAATGTATTCTAAAACCCGATGTAGTTCAAATAACAACAGTCACGTCTTAAAATTTAACGTAGCTAGAGTAGCACTAATCCATTGTGCCCAATGAACACTCTCAGCTCTTACCATTTAAAAACTTAAGAACTCAGAACTTAATTCGTTCATCTTACTATTTCGATAGCCACGAATGGCAAAGAAAATGATGCCTCTAGTGATTCTAGTACTACTAACGAGTGACACAATTGACATTATGACGCTTCGATACTCGCCAATGCATTAGAACTGTTTCGGTCAATGACAAGCAAATTCTTCTAAGGACATTTGGAGAGTTTTTATGCGGAAAACAGAACCAATTGTTGCAAAACAAAAAGAAATGTCTAAAATGTGTGTCACTTGTAAATCAATTTTTTCAAGGAATCAATGAACCAACATTTTCTCGATTACTCAGCATGTCCGATTAAAATCATGGAAACATTGCCCCATAGCATAAAAGAATCTATATATAAAAGTTTGAAGTCGAATCATTACTTTAAAATAAATAAAATTACAATCCTTTGTATTAGTTCCTCCTACTTATACACACTACTACTGTAATCTTGTACTTTCACTGACTAGCAATGCACATGTCTCATAGTAGATAGTATTCCCTTCCGTGTATACAGAAAGCGAACGTACTTTTGATCTGACAGATCCAAATTCGATGCCCCGTGGACAACCATGTGGTTCGAATTCCACGTTAAGCCATAGGTCGACGACTGATATACTCTCGCTGCTGAAGAAGACGCTAAACTCCAAATCAACCAAAACAGTAAACATGTTCAAAAAAGAGTGGAATAGGATTATTAAATATTTACCATATTTTTTTTGTAATATTTCAATGCATATTTACAACTTTACTGCATATTTGAGTACACATAGTTTAGTGCATAGTTGCATTTGTAATCAGTCGTTCTTTCAGAAAAAATGGTCCGGGGGGCTCACGTAGTATTCCGAGGGTTCACTTCAGGTACTATTTTATTGATTATTATATTATAGACTTATTATTTTGGTCTCGTCCGGGGGGCAGTGCCTCCCTCAAAAAAAAACATGTCTGGAAGAAACACTGCTTGTAATATCTTGACAGTTTTTAGTACATATCGATTTGAAGTGTAATCATGTTATTACTAACGACTTACAGTTTCCTCACCAAACAGTAAAAGATGTAGGCAAAGATGGCTACTACAAATATTTTTAAAAATAAATCTCTACGTTTAGGTGCCACATAGTATTTCTATCTGTGAATCTGTGCGAAATCGAGTCATTTCGTGTGCAAAAATTATCTATGACAACTATGTGCGAAAATGATCGTGGTTAAGTTAAGGAGAAACGCCTAAGTCTGTACCCATACTGATACATCGAAACGTTTAGAAGAAGTAAAACTGGAACGTCATCAATACAACAAATATTTGTATGGACATAGATCATTTCTGCACAGAAACAATAAATATTCACTCACTATGGCACCTAGTTATTCCCAACCACACGTTATTCCTGCATCAACAAAATTCTGCATCTTCGAAGTTAATCAGCATGAATTCAACGATTTTCAAGTAGGAACACATTATTCATTCCCTAAAAATAAGTCTACAACACTACATTTTCTGTTTTTCTTTAGTAATTAAAAAAAATCACCTGTTATTTTGCTCGAATAAATCATGCTAAACTTTCCGATAATCAATCCAAGGTGTAGATTAAGAATATGGACCACACTTTGAGAAAAGTTCAGAAAATCTATTAATTCACAAATGAGGAATGATATTTAACGATCTTGGGGATAAAACCTGTAACTCATATGTTAACCAAGTATTTTATGTGTACAATTGTAGGCATACTTGTACGAAACAAACACAAATTATATATGACGATTAAAATAAGAGCCTAAATGAAAAAGGATCCTATTAGGTATTATTTTAAACGGACCGAGTGTTTTTGCACAGTATAACAAACCTGTATTTTAAGTTTACAAGTGTAGCATTAATACTGTGAAGCTATTATAAGTGCTACAGGAAATCGTATCACTGCGAAATCCACACTTTGGTACTTGTTAATGCAACATTCAAGCATTACCCTAGCCTAAGCTATCCTACTCTATTCTACTAATATTTACTAACCTAACCTACCCTACCCAGATAATTTAACCTAACATATTATGCTATTGCGTATCTTAGTTTTAGCTGTGTTTTGTAACTTATTAGTACTTGGTAGTATAGTATAGAAACGATCAGGTAGGTTATAAAGTTAGGAAGAATCAAAATGATCTTACTAATAAATCGTATAATTCATATCGGAAGTAAGAAGAGTTAATACCTCGTTTAGTATAAGATCTTCATTTGTAGCTGCATAATCAGAATTTACATGATAATTATAAAACAACAGCATGAATATGAAAGAATGAAATACACTTCTGAATGGTTACCTATCTCACGGGAGACTTCCGCGTTTATATGAACTACTCATTTCAATACTTTACATAACAAATATATAAGGAAAACTTACAAAATGAGAGTTGCACAACCTTGGAGTTTCAAGCCCATTCTAACGAGTTGAGTTGAGTTGATTTTAGTTTAGCGTCCCTTTCAGCAGCGAGGCTATATGAGACGTGGACCTACTGATTAACGTGGAATCCGAACCACATGAGCTCCCGCCGGGAATCGAACCTGGGTCTCTCACGCCACAGGCGCGTACGCTAACCGCTTAGCCATTCTGGCTAGTGTATAGCCCGCTCCCCCCAGTTCTTTGTCACCGGAACTGGAAGAGTCACTACTACTACTTATATTGAGAACAGAACCCAACCAACCCCTGCGGGGCTTCTAACCCGTTCCTACTACTACTACTATTGCTACTAACTACCACTACTACTACTACCGCTACTACTACTACTTATACTATAACTTCCTTACCACAGGATTTACATCTTAAATCTTTATAACATGCGGTTCCGATTCATTATGAACTAGTATGAATCGTTAGAATCATTATGATTCGTTAAAAATCACTGGGGGGAGCGGGCTATACTCAATCCGCCATTCTAACGACGTCTTACAGTACTTGCGTTCTATCTTGGCACACTTCCCACTAATGCACTTGGTTGGGCTTTAACGTATTTTGTGCTAGCATTCACGTGAACGTTTTAATCCGGTTCCAGATCCAATTATCTACCTTGCAGGTGACTTTTTAAAGAAAGTCTCAGCCTTAAGGCTCAATTGACTACTTCACTAATTTTGTTTTAAAAAATTTTGATAAAAATTAAATATATAATTAGGCGCGTTCAAACACGGACAATTTATTCTGTTCTAGGTAGAATTGTTTTCACACTAATTTTTAAAAATTAATGGTGGGGGGGTAAGGGAGCCGGAAAAATGAATTATGTATAAAGTAAAATTGTTTTCAAAATTTAAATTGAAATAATTAAACTACATAACGCTCCAATACTTAACAAACCTGTCACCATCTTGATCCCCTCAACGTTTTAATCCAGTAGATGTGTTATTGGTTTTGTCGTGTGGGTAAGGTTAGTTATCAGCCTGCCCATCAAGTGAGGCCATTGCTATCTGGCGGGTATATCAAGTGATTAGTTGCCACACGCAAACAAATGTGTTACTATAATTTGTAACTAGTGTTGCTTTTTGTTATGTTTCCTAGCGAATTGTAGTTCTCAAGCTAACTGTGGCGTGGTAGCAACATGTATCAGATTTATCTTCTAGGCCAGAAGTGATAAGAAAAAACAAACGTATTCTAGACCAATGAATGACTGTGATCTCTAGCTCCTAACGTCAACTGCCAACTAACTTCTAACTTGCTTACTTATTAGTCAGGAGGTTTATGAAGTTGAAATTCATGTTTTCACTTGTGTGTGTTTCTTTCTGTTTTCAATTTCTTATTTTTGGATGATTTTGACTTGACTTTGTTGATTCTGACTTTGAGAAAGTGAGATTGTTTATTTTCATTTCTGGAAATATACTAACTTCGATTACTACAAATCTTATAATTTTTATACAGCTTAATACGCCTAAATAATTTACATTACAGTTATTCTACCAACCTCACCTACAATTTCGTTCAATATGAAGCGGATTTTTAATTTGTAGTAAAATAGACAAAATATTAATTGAAATGCCACCATTAAATATCAGATACGAAATTCCGGAGTTTCTTAAAATAAAATAATAATAATAACAGTTTTGCTTTACTCGCCAACACGGTGAAAAAGAAGAAGAAGAATCCTGTTTAAATTTTCACCATAATGGCGAAATCGGAGAAATATATAATTTATATAAGGAACGCCGTCATATGTGTATTCTTAATTTTGGCTCTTTTTGTATTCATATGTAAGTACGATTTTCTCTAGTTTATGCCTGAACTTAGTTAGGTGCAAATTAAGGATAGTTTGTCAAATTAAAAAATAAACATTTTCCTTTCAATGTCTTCCATTAAATGATTAACTAGGACGCTTTGGACTGTTATTATCCTGGCATATGACAAAATAATTGCATACAGATTGATAATATGCGTGAAAAATCATATGTTTTGGAAATAATTACATGATATTCTGTTATATGTAATTATCTCATCATGGAAATTCACCATGCAGAAATTCTCTCGTGGTGCCTTAGAAGCTAGTTTCATAATTTAGCTTTTTTTTCATGGCTGCAGATTTACTTTACGAGGAATTCCCCTACTGGCAGAAAAATATGTACGAACGTATGACTAAAAACTGCTCTGAAAAAAAAAAAAAAAGCAAACTTGTGCTAGTTCTTTACTAAAAGTGAGAATACTAGTTTTGCGAGGGTTTGAGTGTAGCCCGCTCCCCCCAGTGACTTTTAACGAATCATAGTTATTCTAACGATTCATATTCATAATGAATCGGTATCGCATGTTATAAAGATTTAAGATGTAAATCTTGTGGTAAGGAAGCTTTAGTATAAGTAGTGGTAGTAGTAGGGTATAGTAGTAGTAGTAGCGGTAGTAGTAGTAGTAGTAGCAGTAGTAGTAGTAGTAGCAGTAGTAGTAGTAGTAGTAGTAGTAGTAGCAACGGGTTAGAAGCCCCGCAGGGGTTATTCGGTTCTGTTCTCGATATAAGTAGTAGGTAGCAGTAATAGGAGAAGTAGTAGTAGTAATAGCGATAGTAGTAGTAGTAGCAGCAGCAACAGCAGTAGTAGTAGTAGCAGCAGCAGTAACAGTAGTAGTGACTCTTCCAATTCCACTGACAAAGAACTAGGGGGAGCTGGCGATACACAAGCCTTTGCGAGTTAGGACAGACGCGCAGGAAGCTGGCCCAAACGGTAGCATGTGGTTAGCACGCATGAAGCATGCGCGTCAGGAACGGAGGATATGTGTTTATAAGAGGATAAGGCAAGAAAACACAATCCAACTTATGTTAGGAAGCAGACTAAAAGCAAGAATGTTATCTAACCGAGTCACGCAGGAGCGTAGCATTGATCTGCACAGAGGTGAATCGCAGGGAAGTGGGCAACGAGAAGTATGCTCATAAACGAGAATAGTGCAAAAATACTTAATATTACGAAAACTTCATATGTTGGACCACTCGCAATGGTTTCACACTTATAACCTTAAAGTTTAAAAGTAAATACAGGTTTCATTCAACGTGCAGAAATACTCCACCGGTGAAAATTAGTATATCACACAGTCGCCTTTGATATGCAGTTGTTCCTCTTAAAACTAGGTCTAATATAGCCTTCGCAATGGTTTCACACTTGTACAAACGAAATACTGGCTTCATACATATCTTTGACGTATTTGCTTATGGCTAAAATTAAGTTCGTTAGGTACTGTATTTTGTTGTATATTCATGATCAAAAGTTTCTTGTTTACAGTATATTAAATTTTCATATACACATAATTTCATGTCTTTTATTTAAAACCGCTTCAAAAATGCCTCTTCGGACCATAAACAATTATGTAGTTATCAGAGACGTAATTTGAAACCTTCTCAGGGAACCCTTCTAACTAGACGAAGAAATATTTACTTTTATATTTTTTAAACCATTCAAATGCGTGTATATTCATTTCAATTAAGGCATCGTACACCCAAATTTTACTTTTCAAGCTGCAGTAAAACCAATCTTGCCTTCCCTCACTGTGTTATCATATCCGTATCACTCAGTTGAAATTTGTCGAGTATTTGCAGGGTCTTAGCCAGGCTCGAAGAACTGGCCAGAGCAAGAGGGCAGGAATTCCTGCCGGGGCCCTCTCTCTCTCTCTCTCTCTCTCTCTATATATATATATATATATATATATATATATATATATATATATATATATATATATATACAGTGTGTCCGTAAAATCGCGCAACCCAAAGTTTGAATGCGTATATCTTTTGATCTAAAAATGATAAAGACTTGGGATTTGAAGCAAATGTAAGCATGTTATACGTAGATATTTTCAAGATCACGACCAATGCTGGAACTTGTAGCGTTTCAGTATAGTAACGAAAGAAATTCCCGTAAGTGTAAAATAAATAATGTGGAAAATGAAGCAAATCAATATTCAGTTGCAGAAAACTGATTTCTTGAGGGCGAATTCCTGTGTATATGTACAGTATGCATCAACATTTATCCATTGGTGGGAAAATGTGACAAGGTCGATGCAGTGTTGCCATATAAAAAGACTAGTTAATACAAGTCCGTAAAATGGGTGTTTTTTTGACAGAAACCCGGCCCATGGTAACAGGATTGTCGTAAAATTATTGTAACAGGTGTGTTTGTATACTACCTAGTTTGTATACTTTGTGAGAGTCCTACATGCTACATGCGAAGGGAAGATGAGGCTCTCCAAGTAAGGCCACTGCCGGGGACCTATACTTTCCAGTTCGAGACTGGTGTCACCCTCAACCAATTCTACTAATTTCTTTTCATCTCCGACCAGAGTCTGAAATAAATCTTTTGTATTGAGGTCCTTAATACGTACGCAAAATTTGTCGATGTTTCGTTCAGTGTAATACCCTACAATCAGTTCCACTGATTACTTTAAATTGGCTATATATCTGTAATTAGCCATTTCCCACCAAATTCGCAGATAAACATTTTCTTGTATTGAAGTCTATAACACATACGTGAAAATTGTGAGTTTATTCCCCGAACACGCTATATAAACATGAATATGACAATGTTTGACAGCGATCTCATCGTTGACAACTACACAGATTTTGATAATTTTGTACTAGACCTGACTAAGACCTGACTTAGGTTTTCAATGTGTTACTTTCGTTGACATGCGTATCCTTAGTGAAGAGTATAGGGGTTAACATTTACGGGAAGAATTGGAAAGTCCATGGTATATGTAAAGTTTGTGAAATGAACCTTGTAATTAGAACTCAGTTATCAAATTTAAAAAATGCATTTGCTAACGGAGGTAAATGAGACGAAAATGTTTTACTCAGAATAGAGTCCTACATGAGTCATTCAAGTTAGGAAGATGAAATTCGTATGTGTCCAGAGTATCTCAAAATATCAAAATGGCAAAGAGATCTTTTGAGTTCTTGTTTCGCTTGGAAAGCGACGTTGTCTATTATTTGTACCTACACGGGAATACGGCTGAAAACGTCGAAATGCATTTTCGACTATACTTAATACCTAACTGTAGGAAGGTTTTCAATCATCACTGCAATTGAAAAGGTGTTCTAAGGGATGTGAGTTCACATTTATTGGAAAAAATGAAGTATATCACAAGCCTGTCAAGTTCTTATCGTAATAAAATCCTCGTTACAAATAAGTGGATATTTGAACTAAGTTCTTCAAAATTACGCTTTTAGATGACTCTCGTTTATTTTTATTTATTTATTTATTTTTACATTTAAAATCGACATAGTCTGTTTTTTGTGGTGAGATCGCGAAAAACTGTTTACCCTTTTGAAACGAATGTTGGAACATAGAAGCATTTTGATCTTGTCCCATTGATTATCAGGTGTCCTGGGAGAGTAGGAGACTTTAAACGATATGACAAAATTAGCTACAGTACGTTATGGTTTTCATAAGTACACTTTCAGCGAAATGCATATTAACTTCTATATAGAAGAGGCTTCCTGACATAGCACTGATAGCGGAGAACGAAAAGGACCTGCAGGAAGCACTTTCAAACTTGAACGACCAACTGGAAAAAACATGCAAACTGAAGATAAATAAGAAGAAAACCAAAGTGATAAAGTGAACAAGAGCAGGACAGGAAGGGGCAAACCTATGGATAGATGGAGAGAAAATTGAAGACGTTAAGACGTTCCCCTATTTAGGAACTCTAATATCCTCGGACGGAAGGAGTGAAAAAGACGTAAGTTCCAGAATCGTAACGTAGGCTAAACAAGCATTCAATAGGAAAAGAGGACTGCTAACATCAAGAAATGTGTCGTTGGACGTTCGAAAACTATTTATTAAGACCCTAGTATGAAGCGTGGCGTTTTATGGATCGGAGACGTGGACAATGAAAAAAAGCTGAAAGTATTTGAAATGCGGTGTTGGCACAGAGTGCTGCGCATATCATGGAGCGAAAGTAAAAGGAACGAAGACGTACTAAAGGAAGCTAATGAAGGACGATAGATCATGAAGATAATAGGAAAAAGAAGAAACAACATACTAGGCCATCTTATTCACACTCCGATTGCATCACTGTGCTGATAGAAGGAAAGGCAGAAGGAAAACCAGGAAGAGGAAAAACAAGGATAGAATGTCTAGATGCAGTTACAAAGAAGAGACCTTATGAAAATATAAAACAGCTTTTCCCCAAGGGAGAGAAAAGTTTTAAAATTTCCGTGTTGCCCGTCAACCTATGATTGAGGTGAACAAGAAGAAGAAAGCGGTAGTAAGGGTATATATGAAGGACAGTTATTTCAGGTAGTAATAAAAATTAAAATTATTTTGGATAATTTTATTTTGGATAGAATAAAATGTTTGAAGCATTGGAAGTGCAATTTAAATATACTTATCCACTACCTCGATCTGGATTTGTATAATGTTATGTAAATCCTAAGGAGAGAAGATGGGAAGTCGTAATTTATGCAAAAAAATTTAGAATGCCATCAACAAGAAAACAACAATCATTTTAACCCATATATGCCTTCTTCTTTTATGTTTTGTGTTTTGATTTATTTTGGAAAATAGATATTGTTAGTGAATTTAGTGTCATTTCTTTTTGCTGATCTCCCATTGGCTAATTATAATACGGAGTCAAAAACGACCCGGGGGTAAATATAATCTTTAGCAATAAGAAAGTACATAAGTGGATCGTTTTCGACCCGGGCGGGCTTATATAGATTAAATATTTTCCACAAATATGCCATTTTCAGCAGTGTTGCAAACTTTATCAATGTTTATTATATATCCGGAAGAGTTTGAGGTATCGAACTGTTGCAAACGACAAAATAATTTATACGTTCATTGCCAACTATACATGTTACTAGATATGGTACTTATCTAAGATTTTTTGGAAACAAAGCCTTTCAAACAAATTTTTAATCCCTTGTAACTTCGTTATTAGACCTCTATGCATTCGAAACAAGTCATACCATGATTATGGCATCCGACCCTAAGGTACTTTTAATGTACATTATCTTGTGCATTTCCGTTGTATTGTATGCGTGATAGAGACTACAAAACTTTGCGTGTTTTTGATACTATAACATCCTTAGTTCGCAATACCAAATAAGTGTTGTACTTCATTTTATGTTTTCGTTTGACATGTTGATTCGAAGTGTGTAATAATCTGACATAGTTCCATTTGAAAAAAATATGACTTTATATTGGCTGAAGCACTGTTCGTTGGATGTTTCTGTTTAACATCTGCAAAGATGTCTCCCGTCTTATAGGTTCGTCGTGCAAAGTTCCGTTTCCCCCCCTCTTTTGGTTTCTCCGTTAGACGATTAGACATTATAAATGATACACCCTGCATATTAGCTTTATTTCTAATTCTGATATCGTTTTTCTTCCTTCTTTTTCTTTGTCAGTCATTATTATAATTTTCCATAATCTGTGTGAATATTTAATTATGTTAATTATTTTTTTAAGGAGCGAATCATAATTCAATGATTTTCCAGTGCTCGTCATTCATGCCTATTTGTGATACAAACTTAGAATTGGCGGAATTGTAGATTCACCCGTGATTAGCTGTTTAGAATTTTTTATTGATAGGTATATTTTTATTATATAAAGTTTACTTATATTATTCAAAAAATACCTATTGATACATTATATTGATAATTATAATGATATATCATTATATATGTATGTTATTTTTAACATTGTTTTTAGGTTTAAAATACTGTTAAAAATTCTAATAATATTTATATTATATAAAAATTTTAGATCCCGTAACAATTCCAGAGATAACGGAAATATACAAAATGATGTACAAAGAATCAATGCATTACATTGTATACGAAATTCCAGATAACACTGTGATGTGCAATGTGATATAATTCATTGCACATCACAGTGTTACACGTGATGTAACGTTCATATAACAGTACTTGATGGTAGATGTGGCTAAAGTGGAATGGATTAACTATTTAAGATAAAAAAAAACTTCTTCCATAAGAGGAGCAGAGGGGGAATGATTTAAAAATACAAGCTGCGTTTCCCCGCTGAATTGCTAAACTGACTCTCTGTATTAAAAATTGTTTACTCCGCGGATGTCCTGTTTTCACAACCAGCTGTGAACCAATTTGTTTCACTAGATTCTTTGCCTCTTCGCTGATAACACCCATTGTTTCAACAGCAAAGGGAATGAAAAAATGGTCCTCTTTTAAGCTTTTATATTTGAAACGTTTTCGTCTGCACGCTGTTTCTGCCGCACTTCCAGCTTCCTTAGATGTTGATACGATATGAGAAGCTGCAAAAGTATCAACACAAGTGACATCCCACACTAGACATTGCCCATTTTCCCAGGGGATTAACGTAATGCCACCTGGTCTTTTCCCATCATGCCTTTGATAAACCTGATGGTTGTAAATTGAAGGCACATCTATGCAGGCCAAAGCACGCTTTAGGATAGGCCTATCGTTTAATTCAGCGTGACGGGACACTCTGCCTGCGCTTTTGGGACAGCTCAATGGATGCAAACACTTCATTGACTTGCTCCCGACAAATGCATGTCAATTTTTTACACATGTTCATGCTAAGGCGTAGAGCAACACAAAGACGAAGAGAATTGTTATCCATGAAAGTTCCAATATTTCTCGATGGAATTGATTGCAACCATGCGTCAGATTCTTTTTCTTGTAAGGCCTTAAAACGAGCTACCGGTACGTCAAATACATTATCCAAAAATAACTCTTGTTCAATAATTGATTTTAAGATTATTTTGTCCCAGCTTTTCTGTACTTCCAATGTGGATGGTATATGTTGTCCAAATAAGAACTTCCATATGTCAATTTCCTCTATCAAGTGATGAATGACCACATCATCAACGGGAATGTTAAGGATGTTGAAGATGAGTGGTCTCACCCCATAACACGAGGAAACAAATAGAATACATTTTCGTAATTACTATGTGGAATATTAAGCATGTGAATTTTGGGACTTTCCATTGTTGACAACTTTGACTTTGTTGTTTGCTTTATGTTCTTGTTTCTATTATAAATGTAAACTGAAAATGAAATACGTGCTAGGTGCCAAAAATGAAAAAGTTCGGTTTAACGTCAAAACGTGGGCTATGTGCCTAACACTGTTCAGTGTAAAACGGACATCTAATATTCACTGTGGAAGTAGTTCAAATAATCGCCAGAAGAATGCGCGTGAGTCTATGTCCGACAAAGTTCTGAAGTAAAATCTGGGTTTTTTTACTCATTTTCATTTTGGCACAAAGCCAAGGGCGCCGATCCTGATGTGGACCCCCTTATAGTATTAAGAATATACAATATTTGACATAATTTGAATGCAATTTGTCTTAAAAATCCTCATATATGCCTTCTGCATCTGAATGGGGGGGGAGCAAATTTACAGAGAAATCGGCGCCCTTGCACATGTCAGTCTACAAATGTTTTGTTATGAACTATTCTGTAAATAATATATTTAATACAATTCGTTCCTTCCATAGTTGCACTTTCCGCTTATTACGCTATATATATTTGATCGAGCTTTTATTTCTCTGTTTTTACGAATAATATCTTTATAATTGCTTTTACTTTAAAAGTTCTTCTATCGTTGATTAGTCATTAGTCATTAATCTTCTGTCTCTGTCACAAAACTCCTGCTGCTATTATTTACATTGAACTTCAAATAGATCAAAACTAGAGGCAGCTTGTGTGGGTGAAAAAAAAAGTAAAATATTATGGCTTGAAACTAAGGGAAGCATCCTTACCTAATACAATTGTTGTATAATAAACAGAGCCGTAGCTAGAGATTTCGGCGCCCGGGACAAAGTAGAATTCGGCGCCCCCTACACTCACCACACCAAGCTTTTTGGTCTTTCCTTCTTTCTTTGTGCGTATAAGAGAAGTTGCTTTTGTTGTTACGTTATGCTGATTTCTTTTATCAAGTTTATTGGACAGACTATTGCAATAGTCAGAAGAGATCATTATGTATTCTTTTACAAGTAAGAGCTGTTTTCAAGAGCAAGGGCGCCCATCAAGGGGGGCAAGGTGGGGCGCTCGCCCCCCTAGAGGAAATTGTATTTCAGGATATCGAAAACCCAATAGAATTTTTACATTATTTACAGCAAAATATGAAACTATATTTGAAACGTCGTTTATACTTGCATCCCCCCCCCCCTTGGAGCTAGAAAGATGGAACAAACACCACTCGCAAGTTCTGGTACAACTGAACACAAACAAAAGTCCACCTAATTGCAGCACCATGCATAGTTTTGGAGACATAGCATGAAACATAATCCAAACATTTAGAATTTTCCGGCTACGACCATCGTCACACACTTGCTTTCTTATAATTTTTACCATGTTCTCACTTTTTTATCCTTGTAATATCAGTCATTATTTTCTTGCAAAACTTTATTCACATACAGAATTACTTTGTGGCATAAGCAACAATTTTTAGCACTTTGCCCTCCTGAAATATTACGCCCCAAAATTGGCATCAAAATCACAAACTTCTACATTCGTACCCCCATAAATCTACGGTGTCAGTAGTATCATAGCCGTGGATATTTCTGCAGACTATTTACATGCAGTATTATTCAGCACCAAACATATGAACCTCTCACTTTATGCCATTCCAAAATACAGCCCTTAAAAATGTAATTTTCTGCAGTTTTTCTGGTGATTTCATCTATTGTTTTGCAACTCTGCATATTTATTTAGACGCAAAACTTTATGTTTTCCGTGTACCTCAGTCCCTCCTCTAAATATTGGTTTTTGTTTGGCGTTCGTCTGATTGATACGTCGTGAGCAACTTTAGCTTTCGTAAACGCTTGCAAATGCAAAAATTGGCATTCCACCGACAACAAAGATGGCCGCCATTTAGGAACACTTGTACATACGACAACATGAATGATGTTATTGACCTTCCCATACACACGGCTCGTCACACTCAATTTTTAATAATTTTCGGAGGTGGTCGAGGAACCTTTTTCACCATTTTTGGACCACTTCAGATGGATTGACCAGTAATTGTAAACTTTTGTAATTTTATTCTGTATGTGACCACGCAAATAGCATTTTAATTTCGATTATTTTAATATCAGTATTTAAGTGGGCTGAATATGTTAATGATAGACTCTTAGGGTCGCTGATATGATATTATTGCTTTACATGTACATACCCCAGCAGAAGATAAGTATGACGATATAAAAGACATTTTTTAAGAAGAAGTATCACGGGTATTCGACCAAGTCCCGCGATAATATACGAAAATTCTAGTAGAGGATTTAAATGCGAAAGTAGGGCGACAGGATATTTTCAAACCGGTTATAGGTAAAGAAAGTCTGCATAAAGAAAGTAATGACAACGGCATTAGTTTCGTGAACTTTGGAACATCTTATCGTGAAGAGTACAAAATTCCCACATCGCGACGTTCATAAATACACATGGACCTCGCCAGATTGAAGAACACACAATCAAATTAATCACGTTTTAGTAGATAGAAGACAGTGTAGCATAATTGATGTTCGGTCGTTCAGAGGACCCGACTGTGACATTGATCACTATCTAGTAGCAGCGATAACCATAGAGACAGATTATCGTTGAATAAAGAGAATATTCAACATCTGAAAACGAAGAGGTTTAGTTTTAAAAAATTAGAGGAGAACCAGGCACGAGGGGTATACCGGATTGAAGTGAAATAAATTCTCGTTTTTAGAAGGTTTTGTGAGCAGTAATGTTGAGGATACTTGGGTTTCAAATTAGAGATCGCATTAAAATTTCAGCAAGAGAAAACTTGGGGCACGCGGAAATACGTAGGAACAAATTATGGTTCGACGAGGAATGCATCAAACTAACGGAGAAGGAAAAATAGGTCACACTGCGTTGGCTCAAAATCCGAACGATATAACTAATCTAAATTTCGTTGACATCAGACGGGAAACTTCGAAAATATTTAGAAGAGACAATCGCGAGTTTCTGAAAGCTTAAATTAATGAACTTGAAGGTAATAGTAAAAGAAAAAATTCGAGATATGATCAAGAGCTTCAACGAATTTAAGACAGGGTATCAACCTCGCGCGTATATATTAAAGAGAGACGACGGAACAATTCTTACTAATACAGATAGCATCCTAAATAGGTGGAAAGATTTCTTTAACGATTTGCTTAACGCTGCCGAAAAGTAATGTTCGTGGGAAAAGGGAAATGCACACAGCAGAACCATATACTCTTATTCCGGAGCATAGCCGAGCAGAAGTAGAAATCGCTATAAACAAATTATTGAAAGCCAAATCTCCAGGTGTAGACGAAATTTCAACTGAGTTAATTTTAGCTGAAGGCGAAACATTATGGAGCAAGATACACAAACTCGTTCTCTTTATTTGGAACGAGAAAAAAATTGCAACAAGAGTGGAAAGAATCAATCATTGTTCCAATTCACAAGAACTGCGACAAAGCGGATTGTAATAATTATGGAGGCATTCCTCTTGGGTTAACACCCTATAAAATCCTCTCAAACATTTTATTAACAAGAGTAATCACATACGCGGATAAAATGAGATTATCATTGTGGATTTAGACGAAATCAATCAACTATGGACCAGATATTTACCATTTGACAAATACTCAAAGGAAAATCGCAATACAATATCCCGGTACATCAATTATTTATTGATTTCAGAAAGGCTTATGATTCTATTAGGAGATAAATATTATAAGTAATACAACATTCTTACAAAATTTGGAATACAGAAAAAGCTAGTTAGATTAATTAAGGTGTGTTTAAACGAATCCCAAAGTAAAGTCCGAGGAGGAAAATTGTTGTCCACGAGATTTTTCATCGAGAATGGTCTAAATCAAGGAAATGCGTTGTCAACATTATTATTCAACTTTATCCTAGAGTATTCTATAAGGAAAATCAAAGATAGCAACCAAGGCCAATGGTATTCACCGGGTTATGGCGCATGCTGGTGATGTAAATCTCCTAGGAGATAATAGGAGAGCAATAGAAAGAAATGCAGAGACAATATTAAATACTTGCAGGTTTAGAAATACAGAAAAAACTAAATACATGGAAGTTCGCTGGGGTCGTAATACTGCAAATTATGAATGCGTCAAAGTATCCAAAAATATCTTCCATAAAGTGGATACTTTCAAGAAATTAAAAGTCGACTGAAAGCAGGTAATTCGTGTTGTTATTCAGTTCAAAATCTTTTGTCGACGCGACATCTGTCGAGGAATTTGAAGCTCAAAATATATAGAACAATAATAATGCGTCTTGTTCTGTATTGTTGCTAAACATACTCGCTTATTTTAAGGAAAGAACGCAAATTGAAAGTATTTGAGAATAAAATCATGTGACAAATCTTCGAACCCACGGGGAAGGCAATCGGGAATGGCGGAAGTTTCATAACGAGGAACTGCATAATTTACATCCTTTACCAAAAATTATTAGAGTCGTCAAATCTAGGAGGCTCGGGTGGGCAGGTCATGTAGCCAGAATGAAACAAAACAGGATTTTTTTAAAGGTTCTGACTGGAAATTTAACCGGAGAACGTCTATTAGGAAGACCTAGACGCAGATAGAAGACAATATAAAGATGGATCTCGCAGAAATAGGAATACAAAGTAGAAACTGGATTTAGTTAGATAAGGACAAGTCATTGGAGAGGTTTTATGAACGTGACATTGACCCTCCGGGTTCTATAAGCCATAGAGTTAGTTAGTGAGTTCTTTTAAGGTAAAAATATTTTGTGAAATATATCGGAAACTCAGAAGTAGATAGATAAAACACAGCACATCTGACACGTATGCACAGAAAACATATCCTGGCGATACAACTAGTTGAGGGAAAAATGCTCCCAATAAATTCCTTCAAATTGGAAGCATTTCATATGTCAACGGAATAAAAAAAAGCGCTGCCAGTGATTAGTCTTTGAAACTGACGGGTTACAGTTCTGCCATTTTACGCCCTTCTCAACGATTTGAATATGTTATTATTCCCCTTGTTTACCTTCATCTTATATATAAAAGAGAACGTACAAATCCTTTGTTAGCTCATCACGCTAATACGGCTGAACCAATTTCTTTCATTTTTGGGGGGTTATTAAGATTTGGACCCTAGATGGTTTTTATCATATCACTTTAATTTTCAATTACCAGTGTCTTGAGATAATTGACCATTCAAGTGTCCATAACGTACAAATCCTTTGTTAGCTCATCATAGCTAAATCTAACCGTATTTATATGCAACCCACATGACCGTGTCACTCGGCGGGTTAACATAAATGACAGGCGATATAATGTTAACATTTACTCCAATCTTCTATGGTTTTTATCATATCACTTGAAAGCGATAAAGTAAAAATTATCTAAGTAACAAAGTTTATTGCGTTCCGGGGTGACCCCAGCGAAGCGGGGTGAACGCTGCTAGTTTTTAATATTTCCGCTTAAAGAGCAGCTTGCGTGTGTGTGTCTTCATTACTCTCATTTTCATACCTTCATTCTCATCATCGTGATTAATCCGATTGGTTAGAAAAGCGTGATTAACCATCATCATCACAACGCCAAACACTTATTTGAGACTTTGACCGTTTCCGATCTTGAAAACGGTCCTGCGCACATTACAAGTCATTAATCTACACCTTGTATATCATATCATTATTAACAAATCATATATAATAACTTTCTTTAAGGGGGCAGACTACTAAATATTTTTGAAAAACTAATAATTTTTCTTTTGCCAGTTTTTCGAAAGTGGAAAAAGGTAATAAAATGTAACTTACCACAATAATATATAATGTTATTCTACACCCGAAAATATGAATCGGAAGAATTTTCAGTGTTGCCATCCATAGAAATTACAGTGTGACCAGAATTTGAATTGCTCAAAAATCTAGGTAAGGGCAGCGACTAAAAAAATGAACTCAACGGTAATTGATGACTTATCATGCTGTCTATGTTTCTTGTTTACTTATTTTTTAAATAATGTTTTTATTTATTTTGTAATAACATTTATTTTGTAATAATTTATGTAAGTTTTATAAAATAAATAGAAATATTATTTAAAAAGTAGTAAACAAGAAACCTAGACAGTATGATAAGTCATCAATTACCATTGAGTTCATTTTTCTAGTCGCTGCCCTTACCTAGGTTTTTGAGCAATTCAAATTCTGGTCACACTGTAATTTCTATGGATGGCAACACTAAAAATTCTTCCGATTCGTATTTTCGGGTGTAGAATAACATTATCTATTATTGCGGTAAGTTACATTCTATTACATCTTTCCACTTACGAAAAACGAGCAAAAGAAAAATTATTAGTTTTTCGAAAATATTTAGTAGTCTGCCGCCTTAAGTAATAAGTAAAAATTTGTTGTGACTGTTCTTGAAAATGAAGGGTTGCGAGCGGAGCGAGCAAGAAAATTTTTAACAAATGTACTTCTTTGCAAACCGATAATATTGATTTAATAGGGGCGCCGATTCTTTTACGGGGCTCCGCGTAGTTTACTCTTTTCCAACATCTTTTCTTTCTTCTTCCTCGTTCGGTGCACCCTTGCTATCTGCGCCCGGGTCAACCTCCCCGCTCGCCCCTCCCTAGCTACGGCTCTGATAAAAAATATCGGTTACTTCATTAGCTAACTTTTCCTCTCTTGAATTTAAATGATAAAACAAATTTTTAACGGTATGATACACCTAACGATCCACCTCTGACCAACACTTAAATGTATCCACATTCCTGAAGTAAGTGGACCCATGACACACTTCTTTACACCAATTTCTTTATGTTGCTGTAGAAGGTAAACATATGCTAAGCTATTGGATCGGGACAGAGTAATACGTTAGAATGGGGGTCATTTAACAATTGCAATCAAATTAACTTCTCATGACCTTAAGAACGAACCTAAAACAAAAAACTCAATTTTCGGAGAACACACAGTTTAACATTGGCAAAGAGTCAACAGTTTATCGTCCACAACTCGATGATCGTTCATATTTTAGGAAAACTTCAACATTGAAAACCATCCAGTATATAATGCACTAGTTCTCGGCTGTTTCGGAAATTCTGTAACAGGCTTAATAAGTGAATTCAGGCTTGTTATTTGGCAAAACATGTTGAAACCATTGAATATAGCTTAAGAGTAATCAACAATGGATGGAATGAACAAAACAGATCTAATCAAGTGTATTCAAGAGATCTTCGATGAAGCAGCAAACTCAGAGCCTGAAAATCTCCTGCTACTTAAACAATGGAGTCCGTTCATGATACAAAACGGGTATAAGCGTGACGCTAGCAGCTGATAAAATAGTCATTGTTGAGAATCTGCCTGCTAGTAGAACTAATACGGCTAGACTAACGTAACCGTTGGGGGATTTTGGATTTTGACTGTAAAAGAATTATATGAAGTCACCTCAGTACCATTTGAAATTTGTAATAAAATACGAATATATCTGTAAATTCCAAAGAGACAATGGAACTATTCTTCAGTCAATCTGGCACGACCAATTTAGTCCATCCCGCTACATTGGCTTGTTCAATATGCTTACTACAAACCTAAATATCGAACACATGACGAGCATATCCACTACGAAAGCCTCGTGAAGTTTGGTTCAGATTAGCTTCACAAACTGGATTCCGGTTAGTTTCAGGCACTGCATCGACGAAAATGACTTTTTAACTAAATTTGGAATGCAATTTATTCTAAATCATTAAATAATAGTTTTCCGATATCCATTCAATAAATTTATAGTTTGTTATCATGATTCAAATGTGAAGCCAATGGTTCTGTACTCGTTTCCTGTGATTAATATTTCTTATCCAAAGTTTCAGTTTCTTAGCTCCCCATATTTTTTTAGGTCAAATCGAAAGCTCATTATGAGTTCTTTTCGATTGCAATTATGAAATCAGCCCCATTCTGACCTATTACTCCGCCCGGTCCAGAGTAAGTGTAATTATTGTTATTCGCCCCACAATTTAAAGTAAATTACTTCTTTTACAGGGTTCATATGGAGAAGCGGCTATGGAGCGAAATTATTAAAGGACAAACGCATGCCAGGCTATGACATTCTTCCGGAATCATGTCCTAATAAGGGTAGTAACTTGAAGGCTGCAATTTTTGTTATGTCAGATCCATGCCATGCAGGCGAACGATACATTATTCGCAAAACTTGGGCTAATAAAAATAATATATCTACAACAATTCAGGTATTTTTTGTTGTTGGAAATCCTGACAAAGATTGTTTAGATTCTTTCGAGGATGTTTCAAGTTTCATACAAGTAGAAAGCAAATATTTACATGACATCATACAGGGACGTTTTGTGGATGATCAGAATCATGTAACAGTGAAAACATTTTCTATGTTGAAATGGGTTCACAAATACTGCCCTAATGTACCACTTGTGATGAAAGTGACTGATCATACGTATATCAAAAATATCAGTCACTTGATCAAGACATATGGACATGAAAACTTTACAATATTTGGAGATGAAATGAATCGTAAAGACGAAGATTCTAAGTATAACATATCTGAAACTCAACAAAAACGAAATATATTCGCACTACATGTTGAAAGCCCGTTGTATATGATAACACGAAATATAGTTGAAGAGCTATATAATGCTGCAGTTGACAGAGATTTCTTTGAGACAGACGTGCTTTTACATTTACGTGCTCTAGCACACCCGATCATTATTTCTTTAGAAAGAGCACAAATAGTTCCCTTGCAAACATATACTGAAAGAAATCTAACATAACATCACTCTACTCCATTCTTTAAGTTCAAATGACATACTGGAGTTTCATAAGAAATTGCTATTAGATGAACTTAGTGTCAAAGTTATATCCATAAACTCAGCTACTGCTTTTTTGTATATGTATTATTACTAAATTTATTGTATACTACTCTTCTTTACTTGTATTGGAAACTAAATATAGTTTAAAATTTTCCAGTGTCGGTATGTAATTATGACCATAAACGATATTAAATTCATGCTGAGAAGTAAAACATGTATGTTGTTTGATTCCATTTAATCTACATTGCATGCAAAGGAGAAAGTAGAATAGGTGCATATATTTCAGGTGTCTACCGTATCGTCATGAATACCGTAAACATGATGGTATGTTAGCCAAATCTCAACGTTGGCCCTAGGTTATCATTCCCTGCTTGGGAGAGTATTTGCCAAATCAAATTATTGGATGACCAACATAACCTTAAATCTATGTTGAGTCAACATATTTTAGACTTCCAAACTATCCTATGCATTAGTAACCGAAGACTTATACAAATTTTATGTCAACAAGTATCAGAGGAAAAGAGGTACAACATCAAGAAACGGTTTTCATGAATCGTTTTATCAGCCCGAAAATACGTAGCGTACCATTTCATATCTTAACACTGTATTAATACCGGAATTCGCTGAAATTCACAGGTTTCATCTCTGATTGCCATAGAACAAATGAAGTAATATATAATGGCAAGCAGTTTCTTAGAATACGACTAGCATCTGAGTCTGAAGAAAAGGGTGACCCAAAAGTAAGTATACAGGTCAGTATTGATCAGTTCATTGCATTTTGTACCATTTCTTATTGTTATCCATAAGGTAGACTTACTCTCTTTATTATTTGTTCTTAATGTGTTTTACTTACACCTTAAGCTTGGAAGAGCCGAAACAAATAAACCCATAAACTAGAATGTTATACTTGATCAATGCAGGGGTTTATACCTACTTTCGGGCCACCGATCCCAATATCGCTACTAGAAACAGAAGTAGTAGAAATTTGTTATTATTGGTTATATTATTGATCTCCATAGCAAAGAGGTAGTACAAAACAAAAAGCTTCTCTTAATTCAAAAAAAAATGAAATGAAACAGTTATGCCAAAGGAGACGGTGATAATGAGAAATGAGTGAAATGGTGGAATGAAGAAAGTGGGAGGAAACGGGAAAACTCCGAGAAAACCCACGAGCACGGTGTTTATCCACCACAAAGTCCACACGGCGCGAGCTGGGAACGAACCAGTGCAGTGGTCGAAGTGAGGAGATATGCGGTGGTATGCCATACCACCTCTGATTTTTCAGCAATGAGGACATACCGTCTCTGGGTTTTCAATGATCAAGACTATATTTAAATATCCGGTATGTTGAGTCAAAATCACAATAAAACATACCTCCTCTGCTCTTTTTCCACATCGAACACTGAACCAGGGACCCCAAGCACCGGAGGCGGTATGTTTTATTATCACCACTGAGCACCCGCGCCCCCTTTTTTAATTTATTCTGAATCTCAAGTAAGATATCATCTTCACCTGCAACTCTCTAATGAAACCAGATGTGATTCAGTTTCACTACTTCTGGTTTTACGATGAATTCCATAGGGGACAAACGGTAAAGAAAGAGGGAGAAAGCAATTTTGTCTGTAATCAATAAAGTGTATAAAGAATGTCTTCAATCTCTGATATTATTTCTCAGGTGCTACTGGAAGTTGTAGAAATTTATTGAAACTTATAGTTTGCAAAAAAAATGTTTCACTAATACTCATCGTAAACTTTCGACTCGTCTGCACTATACTGACATTTATTGCCGTCAGGTAGAAAGCAGCACAGTTGGCGACAGCTATTAGTCTGACTGAAGTATTAGAAATTAGCTTGACTGACAGAGTTATCCGTCTAAAATTCTTATCGAAAAATGAAAAGAAGTCTATGTGGAATTTATTGATCTAGAAAAGACTGTTGAGCAAGTGACTTGGGAATTGTTGTTGAAATTTCTAAAGGTTATATTGTAATGAAAGTTCAAAGACTCATAAGAAATTTATATATGTACCAACTAGTAAGTATTAGAAAAGGGAAGGAAATGCTAGTGGAGAGTGGAATTAGAAAGAGATGCTGTCCCTACCCAACATTATTTAATATTAATCTAGAAGAGATAATGGAAAAGAGCCTACATATTGAGGACGGTATTTCGGTAGGAGGTGGAAGTGATCAAGTGTATACATTTCGCAGATATTATGGTGCTTGTGGAATCATTAAAACAAAATCAATAAGATATTACAAAACTTCAGGAAGGGCTGTGAGGAATATGGGATGAAAACAATTAGAAATACAAAAAGTGACTGGTGTCACATATAGAAGTAGGAAGGGAGAAAATAAAACAGATGACTAGTTTACGATATAGCTGTTGTATTATTAATTATGATATCAATTGTGAACGTGAATCAAAAGGAAGGATAAGAATGGAAAAAGAAGACATTAGGAAGAAGAAACTACTATTGTATGGGATCTTGATTAAAGAGTTGAGAAATGCTTATAAAAGGCGTCGTTTGAAATATTGTACTGTATTGGACAGAAATATGAACTTAAGCAAAAATGATTGATAATGATTGGAAATTTTTGAAATGTGGGTGTGGAAAACAATTATCTGAGATGGTGTTGTTAAAAATGGTGGGAACAAAAAAAAAACAATTTTAGGTGTTATTAAGAAGAGGAAGAGAAAGGGGATGGGACATGGGCTAAGGAGGAACTGTATCATGAGGGTATGGTAGCAGGGAAGATTTGGAGGGATGCAAGAGAGTACGATGGATGGACGATATCAAAACAGAAAATTGTGTATCAAGATAAAGAGGATGGCAGAAGAACGTGGATCATGAAAGCTTCTATTGCGGCAAGTGACTGCTCGTAATGGTAGAATACTTAATAATAATAATAATAATAATAATAATAATAATAATAATAATAATAATAATAATAATAACAATAATAATAATAATAATAATGAGGTTATTATTAGTTGATAATTTTTTACCAGCTAAAGGTATTTATGCTTAGACATTAGTATCCAATATTTGCTAGTTTTTACAGCATATTTGTAGAGAGAGATTATAGAGATAGTTTTATTTTGAAGAGGACAATAACAAAATTGTATTCTACCTCGAAGGGCGGAGAGGTTACATTTGACGAATGGTAAGAAATAGATATCAGAGGAAAGCAGTTTCTTTCCTTTAAAAAAAAAAACTCGGAAGTAAGACAATAGGTTACATAATGTAGAGGTCTAATATAAACGCCTAACAGCACAGGAAACGGAAAGAAAAACAAAGACTAAGGGACAAGATTAGTGTAGTAGATTAGCGGGTCTCCCATGCAAGATAAACAGACGGGACCCTACTTGTAAACCCAATTGTTATATTGTTATTATTATTATTATTATTATTATTATTATTATTATTATTATTATTATTATTATTATTATTATTATTGGAATCTCGTTTCCTTTCCCAATCTCTGATTCTGCCTAAGGGTATGCCTGCATATAGCGGTCATGTGTGCAGTTTTTGTGAATGAGCGGTCTCAAAATCCAAATGGGATGGAAATCTCCGAGAGAGAGGAACAAAAAAACTTTCTTATCAGGGGCGTCATTTAGGGGGCAGGAAGGGACAATTGCCCACCAAAAGTTTGAGGAATACATATACTTTAATCGATTGTCTACTAATATACTAGTACAAAACGTGAAAGTCTTATGCCTGTGGTGCTCTTGCCCCCCCTCAAGCGAAGTCTGAAATGTTTCTTATGATAAATTCTACGTCAAAGTTCGAAGCACTTTCTCTTACAGTTGCTTTTTTTCTTTCTTCTTTTTCTGGAAGAGAAAAGTTTTGGGGCCTAGGAAATTATAGAACATAATATTGCTAATTTGAAAGTGGATTTATTTACATTGCTATTTGTGGTAATAAATAAATTATCATTGAAAGACATTACTGTAAAAAATAAGTTTTGTTTCATCACTCATCGCAAGTCTTAGGAGCCCCCTATACCTCTCCTCCAAGATCGATATCGAAAATTTAGGATATGTAATATCGATGTTGATATATTTGCGATATTGAATGATGATATGTGTCAATATCTCTGTCGACGCTATCGATTTATCGCATAGGTCTAGATCGGAGAAATGATGCTTGAAATATACAAGAATCAATAATCAAAATCTAAATACGTTGAGGAGGAAGGCGGTGAATGCGAAGAAACATTTCAATCCAAAAGAAAATTTTAAAATAAAAGTACAGAGATTGTTCAGCCTACGTATGGCCGATTTCGTTCCTTTCCCCTTCCGGGCAAAATAGACTCACCCGACCTCGTTTGTGGCGTCCTGTGGTGTTGTGCAGTGGCTTCCTGGGAACGGATTTGTTTTTCCGCGCGGACGCTAAAACGCAGAAAACACTATCATTGTTGTGACTGTTGTGTTAAATTTGTTTTCAAATGTGTGGGTTTCCGCTCTGTGACCAAAATGCCACCCAAAACTAAGCCGGTTTTGGGAAGGCTATGTTGCAGCTCTTTAGTGTTTCTTGAAGGGCTCTTTAGTGACGCCCACTTTAGTGTTTCTGTCATTAGAAAACAGTGCAAGAAGAATGGTTGCAACATCAGTTTAACTGGAATAAAATATATTATTAAAAAGTATAAGGGCAACGAAGCTTCACCATTTGGATCACAAACGAAGTTGCCTAGGAAGCGGGAATGCACCAAGGCCACCTCCACCATGCAGAAGGAACTTCGCAAAATGGCAATGCAAGAAAACCCGCCAACACAAAGGTGTATGGCTAATCTTGACGTGTCTTTGGGGAATGTAAGCCGGACGTTACACCAGTAACTCAAGCTGGAAAAAGTCATGAAAGCTCGCGGTCATCTTCTCACGGATACCCATCAAAAGGAACGAAAGTGTAACGCCCGGAAGCTGTACGAACGGCATCTGGCAAAACAAAGGTGGATGTACGTCGTAACACTCGATGAAGCGTGGATTTACCTTTTCGACTGTGACAAACGGAGAGGCATCATGTACCGAGGGAAAGGCGCCAAGAACTCCAGATGGTGGACCTGTGTCTGTAAAGAATCCTTCCCAAAAGGGGCCTTAATCGTTATTGGCAACTGTTACCGAGGTAAACTGAATATTCGTAGGGTGGCGAAGAACTGCAAAATAAATTCGCAGTATTTTCAGGAGCAGATCATGCGGCCGATCTACGAGCATGAGATTCCAACAATGTACGGAAATGACGCCAATCTGGTGCCCATTCACATATACAAGGCCTCATCACATACCTACGATTGTCCCTCTCATTCTACAGGGATATGGAGGAATCAAGTGGTATACAGGTGATACCTTTCAATGAGGTGCCTGTTAAATCTATAGATGCAAGTCCTGTGGACTAATGTGGATTTGGATTGCTGAATCGGGCTTTGGGAAAACGGCGTGTGACAATTGTGGAAGGACTTTGGAAAGCTGTGCAAAGGGAATGAGACAAGATTCCCCTTCCAGGTCTTCAGAGAAGCCTATTACAGTGGAAATGATGCTGTCGGGCTATTGGTAGGAACCAAGGGAAACACATCGAGCACTTACGGACTTGGCGCCATGGATTCTTCTAAATTTTTAGGTATGTCGAATTTTGCCAAATGTAGACTGAACAACCTCTGTAGTTATACTTCCCCCTTAATAGAAATTTATTACTGTAATTTATCTTTCACCTCTGTTTCTGATTGCCATCAGAAATCTGCGACAATACACATATTTTACATAGTATAGCAACATACTGTATAATTTTTCACAACTAAGCAAACCGGAAGATGAAATTCTTGTCATAATAAAGTGGAATGTTCTACAAAGTAATCACCATTCATTCTCCTTATTTCTGTTAGTAATTTTGATACAGACTCAGAACTACAAGATTAAAACAACTAGAAATGAGAGATTTAATTCCTTTTTTCTGCCACCGTAAAAGGTGTGTGCACTTTGCTAGATTTCCATTTTTAATATATAAGTCTCTTAATCTGTGCTAATTCTGGCTACCGGGGTTTCGAGGTAATCGGTACAGAAAAGCGTAAAGTTTGTTGACTCAGGTCTCGACAGCTTCTTAAAAGCGATTTCACAATTCATGTTGTTATATCTTGGTTATAAAAACAATTCTGATTGATTATATTCATCGTGAATTACTGAAATTATACATTCCGTATAAAAAAGCGACAGCTAACACCTTGCAGCTAGGCCATCCAATATATACCTTCCTAACCCACAATCGTGTCTGGTAGACAGACCCTCCTCTCTCCTCCTTTCATCTCCCATATTAAAATCAGCAACAACATGAGCACAATTTTAATTTCAAAATATACATGTATTGGTGTCAATAAAGTGAAAGAATAAAAAAGAGACGAAACGAGATACATAAGTTGATGTAGAGAGAAACTTAAACATATCTCGATGAAAATTGAAACCAATAGATATCTGTTAGAGGTACTGACGTGAGAAAGAGAGAGAAAGGAGATAGAAGAAGAAAAAGAAAAGGGAACACAAATAACAATATTGGATTTTAACGTAGTAGGAAAAAAACCTAACATTGTAAAGTTCCGTCTCCAGAAATCCAACAGTAATATAAAAATAACGTGTTTTTTTTAAAAAAAATGATAGAACTATTCAAATAAATACGTAGAGAAGGCTTGAAAAAATCCCTTAGTCCTTTCAAACTGAATACCAAACTTGGTGATCAAATTAAGTACTCATTTCCACTGAAACTAAAAAGTTCAGAGACACATCTAGGATCATGACAAAAGTTTAACACACATCCTGTCTTTCTGAAGTAATTGAAATAACCCAAAAGCGGGCCATTTTCTGGTCATTTCTGAGCATTTCTCTGTTCCGAATATCCACTTTCGATTCCACCTATTGCGGATATAACATTGTAATTCCCAATGATAATATGAACACGCTAGAACTGAAACGGGTCATTGCAGTGAAACGGTGATTCGATTGAGATTCGGTAACCCACAGAAAAAAGAGACTCTCTGTATTTCCTTGACATGGATTGTGTATTTGTGTATGTGAGAGAGAGAAGAGAAAGATGCAAGACATAATAAGAAAACTTCAAGAAAGATGGATAGAGAGAGAGAAAGAGAGGCGAATGTAAATATGAAAACTACTTATCATTATCTGTATGATGAAGACTGTACACATTGTTTATTCGGATTCTCGTCTTGTAACTTCTCCAACCAACATTGGTAGCGAATGTTTTATGATAGATAAAACCTAGTACCTGATGGGGATTCGAACCGATATCTTCCGTTTGGAAGTCTAGAACGGTACGGATACACCAACGTTTACTCTACCAGAAACATATTTAACAAAAGGTATAGTGTTTCTTTCGGAGAACAATAACATGAAAAGTGAATATTACAGACCAATTAGGTGTTTCGGATTCTCCTAGTAGCCCCCATAGTTATTATTTGCCCTTTCCCAACCAACATTTGTAAATCGTCTCTATCATGATACAGGTGTTTGCTTCCACATTCTTGAGGATTGCTCGTTTAGTATCAGAAGTCACTCTTCCATTCTTCACGATCACTTTGTGCAAAAAACACCTTTATCTTGACCAGGATTCGAACCTACGCTTTGAATCTATACTACTTGTAAATCCATTACGTTCCCTCTACCGTACGCTGCCACCTGAAAGTATAACTCAAATCTTACTAAGTTCAGTTCTGCTCTTTGCAAAGAACAGGCTTCTTTCAGTAAGGATATTTACACCAAAGTGCGAGCCGAAATTCATTGATTTGAGGACCTGGAGACAAATTAGTGCCCACTAATAAACTAAATAACATACAATCCAGGAAAAATACAGAAATTATGACGTGCTATGCTTTAATTATGCCCTGCAAGTTCAAACCCCATGACGTAAACGTCGCCAACACCTAGTGGTCCACTTGCTGGTAAATGTCGATCGTCGCTATAGCGACGCATCCAAGGATTGCCGCTAGCGTGCCACTAGCGGCAGTGTTTCCTCGAGTCAAAATAGATATCTAGAGTAGAGATATTGAAGTTACCACCGTGTAGCAGCGAAGGCTTCATTTTGGTCCGCATTCCTTCTATTCGTCGCGAAGAATCGAGAAGGGAACACTACGAACTATCACCAATCATGTGCATGCGGTTATTATTATATACTAGCTGAATATACTCATTCTCCGCATGAGGGCAGTATTTGGGATTCAACGCCTGTGGGAGTATCACCTTTCATTTCAGCAAACGCGAAAAGCTTGGATTTGACACTAACATTTTGCTCTCTTTTTACATGTCTCAGTTTCCTCCCTCCGTTGGCCCTGACCGGCACATAATGGTAGGTGAATTTGCAAGTCAACGCTAATGGAAGTGTCACCATTGATCTCAGTGACCGCGAAAATTATCGATTTGCCACTTAATATCGGTCATTTAGGATTATTTTTACATGTCCGGCCAGCAGCCAAATAGGGTGAATTTGGAAGTTAATGCGATCGGAGTTTCACCATTGATTTCAGCGACCGTAAAAACTATGAATTCAACAGTAATATTGGTGATTTCCAACAACTTTTACATGTTCCGGTAAACGCCCCACCTGAGAACCCCCTTTTTCGAATTTTAACAAAAGTGCTGCATGTTGCTCTGGGGCCTATATCTGCTTCCCAGGCCGGTTCCAGTAAACGTCTGCCTCCAATGAGACCCCCTGGTTCAAAATTGAAAACTAAAAGGCTTCGTCTTGCTCTGGAGTCTCGAAAGAGGTACCTGTGACCAAATTTTGGCAACTGTCGGTCGATTCGTCTGGTCTCCAGGCCGCACACAGATAGACATAGACGCAAATATTACCAGAAAATATTAGCAAAACCCGGAAAATATAATTTAGAAACTATTTCTTCGTCTCATGCTAGTAATCTTACTTGCTGTAACATGTTTGCAGCATTATACAATGTACAGTATTTTGCTAACAGGAAAAATACTTAAAGCAACAGATTTTAATTTTAGTATTTTTAGTTTTCGAATTTCTGGTAAATGCTGTTCTACTCAAAAGTGTAGGGTTTGAAGTCTGAACTTCTTAACCATTGTGAACGTGAGGTCCAGCGTACTGGCATCTTTATTATTAAATAAAAATCTCTCTCTCTCTCTCTCTCTCTATATATATATATATATATATATATATATATATATATATATATATATATGTATGTATGTACGTATGTATGTATGTGTATATATATATATATATATATATATATATATATATATATATATATATATATATATATATATATATATATATGTCTGAGATCAACAGAAGATGAGGGTATATAGATGAAACGTACTTAAGAACTATTTATCGTCTTTTCGGTCGCATAAAACACGGGTTCAACACTACATGACGTAATGCCTTGCAGTAATGGACAGTTCTCAAACTTTGGCCTCACCCAAGTAAAATTCTGGGAGCTCACCTGTCTCCAACGTAAACCCAATGATCTTCCCTACATCAACTGACCCTCACAACTAAGCTGAACTGAAACTTTAAATAAAATGATTATATGTTGACATAAGCATATTCTTTAAGCATGTTACAGATTAAGCTTTTTAAAAAAGAAACTGAAGAAAGAAAATCGGAACTTGTTTTGTCTTCTTCTGATTTAAGAACTGGTTGTTGAATGAGGAAATACACATAGTTTCATAATGTTAACGAATATCATAGTAAATTCCTGATAAAAAGAGATGAAATTCGAAGAACAACAAATTCCTTATTTCATATCTTTTAAACTAGGACACTAGGACTAAAAGCTTATTAATTTACGTAAGCAATGCCAGATAGTTAATTCAAACAAACAATTGAAAGAATTAAAGTGAAAGTCAACGCTTCAGCTTATCTTTCGAGAGATTATTGAACTATAAACAATGAGATTTTCAAAAGTAAAGGAAGGAAACAAATATAATTTACTTTACTAATATATATTTTATCTCTCCAACTTATGTATTATTTGGTAAGTAAAGCTTGAACCCCTATATATATAATATTGTACCGGAAAACAAAAACTAATTGTGTAACGATGAGACATATTCAGTTACCAAAGATGCAGCTTCTCTCTTATTTACTAATATTCATTGTAAACAATTTGTGCCTTTGTGCCGGCCGCTCTCACTTCCGAGCGCTATATCCAACATGGGAACCTAAAAGGTTTGAAGGTGATGCGGGAAAAGCTCTCTTTCTTACGCCACTAATTCAAGCTGGGAAAATTGAGGAGGCACAAAAGTTATCGAGGGTAGGCAGTATATCTGAAATTCCCAGTTTCTCAGGATTTCTGACAGTGAACAAGACTTTCAATTCTAATCTTTTCTTCTGGTTCTTCCCAGCAGAGGTGAGCAATTTTTAACTTTTTAACTTTAATCATATTTCGAAATTTTGACTTACCTTACTGAGAAATGGTTCTGAAAATGTAATTCTTTGTTATAATTTATATTAATTTAAAAAAAAAGACCTACAAATCGTCAACATATAAACCCTAAATTGTCTAAAATTCTTTTGATGTGTGTTCCATGTTGAAACTTCATTCATAATTTCTAGTTTATTGAATAATTTAATGTGAAAAACATTTAGCGAAGTTTTCTAAATGAGGCTTCTTGAAAGTAAAACTATAGGTTTGAACAAAATGTTAACAAAATTGTATCGTTTCGAAATTATTATGTTCTATTTACAAGTGGCTAATTCTATTACTGTGTTAGCTCTAATATATATTTATGATAGATAGATAGATAGATAGATAGATAGATAGATAGATAGATAGATAGATAGATAGATAGATAGATAGATAGATAGATAGATAGATAGATAGATAGATATTAAATTTTCAAACGCTAAAAGACGATAGATCATACTGTATTGACGACGCAATAATAATTTGTTGCAAAAAATCGTGATATACTCTCCGAAGATGTGTTTTCCTTCCGATATTTACTATACTTAGTAATTGCGTATTCAAATAAAAGCAATGAATTTTGACTATAGTTTGCAGCAGTAGTGTAGGCAGAAGCTTACTAACGGAGGATATCAAGATAAAAACTTCTTGTACTGTAATTTCAGGTCTTTTATATATAAAACCTAAAAGTTTAGGTTGTACGAGAAGCATGTTTATTAAGATGAAAGTAATACTGAAATATACTTGTATTAAACACTTCATTACGATACTAGCAAGATGATAGTATACATAATACGGCTAATGAGATATGGCCAAAAGTTGTCACTAACTCTCAAATTTTGATTTCTGCTTAACTAAACAATCGCCCAATTATAAGGCCATTGAACAAAATGACATTCTCCAGGAATAAGGGCTGTTCCGTAATTTTCGAGAAAACTGAAAATATCCAACTTTTCTTATATTAAAAAATACGTCTTGTGTTATTCGTGGCCGTTAATGGTTGACTGATTTATTTATTTATTTATTTTATAACTTAAACTAGAAGTATTAATCGCTTAGCAAAGCAACACTTATTTAAAAAATAATAAATGTGTATCAGTTTCACCAACTAGTTGAACTTATTGGCCTAATCAGACACTGTAACAAACAAGAGAGACTTGCATGTAAGTATATAAAAGAATCCTAGAAGGTAGTTCTGAACGGTGATTGGCTGATCAGAACGGACTCAGCCAATCATAACAAAAGTAGCCAAAAGTGAAACTAAACACCATAAATCTCTTTCCCTCCCTGGTCAGGAAGAAAAATAAGCTACAATTTAAGACTTTAAAATAACATGCCTCATTGTTCGTCAATTGTAATTCATGCATTAATTTATAACACAACTTTGTTCCTTTTCAATGTTCTTTTTCAAACGTTGCTTTGCTTCGCAATTTATATTTCTAGTTTAAGTTATTTAAGATCATCGGCGCAAATCTGTCTTCAACATTGGGGTAGACGGGTAAGTCCATTCCCATAACCTTTTTGTTTGTTTGTTTGTTTTGTTTAAGCGACGTTCACAATATTTATGAAGTTGAAAAGCAATGCTGTGGAGGATCAAGGGAGCAGAGTTGTCTTCAACATTGAGAGACGGCAGATTTGAGGCTTATTCTGGGAGAGTTGGGAGATGAGTCTCATTACCGTAGATGAATCTGATTTCTGAGGTAAACCTGTTGTATATTATACAGAAAAGGACATCAATTTCATCTCACTTTCTTTTATGACAGTCGGACACAAATCATCACATTTCTCAACAAAAAAGCACATTTCAAATCAGATTATTGAGGGGACAAGATTGGGGATATGTACCCCTCATCCCCCGGAATTTGCGCCAGTGTTTAGGATAACAAAGCTAACATGAAACACATATTTATTTTATATGTTCCAAAAAATACTGTCACCTTTTTTCTGACCGTCACGCACACACTCTTTACTAATTGTAAATATGAAACAAATACAGAAAAAAAAATACGAGACTGGTGTGAATATAATGTCATCCTAGGAGCATCATTTGCAAAGGCAATAATATCTAAATTACAGCTCCTGGTTTATCAAAATAGTAGCTATATCCAATCACAAACTTTCGTCGTCGACCACTCAGCGATTAGATTCCACGGTATAAAAAAAAAAATGGAATCTGCTATGCGAAGAAGTCTTCAAACGTACTGTCCGTTCACTCTAGGATGCAAAATTGTTTACAAACAACAATTGTAGTGCGAGCGTCAAAACCTTGCTTCTCATCCCTACATGGTTAATTCATGGTTGCCAGGCTCATGAATCGCCGAACCGAATGTACACTCATGTCCAAAATTATTGTCGCATTTCTATAAATATGTTGTTGTAGGAATATAATTTGATAAATTCGCTGGGTTTTCTTATAATGTTAGTATGTGTATAATCGGCAAAGACATGTATGTGGCAAGTTTCATGTCAAAAGAACAGTAAATAAGAAGAATAAAGCGAAAATAAAACTTTCTTGTCCATTTAGCAACATTTTGTTTTTCTCATTCTAATTTCGTATTTATAATTCTTTTCCTATGAAATTTATCACAAATATACATTTCCCGATTATACACATACTATGAGTATTAAAGGTACCCTGCAAAATCATTATCAAATTATATTCTTACAAAAAGACAGTTATAGATATGCGACAATCATTTTGGACACGAGTGTACCTACTTCTGCACAGTCATGGACCACGTGCTATTACTACATAAATTGCTGCTTTTGAGATGACTGAGATATTAACGTTATGACAAATCGAGTTAGTTATTATGTAATACGATCTTCCATATAATGCACACTCAATTTTGTACAAGTGTTTATAATGCACACTCAGTTTGTACGCCTGGCAATATTGAAAGATGACAGTTTGTGTTCTAAACAATAAACAGAGAGAGCCAAGACCGTTAGGTTCGCTGGACAGCGTTGTTTTCATGATAAGGCGACAGAAACATATTGTACTTATTATAAACAAGGGCTGGGAATTTCGATGCGAGTATAAGTGGAAATATTCTCGCCACATATTGCCTGTTGGTGAAGGTTTGCAATGTTGCAAACTGCTAAGTCTAGAATTTCATACTAACTGAACGAGCTTTGAGAAGGATTAGTATGATGCAATAATTATAAATACTAACAACCATAGACTTAAAGTATTAGGAAATAAACCATGGTGCTGTAAGAAGAATATAATACACATTGAATTGCGTGTTCAAAGTACAGTATAAAACGAATTTTAACATTTAAACATTTTAAAGCTGTACACATTTGCAGTCTTTGGGTGCCTTTACCAGACACTGTGCAACACAAAAAAAAAGGCATTAAAATAGGTAGATCGAGCGTGGGTATGAACCCGGCTCTGGCCGGTATTCCTTATTAAGGTTTTTCCTCAGTCCTACGAGGTGAATTCGTAGATGGTACCTTCTGTAAGGCAGAGGCGGATCCAGGATGGACTTTTGGGGGGGGTTAATACTGCTACTTAGAGCTACTTTTAAAAGCTTCAAACTCTGGGATTGGGTTTTATTTAAATATATAAAATGAGAAAGTTTCCTTTTAGGGGGCAATCGCCACGATCGCCCCCTGGATCCGCCACTTCTGTAAAGTCAGAATTGGGCCAAACACTGAGGCCCCAGAATTGGCGGGAAATATATTCCTTCAGAACATTATGTTGCCAACATTTCCACAAATATTATAGTGGTGGGTTCCGATATCCCTTTTTCGTCTATATGTGCTTAAATTCATTATGAAGTAAATCTAGAAGTGTTTCTTTCATTCTCTTTCTTTCTTTCTTCTCATCTTTCTCATCCTCGCTCTCCTTTCCACACCTTCTTAAAATTTGAATACTATCCTCCTGTAAGTTTGTTTCTCTCCACTGCCCAAGGTTTAAAGAGACCAACCTGATATAGTTAACTATTAGCAGAACTGTACCAATAAATTCACATTAGACACAGCGCCGTAACTTAGATTTTTTCTGGGGGCAAGCATTAGTACGTTTATTTGGGCCTCCTAGAAAAAGTTGTTTTTCTCAGTCTTGGGTCCCTCCTCTTTCTATCTTTCTCTTACTATTTATCCCCCCGGAGCCTGTGGGCCCTCTCTCACGGCAAGGTCTGCGGGGCCGTTACTTACGCCCCTGGGCCCGTTTCATACATGACAAATTAATTAATGGGACAATATTGACAAATTTGAAAGCCATACGAATAAATGTTATTATGTTATTTGTAGGGTCCCTAATAATAGACGTTTCTTACTGAAGTGGGCCCACGGCTCACTTTTGTTTTATTTACCTTTTGTGCTCTGCTTTATGTAATGTAGTGAAACTGTTTGATGCTTCATTTATAATTTCATGTTCGTATTGTATATTGCTTAAGAAAATTTTGTCCCCAAATGGGCCCCTTCGAACGGCGGGGAACCTCCCTGGGGCAGTTGCCCCTCCCCTGCCCCACACAGTCCTGATTAGAGAAAAAGTAAACTCTTTCAAAATTTACGCTGCTTGCACTAGTAGGTTATATAAAACCAAACCCTACTAGTGCTAAAATTGATGAGTTAGTGCCACTGTTACCACTGCTATAAGGGGAAAGTAGGGGAAGGACTGCTAAGATTCGCTGGCCAGGTTTTGTATCAAAACACAGCGCCAAGCTACAGTAAACGGGGAATACGCTGCACAGTCCAACCATTCGTTAAGGTCTTTCCTCACAAGAAATGATTGAGATGCAGGAAAAGCTGGTAGTAGTGAGTGAGAGATATATCATGAGAATACGGTGACTGAAGAAAGGTGTCGTCCTGCAATACATAAAGTGCGTAGTTATTTGAATGAGGGGAGAATACAATGTATGTTGACCGTTGTTGGATGCTTGAGGACATGTTTGGGCTGCATTTCATAGAATTCTGAGCACGTAACGATCCTCAATGGTAATTCAGCCCCGTCAAAGAGATAATTCAATCCCATCATAGACCACTGAACACACAACAACCATTTTACGAGTTTTGCAAAGCATGGTGAACGTTGACCACGATCCAACTCTTTTCTTGACAGTTTATGCTTGTTGTAACAGATCTATACTTCCTCAAAAGTGACAGTTCGTAACAGAAAGCGTTCCCGTTTAGTTCATACAATCAGAGAACTGCGCACATTCTGACGACGAGCCTTGTTGGCCGGTAACAACTTATGTGGCAATAAGTCCAACTTTTTTCACCTTTCCGATTGCACTGAGCTACCGAACAACAGTTTCATTATGTATGCCTAACTCACCTGCATTCACACATTTGCGACGGTGTCGACGGGACATGATGTTGGTCAGTGTTACAGGACACGGGTCGGTCACGGATTTTGCAATACTGAATCAATATTACTACACTTGTTTTGCAATATTTTACAGGTTTGACTCACCGGAATGATATTTGAACAAACCAACGGTGCTTTCAATGGTACATTCATTCGCCAATCCTACTCAGAAACGTAGGCAAGGGGGTAGGCATGGGATCTAGACTACTCTTTCCAGAATTTAAGATGAAACGGGAATATATATATATATATATGAAATGATTTATTTTAGTTTCATGTTACGTCCTTCAGACTAAAGACGACAGATGATTAATAAAAATGTATGACTGTTAAATTACACTGTTGTTTTCTCCAACCGAAAATCGAACGCGGGATCACGTGTATCAAAAGCTCACACGTTAGTTAAGGAAAAATGCTACATATAAAAGATTAAATATAAAGTTCACATTAACATCTAAAAGTGAGAACAGCTCTCTGAAATGAAGCTTTGGCTATAAGTCTATTCCTATCCAAATGCACTGTTAGTGTTTTTCGAAACTCGGTTTGAATTAGTGAAGAAAAGTCATTCTCATGTGTTGTCCATGGTGCACTTTCGTGAGGCTATGTTCAACAGCGCACTGTCACCTGACTGTCTAGGTACTCAGTCCTGTTTGCTGGATGTATACTGTATTTGTGAAGCTAGAATTTGTGATCTTACTCCATCCCTACATTGTAGTGCTGAAGTGGTTTTTCCAACAGGTCTCAAAGCGAACATTTACTTCGCAACAACTTAATAAAATGTTTACGTAGCATCCTGTAGATGCATTTCGAAAGATATATTCTTACAACTATTACTTTTTCACAGATGAATTACCAGAATGCACCAGTCGTTTTGTGGCTTCAAGGAGGTCCTGGTTCCTCATCCATGTTCGGCCTTTTTGTGGAAAATGGACCTTTCCACCTTTCCGATAACTTTACCTTAATAAACAATCGTTATTCGTGGCACAAGCATCAGTCAATCGTTTACATCGATAACCCCGTAGGAACAGGTAAGTCAAGCTAAGTTCATTGACTGATAATTATTAAGAATCCTTTTATCCTCGAGGTTGCGGTAGCGGATGCCAATAGTCGCGTTTTGTAACTAAGCTGTACTCAGTTAAATCATTTTTCTTTCAGAGCGGAGTGGATCTCCAACCACTTCAAAGCCAACCGCTACGCTGGTAGTTACGATTTCCAGAGACTGTTTATAATTACATTGTTTGGACTGTTTATAATTTGGCTGTTTATAATTACATTGTGTCATATGGTATTATCATCCACAGCGGTTTCGTCCGCCGACCGCTGGCAGCGCGGCAAATTGCCACCGTTTACAGCCACATGTTAAGTTGCTTGATCTTATCTGAAGTGGACGAATCGGAACATCAATAATTTCAACTCAGAACCTTACAGAAAAATCATTGCATGGGTCGGTAACAATTTATTTGAGGCACTGCCTCCTTACTATTATCAGTAGCTTCCGCAGACACAACTTACCTAATTCTTATTCACTCTGATTAGCTGAAAACGAGTTTGAAAACGAAAATCAAAAATCAAGTCTCGTTTTTGTCTTATACCCGTATAACATTGTAGTCGTAGGATGGGAAATAGAGTTACGTAACTCCAAAAATGCGGTTTTCGTTTTCTTCATATCTGGACATAATTTTGAAACCCCTACTTGATGTAAATGGAACGGAACACCATCTGTTCTTGTCGATCATCTGTTGTGATGTAGCCCAATTACCATCTTATTAAAAACACATCTTTCTAAGAAAATAATATTTTTGTCCTCTCGCCTGTAAACCTACGAAAATGAAGTTACGTTCCATGCGACGATATTAGCCACGTTTGGGATAAAATATACCACTTGCGGAGCAATACTGGAAAAGCTTTATCAATGCTCACTGTTCTCTATCTCCGTTCAGTTGTGTTCTAAGTGCGAAACAACAACTTAATAACATTTAATCTACATAAGGGAAACTCTGTGTCTGTAGTCTTAGAGCATAACCGTTACTAACCTGCTCTCTAATCGTTGCGAGAAACGTACAAAATAAGTTTTGTTCATGTTTATAGTGATAATAGTATTAATGTATTCAGAAATATAATTCAATGTATCCAAAACTTTAATATGGGTGCGCATAAAAGTAGTTAAACCCGAACTTCTCATATGAATATGAAGAAAGGTAATTTACACTTTCAATCCTACAGTAGTTCCCGAAAGACGGGAACGACACGGTCTTTTAAAATTCAAAATACGACCCAAAAACGAATTTTGTATGCTCTGTTATTTGAGAAAGTAATTTTGAGTGCTGTGTGAATTATCTACAGACAAACATGATCCAAGAATATGTTTCAGTCATTGTAGAAAGAGAGAACGAAAGAAGTTGTATAATTATCATTCACAACACTTAAGCATTACTACTTTTCAAAAAATCAAGTAATGTTTACAATGATTATTCAAATATATATCTTGTATGAAAACCGGCATTTTGTAGTAGATTGGTACTTTTTTCTTTCATTTTTGAAAGTTTCAACAGTTTAGGTTAAAAAAACTTAGGAAGATATGATTTTTAAACTAATTCTTATTTTCTACATGACACAAAACTTTGTCAATTTAAATACCCCCCTGAGATAGAAAGTGTTAAAACAAAACTCTTCATATGGGTGTGTTCAAAGATAATTAAAGAACTTTTCATATGGGTGTGCAGAAAGACATTATAAAACCCACCCACCTCTCACTGAAACATTCTCACGTGTTCATTTTATTGTCTTTTAAGTGTGTTAAAAATCAAATAAAATGTTATTTCAATGAATTGAAGAATTTCAGACAACAAAGTTTAGAATCCATGACAATTGAAGAAAAACTAAAACCATTTTTACTAAGATATGTGCACGCTATGCCCATTATATTCCTGCATTAAAATATATTCCAGTCACGCCCTTTTATTAATTGAATCAGTAATTTTGAAAAGGTGATAAGTAAGGCTCGGAAGTTGAAGATTTAAAACCTGCCTAAAAAGGACGGATAAAAAGAGCTAAAAATATCTTTTAAAAAATGGACCTAAAAACTGGAAAAAACGTAAAAATAAGACCCAATTTTATGAGAATTGCACATTTAATGAATATAATTCTCAAGAAATACAAGCTTTTGGTAGTATACAACATACAGTTGAAAGAAACTTTATCAATGAAATGCTTGGCTTTGTCGTTGAATTTTCCTTTTTTTATATTGTTTCTGTTCTCCAAGTTAAATCCTACATTTTGAACCCTTTCAAAGCACAACCAGAAGCCGAACACTTTTGGAGAAGGCTGCGACACCACATTGGCCCGTAACACTCTGAAATTATGACTGATCTGTGCATCAGTTGACACGTAACAAAAAATATTTAAAGTCCAAATTAAAATAAGGATATTTCCCCACCCTCACCCCCTGCTGAAGTACATTGTTATGCCTCCTTATCTCACTTGTGATTGCAGATCTGGTCTTACCAGTTCAGTGGTTGAAGAATGTCTTATCTTTTGAATTGTCTTTACTAAAGAAAAGATGTTTAAGAAGTGGTGGTGATTCGAGTTAATGGTTAGTAAATTTATTGTCGAAAGATGAAGAACCAAAACGACGTTAAAACCTACAAAAAGCTTAAAAACAATAAAGAAAAAACGTCGAAAAGGGCAAAAAAGACAAAATCTACCATTTTCTGGCCTACAATGACCCAAAATGAACATATATGAGTGCCTTGTCTTCGGGCACTCGTAAAAAAGAGTATTTTTCCTCAACTTCCGGGCCTTAGTGATAAGTCAGAAAAGTAAAGTTTTGAAAAAATCGAAAAAAGTGTTTAATTTTGGGAAATCCTGATAGATATAAAATGATCGATCTCTGTTTGAAGTATTCTTGTCATAGAACGAAATGAAGTACTTGCGGTGTTTCAAATAAAGAAAACGTTGTACTAAAGCAAAATTTAAATTTTCTGACTTGGACCTTTTCAAAACTACTTATTTTAATTACTTTCAAGATGTTATGTAAAATCATAGATCAATCATAAACCTCTTCGAACTTGCTTAATAAATAGATTTCTTCAATAAGCAAGTTCATTTTAAAGCAGTTCATAATAGGACATATGCACTTCTTTTCCTCTATTGTATTATATTTTACATATATATCTCATTATAACAACTTTCAGGCTTCAGTTTTACAGAAAACGAAGCAGGTTATGCGACAAATGAAGAAGACATAAGCAGAGATCTTTATGAAGCAGTAATTCAATTTTTCACTTTGTTCCCCGAACTGCAAAACAATGAATTCTTCATTACTGGTGAATCGTACGCTGGTAAGTTTTACTTCTAATTAAGTGTGTAGTATTTTCGCATATGATTACTACTGGTTCTTCAGTCATCACTTTCACATAGAATTGGAAAACCATGTTGTATGCTGTTTATTTTCTACTTGTTGTTAGTGTTCACCCATTTTAGGGTAAAAAATGCATTTCTTTAACCCGGGAACACTATGTTTTTGTAGTACACTATTACTGAACATTCGTAAATTTTACGACCTGAAGTAAAACTCATTGTTTCCTTGAGTTTTATAATTTTAACCAATATATATTTTCTAATATATAAATATTTTCTAATATATAAATATTTTCTAATATATAAATATTTTCTAATATAACAATTAATGTTCATTTATTTACTTTACAGGATACATTGAGAGTGACTAATTTCTAGATTTTAGCTAAAAGTTGTTGGTTCAATATATGGATAGATTGCTATTATAATTTTATCATAAGTCTACTTCAAAAAATTAACATTACTTTCAATGAATCCGCTTTTACTATGCTAAACCGAAAGGTTACTCAAAATAACACTTATGAAGTTATTTTGAGTCACTTCAATAGTAACTGGCTTTCAAATTCCTATTTCAAAAAAATACACAACAATGGAAGTTACTTTCAAAATTGTAACGTTATCACTAATACCTCGTAAAATCTACGAATTGCTTCTCCATGTAACATTTACACGAGAGCACTGGCAAACACAATCTGCCTATATCAACAATTACTCACCAAATGAGATTAGCCGAGACGCCAACTTCAACGCATGCCTAGAACTGGTTGAAATCACCAAGTATTAGGTCGCCGTCCTAAATTTTACGACATATTAGTGTTCCCGGGTTAATAACACAGACGACTAATATTTTCAATGATGTGTTACATGTATTTTGTCCTACTCAACAGTTGTACGTATGGATTGTTCTTATCCGATATCTTATTAATTTGTTAACAGAAGATCTTAATGATATAACTTAATATGATATAAGGCACTTTTTTCAAAGAGAAGACTTAGACACAGAAACCGGATTTACATAAATCTATCTGTTAAAGTGAATCTGGGAGTGCCAGAAGCAAGAGATCGAAATAACAGAGAATAAATTTGATTTCGTGCTAGGAAGATCGACAACTAATGCAATATTTAAACTTAGGATGCTAATGAAAAAGTACAGATGAACTTTCATATGGTTTTGTCGACGTAGAGAAAGCATATGGAAGAGTGTCAAAGGATTTTATTTAGTAGACACTGAATAAGAAGTGTGTTCCGAACACCTACATCTGTAAAATTCAAGATATGTGTAATGGATGTAGGACAGAAGTGAAGAACGCGTACGGAATAAAAGAAGAATTCACAGTTAAAGTGGAACTTCATCAGATCTCTAGCCTTAGCCCATATTTTTTTGCAATTATTATGGACGAATTTACAAAGGATATCCAAGAGTTATAGTAGAACCAACAAGAGATGGTCTCTGACGTTTCTTACATCATGCGTTAGGACAATGCAGTCCCTACTTTGGTACTAATGTCACTAATCACAGTCACTCTGTTCTGTACCTCTAATTTAATTGCCATTGTGGATGCACCAAAAAAAGCCTTGACACGTAAGTAGCGACAACGTCACTGTGAGCTGTTAGAGACCTTCTCTTGCTGGCCCTGGTTTTTGATAGCACCTTGGAATATGCTATTTGTGGATGACATTGTGTTGGTGAGTGTTACCAAGCATCACCAAGAGAAGAAAGATGACTCGAGAGGAGCATTGGAGAGCAAAAAGCTTAGAATTAGTAAAAACCAGTACAGAATATTTACATTGCCCTTTCAAGAAAAATGTAATCGAGGATACAAGAATACGACTAAACGAAGAAGAGGTGGTAATGACAAGGAAATCCAAGTGCTTGGTATCAACACTGCAGGGAAAGATAGAATAGAAGATTTAAACAGCAGAATTAGAAGCGGTTGAACAAAATGGGGAGAAGTCGCAGAAGCATTGTGTTAGCGTAGTGTACCAGTACGCCTTCAAGGAAAAGTTTACAAAACCAGTAGTGTGACCTGCCGTATTATATGGAGCAAAATGTTGCACGACGAAGAAGATAAAATAATATGAGTTGCATATTGCGGAGATGTATCCTGCGGTGAATGTGTGGATAGAAGCGGAAGGAGAAAAATAAGAATGAAGTAATCCAAGGTTCAGAAAAGGTGAGACCAGTAGTGGAAATGCTGCAAAAAAGTAGACTGCGTTCGTATGATCATGTAAGAAGAAGACCTTCTGACTACATACTTCACCAAGTGAATGCTATAGAAATGAATAGGAAACAAGTACGAGATCGGCTAAAAAGGAAATGTTGCGATTGTGTTAAGAATAATATGATGTAGTATGGTGTACAGCGGTTGTAACACAAGATAGAAACAGGTGAAGGGTAACGATCCGAAAAGTCAGCTCCAGCCAGGTAACTGGAAAGAAAGGATTAGAAGAAAATTTCTTCACCGAAACTTTTTAACATTAGTAATAGTAAACTAATTGCTTAGTAGTATTTCAAGGCATTCTGTTCAATAAATTGGTTTTTCGCAAGTTTTATTTTATTCTTTTACTTAATTTTTGAACTTCAATGTATTAAATTGTATTTCATCTGCAACATTTTATAGTCTTATTAAAATGTTAAAAATACAATAGGTACATTCTATCACATAAACTTACCTAAAACTAATATATTGATACTCATAGGTAATAAGACATCTTAGGAAAGTTTAGACCTATTTGACTTTCTATAGGCAATATTTTTTAAGAAGAGTAAAAATTTATTATTTCGTGTATTTTCTTTTCAGGAAAATATGTACCAGCTATATCGTACAAAATTCATCAAAACAATCCTATATCACGATTCAAAATAAATTTAAAAGGTAATATATATATATATATATATATATATATATATATATATATATATATATATATATATATATATATATATATATATATATATATATATATATATATATATATATAAGAGCATAGAACAGTAACAAATTAGATATAAATGAATTTCAATTTGTAATAACATCTTCAAATAAAGTACTACAGTATTTATACTAAATTCAAAATTGTATTTTAGGATATAGTCTTCCTTTAGACCCGTTAGATTCTACTACAGGGCGACTGAATAAAATCTACATTCTAGAGTCTAATAAAACACATATATTGCAGATGAAAACTTTTTTATTCAAATATATAAAATGGTATTGAAAACAGTTCGTACTTAATTTCTTCGGATTTGAATTACTCTATTCTATTGTGTGTTGAAATGGCACAACAATTGAAAATACAATTATCGTCAATAATACCCAATAAAACATCCCACTTTCTGATCAGCTGTAGCGCTCAAGGATGTTATAAATAGAGGATCTACCCATATGTATCTTCATCCTATTAAATCGATGAAGCCAAAAAAATCCGAGCATCGGCACGTCTGGTTGGCTACTCTCGTTTCTGCCATCGTCTGATTGACTACTTTCGTTTCTGCCATGTTTGTTGGCTCAAAACATTGCGACCCTATTGGGCGCAGTGGGCAGAGTAGGGGTGGCGAAACTGTGACGTATGGCTTCAAGATTTTGTAGTATGAGCAGATCCTCTATTTTATAAGATTCTTGGTAGCGCTGTCATTGGAGGAGCGAGAACACTCTCCTACCGTTTTCAAACGTCATTATGATTTCGTCAGAAGATCATCACACATACACAGTCGGAATATTTAAGCATCAGTTCCGTGGTTACAGTGCAAAGAGCTTTTCTCTTAAAGTTTGCTATTCCATGTAATAAAAATGTTCCTAATCGGAAGATTATCTTACAGGGAGTCGAGAATTTCGAACGATAGATTCAGTGCGGAAAAAAATCAACTTTCTAATTTAGAAGTGCTCGTATACCTGAGAACATTGAGACTATGGGAAAGTGTGCCTTGCACTGCTCAAAATATTTTGCAAAGAAGCTAGTTGCAGCTGTTGGGCTTCCTAGGGACTGTGTAAGAAGATTTCTATAAGAAAACTTGCAGTGTTTACAAACCGTTTCCAGTATCATTTTATATTTTTGAATAAACAACTTTCTATCTGCAATTTTTTACGTAAATAACCTTTCAAATGTGACAGGTTTCATTGGATCATTCACTATGAATCAGAGGCCATCTAAGTCTTTTAACTAAACATTTATCTAAGAATCCTAAAATCTAAGTTACATATAAACAACTGAGTGAAATTCAACATCAACATCATTTTTGCAGCTGATCCAGAATATCTTCTAAATTCGTTATGCATAAACCCTACTGTTATGAAAAATTGATATTAACCCATAAATGACCAGAATATTTTTTTGTCACGAAATTAAGAAATATTGTAAGCATTAGTAATATGGGTGTGTAACAACCAGATGTTACAAAAACTTTTTTACGTATTTGTACTACTTAACGAAAAAATGCCTGTTGCGAAAACGCTACAATTGATTTTAAATTATTATTGCTCTTCAACTTAATGAATTATTATACAAAAAATGATACGAATAAAAGTCAGAACCTTACTGAAATATGAAATGTAATTTTAGTTAACATGTGCTTCAAATTAGAAGCACAACATACATTTCTTCACTAAGGGGAACGGCCATTCCGAAAGAAAAATAACACGCATTCCGAAAGAATACCCTACACACAAAGCCATTACAAGTGAGAACTTCGAACTTCTCCACTAGAAGCATTACCTATCCGCGTGCGGCCTAATAACTTCTAGTAGCAAAATAACGTTATGAAAGAAAATAATACGCTGTTATTTAATAACACTACAAATGTTGCTAAAACGCAACTATGCTCATATATGAGTTAAGATACTATTTAGACTAGTTTGTTTGTAATTGTTTGGATCGCCTCTCAGGTTTGGTAGGTTTTGCTAATACGTTTCTTTAAAACGAACTAGTTGCTGCATCAAAGCCTTCCGCCTCTGTACATTATAGGAGGGAAATTGATACCTAATTAAAAAGTTCTCGAATTCTTCTCATATTTCTGATTATTCTTCTGAGAAGTTAGAGTATACGATGTTGAATACTAAGCATTTCTGATGTCTTTTCTTCCTCGTAGAGCACAGTAGGCTGACAAACATTGGAGAAAGTACAGTCTCGGTGAAAGAAATTTACCACCAACTTTTTTCTAAAATTTTATGTTGTCATAATTGTAATATAAAAATTTGTTTTGGCATAAAATAATGATCTGAAGTAACAAGCAAATAAATTACATTTAAATAATTTATTTACACTTTTGATTTCTTTAAATAGCGCGAGTACCCAGGGCATTTTGAATAGGACTGTACATTAAAAGAACGGAAATTATGTTCAAAATAACATAAAATATGCTAACATATAATATGAATGAAAGTCAATAATATGTAATTTTCTGTTACTTATTAAATCGACCTCGTATATCCACAAATAATAACTTTTTTCTATTCTGATTTCAACTTTGTTATATAGAAGCCATCCTGTACACTCAGTAATGTTCAAATTTTAAATTTGGTGACTTTAGATGTAGTAATTGCATGCAAAATCTCATGTTAATATAATACATTGTCTCCCTGCATGTACAGGCATAATGGTGGGAAATGCTTGGAGTGACCCTATCCATCAAACTTCATATGGGGACTATCTATACCAATTGGGTCTAATTGATCAGAATGCTTTACAAGTATTTCACCGACTGGAGAATGAAAAAGTTCAACTTATTTTGGAGGAAAGATATCTGGAAGCTGACAACGTAAGTGCCTGTTTCAGTTATATGAAATTAGTAGTAAATAAATAGCTTCTAAATAAAATTCCTTGTAACTTTAAAACTACACAAAATTAAAACAACTTAACTACACAAAATTTCGTAGACATCAGGCGGGAAATTTCCAAAGCTTTTAGAACAAAGAAACGCGATTTTTTTAAAGCTAAAATTAAGGAACTTGAGGATAATAGTAAAAATAAAAATATTCGGGACATATGTAAGGGGATCAACGAATTTAAGAAAGGCTATCAACCTCGTGATTATATATAAAAGAAAGCTGACGGAACAGTTCTCACTGATACAAATAGCATCTTAAATAGAGGGAAATATTTCTTTGATGATTTGCTTAATACGCAGCCAAAATCGAATGTGCGTGAAAAAAGGGAAATACGCACCACAGAAACGTATAATCCAGAATCTCTCCGGGTGTAGACGAAATTTCGGCTGAGTTCATTTTAGCTGGAGGTGAAAAATTGTGGAACAAGACACACAAACTCATTTTCCTTATCTGGAACAAGGAAGAACTGCCACAAGAGTAGAAAGAATCCATCATTATTCCAATTAACAAGGAATGCGACAAAACTGACTGTAATAATTAACGAGGCATTTCTCTTCTGTCAACATCCTATAAAATCCTTTCAAACATTCTGTTGGCAAGATTGACTCCATACGCAGATGAAATTCTTGGATATTATCAATGTGAAATCGATCAACTATCGACCAAATATTTACCATTCGACAAATACTCGAAAAGAAATGAGAATATAATACCGGTACATCAACTATTTATTAATTTTAGAAAGGCTTACGACTCGGTTAGGAGAGAAACATTGTGCAACGTTCTTACAGAATTTGGAATACCGAGAAAGGTAATTAGATTAATTAAGATATGTTTAAATGAATCCCAAAGTAAATTCCGGGTAGGAAAATTTTTGTTCACGAGCTTTCGTACCGAGAAAGGCCTGAAACAAGGAGATGAACTGTCGCCATTATTACTCAACTTTATACTGGAATACGCTATAGGGAAAATCAAAGATAGCAACCAGGGACTAGAGTTGAATGGTGTTCATCACGTTACGGCGTATGTTGATAACGTAAGTAAATTTAATAGGGGGCGAAAGGAGAACAATAGAAAGAAATGCAGAGGTCTTATGAAACGCTTGCTGGGACATGGGTTTAGAACTAAATGCAGAGAAAACTAAACACATGAAAGTTCATTGGGACCGTAATACGGCAAATTATGGAAGCGTTAAAATATTAAATAATATTTTTGATAAAGAAGAAAATATCGAATAATACTTTTGATGAAGAACGTAGGAGCGCTTTTAAAGTCTTAACTGGAAGACCAATAGGAAAACGACCATTAGGAAGACCTAGGCGCAGATGGCAGGACAATATTAAGATGGATCTAACAGAAATAGGAATACAAAGTAGAAACTGGATCCAGTTGGCTAAGGATAGAAGTCAGTGGAGAGCTTTTGTGAACGCGGCATTGAACCTCCGGGTTCCATAGACCATAGAGTTAGTTTTTAGTTAGTTAGTAATTTTAAAACTGATTATTTAAGATACTTGGATACAGGACTTAGCGATAGACGTTAGACGTGAAACTATTTTCTTCTGAAAGGGTGCAAGGTTAAAATTGTTCCGAGATAAGTGTACGAATTCACCTGGAACTCTATGAGGAATGTTTAGGATAATTCTCTTTACACTTTTCCAATTTTCATTGAACATGGTATGTATTTTCTCAGGCTTACTATAATTCGTTACATAACCACGTAGTACATTGTAATCTCTACGAAAATATATATAATTGCAATTAGTTACCAATTCACACAGACTTACATGTTAGGAAAAGTGGATTTAACATTCTCTATAAGAGATTCAGTGCTTTAGGGTTTTTCCTCGTTGCACGTGATTTATAATGATCATACAAATTATTCTTTCTGCAAAGGAATGTTTTCCCCCTCCTAAACAAATTAACACATTTTTCGAAAGGAAATATCATGAAAAAATACGTTATTCATACATGAGAGGTCTAGTATCAAAACCTACCATATCCATTTTTCACTTTTTGAAACAATGAGAAAAACATGTAGTTCTGTTCTAACAAGCGACTTTACTTTCGTTCTTTCCACACTGAAATGTGTCCGTTTGTGATATGATTTGGACTATTAAATGTGTATTTTTAAAGAGAGAGAGAGAGAGAGAGAGAGAGAGAATTTAATACATTATTGTAAAAATAGGATTAAGTAATACTTCCTGAAAAATAGGAAATTTTCACTTTCTAGGAAGCAAAGACTTCTAAGATTAGTGTAAGTCAAAAACAAAAACAAATACAAGTATGAGTACAACAGGTGAAATGCAAAACGATATATAAACTGGGTGCAAGACAAACAAGAGAAGGAGAATAGAGACTTGTTCATATTAGATTCTTGTTGAGTATTCATAATCATAGTAATTATCTATTCAAGAGCGACGATGGGTAAGGCTTTACTACCTTCTAATTTCTTTCCGTAAGTTGAACCTTAGTTTTGTTATAGAAAAGAGAACAAATTTACAAGGAGTTCATATGCCAGGAGGTCTCTCTCCGTGCAGGTTTTTAATTTAAAATTAAGATGGAAATCTCTACTAAACATTTCTTGTATGTTAGTATAAAGAAAATAGAGAAGATGCATCTCACTTTTTTCTTTTATTTCTGCCAATAGATACAATCTATTTCAGTATTTGGTAATTGTCCATTCGCTACTTACGTACCGAAACACGTTGATGTCTACAAAAACGTTCGCACGCACAAAATCGATCACTAAGCAAGAATAACGCTTTTTTTAGACAATATGAGCAGGATATTGTAGTTGAAGTAAAAAAATGGATATGGTAGGTTTTGATACTAGACCCCTCGCATGTGATCTCAAAAGAAACTATTGGCAACAATCTTACTACATTGCACAAAAACAAGCGAGGGCCTTGCCGTTCTCATCACATACAGTGAAGAGATAAATCCATTTACAGCGGTTAGTGTCGCTTGTGCAATGTGTGCAAATAGGCGAAGACGCAGTTATGCAGTCTTGATGTGAAATTTGACCGCCCTAGCACTCTGTTTTCAAAATTGAAAAAGCGTGCATAGATAAATATTAAGATGGTCCTTGTTAGAAATGCGAGGGAATGTCATAACGCATATTACATTCTTCCACGTGACAATTTGGAGCGTTCCAGCGTAGAGAGACACGCGTTTCTGGACTAAATTAACGTCATGAACGAAATCTGGGTGCGACCATACGAGAATTGAAACTACAATCTATTGAATGACAACACCAATTTTCTCTCCAGTCTAAAATGCAGGAATCTGAATATGATGGTGAAAGAAGCGTGCGATCTGACGAATACCATACTATATCATGCGGTGTGTTCTGCATGCCAGATAATGTCGTGTAATTACAATGCTCTCTTGTGGGTGACTTACTCATAAGAGATAGGAGGCCCTTGAATATCTCAAACACAATACATCTCTGTCACTTCAAGCTTTACTCCTTTTATTGTTTATTTTTTCGGGAATTCGCGTCAACCACGCTAAGAAGGATCATGCAACGAAGTTCACCAATTAATAGGAAAACCTCTCATTCAAAATGACAACCCAGCAAGGACATTCTCAAAGTGCAACACAATGACGAAAGCGGATGAGGTAGGAGCACGTAAAAGAAGCAGAAAAGAGAGTTCTCCAAAATTACAGACTACAAAAGCAAACTACGAGAGAGTCCTACACCTTTCATACAATACTCGTCCATACAACCATCACATAGTGTTTACGCTATAATTTGAACAAAAGCAAAGAAATTACTGTACTTTTAAAAATCTGAACAAGTGAGAAATACTGCCATTTATTAAAAAATAAAAACTTCAAGAAAATCGTTTTTTTAAGAAAAAAAACCTTAGTTAAAAATGACAAAAAGTTGATTTGACTCTTATTACTGGACGCTCTACATGCATCTGGTGATATAAAAGTATGTAATGTCAAAAATAATATTTTAGAATACAAAAAAAAATATTGTATTCTATTGAGGATAAGACATACGAAAAAAGTGGAAATATTGTTAGACCGAAAACAGTATTAGAAAAGTGAACTGGAGGTTCACTACGACAAGTCTTCAAACTGGGGTTGTACCAGTCAAAATGGGACTATGGTAACCCCATATATTTATGTAAATAAAATTTAGAGAATTGTACATTATTTCGATGTAATAGAAGTACATGTATGAGCATTAACGAAAATTAATTCCAGTTTGATTTTTTTTGTTTGTTTGTTTGTTTAATCTTTTTTTATGTTATTATTATCATTGCAGGTATTGAGTAAAATTTTCGACAACATAATTAGATTTTCAGGGATACATAATATTTATAACTATTTGTTACAAGAGGATACAACTATTAACGACAGTCACCCCACGTATCTTCAGCTACCAGAAGTGCGTAGAGCTATTCACGTTGGGAATTATACATACAATAATGGAGAACTCACTTATATGTATCTAAGAGGAGATACGCAAAGATCTGTAAAACCTTGGATTGAAATATTACTGAATAACTACCGTGTCCTCTTTTACACAGGACAATTGGACATTATATGCGCATATCCATTAGCATTAAAATTCTACGAAGCTTTAGAATTTCGTAGAACAAATGTTTACAAAACTGCGCCTCGGACAATTTGGTATTTTGGAAGTGACGTAGCAGGTTATGTGAAGACAGCAGGAAATTTTACTGAAATGCTAATACGAAATGCTGGTCATATGGTGCCAATGGATCAGCCTGAGATTGCCTTTGATCTTATCTATCGTTTCACAAGAAATTTGCCATTTAGTAGTAAGTAAATATAATATTGATAATAAAACATTTATTTCATTCCAATATTCAATGTTTTACCTTCATTAGTACTACCCACACATATAATAACGATAACTTCATAACATTAGAACTATTATAAAATATACTTTCATCTGGGTCATTCGAAATCAAATTGTCAGTTGAGAGGGAGGAGTTGCTCGACCATCAGGTACTATAAATATCACATATGTATATCACCATAGTTCTGTTACTCTTGTCGCGCTGAGAGATTATCGTTTTTTTTTTCTGCCGACATCTTCAATTTACAGCCATTTCTTCTTCACTGCAACGCCTGAGAATAAGGATTTACAGTGGTCTAGAGCAGTGATTCTCAATCTTTTTTGACTTACGGCAAACTTTATTGAGCGTCCAAACTTTATTGAACGTCCAAACTTTATTGAGCGTCCAAACTTTATTGAGTGTCCAAACTTTATTGAACGTCCAAACTTTATTGAACGTCCAGGACATCGCGACACCCTTGTTTGATATTTTATTAATAATAACAGTATCTATTATAACAGTGATATCAATTAGTTTTTATGGTGACTCTACATAGCACTGAGCATTATCGCTACGGTTGTAGGTATTGACTGGTACAGTGCGTCTCGATTTTAACTAATTATTACTATATTCTTCATGATTTTTAAATTATAAAATTTCGCGACACACCTTAAGGGACTGAGTGAAACACCAGCGTGTTGAGACACATCAATTGAGAAATACTGGTCTAGAGAAAATGTTTCTGAACGATAACTACGGTGAAAAAAATAATTGTGGGTGTTACCTTAAAGCAGATACATCAATGTTTCATAAAACATACATAAACTCAGGACAATGTTTTGGTAAAAAGGCCATCAAAAGCACAAATCTTGCTCATTTGGAAAGCCTATAAAATCTAAAGTACTTGAAACCACAGGATAATGTATCGAAAGTTCGGGGCCAGCTTCATTATGAGTAAAGACATGGAAAAGTAGGAAGATAGGAAGCTTGTTGTAAAAAGAAAAAAATTGTTTTCAACCTAAATTATGTTATTTTTTCCATTTTCCCAACCGTTTGGGCTCCATATTGGGAAGGCGCCCTATATTAAATGAGGGGCTGGAAAGAATACTGATGTAAGTGACATTATTATACTTTTGAGATATAAGCAGTTGCATATTTTTTAGACCCCTTCAGAATTTAGTAGAAACACGTATTCTGTTTAAACAAATATAATTGAATAGCTTCAGTGGTTTGCTATTATATTCTAAAAACAAAGTGTTTTTATTTGCGTAGTGTTCAAACATATATGCAATGTAATTTGCTTTTCAGGGTTCCGCAAACATTTCCGCTCATTGTTACGTTTGCATGCTTGTTTCTCGAACTTTGATGGTTCCTTTACTCTTTCATATTGCGTGTCGAAACGACCTTAGACCATGGGCGCCCGAAGAGGAGGGCAGGGTGGGGCCCGGGCCCCTTCTGGCTCACGAAAATATATACGTAATGTAGCAAACTAAGTATATTAGATACCAGAGATACCAGACGTAATATAGCAACCATGGAGATGGACCCCCTTTAGAAAATTTTCTTCGGGCGCCCCTGTCTTAGACAAATACCTAATATGGGCCGACATGCCAATGGCTGGCAAAACAATGGTCTACAATGACAACATGAGTCCTTGGCTCATTATGTATCTAATATCTTACCTTCTGCATTACGATAATACTCTGGATCCTTGTCAGCATCTTTTGGCCTCTGTTAATACTCGATTTACATCCATCATTACAACCAGTGGCGTATTTACGATTTTGTTTCGGGGGAGCTTTGCTAACTTTTGAGGGGCTTTGCCTGAAAATGTGAAAATTCTGCAAGATATTTTATACACTTTACTATAGTAATTAAGATTTCGGGGGGCTTAAGCCCGGAAACCCGCCCCTAAATACGCCACTGATTACAACATTCAAGATTTCACAACGATCTCTGTGTACCCTACACCACTTTTGCTCTGACACCAAGTACATTTTCTATGAATGATAGTTAACCCAATTCTTTACAGTGAGCAACAGAATGCAGATATCAGTTACACCTTTGTTCCTGAAATGTATCAGGGTGCCATCGACTGATCAAACGTGAAACCCCATTTCGTTCCAGAGAGTCACTTACACCACTGTTCTTTTCAGCCCCTCAAATGAAAACGCAACGTTGCCAGTTCAGCTGGTTTTGTGTGGTGTCTCACAGTTCCACAATACAGAATCTTTAGGAAACGAATTTGAGGTTCCTATGCTTCCCTCAAATAGAAGGATAGAAGTATACTTGTAAAACATTTCTATAAGGATATTATATAGGACTTACTTAAAAAAAAAGCATTATAAATATTAAACGGAATATAATGAAAACTCCAGTTGATAATTAAATATTTTTCCGTTTATAATGGAAAGAAACCAATGGTAATATATTTTGAAGAAAACGTCGTTCAAGTGTCCTTCTCTGCTTTGGCTGGTAAATTTAATTTTGAAAGTCCAATTTAGCATATTTTGCACATGTATTTGTTGTAAATTTGCAATAGTACATTCAATATTCTTTTCACCTTGTGAATTGTTTCTTGCCTTATTCTCCAAGTTCACACTTGAGGTAACCTCGTAAAAAATAATACACAAGTTAAATTTGATGTCTTTGAGTTTTACGTCCCACAGTTATGCCGGTTAGGCTAAAGGAGACGGTGATGATGAGTAATGAATGAAATGGTGGAATGAAGCATGTGGGAGGAAACGGGAGAACCCCGAGAAAACTCACGCACACAGTGTTTGTCCACCACAAAGTTAACTTGGCGAGGGCTGGAATGGAACCCGGGCCCCCAAGCACCAGAGATGAACGCTCTACTACTAAGCCACCGCAGCCCCAAGTTAAATTTGAGCGGCCAGTTCATATCGGTTTCGCAACTGAACGCGTCTGGGGAATTTTTTCACGTAGTAGATCTGGTAAGCTGAGTGGCAAGTTGCACAGTCATGTTAGAGAAATGATTACACCAAGGTTTGCAGTTGAGGCCACAAAATGTGAATCATCGTATTGCTGTACCGTTCACCATTTATTCAGGTATTGATGTAATAAATAAATAAATGCCGATCACACCATTGCTCCAAAATCAACACCATTGTGGCAAGTAGTGTTGCCACGAGACGAGACAGAACCCTTTTAGACGAAACACGAGACGAGACAGACTACTTGTCCGGCCTCGAAAACGAGACGAGACACGAGACGGGACGGGACGTCTCGTGAAATGTCTCGTCTCGTCTCGTGTCTCGAAAATGAAAACGCTGGCGGGAATAGCCAAGATTGAAATTGCCAGTGGTCATATAGATTGCAAAAGGAAAATCCCCTTTATGAGAAAACATGTTGAAAAGCCTTCATAGAAAAGTGTCCTCTGTCTATTGAATGAAACAATCGTTATACATGAGCTTCCAGGAATATCATCCTTAATGTCTTGTCCCCAATTCCCCTTGCTGTAAACTGAGGAATTCTCATTCTTTTCATTTCTGGCTGGAATGATGACAAACAAAATCAAAGACAGGGAAGATTTTTACAAGGTCAAGAAACCGAACTACCACCATCATCTATTCGATTTGAAAACTGGGTAAGGTCTACAAGCATTACAGGCTGTAGTTGAAAGTTCTGGCTAAGATGGCGGAAGAGAACAGAACAGACTACACTTTTGTTTATTCTCTGGTGGCGGTATTCTTTTTGCTATATGAACCGAAAACGGCAAATGAAGTATGTCATCTTGCAACTAAAATTTTGTCTTCTCTCTCTCTCTCTCTCTCTTTCTTTCTCTCTCTCTCTCTCTCTCTCTCTCTCTCTCTCACACACACATACACATAAAAACACACTTTTACCATTTTACCAATCGCTCGCTTATTATACAGCAGTTATGTTGTAAAATTCACCTCTTCGTTTGGAAGCCGGGCGAAGGACAAAGAGAGCAAAAATATTGTCGACGAACCCTTCAAATTGTTTGCTTTCAGCACATTTATGGCACTAACAATACCACTGGAGGTGAAGAGGTTTTACAGGGGGACCTTCCTTTTGTTACGCGGAAATGTTTGATCTGACCAGAGTGCGAAATTGCCCTCTGTTTCCATGTTGAGAGGAGGGGAATACTTCCCTTTCCTAGTGAATAATATTCATTAGGACCTGAATTATCTTCAAAAATGGTTTCTTACAGGCGCATAAAACCTTTCGAACTTGATAAATGTAAAGAACATTTGGTATAATATGCATGGAACTCCGTTGAAAGCAGAAAATATCATGAGAATGATCAAAATTCGAACATTGAAGAACATAATTAACAGAAAAGAAATAGGATACCCAAACCATATTTTTAAACCTGCTATAAAATGTATATCCTATATTTTTACTAATTCTTTACTCCCATGAAAGTATTCTGGGGAGGATATTTTCTCCAATTTTTTCAGACTGAAATCCTTTTATCCCGTACGATTTCCCACCCTGACACAATACGATATATATACAGACACTATAAAGCAAGTGGGTTGATAGTATACGGTAGTGTCGGGGATGGTGACACCTTTACATCGAACTTTGCTTGTCGTGTAAACATTATTTGACATTAGTGTCTCCATCTTCGACGTACCTATGAGCAATTTACTGTATATTCGTGTATTGAAACTGGTGAAACAAATTTCAATGTTTCAGGATGTAAAAAAAAAAAAGCCAGGGTCGACAAGCCTCAGACAACTAACAGCAGAGATATAATATCTTGTAAACTATTTGTCCTTGCCTTGTGAGCTTATTTGAATTTATTTTTAAGACCTTTAGGCAAGTTTGGGCGAATGGATGATGATGGGGAAACTAGTGGAATGAAGAAAGTAGTAGGATACTAGACAACTTTGAGAAAAAACACACATTCGAAAAATGAAATGAAATCTTTGAGTTTTACGTCCCATGGTTATGCCGGTTAGGCTAAAGGAGATAGTGATGATGAGTAATGAATGAAATTGTGGAATGAAGAAAGTGGGAGAAAACGGAAAAACCCCGAGAAAACCCACGCACACGGTGTTTGTCCACCACAAAGTTCACTTCGCGGGGCTGGGATCGAACCCGAGACCCCAAACACCAGAGGTGAACGCTCTACCACTGAGCCACCGCGGTCCCCACACACATTCAATGTTTGTCCACCACAAAGCTCACATGGCACTAACCGAGATCGAACCGACTACCACATACAGCAGAGGTGAAGGCTTCACGGTGTAACTGTGATATTTGTTGTCTTGTGTGTTCTGGGTAATACTTGTAACTTAGTTGTATCTTGATTAGCATGGTGCAGCCTGCTACATTTTACTTTCGTTCCCATAGTATGCTGCCATATTTTTTACGAGACAATACGAGTCAAAACGAGACAAACGAGACGAGACGAGACGGGACGGGACAGAACTTCTCGAGACGAGACACGAGACGGGACGAGCACATTTTTTCGAGACGAGACACGAGACGGGACATGCTTTGCACGAGAGGAGACGAGACAGCCTGTAGTCTCGGTGGCAAGGAATATAAAATAACGCGTTTAGCGTTCCGATTGGCTCCCCATCCGTGACGTCAAGTGAAAGAACTTTCCTTGGGGCAGTATGCCAACTAGTGTAATTGCGTGTGCAATATTTCGGTTCCGGTGGGGTGGCACTCAGTCGAAAATGTATATTTCAAATACACTTGAAGATGAAAAAATCTTTAGCCATAACCATAAACTTCTTTTTTTCCGATGAGGAATAGAATTAGATTTTTTTTTGTAATGGCAAATGTGAACACTACAACTAAACATATTCATATTAATCAATAGATCTTAGCGACTCTCATCATAGAACTTTTTGTAGATTTCTTTCATTCGACCTAAATAACACGGGTCCTGGTTCGATTCTCGACGCATTCAATCACACACACCCACATACATACATACACACACACGAGAATACCTTCGACAAGAACATGGGCTTTATTATGAGATTTATGCATAGAGTATTTTTCCCATGTCATTCAGAATAAAAAAGTGACTATTAAACAATGCGAATGTGTTTCGAAAAATATCTCATCACGGCTTTAAAACAGGCATCATCATCATCATATATTATGGTTTTTGTTGATGTAGTTCTTCATATAACACGTTGAAACACACTGAGGGACTTGAGTATACAAATTTTCATCTTACGTTGACCAGTCATTATGAAATGCTATGAGAAGCTTCCATCATTCAATATCTCAACTTTCGTTCTTAGATCATGCTCAATGGAATCCAAATAACAAACTATTCACTCAAGACCTGGAAAAGTCATGTTTCATCTTGTTTATACAGTCATCTCCGGGGAAATAGGACTAAGGCTAAATTTCGATGCTGCATTTCTTCGTGGAAACCATTTTTTATGGGAAACTTCTCAGTCTCATCTCATAGTCAACAAGGGGGCGGAGTCCAAAGTTACATGTTTCATCTTGTTTATACAGGCACCTAAGCTTAGCAACTAAGACCAATTCGATTAAAGGATAAACTTCAGACAGTCTGGTACCAAAACCTGTTTCCATAGATATTTACGCTCTTCGCCGGAGAGGGCGGGGGTCCAAAGTAACTGCTCAATACATGTCTACGGTCACATACAGAAGAAGAAAAAGAGGAAAACAAGTTTCATCTTGTTTCTATATATCCATACTCCCGTCCAAGAGTATGAATGCAGCCTATCACCTTGTAACATACTAGTTTAGGCGATTTAGGCTATGGGAACTTTCCCAGTCGCTCAAGGTCAAATTAGCTGAAGTATATTATTCACTACTCCGCTGTCATTAAGTGACCTTTTTGGATTGAGGGAAACTTTGTAAATCAGATGCAGCTTATCATCTCTCCAAATCGACTACTTTGTAAGTATATCATGTGGACCATACATCCTTTGCAATGAACGAAATGTTTATAGTACTGAACACTCATTTTGATTACGTAGTCGAATGACTTGTATACGTTTTTGAATTGTCTTGTCATGCTTATTTGCAACTCACTATTGCACAAGGCTGTCACAGTCTAATTTTAAGAACTCAGTGTTACAAAAACACATACTTCAAAGTTCTGGTGGTATTTTAGTGAACCCTTTATGTCGTTTTCTATCAACAAAACTCATTCAATCTTTACCAAAGGTTGCAGGGTGATTGACCTCCAGGAGGTAAACATGAATGTCACATCTAGTGTGGAGATATTTGGTTCCGAAGTTATTTCCGATGAAATTCACGTTTGAAATCAGTGAAATAAAGACAATCACAAAAACGAGATTGATGGAACTTATTCGATTTTATGACGAAATTTGATAGTACAATGATATAGTTTAATAAGATTAATGTGATCTGAGATGTTATCGCTCATAAATCTTTGATTCCCGAGTTATTGTCCATCAAAGTTGGAGTTTGGACTTATTTCAGTCCAAACCACAAATTTAATGGTCAATAACTCGAAAACTATGGACTTGCACACCACGAGAGGTCATATGCACATTAAGCATATTTAGCTTGTTATGATTTACCAACATTTCGAATGTGAAGCACGAGTTATTGACCTTCAGATTTCGGATATGGACTTAAACTTGTTAGGGGAAGTAAATGCGTGTTCATTTATATATGTATTAACAAAACAGGTTAAGTTCCAAATTTGGTCGTCCGTTACTAGCACAATTTTGAAAATTTATCGGGAAGAAATGGATAATTTGCTTGTTTGTGTGTTTGACAATATGTAAGGAGAGCGGAAGTTGTGTTTATTATTATTTATAAGCGATTGCAAACATGGATCCATTTGGCTAGTGGAGGGAATTATTTCACGCAAGATTACCGCATGGTTAGATTGTGGGAAAGTAACAAGCCTTTGTATTCTGAACATGGTTGCGTGTGTACAGAGACGCTCCAGTTAGTATCCTTACGCAGAGACGAGAAATTACACTCTATTAATTTTAACAAAATAGGTCCAAACGTCCCTTACCCTAAGCTAACCCCACCCTACCCTACCGTACTTATCCCTTCGTTACTCTACTCCGCCCTACCAGATTCTATTATACCCTTTCAAATCGGTCCTAAAAATTTATGATTTTTACATTTCCGTAGCTGTTATTACGCTTTATTGTCGAAAACCAGGAGTACGATTTCGGAATAAGTGCCTACAAAACTCACACGACCAAAGCATTAAGTATATTAAAAATGTTATCCAACATGGCCTTCAGTTGTAGCAAGCCATCATGGCCTTCAGATGACAAGTTATCAAGACAGATAACGTGTCTGATGAAAGCAACTATGCATTGCCAAAGCAAGCACAAGTGTTTTTAATGTATTCAGTGCTTTCCTCGGTGAGTGATTTATGTTAAATATATCCAGAACTATAAAAAAGTAATATTCCTCAAAATCAATGAAAGACGATTTAATCAGCTGTAACGAAACTGACTAATAAATCTAATAATTACAACGTAACACAAGTTTCTTAACTAAATTTGAAAACGCTCAATTTGAAATAACAATGTGAAACATGTTTAATGTGTGTTATCGACATCCGTTCCAGTCAGACAATCAAGCTAACAGAGTTCATTGGAGAAGCAATGTTGTTCACAAATGTTGCACCATCTTTCAGTGTTGTCAGACACTTGATGTGAAATGTTCTGTACCTTCTGGCACAAATCGCCTGTTAACTAGTTACCACAATCATATTTTTAGTTCACAACTTTTTAGTAGTAATTTTAGTAACTTTTCTTAATTATTTCAATTTTTTGGTATTGTTTTAAGGAGCTGTCTTAGTTATGTGAACAAGGTTTGTTTTAATCCTAATTGTTAACATTTTTTAAAAATTTATTTTCTAGAAAGCTATTGCTAAAATAAATTTGAGATTTTTACATGCTTTTTTTGACAGCCAAATTACTTGATTTTCTTAAAAAAATACATATAAAATGATCATAAAAGTGTCATACATATAGAAATATTGTTTATTAATTTGCTCTATTTACAGTTACCATTTATTTTACCTGATCATAAATTCATGATGTAATAAATTCATGAAGTAAGGTTTAAATCTCTGTTTGAGTTAGTACCGGAACCACTTCTCCAATTTGCGATCATACTTCAAATATTAACGATCTAGAATGTAAATAAAAAAAGGAATATCGTAAGATTAAAATAAAAAAGTAGGTCTTATACAACAAACAATAAACAACAAAACAAACAATCATACTAGGTATTTTGTAACAAACAAAACGGAACAGGAGATTGATATTGAAATACGTGGCGCATTATAAATCCCAGTTTATCAAGAAGTTACTAGAAAAAAAATAGTTCTCAAAAAGAAAAGAACTGCAGATGTTCATGGCCCCAGAGAAGACGTCACTTTCTACGGCCCGTCCATCTTAGAATGGGAATGAAATTGCACATTTAAAAAAAGTAATACGAGGTAGTTTTTAAATTATACACATGATAGTATAAAGTAAAAATATTTTAAATTATGACTATAGTGTTATGGTACTACTCATCTGAGGCTCTTGGTTCGATTCCATGGACAGACCTTTGGATTTATGTTATCTACTTCATTGGATTATTTTTTGTTTTTCCATAGTCATGATTATGTAGTCTCAAGTTTCCTGGAAGCATTCCTGTATACCTTTTTGTTTTATTAAAAATAAGTGCAATAGTACATTCCTTTAACCACAATAATGAGTAAACATCCTTGCGCGATCTGTTAACTTTCTACTTTTGTCTGGCTACGTTTTATTTCTTTGCCGTGTCACCGTTCTGCGTTTGAGGACATTGCTCACACATCCAGCGTATTTGTAAATACTTTAAGCACTCTTCTAGCTTTCTCAATTGATTGCTTTAGCCACAAGATATTGTCACGTAATTACATCGGCGTTTATTTCCATGTTGGAATTTGGTGTTTACTCCTTTCTGCTGAGGTTTAGCTTCGTACTTGGGTTTCCTCAGAGAACTACAATTCAGGATCATGAGGTGATTTCCTCAGTTTTTTAGGCCTACGACTCACGAACGAATTGTTATACTTGACGTCACGAACGTGTTGTTATGAGGAGGTCAGAATATTATGAATTGACCATATATGGTATTGAGAAGGACAAGAGGTGTGGTTTATGCTTCTGTCCGGCAGACAAAACTGGATGATTGGAGTATATTGGTGAACTACAATTGGCAGTGGCGTATTTACGATTTTGTTTCGGGGAGGGCTTTCCTAACTTTCGGGGGGGAGGCTTTGCCTGAAAATGTGAAAATTCTGCAAGATATTTTATATACTTTACTATAGTAAGATTTCTGGGGGGCTTAAGCCCGGAAGCCCCCCTAAATACGCCACTGACAATTGGTATTGTCAGACGAACAACAAGGTTGACAGAGAGGTGAGTATGAACAGTCATCTGTTGAAGAAGGTAAAGCAAAACGTCGAAACATATAGTTACAACGCCAGACAAACACTTTCTATTCTATCTTTCTCCTACCCTCAACTGCTGCACTTTAAAATATGAAATTTGTGTTCGAGTATAATTTTTCATCACCTATGAGCTACATTTCCAATATTTATAGTTTGGTAAAGTTGTAAGGTTTTAATATATATCATTCTTAATCCAACTCTTAAAGCTGGTGGTGGAGAAAAATAGCCTGAGTTTGACGTCTATTGATCACTTAATGACAAAAGAGATAGGCTAAATAAAGCTGAAGACAACAACAAGTTGGTCCTGCTCAATAGCGCACTGTATATAATTTATTTTTTTAATAATAAATTGGAAATTTTATTTCAACTTGTGATATCAATATTTTTTTCATGTAGTAACTAAAGTATGTAAGCTAACTGGTACGAACAGCCAGTGATTTTAAATTGGGGGATGTGCATGCTTGGTTGTTGCCTCTTTCTCGTAACTGGATTTTTTTACTTCTTAGAGTTTCTCAGTCCCCTTCTTAATACCGACTAAACACCGAAACAAAAATTATCTTGGCATTTTAAGTGTTCTAGTAAAACACATGTTCTCGCATTTTTGCCTAACGTAAAGAGGAGAGTAGAGGTATAATGCCAAGTTTCTTTCGCACTTATCCTAAAAGCTATGAACCATACTTTGGAAAATGGTCATAAACAACGATAATAGAATTGTTGGTCGTGACGTTTTCGGAAAATGTGGTTCATGTATAATAACCGTAGGTATTAAATTTCAAACAAATAATGGTTCGTTTGACCATCAAGAGTCCAATTGAAGTCCTCGATACCTGGACTGTAAGTGGAACACTACACATTAAAAAATACATTTAGACTTCTTTGCAGACAGAATTTCAGACTATCCGTTTATCTAATTTCGAGGAAATTTAATATTGCGTCTTTGTCTATTTCGTCCACATCTACATCGTTCATCTTCACACTTTCTTCTTCGGAAACAACTTTTACAATAGCCTAGTGATGTGCCGCTGCCGACCCAACCTATCTTCTAAACTTCTCTTTTGGATGAGTGACTGAGTCGTGGCTATTCTCTATTGGTTCTTTGGGAACCGTGACACTTCCAGAGCCGTGATTTTTCGAGAACCGTCTCGAACCGCACTTTTACTGTACGATCTTGGTTCAGCCAGTTACTGTTGCGGAACGGTGGTTTCGGTGACTCCCACTGAGCAGCTTTTAAGGTCAGTTCAATCTGTAAGTGTGCCTTACCGTTGCGTATGTACTGTGTATTCTCAACGTGAATGAAATAAAATAATAGCAACAAAGTAAATGTTTCAGACATTTGATTTAGCAATTGGATCCACAGTGATGCTTCATATACACTACGAAAAGTAAATTCGTAAACTTTTCAAGAACAATTAGAAACGAATTTGCAAAGTGAAGATTAGGTCCAGTAAATAGAAGTCCATAAGAGCCGGTTATTTCCTTTCCCCTGGATATTCTCTTTTAATAGGGGATAGACATTTTTTTATTGATTAAGTAATAAATGGATGTATGTGCAGCAGTGAAGAGAACTGATAAACCACTTAGTGTTTGTTCATGCATTAAATAAAGGTACGTATTATCACAATTCTTAAGGGGGTGATACGTTAAAATGAGCACATAATTAAAACAAATCCTTAATAAATACAATTAATTTTTAATTATATTTTATAGTAAGGGAAAATCAATCTTTACTACGACTTACTTCATTATTTTCTGTATGATAGGTAACTCAATCTTAAATATTTAAGGTCTACTTAAGGGTATTTCAAGATATGTTGTGTAATACATTTAAAAGAAACTTGCGGTTCTGATGTATTGCATTGGAAACGGAATTCCCGTAACTTCTACACTGGGAGTATATTGGAGCATTTGAATATATTTTAACTGTATAGCCAATCAGTGGCTCGGAGAAAACCCACCAAGCTGCAATATTTTTTCGGTGTCAAATATTCATTCGTACTTAACACAAGGAGCCCGAAATGCATTTGATTTTGTAGAGTATAACTATCTTTATGCTGTCTTACATGCAAATGGTTTTGATTCACGCTTTATTGATAAAATTAAACATTATATCACAATGCAAAATCCCAGCTCCATATTAATGGTTACTTTAGCTCACCCATATCTGTCAAGAGAGGTATATGACAACGTTGTTCATTATCAATGTTGTTATTTGGCTTAATTCTAGAACCTTTATTGCAAAGTTTGTCCTTTTTCAATTCCCACATTTACATGATTTTCAAAACATTGTTTTGCTTTCGCCGATGACGTCACAATCAGTTGTACGACTGTTGCTCAGGTCAATTATGTACACAAGTGCTTAGTAAGCTATTGTAATGCTAGTGGAGCAAGTATTAATGTCAATAAAACGAAGAGTTTAAACTTTAATAATTGGACTACTGTCAATAAAGGGTTGACTATCTGTCACTCAGGAATTGTGACGGAACTAAAACTTTTAGGCCTTAATTTTACGAGTAGTCTCGATCTCGACTCTGAGACAGTCTGGACTCCAATAATCAATAAAATCAGGACAGTTGTTCTCCGAAATCGTCATCGACACCTGAATTTACTACAGCGAATATGCTATTTAAATACTTATATCTTCTCAATTATGGTATACAGCACAAGTATGGCCCCTTCCGAACATCTTTGCCCAAAATGTGCAATCGATCATTGGCTGGTTTCTTTGGTGTTATTATTTCTTCAGAGTTCCATAGGTAGTAATGGTGTTACCAGTAGACAACGGTGGCCTTGCTTTAATTAATGTACGACTAAAGTGTAAAGTATTATTTTTATTACGTAGCTATAAATTGTATCATTTTTCCAATAGTCATACACAACAATGGCTACAATGTTGGACGCCCACCCTCCCTGCTCCAAATCCACCCAACGTTCCTTTCCTTCAACAAGCACCCTTATATGTACCTAAATTCGTCATAGCCTGGAGTTATATATCTAAACATGATGAGATTAGAGAAATCTGTTCTCGTGGTCTTTATCTGTATTTTTTTTTAAAAAATGGCTTCTACTACAACTACGATACAAGTGCAGCAGAAACATAATAGTTGTAACTGGAATCGCATATGGTTTAATATTCATGGAAACTTTCTGCCGACTTGCGTACGTAGTTTATGGTATAGTGTTGTGCATGATATTCATGCTACTAATCAACGTTTGTTCGACATCCATCGCCTACCGCATAATGCATGTTCCCACTGTGGCCACCCCGACACCCTTCTCCATTGATACACGTCTTGCGAGCTAGTATTGTCTGTGTGGTTAAAACTGTGCTCTCCTTGCTATCGTATGTCGGACATCTCCACACCACTTTACCCCGGATATTATTACCTTACCCGATTATCATTGGTACCCTCCAACCCGCAATAATGCTGTCACTTGGCTAATAGGACATACTTATACTATATTGATTCCAGTCGCAGTCACATAAGTGTCACTGAATATCATGAATTCTTAAAACACACCAGGTGGAAAACTTTTGGTATGGTACCTTTCCAAAAGACTTTCGCAAACTTTCTGACTGCCTCAGTTTAACATGATGTGACTACTGTAATATCCGTAAAATAATATTTGTAGCACCACTAAATTTCTATATAATATGTCTGTATTTTACAAGTTCTTGTCTAGTTTAATAAGCTTAAACAATGCATTCTGATGTTTTGATTGGTATTATTCTTAATATACTTTTGATGTTCCGATATCCTACTTGTATTTGCCGTCTATCTCTTATGCCTAAATGACCAATTTCTTTCCTGTCTGTAAGTGCACTTGGAAAATAAACATGTTTAAAAAAAGTGGGCTAGCGCTATATGCTAGTATCGAATATCGCTTTTGGCATGAGTTCATTTTTTTTACATTTTTATAACACTTTTGTGCAGATAAGTAGTAGTAGTAGTAGTAGTAGTAGTAGTAGTAGTAGTAGTAGTAGGAACGGATTAGAAGCCCCGCAGGGCTCGTTTTGTTTCCCTTGTACTCCATGATATAAACTTTATGACTAACTTAAAACAGCTGGCTAGGATAGCGCGTAAAACAGCTGGCTAGAGTTGCGCGTGAAAAATCGTTACTCTCCCAAACGGCTCATTAAGAAAATCACTTGTTTTTATCAATAAAGTTGTATGTGCAAAGTGGACTAAATACCACATGACATTACGTCAGGACCGAACGGTACAACTTCAATATAAATTTAACTACATCCCAATGAGGCAAGGAAGCGTGTGACTACCTTTCCCCCTTCTGGTGCGTCCGACATCTTCCCCTCCCCACTTCTTACTCTCCTTTTGGTTTCTAACGTCATTGTTTCTAAGAGCTACCAGAAACCTCTAGGTAAATGGTGGAAAAAACAGAATTTATGCATTATATATTACGTACAATGGCAAATGAGTATTACTTTCATCTTATTTTAATGAATAAGTGTTATGAAACTTAAAAAAAAGTAAAGTTTCTTTAAGTTTACTAGACCGCTCACTAGCACGCTCGGCTACGACGACCGATAGTATCTGGCGTTTGACTTGTGCTATATGTATATTCGGCAACTTCGGGTAACTTCGGTAACTTCAACCAATCAGAATCGTGTATTAGGTCCTATGGCTAGGGTCAAGCGTGATTAAAATAAATGCGTGCGGAAGATCCCACTATTTCCTTCAGCAATAGCAAAGAATGCCTAAAGCGTGCTTCCTTATCCGTTAAGCAATCTTGAAGAATTTTGTTAGGAAGGTGAACCGAGGATATTAAGATTTACGCGACGCACAGGTTAATCTACGTTTTTTGTTTGTTATTAGAATTACCATATTGGCCAACATAAAATTGCATGGAACTGCAAACTGATGTATTGAAATTGAAGCTTGATATTGAATTCTATAAAACGGATTACCGTCTTTACTCTGCAGGTGTGTTTGCTTTATCTTTCATTAACATAATAGATTATTATTTAAAAACAGAAACGTAAGGAGAGTGTATTTGTAGTGTTAGGCCTTTCTCTCCCCTTAGTTGCTTATGATGGGGTAACATACTTAAAATCGTGGATTTTAAGAATTGTTCTTTCTGGAGAAGAGGGGCCGAAAAATGATCTCATTGCAAGGGGCGGAAAATTGCTTAGGGCCGGCCCTGTTTGTTCGACCGTTATATCACTAATGAAAGTGAAAAATTATGAAATGAGAATGTAGGAGGAAACCCACGGATACGATGTCGCTCACCCCAAACTCACATTCCTGGAATCAAACTAGGTACTTCCCCGCACTCTTCCCTCCACTAGGTACAACCATTATTCCACCGTGTCGTACTTGCTATATTATGTATATATCATGATTCTACAACAAAGAAAGTACACATAAAACATTAAATCAAATTGTAAGATTTATATTTTCTTTTCAATGAACTAAAACTAAAACTCTTACCTTAAAAACAAAAATGTAGTTTTTACATTATTCCTAAAATATTAGCGTTTACTTGGAACAGTGACAGCATTTCGGGATCTCTTCTCGCAGACACAACGAACTCGCCAACGGACACTTGCCCGTTTTCATCCTTCTCCATCCTGTCGTACAGTCGATCTCGCAGACTCTCCATGTTCATGTTAGGAGGAAGGCTATAGCTGGCGTTTGCAAAACTATTGACTGTATGCGTCGCCTACGTTCAGAGATAAAACATAAATAACTTTATGTAATAACATAAACAGCATCTTGAAGAAAAATACTATTGCGCGGCCAACAAGAGATGGTCTCTGACGTTTCTTACCACATGCGGTGGGACATTGCAACCCCTACTTTGATACTAGTGTTACCAACCATGATCACTCTGTCTTATACCATTAATTAAATTGATACTACAGTTGCACCGAAAAAAAACTTGACACGCGAGTAGTGGTAATGTCACTGCGAGCTGTCAGAGACGTTTTCTTACTGGACGCACTATAAGATGTGCTATTAAGATACTTAATTTTTAGCATTCTCAAAGGTGTAATGTAATCATGTGCATGACATAATCTTGTGGAGAGACACGGTTTATGTTACAAATAAAATATGTAAATCTGAGGTAATACATGGTACCTTCAATAGATCTATGTACAATTTATAGAAATGGAAATATCACTGGTTTATAGCCTGATCAATACACACTGAGAAAAATGTAGGTGGCGTACTTAAAAAGATAGGTTACATGCGTAATTCCTGTAGTTTTTGGACTTAACGTACAGCAGACGTATAACTGAAAACTCATATTTTATAATACTTTCTATATAAGTGTTCCATCTATACGTACTTTCCGTATGAAACAGTGTAGGCGGTCAGAATCTCACCTACAAATGGACATATATAACATATAGCGGACGAAGGTAACATAAGTATATGCATGTGATATACGGGAAACTGTTAGATGTCAGACATCCTGCAACAGCATGATGTAACATCTAAGCGCAGTGCCTATGTAGCATACGGTAACGTATGCTCCGTACTGATTTCTATAGTAAGCAAGAGGATACCGTATATTTGTATATACAATACACCGCTGTCCGGAGAACGGATTTTTCTCTGTGCAGGCAAGATTTAGCGAATTGACGTCGCCAACTTTGGCAGTTTAACTACTGATCTATGATCAACCGTATTTCTCAACGTGTAAGACGCACTTATTTTCTTAATTCAATTTAAAGTTAAAAATACTTTACTATAACCGGGCTGTTTCGAGCATAAAGCATTGAGCTGTGTGAGATAAAACTATGGGGGGTTAATTCCGTTCGAGTCCGTTCCTAATGTGGTGTAAATCACAGTCGAGAAAAACAAGTTATATATTTTTCAATACTTTTTCATACAGGTTGACGAACCAGAGATTTATTTATTCCTTTATGTTTTTGAGTTAGAAGAGACCAGAAATTTCAACCTAACAGTAAAATTTTAAATATTATTCTATGCTAGGCGACTTTTGTAAGTGAGTAGATTATAACAGAAATAGGTTAAGAGGAATTTAACCACAGTTTCATTATTAATATAAAAGACTGTCGTAAATTTTTGGGGCCCAGTCAGTACGGTGGAGAGGCAGAGCAATTATTTTTCAAAAATCTCCATCATTCAAAAAATAAAAATAAATCTCTCCTGCTCATCAAAAATTAAATCTTCTGATCTCTTCTACTAAATATTAACACAAATAACAATCCTTCTCTTTATCTCAAAATATAAATAATTGTCAAATTATAATTTTTCAATAAAAATATTTCAAAATTCTTACCATATTTTTACTTAAAAATATATAAATAAAACAAATAAAATAATTAGGAATAATAAAATAATGTGGAATGATGTTCACTTTCCTTAGGACTATGGACTGTGCAAATGTTTCACTGATTGGTGGTCGCGAACCTACTGGGCCCCGTGTAAGTATGCCACTAACAATCACTGATCCATTCACCAAGCCAATCGTCCCCGGAAAATGGAACTCAAATTTGCCCAAAGAAGATGGTCCCAGAGTATCCTCCAGCACAACCCTGGGATAATATTTTTTGTTTTGATACGTTGTACTTGTAAAATGATCGAAAACGTTTTTTCCTGTTTTGGCATCTGTCTCAGGGTTTTCGATTCTAGGGGTGGCAACGGACTTCCTAACACCCTGTATATTTATATAACTCGCACAGTACATGCATTCGGAAAAAAATTTTTACAGGCTTCCTAATAGGCTTCCTTAGTGCTTTCGATTGGTGTATAAAACATTTTCCACTTCGATATATAATCTTCCTCTGTTCCCTTATAGAATGACCCAGGACACCATTTTTACGCCTTGGATGGGAAACACTATTATATCCGCCATACTCGCCGCACATTGGACCATCCGATTATCACCTGTACCATTCCTTAGCCAATCACGTTAGAGGACGCTAGTTGAAATCCCTAGTAGAGGTGCAAAATGCACTTTATACCTTCTTCGCTTCACGGCCCACCAAGTTCTACCTCGATGGAATCCATGACCTTCCAGAACGTTCGCAGAAGGTCGTCGTCGATGCCGATAAGGACTATTTTTGATCTTTCAGGTAAGTCTTAGGTGACATATTGATGTTCGAAAGTGGTGGATGAAACAGCGATAGAACTTTCTTGGTTACCTTTATAGTCTGTGTAGCAAAATATTAGAAATAAACAGAGTGCAAATAAGCCTTGACTTGGCAAGAAGAAGAAGAAGATAAAATTTCTGCATGTCTAGGGAAGATCATAAATATAGCCAAAACAATCTTAGTCTAATAACCAAGTCCTTGGTGTTTTGTGTGTGTGTGTGTGTTTTGTGTGTTTATCAGTGTAGTGTACTAAGGGAAATGTAATGGTGTAGTTGTAGTATTTCAGTGTTTCATGGTGATCTAAAGTAGAAATATGAAGTGCGGAGGACCGTGTAAAAAAGTAGATAAAAACTGAAATGCGGAGGACCGCCAAAATTAGCAAAAATTAGCAAAATTAGGAAGTCTATAGGTACAGTAATACAGGTGAAAACCAAGTGTTATTAATAAGTATAATAGAATAAGGTTTAAGGTGAAAAACCTAATAGTCATACAGGTAATGAACTAAAAAAAAAGAATAAATGAAATGAAATGAAAATAGAAAAGTCAAATTCAATTCATAGAAAATTCATACAGGTGAGATCACCTATGTTAGACATGTTGTATTTGTAGTATTATGAGTACTGTGTATTTGTAAATTGTGTTGTATCTATGTTATCATGTATGTATTAAAAATGTTTCTCTTTTATTTCCAGAATAAAGGATACGCATATAAGAAGAAGAAAACTAAGACCTGAGATAAGCATTTTAGGACTCAGGTCATAAAAGCCCCACCCCCTAGCACTTGGGTATACAAACGAAAAGAGGGATGAGATAAACAAGAAAAAGAGAGAGATTATCACAGAGTTCGGGGCAGATGCGTCTGCTGGTAAGTCCGTAAGAAAACGGCAAGAGCAGGGGTAGTGGAGGAAAAAAAAAACCTTTATAGTAAACAAGGCATCGCTGAACCCAATGTAAGTGCAAGGACAACAACCTTAGATTGACAGCCACAGTGTACAGGTTAATGATGCCAAGGCCAGATCCCCGAGGCAAGACAGAGGCAGTGAGTGACATTTGTTCAATATCGAAGGTTTGTAATAGGAAGTAATTGCCAGGAGACAACACAATGTTACGTGAAGCTAACAAAAGTACGCCAAATCTGATGCAAGGTAGAAAGATAAGCGATAAAATAAAAGTGAAGTAGAAAGTACAAACAGAAGCAGTTTTCACCACAAGGCTTGATCCTGCTGTTACATGAGAAGAATTAACAAGTTTTATTCAAGACAGAGTCCACATTGAAACAACAAAATGTGTAAAATTGGAAACAAAGTATAAAAGCTATTCTTTGTTCTATGTTTGTGTCGCGAGAAACAACTTTAATGTTATCTGTAATTATAATAAATGGCCTGAAGGAATAATATTTGCTGAGTGTTGTGGCAAGTAAAGGAAGGATGTTGTAAATTTAAGCTCTGAGTAAATTACATTATAAACAAGCAATTAGATAATGTAATTTTATTATATCACCAAAGTGGTCTTAGTGGTAAAAGAGTCAGTTTTTATCGTCAATGTTAATTGTTATGGGTTATGATATAATATACATGTCATTATAGTCAAATTATTAATGTCCAACAATATTCCAGTGCTTTTAGAAATACATTATCTCACCTAATTTGCTACCCATTAGATTATTGTTACTGACTGAATAAGATATTAATTGAAACGAATCTTATTACTTCGTGGTAATTTCAACTGTCGAGACATAGATTTCGTTAACGAAACAGTAAAAAAATATCCATTTTCATCTTAAATCAAAAACTGATAGAATTTCAGAGTAAGTCTCACTACTGTATTTAAGCTATAACAGTGTAACCAACCACGATTCTCAATTCCCTTATAATGTCTTGAATCTTGTTTTAACTAACATTAGCAATTGTTCAATATGGTTTAACCCTAGAACGCAGAACATGGGTCAAAAATGACCCAGCAGTAATTTATGTATAGATTTTTGTCTGCAATATTTGTTGCACAGTAGTTGTTCTCCGTGACATCTTCTATTGGTTTGTTTAATACATAAAAATAATGTATTTAAGTTTTTGGTTTTGTATTTATTTTTTACATTTTATTATATATATTTCTATACGTAGTATACATAACATGGGTCATTTCTGACCCGCGGTATATTTTAGTATTAGATTACTATTATATATTAGTATTAGTATACAATACTAATACTAATCTTTATAGTAGTATTAGATTAGTTCTTTACTATAACAAATTAATATTTGTTTTACTAAAATGTTATTATATTTATAGTAGTATTATTACTACTGGTCTTGTACTTTGAATTGGATTTTTTTAGAAATATATACTGTGAAGAGACTAATCTTATGGACCATGTTATGGACCCATGGCCCCATCACAAAGACCCATGTTATGGAAACTAAGGTACAATTCATGTCATGCGTTTAAAGGTTAATGTCAGTTTGTTTAGTTAAAAAAAAATGTTAACAGGTATCGTCCACCTTTTGTTTTTGGATGGCAGGCTCAAAGAATCATTCATATCACTCAATGTGGATACCGCACGAACTCAAGGCCAAGCAGTGTTTCTTCTAGACATGTTTTTCCGGGCACTGCCACCCCCTTGGAGCTCTGAGAGTGCCCCCAGGAGAAGACCAAAATAATACGTCTATAATATAATAATAAAGAGAATAGTGTCGTGAGAAAATAATATATGCCCCTCCGAATACTAAGTGTGCATCCCGGAACATTTTCTCTGAAAGAAACACTGAAGTTAAGTTTATCATTTCGTAAGAGTTAACTTTAAGCAATTAGAAGAAGACATTAAAATATTATGAAAGTTAATAGATGTTAACAGATGTTGAGAAAAATATAGACAGTGTTTCTTCCAGACCTGTTTTTTGAGGGCACTGCCCCCCACCCCCACCCGGAGGAGGCCAAAATTATACGTTTACAATATAATAATGAATAGAATAGTACCAGCAGTGCCCCCCCGGAATACTAAGTGTGCCTCCCGGAACATTTTTTTCTGAAAGAACGACTGAATATAGATAATAATAATATATTATTGCATGAATACTTGAAAAAACATATTGAGTTCAAATGTTTTAAAAACACCTATAATAAACAAGAGACCATGAAAGATACCCTGCATAATTAAAGGGTTAAATGGGGGCCGCAGTGGCTCAGTGTTAGAGCGTTCACCTCTGGTGCTTGGGGTCCCAAGTGAACTTTGTGGTGGACAAACACCGTGTATGTGGGTTTACTCGGGGTTCTCCCGTTTCCTCCCACTTTCTTCATTCCACCATTTCATTCATTACTCATCATCACCGTCACCTTTAGCCTAACCGGCATAACCGTGGGACGTAAAACTCAGATTTCATTTCATTTTAAAGGGTTAAAGGCACTAATTATCAAGAAAATAAAATATTCTGTAAAATTTAACAAAACCAGTAATCCTATTATGTATGAAAAATTCTCTACTTTGAGACAATGTGTGAAAAGGGTGTACAATGAACTAAAGAGAAGTTATTTTGCAGTTTATAAAATAATATTTATAATAACAAATTGTATTTTTGGAACAGTATTAAGAAATCTCAAGACAAACAGGTATCAAGTTTCACCATATACAAAGGAACTACTATTATGGTACAAGACATATTGGGAAAATTTTTAGACATGTGTTTTATTATAGTTTTAATTTTAAAGCTAAAACATTGGAAGAAGCAGTAGATAGTATCTCCAACAGCAGTAGAAGCAGTAGAAGTAATAAGCAAGCTTCTACCTATAGCATCTTTCGGACCAGACATTCCTAATTAAGTAATTAAAGCATATTCGAAAGACATAGCCCTAATGTTAGCAAAAATAACTTATATATATAACTTCTCATTAAGAACTGGAACATTTTCATCTAAATAGAAACATATGCGTGTAGTACCAGTTCACACGAGTAACGACAAAATGAATAAAAAAAATTTCATTGTAACTAATCTCAGCAAAATATCTGATTATGTCCTTCAAGCATTGAAACAAAGGTCGCAAACGTATGTACTATATGCTGATACGAGTAAAGCATTTTGTCTCAGTAGATCATAAGCTACTTTTAAAGAAATAGTTTCACATCAACTACTTTTACTCTGTCATACATGAGACTTTCTCCCTTGTACTTAAAGTTTATTGAAACTTATTTGACACATAGAGCATTTCAAATTAAAATAGGACATGTCTTGTCAAACTCATCCATCATCAGCAATGGAAATCCTCAAGGTTTTCCTTTGTGACCATTATTTACTAAAATGTTATTAATTACTTGCCGACAGTTTTAAAACATTCTGTGCTAATGATATTAATGTTTTAACAATAGTGAATCATATTGAGGACAATATTATATTACAAGATGATTTAAGTAGAACTGTCGTTTGGTGTATACATAATGGTATGAACATAAATTGTTTAAAAGCTATGTGTAGTATGACAGAGTAATAAATCTCAGTATTACATAAATCAATACGAAATACAACGCAAAAAGGTCTACACAGTAAGAGATCTAGGTTTAATGTTTAATAGCTGTTTAGGTTGTACTGAACATACACAAAACATATGTAATATTGCGAAGAAAATAATAGACAATGTATTTAATCAATATCTGCTTTCTATCGAACGAATACATATATATTTCTATATAAATTGTTGGTCAGGACAATATTATGCTTCAATAGTTTACAATAATTTAACGCAGGCACTCAAGAACAAACTTCAAATGGATTTAAAATGCTTTATTAGAACGTTGTTTCAAACTAGGTTTTGATTTTTATTCCAGTTCGTCGTACAACTGGAAAAAATATAAACTTGAACCATAAGAAGATAGCAGGAAATTACTGACTTAGAATTTTATGAAAAACATGTTTGACAACCCATGCTATGCGGATTGTTTTTTTTTTTTTTTTTTTTTAATGTTGAATTAAAAGTCCCAAACATTTATTATTATGTAGGCTGTATTATTTGCCTACATAAAAGTCCCAAAATATGGTACAGCGGGGGACACTTCTAAATGGTACACCTTAGCCGTAAATCTCCATATGACTGAATGTTACAGCCATATGGAGATTTACGGCTAAGGTGTACCATTTAGAAGTGTCCCCCGCTGTACAAGGGCTATAATATTATTTCAACTGAATGCTAAGTAACATGTTTTAATCACAAGACTTTTAACTAACTATAATAAATGCATATATTAGAGTTAATTTGATTTTATTTTTAGTGTGTTTCAGGAATTGACGCAGACTATATTGTCAGAGCTTATACTTTTATTTATGTTCTACTACAATTATTATAGCATTGAACGGTAAGACTAGGTGTTGTATTTTTGCTTTCAGCTGTTCTCAGTACGTTCTATTCTCATTGTCAGTACGTCAATAAATATTATTATTATTATTATTATATTATTATTATTAGTAGTAGTAGTAGTAGTAGTAGTAGTAGTAGAAGTAGTAGTAGTAGTAGTAGTAGTGGTGGTGGTGGTGGTAGTAGTAGTAGTAGAAATTATTTCTTTATCTCTCAATTTTGCCTACATAAATACCACAAGAATTAACATCAAATACTTACAACAAGCATATTCAACATTTCTTCTTTACTTAAGTATCCATTTCTATCTTCATCAAACATCATAAAAACCCAAAATAATTTATCTTCTGTTTTCCCTTTTATAATGGACGAAAGACCAGCGAGGAATTCTCGGAAATCTACAAACCCATCATGGTTCGTGTCAAACGAGTAGAAGATACGGTCCTACGATAGATAAACAAAACAATAAGAGTTAAACAATAAGCAGCATTATTGAGGTTGACTATATTATTGACTAATAAGCAATTTTACAGTATTGGCTAATAAGCAGCTTTACAGTACAGCAACGTTACAGTACAATTGAGCTAAGCGTTTGTAAATTCAGTTTGTGTTTCTTCCCGAGTTGAAATGAAACTGAAATGAAATCTTTAAGTTTTACGTCCCACAGATATGCCGACTAGGCTAAAGGAGACGGTGATGATGAGTAATGAATGAAATGGCGGAATAAAGAAAGTGGGAGGAATCGAAATAGCCCTGAGAAAACCCAAGCACAAGGTGTATGTCCAACACAAAGTTCACTTGGTGCGAGCTGGGATCGAACCACAGACCCTATGCACCAGACGAGAATTCTCTACCACTGAGCCCCCGCGGCCCCTAGGTTGAGCGAAGTTTTCTGGATAATAGTAAAAAGCATGCTTATAGGCCGCGGTGGCTCAGTGGAGAGCGTTCATCTCTTGTGTATGGGGTCCTTGGTTCAATCTCAGGTCGCTAAAAGTAATCTTTATAGTGGATAGTCGGTTTTCTTGAGATTCCTCCGTTTCCTCCAACTTTCTTCATTCCACTATTTCATTCACATCTCGTTATGACCGTGTCCTTTACCAAAATAGAATTTTCCTTCTGAGATTTTTTTCGATTTCTTATTTATTCAAATCGAGCTTGTAGATGTAAGTTTATAGGGTCATTCCATGTCAAATCACCTAATTTTGAAACATGAAAGTGTTTCAATGTTCTAGATTCTCTTAATTTTTTTTTTCATATATAGATACCAATGAAATTATGCTAAATTAAATTTTTCCAATTTTTTGAATGAGACATGGACCCTGAAGAAATTTTTTTAACATGTGAATTTGGTACCAATTTCACTTTCCAGCACTCAGCATCATGGAACTAAAATTACCATAACTTCTTTATTTTTCAAGTTATTGGATTCATTCAGGTATCAAATGAAAGCTTAATTTTTACTCTTTACGTAAATCCTAAGAAACCTTGCCTACCGTTAAACTGTCAAACATTAATGGGTATACAGGTCAAATTTTAGTCTTTTTTACAAATTATGCCGTTGCTCAAAAGTTACAAGTATGAAACTTTTGTAACTTTTTTTTGTACATTCATCTTAATATGTACATGGTACGTTTAAAAAATAAAAAGGGTGTTTTTATAGTTTTGTAATTATTATTTTTGTATTTTACATGTACGGAAATACACAGTTTTAAGTTTTGTTACAAATTGTATCATTGTTCGTAAGTTACAACTATGAAACTTTTGAAACATTTTTTATAGAATCATCTTAGCACATACATGATATGGTTAAAAAACAAAAAAAAGGATGTTTTGGTATTCTTGTAATTATTATTATTATTATTATTTGTATTTTAAATGTACAGAAATATAAAGTTTTAGTGTTATTAACAGATTATGCCTTTCCTCTGAAGTTGTGATGGCCAATTCTGGAATTTTTACTTTGCAGATTCTGGAAAGTTTAATGGGAAAAATTTCGGAATTAGGAAAAAATGCGATTTCGGACAAATTCCGAAAAGGTGAAATTTTCGATTCCGGAAAATTTGGCCATCCCTACTCTGAAGTGACAACTATCACACTTTAAAACTTTTTAAAATAATCATCTTAGTAAATATTAGGCATGCTTAAAAATAAAACTGGTGTAATGTGTAGTTTTGGTATTACCATAATATTTTTTTACTTTAAATATGACTTTCTTTCTTTCCCAATTATACCATTGCTTACAACCATCAAGCTTCTGTAACTTTTTAAAAGATTACTTTGCATTTACTTGATATGATTAAATAACAAAAAGGGAAGACATTTTTGTAATAATTTCGTGGTTTCATGAATGGAAAATATAGTCCTAGCAATGTAAGGGGTTGAGTGATTATTACAAAACCTATCGAGAAAAATAAGAAATAATAGACTAATGTACGTAGATGAAAACCATAAACATACATGCCGGAAATACTTCTCAGAATTATATAGATTTACATACAAAATATTGTGTCCTATATTTCAAAGCTCACTGTTAACACTGATGATATTAGGCCTTCTTTTAATTTTGCTTTCAGTTGCGTAAGTCCGGTCTGATTGGCTTGTAAGAGATGAAACAGGAACTTCCCAGACGATATTTTTAAAAGGTACCTAACAAAAGTCTTCATTTTCTGGATAGTAGAATATAGAAGGCCTAGAGCGATTCATGAATTGCACTCTCTCGTACAAAAATAATAATTACAAAAATAACAAAAACACCTTTTTTATGTTTTAACCATACCATGTGTGTGCTAAAATTATTCTTTAAAATAAGTTTCAAAGGTTTTATAGTTGTAATTTACGAGCAATGACACAATTTGTAACATAACTTAAAACTGTACTTTTCCCTACATGTAAAATACAAAAAAATAATAATTACAAAAATACAAAAACACCCTTTTTATTCTTAAACCATACCATGTGTGTGTTAAGATTAATGTACAACAAAAAAGTTTCAAAAGTTTCATATTTGTAACTTTTCAGCAATGCCATAATTTGTAAAACAAAAAAAGGGAAAAAGGGAAAAAACTAAAGTTTGCCCTCTATGCCCATTAATTTTTGACAGTGTAACGTTCGACAAGGTTTCTTCGGATTTCAAGAGCAAAAATTAAGGTTTCATTTGATACCTGAATGAACCCAATAACTTGAAAAATAAGGAAGTTATGGTGATTTTAGTTCCATGATGTTGAGTGCCGGAAAGTGAAATTGGCGCCAAATTCACATTTTTCAAAAAAATTCTCCAGGGCCCATTTCCCATCCAAAAAATCGGGGAAAAAATTAATTTAGCATAATTTCATAGGTATTTAAGTATGAAAAAAAATTGAAGAGAATCTGAGACATTGAAGCACATTGCTCTAGGTGATTTGACATGGAATGACCCATATATGATTGCAGGGAGGAGAACAAGGTGGTTCAGTCATATAGAGCTTTCATCTCTTATATGAAGAATGCCAGTTGCTATCTCAGATCATTTGAGTATGAGATGGACAATATCGTATATTAGATTTTTAGAGGTTCTCTCGTTTCCTCGCACGTTCTCATTCCATCAATTCTAACATAATCATCAATTTTCATGATTCCTTTGTCTCTTTTTGTATACAAGACATGACTCTAAAACTAAAATTTAAATAAATTTCATTTTATCTTTTTTTTGTATATGAAATAGCACAGAGTTTAGACAATTTCACATGCAATGTAACTTATAAAAAGTTTTATTTCTAGTTAATAATAACAATAATAATGGACGAGTCTGGGAATAAATCAACTAAGAACATATAGACACAGACATGACATTTCAAGAGGTGAAAGTGGCAGGAGGAAATCTTATAAATTCCACGTGGACCCAGTCAAACATCATGAGCCCGCAATGCTGTTTATCCGTTTCGATGAAAAATAGTAAAATAATAATTCAAAATTTCAATATTATCAATGAGCTAAACTTTATTCTTGTCACAAAGGGGTGTTTAGAAAGTCGTTTGAAAATTCACGATTGAATGAATAAAACTCTCTTCGATGTTATTGACTTCACATGAAGTAACTACAATCAGCATATTCAACATGTCTTCCTTACTTAAGTATTAGTATATATCTTCTCCCAATATCATTAAAAAAAATACGAGGGATGTTCAGAAAGTAAGGTTACAAGACCTGCAGTGAAATGTGTATAATTACTTCCTGCACCTAATACAGCCAGCAGATAACAGATATATTAGGTTATTTTTCGACATAGTCTCCGTATCGGTCGAGGCGCCTATCGCAGGGTGGAATTAAGTTCCCCCCTGGTAAAAGTTCACCCCTTGCGTATTCAGCCATGTTGTCACGAAGTATTTCATCTCCTCGTCTCAAGCGAAGCGACGACCCCCTAGGTGCTCTTTCAAGTGCGGCAACAGGTGAAAGTCGCTTGGAGCGAGGTCCAGACTGTAGGAAGGGAGGTCTATGATGTCCCAGCTGTGTTCAGATCTGTTCATGCCGTGCTGGATCGGCCACTGCGCTCCTCGTTGCTGACGTTTTGTCTACCAGCCGCAAACTTTCGATATCATTCTGCGACATACTAACGAGACATTAAGCTTTTCCATAAACCTCTACCAGCTGCCGGTGGATCTCAGCATTGGTAACATGTTTCGCCCACAGAAATCGAATAACTGAGTGGACTTCTTTGCGAGACCAGTTTCCGAAACGTGTCGTCATTTGTGTTTACCCACAACTGGCGTCGTACTTGCCGGATAGCTGGAGCTCTGCACAGTTGCCAACTCCACGAACACACACTACTCATTCCTCTATAATGGACAAAACTGCAGAAATATCTGCCCTGTAACCTTAGTTTCTGATCCTCCCTCGTAAAATAATTTATCTTCTGTTTTTCCTCTTATAATAGACGAAAGACCAACGAGGAATTCTCAAAAATCTACAAACCCATCATGTCGAAAAGCATCCGTAATCGCAATCTATACCTATGTATTCTACACATTGTTTAACGTACGTTTCTACTAGAATTGCTTGTCTACTAACCACCACTGGTTGGGACTTTGGAAAAACTTGAGTAAAAATTTTCTCAAACTCCGGAAGTGTCATGTTACCAGTTGAATACTTCTCCTTGAAAGACCTGTTCTCCAGTCGAAGTTGGGTAGCTAAAAGAGATACATAGGAAAATAAATTTACAATATTTTGTAAGTAATTATTACATTCATATATTCATATCACTAACCGTTAATTTTCGTTGCCACATAAGAACGAATCTTATAAGAAAGAAAAAAATGTTGAATAACTAACTTTTTATTGCAAACTTTATGTAGATACATTTTCAATGTTTAGCTATACGGTTTGACAAATTTATACACGCTTAGTTAAAGTATAGCAAATAATGTCATCAAAATTACACCCTTAGAAGTCTTCCATTTGCTTAACAACGACTTTGAAAAAATTATCTAGTGTTTAATTTATATTTGTTAACACATAATACAGATTAGCATCAACACTTCATTGATTTCCTATAAAAGTAGCTAATAGCAAAGATCAATCTAAAATTCTGCATTCGTGTTCAGTGGAAAATTCCCCTTCCTCTACCCCATTCATTCAGTAAACTTACAATTTGACAATGGCAAAAAAAAAAAGAACATTTAGTACTACTTACTTCTGTTTTGCGCTAGAAAGTGTCATTAGAGTACAGAAAATTGTGTAACCAATGAACAAACCAGTAAATTTATTTTGTAACCTAAAAATTCATAGGATTCTAACGACAAACACTATCATACATTATGCAATAGTATATACTTACTCTAGCGCTGCGTTGCTGTGAAAGACAGAATTCGCTGGGTTCTGGACTGCTCTAGTTTTACACTACAATAGCTATGAATTTGACAGCTTCCTGATAATTTGTGAAATTAATCCAGCAATGGTAGGTACGTAACATTATTCACGAAGCCATGGTATTTTTAAATTAAGAGTTTTATTCTTAATTCTCAGTGGCATTTGAATGATACTTGGAGTTTGTAGTATATTAAAATTCTGTTTCATAAAATTATGATTTATTATAACCGTAGCCAGGGAGCGGCTAGCACTGCCCGTCCTAAATTATTTTTGGCCTTCTAAAAATAGAACGATAGAGAGAATTTTTAAATTGACTAAAAACCAAATACAAACTTTTCCAAATTTATTTACCGAACTAAACTCAATTTAGCTCATTTTAAGCATTTCTGTGTAAAATGTTACCAAACATCCATTCTGTTGGACTCAGTGGCGTATTTATGATTTTGTTTCGGAAGGGGCTTCGCTAAATTTCGAGGGGGGCTTTGCCTGAAAATGTGAAAATTCTGCAAGATATTTCATTTACTTTACTATACTAAGTAATATTTCGGGGGGCTTAAGCCCGGAAGCCACCCCCCTAAATACGCCACTGGTTGGACTCTTCTCGTTTCAAGAATTCTAAGCCCAAACACTCTATTGTTACAAAAGAAATTGACCAAAGCTTGAGCACACACTGTATTTTAAATTATAATGTGTTACTGTTTCGGATATCTAACATATCCTTCATCAAACTCTATTGTTGCAGCAAAACTAGCACCTATGTCGTGGGAGCAGGTGTAATTCCAAAGAAGTGTTGCATCGAGGTCCCCGAGTTTTCAATGTAGGAAGAAAATTCAAAAAATGCTTTACAGGTTGAGTGCCAAGGTGATTTGAGGGTATTGGTCCCAGGAGGCCATAAATTTCATCTTACCTTTGGCTCGATTATATCACATTTTTGTCGCGATATTTTGTTTCTCACGAAAATGTACCAATGGGAGCCGTGCACCTTATGTGATTCTCATTGTTTCACAGTAATTTGTGACAATGATCATCATATATGATGCTCAAGAACCTGGATAAGTTAGTCATTTGTGATATCAAGCATTAGCATCATATATGGTGCTCATGGCCCCAGAGAAAAATAAGGTGAGCACCACATATGATGCTCATGGCAGGAATCTTATGAACACTTTTAACTTTTAGTTTGGTCTCGATACGTTGAATGGTACAGCTTTGGCTGACTGAACATCTTTATATCGGGTCAAACGGCCCAATATCCAAAAATATGTTTTTCGGAATGTAGAGGTCATGAAATGCGTAATTTCGCTTTTTATTTATTTATTTATTTTTTTTTTTAAGGATCACCATACTTTTTTCTCTCCTATCATCGTTCGGAAGATCATTACCGACAGTTATGCAGTAGTACATTAGGATAAGAAACTAGTAGCTCTGTATATCCAGTTAGGTAAATGAGAGTAACAAAGATGATTATTAATCAGTATCATTGGCATAGGTAGGGTTCTGATTCGGCTCAAACCTTCCTCCCTTAAGCACAGTGATACCGAAATGGATTCTGTTTCATATAATATGTTTCATTTGTGACTGCTGAGCCGTAACTTGCCACGTAAAAGAAATCATAAATAAATAAATAAATAAATAAATAAATAATAGACGTGTTACGACTCTTTTCTATAGATAATTTGTCATGGAAAGCAACCTTTATACAGATGTTTAATGAAAATTTTACTTCCCATAAGCTCTATTCTTAACCTTACACAAACTTTCAGCAGATTTGTTAAGAAATGTATTGTATTCTTAACCTTTAACTACTCTTTTACGTTACCATAGGCATCAAAATTAATCATCTACGGGTGCAAATAGAAAGAATTTTAAAAAGAAGGTGCATGTATACATTTTATAACGTATAGGTGGCTCAGTGGTAGAGTGTTTCCTCCGGTGCTTGGGGTCCCTGGTTCGATCCCAGCTCGCGCCGTACGGACTTTGTGGTGGACAAACACCGTGCTCGTGGGTTTTGTCGGGGTTCTCCCGTTTTCTCCCACTTTCTTCATTCCGCCATTTCTCTCATCTCTCATCATCACCGTCTCCTTTGGCCTAACCGGCATAAACGTAGGACGTAAAACTTAAAGATTTCATTTTTTTAAAGCTACTAAGCACATAAGCTACTAATTTAAATTAACCAAAAATGTGTGTTTTCTCGAAACTTCGACTCTTAAAGAGGATGACTTCCAGCATTAAAATTTTCGATTCTTTACTCACAAAATCTTAATGTGATTAATCGCTTAAGTTGGAGGCGTGAAATTAGATATAGAAACAAATAATCAAAAGTGAGTGAACATGCATTGCATCGTTTTTGACAATTACGCTTCTAAAAGGTAAAAGAGAGACAAATTCAAATTTCTATTTTTATATTTACTAAACCCTACTCTGCCTGTGGGAAGAATGGGCACTTATTTCTTTTTCTATTACAATTATTCATTTGCTTTAGTAAACGTATTTAAATAAACACCTAACAGTCGCACTACATTTGGGGGCCAAAGAAGTTGTTTGGAGGGCCAGGCTTCCATTTAGCCTCTCCCGTAGGTACACCCCTGTAAAGTAGTACAAAACCATTCTTTAAAGAAAACACACACACATTTTCATTTTAATGAGTAATGACGAACCATCGTAATCTTGGTAGCATTTGATGTACAATATTTGAAAGTATAGTAAATCCTTTGTCAAAGGGGCTACAGCTTTGTAATGCATTCCATAAAGAAGGAATAAACAGTTTTGAAGTGTTCATTGATATCTTTGTTGTTAGCTTTCAGTGTTCATATTAGTCCCTCTGTAAGAAATCGAGGTGGCTTCGGGCAATCCAAAGACTAATTAAAATTACGTATTTACTCCATCCCCAAGCCTTTGAGTGTGCCATCCACCTCGACGATTTTATAGAATAGAGCATAGATTATCAGATAGAAGCTCTCAACTGGAGAACCAGAATGAGTAGCTACCTTGAGTTTGTGTTAAAACAAAATGCAGATCATTTTTTTCACATTTCGTCCCTCTCGAGACAAAAGGGCGTATCTCATTTTCTTAACTTTTCTAGGAGACGAGTTTAAACCTTTTCTCATGGTATATTCTGTCGTCTTCTTTTAAAATTTAGTTTGATATCCTTCGTGTCAGGTATGTAACTTACGAGGTCAAATTAAATTTTGACAGAACACGATAAAATAAACTTATGGTAACATATTTAAACTTGTTTCCTGGAGAAGTTAAAAGAAATGAGATACGCCCTTTTGTATCGAGAGGGACGATATATTGTGGTGCTATTCAGTCGGTTCGCAGAACCGCAGTTCATTTCTTAATCTCAAATACTCAAATACCAAGAATGAGAACTGCATCACATGAGTGTAGTGATAAAGGTTATTTATATTGGAAACGCATACATACCATTATCAACAATTGGCAATCCATTGCTGGACTAAGAACTTCCCCATACTTTTTGGCAACCATCTATCTTGGATAATTCGTTTCCAAAACATCCGCAGTGTTAGCTAATTTCGTCACACCACCTTGTATTAGGATGCTGTGAAGATCTCTACGGGGTATTCGCGATATATATATAGAGTACTGGGGTATTCGCGAGCACTGGGATAATGCCGAACACCCAAGTTTACGCCTAAAAAAGCTTGTTAGAAAACAGACTTTTACTGCACGCTAGCGGAGAGACCTGGAAAAGTGTAGCATAAAATTGGTGTCAGTCAATTGAGTGGATTGCTAGGAAGAAGACGTTTTATTGTTTTCGCCGATACACGTATAACGTTGATTCAACAATCTGGACAAGGTGAGTTGGCTCTTATCTATATTGTTACAGATAATTCTATATATATTCCCCTATATTTGAGCATTAGTTCTTAATAATCTTACTAGCTTGTATGCAGTCAATAATTAGTTTCAGCTTTAACAATAAAATGGTGTTTCGTGGGGAAATGTCAGACAGAATGTTTGCCATTACCCCGAAGTATTCGGGATGCCCCATGATGTGAAATAAATTATCAAAATTTTTTAATTTAAAAAAAAATGAAAAGTAAGTAGTAAGTTAAAGAAAGTGGTTTGAGAAATAGATCATATCTTGGGAATAAAACTTATTAGCTGTTAATTAGAATAGTTTGCTAAATTTATTATTTTAGGCCATTAGTAACCTACTTCTTTATTCTATAATCAGCAACCCTATTTTAGATATCTGATCCTTGATCATAGGTTTCATTTTTTCTGTGTGTGATTCACAGAGTGGTTTACAAATTTATTTATTCTAGTTGTGTCCATTAGCAATTAACCAACTTTGTTTAGTCTATTAACCGCATTTGAACATTGGACTAATGAAGAATACTGTCTTTGGGAGCAAAACATTAATGTGAATATCTGTGATTTCTACAATTCCAAATAATGTTTTCATTTTAATAAGTATTTTACTTAATGCACCGTTATTTCTGAATTTGTTTCATTTTGTTTAGTCTATTACCTATTTGCTTTCATTTATAATAATTTCTAAGATGATGAGGTCTGGTCATATTTCTCATTAACTTGAGTTGTTTCTATTAATAATTATAATTTTTATTAAAGATTTAAATACTAAATTACGGTATAATTTTAATGTATTTTAATCTATTTCGCTTCATTTGTAAAGAAAAGTTTAAAGTAAACCATATGTTTGGGATTACCCCGACCACTGGGGCAATCCCGAACACAGGTACATTTTTAAAACATCTCACTGATTTGTTTAAATATGTTACTTTTGACTTTCCTCTGCACTTTAGTAAACCGGAATACTCCAAGGTTTCTATACACAAAAAATCTTCATTTTATCTCTAAAACCAAGAGTTATTTATAACACTGTTCAACAACGAAAATGTAAATTGAACAAAATCAGCAAATTCTTACTGATTTTGTGGTGCTGATCACGAATTTGAAAGTTATTTTCGAATATTAGCTCTACTTTTCGTTTTACAGGCATGTCTAATAATAACGCTTTAAAAATAAATATATTCGCTTCGTTTGGGGTAAAATGTTCCACTGATCCGGCAACACTGGAGAAACTATATGAACGCTTGGTTTCATTGTGTTCCTTATCTCAGTAGTGTTCTGCTATTGTTAGAAAAGACAGGTTTAGTGCAGTTATCAGCGTTTTGGGTGTGACGTTTGTGTAGTGCAGGACATAAAAATACAACTACAAGTACGCAAAAATACTAGCAATTCGAATGTATATTTTTAAATAGTTGTCGGAACTATTTCAAGTGACATTTTGAGGATTTCAATAAACAAAAATGCCGCGAAATTGTGTAAACAGTGCGGATAGCTTCTGCTACGTGTGTGGGGAAGTGACATTTTCCTCACAAAAGCAGACTATAGCACCACTAATAAGAAAAGCCTATCAATATTACTTTGGTTGTAAAATTGGAGACCAAGATAAATCTTGGGCACCCCACATTGTGTGTAACACTTGTGCCAGCAATCTAAGAAATTGGATTAATGGGAAGGGGCGCTCAATGCCTTTTGCAGTGCCCATGATTTGGAGGGAGCCTAGCGACCACATCAGAGACTGTTATTTTTGTATGATTCCTTCCGTCAAGAAGGAAATTTCCACGAAGAAGAAGCGGGCCTTGACCTATCCTAACATTCCTTCTGCAATGCGCCCTGTTCCACATGGAGAAGGACTACCTGTTCCTGACCCACCTAAAGAATACGATCTTTTTTCTGATGATGATCAAATAGTTGAAGCTCCTGAATCAAGTACTTCGAAGGACCCTACGTTTGATGTAGAAGAACCTCCATGTGAACCACATAGACTTACTCAAGAGGAACTAAGTGATCTAATCACCGACTTGGACCTCTCGAAAAGCAAAGCCGAAATTTTAGCGTCACGCTTAAAGCAATGGAATTTATTGCAGGAAAAAGTAAATATTTCAGTGTATCGGAATACGGAGAAGATGTTCTCTTCATTTTTTACTATGGAAGACACACTTGTGGCATGTACAGATGTAAATGGTCTCATGAGGGCACTTAAAATTAATTACGAACCTACGGAGTGGAGGCTCTTTATAGATTCGTCCAAGGTGAGTTTAAAGGCAGTGCTTTTACATATTGGAAATGAACTTCCTTCAATTCCTGTAGGTTACGCAGTTCATATGAAGGAATCTTATGAAAACTTGAAACGTTTACTTCAAGCCATTAAGAATTACGATTTTCAGTGGCTCATTTGTGGTGACCTTAAAGTAATAGCACTGTTACTAGGTATGCAGTTATGGTATACAAAGTATTGTTGCTTTATATGTGAATGGGACAGTAGAGATCGTGTATCTCATTACCGCAAAAGTGATTGGAGTACCAGAGAAACTCTTCAGCCGGGAGTGAAAAATGTGCAGCATGAACCACTGGTAGATCGTAACCGAATTTTGCTTCCCCCTCTACATATTAAATTAGGTCTTATGAAAAGTTTTGTTAAGAGCATGAACCAAGAGGATGAGGCCTATAAGTACCTAAGAGGACAATTCCCTCGATTAAGTGATGCCAAAGTTAAAGAGGGTGTTTTCATAGGGCCACAGATTAGGCAACTATTCAATGATCACAAGTTCGACGAAATTCTCCAAGGTGAGGAGAAAGCTGCGTGGGAAAGCTTGAAGAGTGTTTGTTCACAGTTCTTGGGAAGACACCGAGCAACAAATTACAAACAACTGGTAGCAAAGTTGTTATTGTGCTACGAAAATCTTGGTTGCAATATGTCTCTGAAACTCCACTTTCTTCATTCACATCTGGACTTCTTTCCCGAGGATTGTGGAGCAGTAAGTGACGAACATGGTGAGCGTTTCCATCAAGATATTGCAGCCATGGAGAAGAGATATGAGGGAAAGTGGAGTTCTAACATATTGGCCGACTACTGTTGGACTACTGCAAGGGATGCTCCAGATGTAACCTAAAAAAGGTAAGCCAAGCGAAGACGCTCAAAATAAAATTAACATAATCCTGTACAAGGGATCACTTGAAACTTTTGTCTGCATTGCAGTGTAGTTCTTGCACATAAAGGTATTTGAACATATTTTTCATGTTTTGATGTTAATACTGATTTTTATTACGGAATTGTTAATGTTTAACTTGACCACGGTTACTTTATTTCTGTATCGCTGTGAAACTGGTATTTGCGCAATTTTGAAAAAGGAAGTACAAGGGTATAGAAAGCTATAGGTTAGGGTACTTCTTAACTCCCCAGCTTATCACATCACAGTGAAATAGATAAAAAGAAGTGAAATTATGTTTTTACAAGGATTTTGCTTAAATGTTCTATAAATATTGATACATTTGTATATATATACAGCTACTGTTGTACAAGGGCGTTTTTTTTCACAACCTGAACTAAGAAAATTCTTCTATTATCATTTTCTTTCATATTATGCTTAAATGAATGTAAAAATCGCAATTTCAAAGAATTTACATACTTTCGATCAAAATTTATTGAACAGTGTAATCAAACCTTAAGTGTTCGTCAATACCTCGGTCTCCCATATATATATATATATATATATATATATATATATATATATATATATATACAGTGGCGTATTTAGGGGGTGGCTTCCGGGCTTAAGCCCCCCCCCCGAAATCTTACTTAGTATAGTAAAGTAAATGAAATATCTTGCAGAATTTTCACATTTCCAGGCAAAGCCCCCCCCCCGAAAGTTAGCAAAGCCCCTCCCGAAACAAAATCGTAAATACGCCACTGTATATATATATATATATATATATATATATATATATATATATACAGCGTTCAAAAAGTCTCTATACACCTGAATTGTCACATATTCAATGCAACGAGAAAATTATTTTACTCAAAATTTATTATATTTTATGGTATAAAAGCACTATGTACAGGGCGTAGCATATACACACACATTTTAACACATATTTTCACAGCAAATTTTGGAAATGTCCCCCATGAGCCTTCAAACATGCTTGCACACGTTTCTTCTTGTTCTCAAATACTCTCACAAGTTGTTCATGTGGAATGCTATCAGCAAAATCTCGAATAGTTGTTTCGAGTTCTTGTAGCGTGTGAGGGTTCCCTTTATAAACAGAATTCTTTGCATAACCCCAGAAGTAAAAATCCGGAGGAGAGAAGTCAGGAGACCGAGGTGACCACAATCCCTTTGAAATTATTCGATCTCCAAAAACCTCTTGCAGTAATCTCATGAATTGGCGGGCTGTATGTGCTGTAGCGCCATCTTGTTGTATCCAAGCATTACGAATTTCGTCTTCCGTTAGTTCTCCCATGAACTGGTGAATAATTTCACAATAACGAGTTGAATCTATTGTTTGTCTGAAAAATATGGGGCCGACTATTCTTCTTCTGGATATTGCAATCCACACCCCTACCTTCTGGTCATGCAGAGGAACTTCGTGTATGACATGTGGGTTTTCTGCACACCACAAACGTGAGTTCTGGGCATTGACGTAACCTGATAAATGGAACCAGGCTTCAGCAGTAAAAAAAAAAAAAAATCCAAAACATCGTCAGACTTGTCCATAACAAACCTTGTAAACCATTCACAATACTGCATTCGTTTTTCACTGTCGGGAGGAAGTAACTGCTGCACCGCTCTCACCTTATACGGGATAAGACGCAGTTTCTTACGAACCGCCTTTTGTGCCGTACCAACACTTATTGCTTCTTCCTGGACGTTTTCGAAGTGGTTTATGGGGGCTGCGTTGCATTGCATCCGATATGTGTAGCATTTTTTCATCATCGAGCACTGACGGTCTACCATTTCGATCATAGTCCATTACCGTTCTAATGTCTCTAAATTTATCGATCAGTACCCTTACAGTGTGACGATTCCGGAAACCTAGCTGCAAACTTATCTTTGACTGTCTGTTTGTACTCACCTTGTTCACGGAACACGTGTTCAACCAGAAATATTCGTTGTTCCAAAGTTAACACCATTGTTTCAGAGACCGCTAACTAGATGCAACGATCACTTCAACGTCACTTTGCTGACTGGAATCTATGAAAGGAACTTCATGCAAGGCGATAATATAGCAGTGTTGCAAACCTTCGGATAAAATTTTATTTCATGTGACTTTGAATGCGACTTTGACTTGCCACGATTCAGGTGTATAGAGACTTTTTGAACGCTCTGTATATATATGAGTGTGTGTATGTGTGCTTTCCTTTGATAGTTGAGAAATTCCTCGCATACTCTTAACTTCCATGTTCTGAAACTCTAGTGATGAAGAACTTAACTGCCTTTTTCGCTATTTACAAAGTTAATTTTAATTCTAATTTACCGTGTTTATGTGAATAGTCTTTAAGGGACTTACAAATATAACATATTTAAAAATCAAATATTCAGTTGATAACGTTAATGAGAAGATTTAATATAAACGTGGTCTTTTTTGGAAAGAAAAAAGTACAAAGTTTTGTTAATGCTGTTGAATATGTGTCCTCTGTTTTTCGTTTGATTTTACTGATTTCTTTTTTGAATATTTTTTTTTGAAAATAAAGATAACATGGGTACGCACCATTATGAAAGGCATGATTTGAACAGCAAATGTCGTTATGCTGTTCAGTCACATACGCGTAATATTATAAGGGAGAGTTCAACTATTAGCTACAGCTAAAAGAATAAGAGAAGGCGGGAAGAAGCAAAATTTAGAGCAGACATTTCCAACACCACAGCTTGCTGCTCCACCTCTCAGAAAAACATAACTCAGAGGTGACCTGATGTTAAAAAAAACAGTATTAACAAGCAAAGAGGAACATCGATACCGTAGTCGATTGCTTTGAAGGCATCCTTACTCGTTGATCCATGACTACTTGTACACTGCCAACACTTGTTCTCCTACGTCGTACGCATCCCTCCTTCCCTCATTGCATTTTTCTCTGCTTTTCCCTGATTATAAAAGTACACTCTTATCATATATCAGTCAGATGAAGGGTGCAAGTTTAAGAATTGAAATTAACACGTAATTGACAGTAGTCTACGCTTATTGGTTGGTTATCAAGTGACGTCAGTTACGAAACAACAAGTCAAAAGTCTATTGACTTAGACATAAACAAACTAAAAGAAATCACAAAGCAAATCAATCAAGTGTTTTGGTAGGAAGTGTATCAAGTAAATTCAGATTGTTTCTCCTACTGAACTTGCTCTTACCAACGAATCCATTTGTAACATTCGACCCTTGGCCCGCCCCTGGCCCACTAAGCCCTTTAATCTGGCTCGCCTGAATCGTTATTGAAAATGAATTTGTTACGTAATCTCTTAAACTGAACAGAAAGATTTTTCTTGGCTAACTGATGTCCGTCTTGAAAACATCCTCTGCGTTGGAACATCCAGTGTAGAGTGTAGCACCGAACATTGGCAAACTGGTCAGGTAAATAAATAGATGTTTCTGCTTTTGTTTAGTAAGTACTGGTATATATTTTGATTATCGTTATAAAAAATTTTGTGTTCTTCTGATATTAGTATGTAACAAAAGATTTTATGAATTGGATATGACTATTCAATTCTTATGAAAATGCTGTATCATACATTGTCTTGTACAGCCCTCGACTGCAGTAAGTCCACTGTAGTTTGCCCACTCCCTGTTCCAACTTGCATATCCTTGTTATATATTATAAAGGATCATTGAAAATCATTTAGCGAATAATAAAATAGAAGAATGCTTACCAGAAAGTTTTGTTTGCTTCACAAGTTCGTCCAGCCCTTCTTCGAATTTCGAAACTTTCTTCCCCATGATGAGATCAGATTCTTTTTCAACACTTTAAGACACTTGTACACAGCTTCTTGTTCTGGAAAGATAAAAAGGAAATTAACATAGTTACATTGTTAATCATCTTTATGCAGCTAGCACTCTTCGTAGGGTGAAACTTTCAAAGGACTCAATATTTAGGGTTTTCAGAGCATAAGAGAATCAAAAACCCAATTACCAAAGTTGTGAGAAAAAGACAGATAAAGTTTGTACGGTACGATTAAGTATGTCAAAAAGTTAACACTGTTTTCTTTACATTGCGTATTTTAAAGTGTTATTTACAACATCGGGATATGCATCAATTATGCTCTGAAGGAAGCTTCAGATAGAAATCTTAAAGATGAAATATGATCAAAATAACTTTTAAAAAGTAGACTTGATTCCGTTATGCACTGAACGTGTCATTTTTAAAGTTGATGTATTTTCGAATTAGTGAAAACGTTTCTTTGTTTTGGTTAATTTTAAAGGCCAAGGTTTAGTCCAATATAAATACAATAAAGAGTATGTTTGTCTGTCTGTGTGCGGCCTGGGGACCAGACGATTGGACCGAAAGTTAAAAAAAAAATTGGTCACGGGTACCTTATTCCAGCCCCGAGATCAAGACGAAGCTTTTTTTTTTTAATTTCGAAACAGGGGGGGTCTCAGGGAGGTGTTTACCGAAACCGGCCTGAGGACCAGACAAGTTGTCTGAGAGTTACCAAATTTTGGTCACAGATACCTTGGTCCAGGGCCCAGAGCCAGTGGGGTCTCCAAAATTCAAACCAGTGGGGTCTCAGGGGGGTGTTTACCGGGACATGTAAAAGTAGTAGAAAATGACCGAAATTAGTGTCGAATTCATAGTTTTCGCGTCGCTGAGATCAATGGGAACACTTCCATTAGCGATGACTTGCAAATTCAGCTATTATTGAGTGCGGGCCGGGGTCATCTAGGAGGGGGAGGGGATACCGAGACATGTAAAAATAGCCCAAAATGACTTATATTAGTGTCAAATTCATAGTTTTCGCGGTCGTTGAAATGAATGGTGATACTCCCACATGCGTTGACTTCCAAATACAGCCCTCATGCAAAGAATGGGTACATTCAGCTAGTATACGATAATGTACATGCGAAATGTTACTTGGATTGGGAGTTGCGCACTAGATAATAATTAGGAGAGTAAGGGCAAGTCAAAAATTATCCGCAATGTAGTTATAACTTGTCTTACGAGGCGCATTTCAAAGGAAAGGGCCTATATTTTATTATAACCGACTGGCAATAGTGATCAGATCACGCTTGCGCAGTAACATCACTTGGTCCATTGGCTATCAAACAACTATAGTTTCGCCAGTCATCTGTTTGTTTTCGTGTGTGCTGAAGCGTGTTAAAATGTCTGCGCGCATACACAATCCCGCTAGGTGCGAGGTCCGCTCTGTGATTAGATTTCTTCATGCCAAAAGGACAAAGTGCTTCTGAAATTCATAGAGAATTGTTTGCAGTGTATGGCGACAGTGTAATGAGTGAAGGAAAGGTACAGCAATGGTGTCGTGCATTCAAAGAAGGCCGTACAAATATCCACGACGAAGAGAAGAATGAAAGACCAAGCATTCAGACTGACGACTTAGTGCAGCGAGTGAATGAAAAAGTTAAAGAAAATCGTCACTTCACCATTACCACTCTACACATCGAATTTCCAGAGGTTTCACCAACAACATTGCACCTAAAAAAAAGTGGCTTTCATCTCAACGATTTGAAGAACCTGATGAATTGAAAGCAGCAGTGTTGAAGTGGCTGAACTCCCAGGCGGCGAACTTCTATGCAGAAGGTATTTAAAGAAAACTTGTGCCACGGTACAGAAAGTGCTTGGAAAATAATGATGACTATGTTGAAAAATAAAGTGGATATGTACTTGTTTTTATCCAATAAAACAATGTTGCTAAACTTACTTATCTGTTTTCAATTAAATATCGGCCCTTTCTTTTGAAATGCGCCTCATACATTATTCGTACTGACTTCTGTCCTTGTTTATTTTATTGTTATGCTGTTGAAAGCTGGACCCTAATTCATCCATTTATCTTCTTTTTGTTGCAGATAGATCATGACCGCTCCGTTAGAAGTTTGCAAATGCTAACTCTGGTAGCTTATTATTATTAGAAATAATAATAATAATAAAATAATAAATAATAATAAATAAAAATTAGATTTACAGTTCTTTGGCAAAAAATAACCCTGCAGTAAGACAAAAAGGCTACAGAAATAAGTAAGTTATTGAACTTTTTATCACTTATAGAGTGATTTTTTTTATATTTTCTTTTAAGTTAGTATATATAAATATATTTTTATTGTTAAATACATTATGGAAGCATGTATATATAGGGTACTATTTTACATTTTTACTGTCCCAGGCTAATAAAAGAATGTCAATAAATATTAATGTAGAATATTTGAATACTCTTGTATCATTTTTAGAAACTTGTAAAAATATATCCTATTTTAAGTAATTTCTATTCTTTTTAACTGTAAGTATAGGGTATATATATATATAGAGTGAACCTGAAAGATGTGCACAACCTCCGGGAGGTGATTCATGACATCAAAAGAAGACTAGAACAGGAGAGCTCCGTTGTTGCTAAGCGGTTAACATACGCGCCTTTGGCGTGGGAGACCCGGGTACGATTCCCGTCAGAAGCTCATGTGATTTGGATTCCACGTTAATCAGAAGGTCCCGTCGCCTCGCTGCTGAAACGGACGTTAAACTCAACTCTACTCAACAACAATTCAGTGCAAGAGGACTTTTTTGTTTTGTTTTGATGTCACGAACCACCTCCCGGAATTTGTGCACATCTTTCAGGTTCACCTTGTATATTCAGCTTTAATTTTAATATTGTACGTATCTTAGGCTGCACTTGTACAGGAAAGAAAATGTCAGTCATATCTGATTGGCTGTCCCTAAGCTAACAACTATCACAACAATTACAAAACTTAAATTTCTTGCGCTGACGGCTGAGTAGATAAGCGTTGAGAAATAGTATGTATAAATCTGGAAGTAAATCAATCATGGAAAGGTTTTGAGATTACCATTTTAAAAAATACGATGCCAGCAATGGAACAAGAAACAATATTGGATATAACTATATTTTTTCAGCCCAACTCATTCTTGTTACTAAAATATTCACACGTGTAAGTATCCCGTTTCATATTCATAACGAAAATTTACCGTCCATAGCCAATGTTGGCAAAAGTGTAAATATGGCTCTGTGTATATCTATAAACACGATAATAATATGCCAAATCATGCAAACGTGCACTGATTCATTTGTGGAGATAATTAATAGCATTCTTGGAGATTTATTAGTCAAAATCCAAGATTCGTCTCTTCAAAGAAAGCCCATAATCTAATCAATATTAAAAGAAAATGAATCTAGATAATAGTACATGATGAAACAAGTCTATTGGCCTATCTTAACTTTGTATATGGTCTATACTTTAAAAGACGATACTCGTAGACAATGAATTGACATTTATCTCTTTATCTTCTTGCACTTTGTCTGTAGAATGAATTGTGCTTTTCTTTCTTCTATTGAGTATTACCAAAAGTCAGACATAAATAATAATATTGTCATTTTATTACCTAGACAATATTACATAATACGTACACGACCTTGTAAGATAACTCGTATCTACAAGAAAAAACTTTTTTTTTTTTTTTGAAAGACATATTTCTTTCGGAAGTATTTTGTTTCCTCATTATAGACTGATATATTTTTTTAGTAGATTTTACTTGAGTCATTGTTTCCCATTATAAATAAAAAGTACAAAACCTTATCTATCCATCAAATTTCAAGCACTATCAAGTGTCTTTCTGCAGACTATTTTGCGGCACTTATATAAATTGAATCCCATCGATGAAAATTTAGTTTTGATCAACAGTCAAACTCAAGTGGTTGTCATGTGGAAGTACGTGCCTTTGGTTGTTCTAATCTTCTGTGAGCTAAGTTCCTCTATTAAATATCATCCACTAAGAAAGGTTTATCCAATATGGGAGCCACTCCCAGTGGAGGGTGATGCAGGAGAAGCTCTTTTTCTTACACCTTTGATTCAAGCTGGAAACATCGAAGAGGCTCAAAATTTAGCAAGAGTTGGCAACATTTCTGAAATTCCCAGTTATTCAGGGTTTTTGACAGTGAACGAGGATTTCAATTCCAACCTCTTCTTTTGGTTCTTCCCAGCAGAGGTAAGAGAATTGCAAAAATTAGTATATAAGTTACCTGTTTCAACATGTACAGTAAATGATTATCTTAGATCCCAGAAGCATATGGAACGTTCAGAGCACAAAGGAATCAAGTGCAATTACCAAAATTGTGATGCTTAACTACACGGAAAATTAAACCGTTTTTTTTTTAATTATTATTATTATAAGAATAATTTACAATGTCGGGACATGAAAGAAGCTTCAGATAAAGATCTTAAAGATGAAGTATATCAAAATTGACCGAAGTAGGTTTGATTTACTAAAGATTTAAGTTTTTTTTTTTAAAAAAAAAGTTTAGTTGTTAAGGACATGACTATACGAAAGTTACATTCTACAGTACCATTAGTCAGACACGAATGGTGTCCTTCAAAAGGGGTGACCTGGAGGTTTCCCCTTCCCCCTCTCCTGGAAATCCCGACTATTCTGTATTATTAGTTTGGTGTTGGGAATGATTTTACAAATTTTTAATATCATCTATTTTCATATTGAATTTGGACCCTGAAAAACATTGGATCCCCGAAATAAATTTCTGTGTACGTCCCTGGCAGAAGAATAAGCTAATCGTATTGGTGCAGTGACTACCATTAATATTCGATCATTTCTAATATTTTACATGTTATTTCACTGTAAAAATAATTCATAAAGAATCAAAATTGACCATTACACATTGAAACACTACTTAGAAACAATGTGCCATACTTCTATTTGCATTGAAGTTCATAAATAAAACGTTCTTGTTAAATATTTAAAACACTGACTTCACCATGACATCAAAAATACTAGATCATTTTAAATATCCCAAATAAAAAGCACAGTATTAATCATAATTCAATAATTTAATTCTGCATAACTTAAGAGTCAGTACGTTCTAGGTTCACATTTATTGTCACGTGTTCATTCTTTTAATGATGCTGCAGGCTTTAATTTTGCCATCTGTACTTGAGATTTCCATTCCTTTAGTGTTTTCTTCAAGTCTTTCAGGGATTCAGCGACTTGAAAGTTAGCTGTTTCATCAATGTACTTGCAGAAAATTGTCGGATTGACAGGAAGTGTTTGTGGTTTCGTTTTAAGATTCTTGAGCAGTGTACATCAGCCAATTCTTCACGACTCGCGACTTGAGTTCGAGAACATTCCTTTGATGGTATTTAAAGTATCATTTATCCTGAATGTTTCCACTATATGTGCATTGCGCTTCAAGACTATCAGTTATATATATTCATCACATTATTGAGTAAGATTTCTCAGCTAATCCAGCTCTTGGCTCACGCGCCTTTGGTGCACGAGCTCACGGTGTTGATTCCTGGTGAGAGAGACTTTCTAAATAGATTGCTATGGTTCGGATTCCACCTTGAACTGTAGGACGACGTCTCATATAGCCTCACTGCTGAAAAGGACATTAAATTCAGTGTATTGTGAATTGATTGTTTTGTAATACGTCTATCAATTTGCACAAATATAAGAGTAAAACCGTTAAAATTAAAGCCACAAACTAACGAAATATATTTCACAGTGATATTTCTCTCTTTACAAAACTATGTACCAACGCAAGTCTTTTGTTTAATTTCACATCCGTAATGTGCTGGAATTCTAGGATTATTCTTGAAGTTGGAGATCTTTTTTTCGTTTCAGAAACCATCAGGGTCTTTACTTTAGAACATTAGTTTACTTTTTAACTGCATAGCAATTTTTCTTGCTTACCAAGTTCAATTTATTTTAATATTCTCAGAAATGGTTTTGTTAGAAAATGACGTGATTACCAATGCAATTGATCAATATATGACGTTAGATAGCTTAATTTCATTTTTATCAAAAGATCAGTTAGTTTTATATTACCTTGACAAATGAATTGATAAAATTTAAGAAACAATTTATAAAAACATTTATACCTTTATGTTTTAAAAAAATCAAAACCCAGACCATCTACTGCAGCTAGAAACGCCATTTTGAACAGAAAATTGGTTTTATCCTGAAAACAAAGGATATGATCTTTTAATACATGCCCTAGCGGGGTTAAAAGAGGATTCAAACTATTCCCAAAAATAGAGTACCTCACGATCTCTGAAAGTTTTCTAAAAAAGTCACTCCTCAGTGGGGCTATTTCTGCAATATTCAAATTTTGCTTTATTTATCCAGAAAGTGTCTAACCTGAGGATACCCTCAAGTTAGGACTATGAAATGACTCAAATGAAAATAGAAAAACACTTATTTCAGCGTTTTTGAAAATTCTGCGCCTAAATGGAGAAAAGAGAAACTACAATATTTTATATTCTTTAAGCCTAATTTTTCACTTACAAAGAACAGGGACTTCTGGTAGGAAAGGCCTTGAGTAAATACACTGACCAGCCAAAATGTTTTGAACACCTACTTATGGTATGTCCAAGTTTGGTTCGCAGAACAACAGAAATGCGGCTTCGCATGTGAGAAATGTTGCATTGGTAGGTTGCTGGAGAAACGGCTCATCACATTTGCAGACACAAGTCATTTCTGTGAATTCTACGGAAGCGGAAGGGGGAGCGATGAGCTTGGATCTTGACGTTCTGCGACATCCCAAGGTGCAGTTGGCTTTAGTTCGGTTGAGTTCGGTGGCCTTTGAAGCAATTGAAATTCACCATTGTGCCCCTCGAACAACTGCAGTACAACATTGACCTTGTGACAAGAAGTTTTGTCCTGCTAAAATGTGGCTGGCATGGATGAGTGTACATTATAAGAAAGGATCTGCTGTTAACTAGAAGCTGTCCTCGAGAAGCTGCTCCCCTGAAGTCATCGGATTTTAACTTGGCTATCAATATGATGGATGCAGTATCGTGATTCATCGGACAATACAGCGTTATGCCATTGCTCAACGGTCCAATCACGATGGACCTAATATACACATTCCAGTCGTAATCGATGATGCCGAGCGGTTAACATTGACATAAATGTGGACGTTGACTGCGGAGCCACGTATCAAACAGTGTTCGAAGGACTTTGTGCTCAGACACATTAATGTTTTGTGCACTGTTGAAGCCTGCTGTTAATTGAGCCTTTTTTTTTTTTTTTAGCGAACCTGACAATCTACGACGTTCAACATCTTTAGTTAAGATGTCCTTCTCACAACTTGTCTTTTAGTCCTGGTTTCACTTGCCTTTTCCCACCTCTGTAAGACACTAAGCATGGCAGCTTGTGAACGCATGACAAGTCTCGCTGTTTCCGAGATGCTCGTTACCAACTGTGTGGCCATCAGAATCTATCCCCTATCAAACTCTGATGTATCGCCGAGCTTCTCCAAACATCACACTGACTGAGGGAGATACCTATTGCCATCTGACGAGTGTTTCTGCCTTGTTCCTTGCCCCTTACGTAATCCCATCGACTTCGTTCAAAAAGTAGCAACTGGTCATAATGTTTCGGATAATGTCTGTAAATGTTCATAAATTTTGATACGTCCGTGAACTTTTGTCCTTTAGGAACACAGAAGAGCACATTCGGTATTCTGGTAAATTTCGTATGCACAATATGACGTAATACTGTGAACTTCAGAAGGATAACATTGAAATTCTGAATGTTTAATCTTTCTCTTTCACTTTTAGAATGATTATGAGAATGCGCCAGTGGTTTTGTGGCTTCAGGGAGGGCCTGGAGCTTCCTCATTATACGGACTCTTTCAAGAGAATGGACCTTTCAAAATTTTGGTAAACAACACCCTAATTAATAACCCTTACTCATGGCATAAGAATCATTCTGTCATCTACATTGATAATCCTGTTGGAACAGGTAAGATATTTTGATTCATATTTTGATTTTGTATGCCCATCAGAAAACAAATTGGATCAGAAATAAATAAAGTTTTGAATTTTAAGGAAAATAAATCTGGACCACTTGTAAATAAGTAAAACAATAGGAAATTAAATTAGACAAATTGTTCTATAATAGCTTGTTATTAGCATTCAACGGAAAAAATGTTATCCAAAAATGAGAGATGAATCACCAATCAATATATATAATTGAGCTGAAGAAAACGGTGTTGGTAAATATACGTATATCCACATGCGTAGTTTTCGGGAAAATCGAAAAAGAGACGGACATTTTTGTAAACCTAAAAATTGTTGTAGTGTTCTGCGTCACCCATTATATAACATGAACCGGACACTGAATCTACCCTCATAATGCTATTTTATTAAGATACTGACAAGAAGACTGTCTACATCGCTCAATATTATTATTAACTCTTGAATCTTTTATGTTTAAACTGTAATATTGTCTAAGACTCAAACATGTATTGATCAATAGAGACATACAGCCTAATGAAATAAGATGCTTGAGTATAAATTCGGATCAGGGGCGCAGCGGATCCTGACCCCCACTCCCCTAAAACTTTCTAACTCAACATACATTTGTACGATTTCTCAATAAAACTATATTTGTTTAGTAGGGAAATAATTGATGTAGTATGAAAATTTGATCTTACATTTCATTTGTACTCTTTCTGTTATAAAAAACAATCTAGTTATCTCATTTTTCTACTGTAAATATAAGTGGAAGTACTTCTAGGAAGTAGTGGAAGTAGGAAGTGGAAGTAACTTCTTATCGTCTTTTCGAGTGCAGAATAAAACCCGTTCAACACTAAATAGACGTAGTGGCTTGTAGTAACGACCCTTCCTAAAGGCTGGACCCTTCCAAACAAAAATTTCTGGGTGCACGCCTGATTCTGATGCATAGTTTTCGAAAAAAAAATGTACTTTTCCAGCATTAAAAATACGACGTTCTTACCTGAAATAATTGATAGTTTTCATACATTCCGCTGAAACAGGCTATTTATTTATTCATGTATTTATTTAGATATGTGTTTTAGCCTATATGTAAAAAGTACAGTGTTAACTAAGCCATTGTGTATAGTGTCTTGTAATGATTACATATATACTACTAACAGAAAGGCAGTACACATTACTTGTAAAGTATTATTTATTTTTGCGTCCCATGTAGCGTAATAGAAAATATCACCGACAGTCCACGTTAGAACTATGTGTATCAAAACAGAACTGTTAGGAATTAGGCAATTAGGAATTAGATTTCTGAGCTTTTTGCGTCTATAGTAATGCTAGACCATCACGTATAAAGGATTATGTCCCTCGGCGATCATACTATTCGAGGAAAGGGGTTTTGCACTTTTTCGACCGAGTGTCTCCACCGTGAATCGAACAAAACGGAATTGTAATCACTCACACTCTCTGTGGTTGGAGGAATAAGCATTGTCACTTATTTCAAGTCATAGATACATGATTCACGAGTCTGTCCTAGCAGAACAAACAGTATACCCAATAATGGAACAAAGTATTCTATATAACTGTCCACGTTGGCCCCACGTTGTTAATTGACCGCTTTTGCTGAGCATTTAATAACGAACTTAATTGACAACGTTAACCCCTTACGAACGAAGTAAAATGTAGAGATTTCGGGACTGTTGGATAAATGACTGCAAATCGTTGGTTGGCCAAAACCCACATATTACAGTATGTTTGATCAACAAGCTTAACTTGTGCATCCAATCCAATGTAGCTGATCAGTAGTTTACGTAAGATCTGTCAAATGTGTTGCTGGGATATTCGTTTCAAGTCACTTCATCTCAGCGATCTACATCTAATAAATAACAATTACATTTTATTTTAATTTACGTAGTTACTTAGGAGAATATTTCTTAAAATTTCCGATTTCATACTGACATATCATGTCATTGATAATAAGCTGTTCATGGCATATAGAGTAATCTATGGAATGAATAGCGTTTCAGTCTCAACTATTTAGTTCGTTGGACAGAATCGTTTAAATGAATTGCTGTGCGAAGACCTCGCAAACTGAATGACAACCCTTCCGTCCACACGGCTGTTGTTGCCAAGGTTGCACCGAAAGACTGTGGCTTCGAGAAGATTCTGTATCCGTCTTACGCACATGAAATTTGCTGTAGGACGATGCACTTTCTTGTGCGTCAGTTTCTGACTAAAAGAATGGTCACAATCCTAGAATATTCCCCATATTTGCCCGATTTGGTATCAGTGTACATTATTCTCTTCTTTCTAAGCTCAGATCTGGCCTGGAGGAGGATCATTGTGAGGACGTTCCATCTATTTAAACCTTTTGTAACGGCGGTGTTGAACATATTCCAGCCAACCATTTTAATAAGTCGCTTCCGAGCCTCTACGACCGGTTCCGTGAATGTCTTGTGAGGGGAATGGATGTGGTAATGTATTTTTCTGGCCTCGGTTAGTATATTATTTGAGGTACTCACGGAACATACAAGATGACAAGAAATAATCCGTACGAATGTTTATTACCGTACATTTATTACACCGATAGAATTTAACAAAACACGATGTAATACCAAGAGCATGGGTATTTAGGGACAATATGTTCAGCCAATTTCGAAGTAGCCGCCCGTTGCGGCGATACAAAGATCCAAACGTGCTTTGAAATGTTCGGCGATGGGCCGCAGGTCCTCGGGCGACAATCTGTTCCAGTGACGACGCAGCGATGGCTTCAGCGATTCCAAGCTTTTATGGCATATGGGTATGCCCTGTCCTCCAAAATCGACCATACACCGTAGTCATAGTGTTGAGATCCGGCAAGTAGACCTGGCATTCGCAGACGAGATGAAGTCCGGAAAATGGGTTGTGTACCAGTTATGCGTCCGTTTCGCTCTGTAAGCCGGAACAGAATTTTGTTGGAAATTTTATTCCGTATCGCCAAATTACCGCTTGGCCCAAGAAAGTACCACGGTCCCAAGAATGTCGCGGTGGTACACTTCGTGGTTGATCTTGGTCACTTGATCCACGAACACCAGGGGTCTCGCCACTGGATCAAATTCCGCCCCAGACCATGACCGATTGCGGATTTTGGCGGTGTTTGACTATGCTGAGTTGCTGGGAGCCAATCGTTCTTGTCGTCCATCAATCCGAAAGAACGTGTGCAGAAGTTAGTGCGTCAATGATGCGTTAACCTTACAAGTAGATCAGAAAGCGTTCCACAGAACTTGGAATTGCAAGGAGCTAAATGTAGCTCCACAAGAAAATAGACTTAGGCTTGCATGCATTCTGACCAATCGTCATTAATAAACTAACCAATGATATCATGGAGGCGCATGATTCTGTGCACTGGTAATGAAGGTGTGTGTAAGAACATTTTGCACACATAACTGTAAGTATTATCTAGTATTCTTAATGTAGAGATGAAATAACGGTTGTAAAAGTGGATCTGAAAAGGTAAGAGGACGCATGCCGTCACGCTGTCCCCCGTGCCTACCTCTGCCCATTGTATTTTTAGGAAGTGGAGGGCGCCATAGATATTTTTGGAGGTGGAGGTCTACGTACCCCTACGTTCTCCCTCACTTTTACTCCTGAGTGCAGGTGTAAAGTGACTTTCTCGCCACCTATATATACAGCGTGGTCCGGAAGTGGGCGTACTCCTAATTGGTATTCTCTGACGGTTTTAGGTTTTACCCACATTTGTTAGGTGGTTGGCGCCTCAACTAGAAAAAAATGGTATCAAAGACGCTGTTGTGATACAGCACGATGAAGCACAAGCGCACTTCGCGATTCACGTGCGCAATTACCTGCATCAGACTTTCCTGACCGATGGACTGGAAGAGGTTGTACATCTTCAGCAGATCCCTTTGCCTGGCCTCCAGGATGTCTCTATCTAAGACAGTAGACAATGCTCTCTGGGGTTTCATAAAGCAACAAGTAAGAAACACTCGATATCACCCAACACAGGCATTACGAGCAGCTGTGGAACATGCCTTCACCCTCATGATTCCAGAGTATCTCCGCAAAACATCTGTGAGAACTTGGCGTAGAATTCAGCTATGTTACGACATGGATGGTGATCATACCGATGTTTAAGACTCTTAAGACTCTTCAGACTTCAAGATAACTGTGTACAGACATTTTATCATAACTAACACTATACTATTGAAACTAAAGGGGTACGCCCACTTCCGGATCAACCTGTATATTCCACTGCTTTTTGCTAAACAAAGCTGTACATATGCCTACCACTGTAAACCATGAATTTGTCTTTGTTTAACTTTTGAAAAGTCTGTTACTGTTGATTATAGGGTCTAATTCAGGAATGTAAATAAGCACTCGCCCGGCGCGAGTGACTCATCGGTACGGGCGGGTATTTAACCCTCTAGAACTCGCAGCGCGGTCTTTTCGACCGCACCTATAAATATTCTTTGATTTTGTTTAGTGACTTTGAACAAACGTCCCCTCACCCCCTCTAATCCTACCCCATACTTTATTCTTGCAACACACCACCGCTTTTGGCAAGTATACAATTCATTTAAAATTATGTAATTCATTCCTTAACGTAAAATTTTACAGCGCGGTCGTGTCGACCGCGTGCGAGTTCTCGCGTGACGGTCTGTGCGCGAGTGCTGAAGGGTTAATATCATACCGAAGTAAGTGAATTATTTCTACAGTATTGTGGGATGTAGGTTAGTAGCTTTTTTCTTGGGCGAGTAAAATTTTGTTGCTTATTTGCATCCCTGGTCTAATTGCTGTTAATTGTTTTTCAGGTTTCAGTTTCACCGAAGATGATCGAGGATACGCGAGAAATGAAACTGCTGTGGGCAGAGACCTCTATGAGGCTTTAGTTCAATTCTTCACTTTGTTCCCTGATCTACAGGATAACGATTTCTTCGTCAGTGGGGAATCTTACGCTGGTAAGCGATATATTATACACAATAGATCACTAGTGTTTATTAATTCTCTATTTACTTCGTACCTATATCAGTATCTCGGATCCAAACGGGAAACTAGGAGATGTATTTTATGTATTCCCTTTGTCAGTCCTTAGAGTAAAATAATATTACTAATTACTAAATGTGTATAATTTACATTGATCACTTACATTGAGTTGGATCCGTTTTTCTCTTTGCTGTTATGGATGTATATTAATATCAATAAATCATATATTAAATTAACAATGATGTAAAGAATGAATTATATTTATTGTTGAATATGGAACTATCCGATTGTACAGGGCAGGGCCGTCTTAAAGCATAAAGCCGATGGTTAGTTAACCAAGGGCCGCACGAGCAGAATTACACATAAAATTTACTGATATTAATACAACGACCTATTGATTCTACGAACGAGGTACAGTAGCCCCAAGATTTGCGATCAAATTGCTTTACGAACAAGTTTTGTGAGCAATATATTCCTCGGACTTAAGGACAATATTTCAACACACGCACCACACACACACAGACACATGCTTCATACGGTTTGGCACCTTTCCAAAGGCAATGTAGGGATATTTTATGCAGCTATACTCGGCGGGGTATCAGCATCTCTTTTTCCGTAATAATGTAATAAATTGATTAGCGTTTCCATAGTGAAAAGCGAGTCAAAGGAAATTTAGAGACTCTTTACATCATATGCCATATAATATATAATAAAAATGTGGCCAATTTGAATAGTGTGTAGTATATGTATAGGCCTTACCTAGATATGTTATGTAACTAAATACATACAAAGTAAGAAATGGAAATGGTTAACTATCCCAATATTTGGACATAATTTGTTATAGGAGCGCCATTCCTTGTTGTAAATGCTATAGCTCTACCACTTTCAGGTCTACTGCTGCTGTTTGCATTTAAATGTATATTTCGGGTTACTCATTACTGCCTTGAGAAGTCGATTTTCAGTAATTACTAAGTACGTTTAGACTTTCTGTTGCCAGGCACATTGGTACCTGCCTGCCACTGTTGTGAGGTTCCTCTTATTCTGAAGGCTCCGCATAATAATGTCAAAATTAAGTTCCAAATTAAATAATATGAATTACCAACTTCATCAATAAATTTAAAAGTCGGAACATTTTAAAATCATGGCAGAGCCACGTCGGGACTCGAGATATTTTCTACAAAATAGGGACTGTTCCGAAAACTTCGGAACAAGTAGCAACCACAGCCGAAGGCTAGGACAGAACAATTGCTTTAACTGAATATACTAGAAATAATTCTAATAAGCCTTACAAGTAGTTGATTGACATAATAATGATTTCAGTGAGTGATACGGAGAGAAATCTAGGAAGGCATCCGTTTTATTACTTTACATGTATTACGTCACTAGTTTAAAAATTAAGTAGATAAACAGAGTCATACATTTGAACGCCAAATTAGGAAAACTATACAGAAGTTTCCATATGAATATTAGCAAATTCCCAAATGTTATTCTGGAGTATTTATTTTACCTATATGGCAAACAACTTTACAATTCCGACTTATTCAATGGAGAATTGTAGAAAAGATTTTCCATCTACATTATAATTGTAGTTTTAATCGAAGTTTCGTTCTATTAATCTATTTTTAGGCAAATATGGACCAGCTATAGCATACACAATTCACCAGAACAACCCAACTGCTGATTTAAGAATCAATATGCAAGGTAAGGAAGCTAGTAATAGTGTTGTGTTCATTTTTAACGTCTCACTATTATGCACCGAAACTGAGAGAGACAGTCATGGTGAAATAGCTAATATTAGTAGATGAAATAATGGAAGTAATACGAAACGGGAGAACTCTGGGAAAACCTAAGCACACGGTGTTTGTCCACCACAAAGTCCACTTGGCGAGAGATGGAATCGACAAGGGATGGGGGGTCTACCACTGGGCCATTGTTGGTATTTCGTATATACCGTTATGTTGATTTCCTATTATTCAATTCTATTTCCTACAACCAATTTCTTTAGACTTTAAGCTTTATTAATGGAATATCAATTCTTTCTAATATTTTAAACAAAAAAAGCTTTTTCAGATCAACATTTTTGTTCTTTGGTATACAGTACCTTCTTCCATAAGAGTTGCACAACTATTAAATACAATCTCGCCAATCCAGCCGTCAAAACGGTTTTGTTTTCTATTTGTTTTACATTGTTGTCATTATTCAGACAGTATTGTGATCACAAAAACACATTAAATTTCAGAGTTTCAAGCATAAAAAATTAGTTGTTGCGAATTGGTGACTTGTCGTGAGGTATCCTATAGCATCTAAAAGGAAATACTAGATTTGTCAAACAAATTAGAGATCTTAGATAAGTTAAGAAGATGATCTTCGCAGCAAGCAATTTCTGTTGAGTACATTGTAGGATATAATGTAAATCAGTATTACCAACTGCGTGCTCGCAGCAAGCAATTTCTGTTGAGTACATTGTAAGATATAATGTAAATCAGTATTACCAACTGCGTGCTGTATGACGTCAGGGCTAGCTGCTTGGATTCTCAGTAAATTCTTCTGATAGAGCAAGGAGAAGTCAACGAATCTAGCGTTGACACAAGACACTGGTAGCAGGGAAATAAGGCTTAGTCGATGGACTTTTGTACATGCAACACGTGTAATGAAACACTGGCATCTTGTTTTGTCCCATTCCATGTTCGTTTGCCTTTTCTGCTCAACTTGTTCTCTTTCTCCGAATTTTAATTGTAAAAGGTCCCTCTCACATCATACATTGGTGACTAGGAAATAACTTATATAAATACAACAATTTTAAATGTTCTCAGTAATCCGAGACTTGCTCTAACTCCGAACCACTCTCTACAATAAATAGACGGACAAACGAGAATGTATAGTATTTTGATAGTCAAGTAGAGTTGATCCCTTTCATATTATAGTGATACTTGTGTTACGTAACCGAACTTATCTTACATATTAGTATTGCGTTTCCAAGATTTTGCCAGAGTTATTGCCCATTCCCGCCAAACTATAGTCTAAGCACCTTAGTTCCGAAAGTCCCATCTAATATGTAATTGTACTCGTTTCAGGTATGATCATAGGAAATGCTTGGTCAGATCCTATACATCAGACTCCATATGGTGATTATGCGTATCAGCTGGGACTTATTGACGCCAACGCTCGGGAAGATTTTCATCGAATGGAAAATCAAACGGTTCAACTCATTTTGGAAGAAAGATATGCTGATGCGAACTATGTAAGTGTTTTCAGTTCCTAATGAACTTGCTATTGCTTCAAACTTTTAACAAATTTTCACTTTAGAGACAAATATACAGCTAAAGAATAAATCGGTAATAACACTTAATTATTCCAATATGATTAATTCAATGTATGATGAACCACGTTTAGCTTCTTAAAAATATGGATCAGTAACTTAATTACGATTATTAACTGTGCACTGCAACGTTATGCACTACAATGTCTCACTTACAACTAAAATTACAAGGAAAGACATTCCATTCTATTGACAAATATTAGAAATATACTGAGTTTTGTCCCTCGTCATATCAGTGGGTACACGCTGCCAGATATTAAAAATGCAACACCAGGAAGAAAGCATCGGATTCACCCCACATTTCCAGATTGTAATGGAAGGATATATAATATCTGGTGATATGGAGAGTGTGTCCTACCTCAAAGAATTTTTCCCTGAACATTTCTTGTCTGCTCATTCGATTTACAACTTCCTGGCCGTCTAACAACTTAAAATAGGTCTGTAATTGCAAGGACTTCAGGTGATTGCTACGATCTGTAATTCCTCTTATACAACACTCATAACCTTTAAATAGATAATGAATTATCACTACTAAGAGTGACTAACCCTAGTACTTAGAACCTCTGAGAGCCTCCTATTGAAACCTACTGATTGAGGGGGCTCTTATAGCAAGTAGGAATCTTCCAGTGTTTGCAACCTTGGCACCCGGGCGTTAAGGCAAGATTACCTCCCTTGACAAGGAGCATCAAGGTACAGAATCCTGCGGTATAATCACAACCCGGGGGAAACCAATCCAATTTCGGGATTCCCAGGAGTTCATGGATAGGCTCGCTACCTCCCACCCCTGTCTATTCCAGTCGTTCAAACTCCGTACTGAGGTACCTCATTCACACTAATTTTGACAACTCGATCCACTGGTACATATTAAGTGCTCCATCGGGAAACAGCTGAAGCATCTTATCACCAGGTAAAGTTGTATAAATCGTCCATCACTAGACAACACGACTACCTGAAATTTACGTGCTTAACTATCACGTACACGTGAGGTCCTATCACGTTTCTCCATACTCAATGGTATGAGTAGGTCGAGGGTAAAGGGTACAACCCCTTTCTACTTCAATTTATAGATGAAGTACATGTACATTACCGAACCATACGACTGATGTGGGCTGTATGACTAAAGGAGATATGGTTATTTCAGAGGATACACTCGTCTTCCAGTACAATTGGCAAATTCAAGTTAGGGAAACTCACTACCTAAACGTGCTAAGGTACTACGTCCTCTACCAGGCTCAATGGGAAGAGCTAGATGCCCATTTGGAAACATTACTAAGGCCTCGCTACCTCTGATAGGAAGTCATGGTCGGCTCATACAACGACAATATTTCTCTGGTACTATCGCATTACGCTGTATGTTATTCTGACAGTTAAAATGAGAATATAGACAGGATCTCTATCTTCCCCCACGAAACGTTTTTGTTATTTTCACAGTAATAACACGAATTTTGACGGAGATTTCTGCACCTTTTAACCCGGGCTTAGGACGGGCTAAGCAAGTTTGATGAAGTAAAGGGAGTGTTGGTAGAGTAAAGAGAGGGTAGGCGTACTGGTCATCATCGAGTGACCTAGGCGGACCTAATAGTCATAAGTATGGACAAACCGTTAAATGCTTACAAGCGACTTCAGAAGATAACCACTGAATTCACCAGTCATCTTAATACACCAATCTTTTTCGATGTGATCGGACTGCCTAACAAATGAGGGCCTACCGTCCAATGTAAATGGCGCGCGAGCATTATAAGGGGGCATTATAAGGTTTTATACCATATGATACCGAGATTTTAATTTGTACTTAGTTCCTGTGTTGTTATAGGATTGTCAACAAGCCAAATGTCAGCAGAAAGAAAGGTTCCATGTAGAGTTGAAATGAATGAAACTATAATTGGTAGTTCGGAAAACAAAACGCAAGAGAAGTGTGAGAAATGAAAATTAGTATAAACGTGCAAATTACTTTCAATAATCTGAAATGTTATCATGCAGTTACAAACTGGCTCTTGTCCACGTCCAACAAACCAAAATGGCGGAGGGAAAATCTTTATATTTACAGACACAAACGGCTTCTTGTCCTTTAGACATCTGTAGTGTGTAAATAGGAACAATTTCAAAGCGACTCTCGCCCACAAGTCTCAGCTAGATACAGATAAATTAAACATGTATTGTTTTCTCATAACACAGTAGGTTATAAGAATGTAGGTTCTAATATGTTCATTCCTAACGGTTGGTACCCTTTCTGTTATTGTTACTGTCTAAATAAAACATATTTTTAACGATCAGTTTCATTGTCACTTCCACCCAAATAGGAGGTTGAATTGTGTTTTGCGCTATGTCTTCCAACGTTTTTTGTTCTTTAAACGTGGTTGGTAAGAGATTGAAATTACATTAGGACCTAAGTTTGCTGTGTGTATGATTTAATTATGTGATGGATGAAGAACCACGGACCTTGCACGTAAAATATTCCACATTGAAAAATCGTTAACGAGTAAAGGGTCTATTGTAGAAGCAGATCCGAGTTAGATCAGGTGATATCAGACGATTGCTTCAACTACATTTTGGAACGGATTGGCAGGATATTCCTTATTTGAAATTCTACATAGATATATCATGATAGAAGCAGAGGAAAAAGAAGCAGAAAATGATGATGCCGGAGAAAGAGTGGAGGATTTGAGATATACAGCATAAGTACGAGATGATGGTTCACACACACAATCATGTTTAGAAACTGTTGTTTACCACGTAAACACTATATATATTAGTATATATTAGTTTAATTTCATGAAGTTTCAAGAGGAGTTGTCGCTTGTTTTTAATAATATTATCTCCTGGTTTGAAGAATGTTTCAAAGCAGTGATTGTTTATTCATAAGTCGTTCTATTTGAAACATTATAACAATTTCTTTTATAGCGATCACTTTTATCCTATTCCCATTATAATAAACAAATAATTACATTACATCATTATATCACTTTTTTCTCCGAAACACCTTATCTCCGTCACAAAATGGTTTCGTACAGTTTCAAAAAGTATCTTGTTTCTAAACGGTTCCAAAACGACTCTTGTCCAAATTACTTCTTAATATTTCCTTCAAACTATTGCATAGAGTTTGTTCATATTTTTAAGAAAACATTCATTTGCTCCTGATCAATAATTCTACCAAAAATAGCACACATTAATGAAAATTTGACGCTCCAGAACATTTTTTTAATATTTGGAAAGGTGGACAAAATTCCTTTCGGAAATGGATGACTCCCTTAATGTATTTAAAACACATATTGCCAAACCTGGAGTAGACCATTTCTATTTGTATAATGAAACTCATGATTTCAAGATGCCAAATGCAATAGCCTCATGTTTTTTGCGTAATATAGACAACTGCGTGACTCTATATATTCATGAATTTGAGCTTTTCTCCGAGAGCTGCGAAGGTCAGAACAGGATTGTGAGATCCTTAAAGTGCCTTGCAGAAATGGAACGTTTCAGTTTTATACAACGGTTTCTTCCTTTTGGGTGTGATTCATATTTTTCAAAGATCGTGATTTTGAAGTGTTTAAAAAATTCCTTTCAAAGATCATAGAATCTCATTAGATCATAGGATTTCACAGAGCTTGTAGTTGATCTTCCGTCAGATACTTTCAGTACTCTGGAAACTGTGCAGGGATTGTAATAACATAATCGTACCTACAATAGCTTCATTTCTTCAGCAAAAATTCATTCTGAGGCCTACAGGAGAACGACATGTAACCTTGCCTCAAAACTGATCTCAAGAAAATAGAACAGTATACTACAGATATTTTCTGAAGACATTGCTGGAAGTAATAATCCATTAAGATATTGTTTTTTTTTTAATTTTTGAAACAATAACTATGACTATGCAATGTTAAATTACTCGGTACTGTTTCCGATGTATCTCATGTTTGTTTTATGTAATATCTGTCATATGTTTCATACGATGTTTCTAGTGGTGTTTGGCAAATGTATGTAAAACTATGTGTCCATATTTTGCGCAAAAATCTGAGTTTACATTAAGAAAACGAAGAGTTTGCAAAAGAATATTATGTTAATTTATGAAACAACCTAACAAAGGATCTAATTTTAAAATCATTTTCCTCACCACTGTGAAGTGCCCGGAATAGAGATTGTATATTAAATTATTTTTATAACAATGTCCTTAAAATATAAAAACAACATAATTGTTAACATTTCCTAATACTTACATCGAAAATGACAAATGTAAGGGTTTACTTAAGTTTGAGGAACGAAATTCAGTATGTAAAATCTTAACTGTAAAAATAATGTAATGTGTATTTCAGTTGTCGAAATTCCTCTTTTCAGCGCCAGGACTGGGATTTTTTCTTTTCATCTTTTCCCTCGATATTCGAGTCTACGTTGTCTATCTGATCTTCACGGGAAAATGGCTGAACTGTTCGAAACGGATTATTGAACATAGTTAACACTATCCTACAGCTGGGTTTTCACAATTCACTTTGACTGATGAGAGAAGTAAAAACGGGAAAGAGAGTTCAAATTTTTCGAGAAGAATGACGGCCGCATCGTGTGAAATTCATGTTTGAACATAGCACTTAGATCAAAACGACTTTTTTTTACTTTGATTCAAATATAGTTTATATATCGTGATCGGGAGAAAAGTTTTCATATATACCTTTCACATATTTTCCATAAACCCATTCTACCTGTGCAAAGAAACGGATATTCCAGCTGATAATCCGTAGAAGAATTACAATATTAGGTAACTTATCTTCCCTTCGTTTCTAGTTTTCACACTGTTTATCTCTTACATTAATTACTCTCATACATATTATAGGGAGCTAGCTTTAATGCGAGGCTGAGGAATTCAGAGTTGATTGCCAGGTTTCCCACCCCGTCGCCAAGAGACGGTCCCTCGACGGTCCTGGGCAGGGTTGCCAGTGCGTTGTGAAAAAATTCAGCTAATACTCACTTAATTCAAAGAGTTTATGCAATTATGCAATCCCTATCGAAGATCTCTGTATACGTGGACACACGCAAATTAGGCTGTGATAACAAATGCTTCAGTTTTTTCTCCCTCGCTTCTTCGTCGCACTGCACTATGGCCTTACTTATTACTTCTCTAGCTTCGCTGTGTATAGTTTGCCCTCTCTTACGCTGTGAAGCCATTGTCAAATGAATAATAAGCAACAAAACCGCAACCACAACAGCACACAACAAATAACCAACTCACACTAACTCTTCAGAATGACATTCATGTGACAAATTTTTAACCCTGGCAACGCTGACATATAGAAGGAGGATAAGGGAGTATTGCAAGAGTCAGGCAGAAAGATTGTTGAAATTTTCCCCCTTTACCTCAGCCCCCGCTGGTAAACAAGCTAGCTCCCTATAAAAATACCTCAGAAACCTAATACGAAATAAAAAACTACATTGTTAAATAATTTTTCATTTATTCGTAATAAGAACTGACAAGTAAAGATTATCTCCCAAGAATCGAGGATCCGGAAACTGTGCATATATTTAGATAGAGGATGGCAACGAAGGAATACTGGTAAAATATGCCGGGAAGACTGCAAAGGATAAATCCAATATGACCTCCCAAAGGCCATGTCAATCGACTTTTGCAAGCAACCTCTCATCCACTTCCCATGGACAGATTGACATAATGTTTTGCAGATTGATATATGTATGAACACTACACATCTATTGGTTTGAAATTTCACGGACGTTGACGTATTGAACTCTATATCGCCGATCAAAATGTCAATGTGTAAACGACTCGTATCTGGAAAACGAATTGTACTATGGAAGTACAGTATCACTAGACGTGTACGAAAAGCATTAAACGGTTCAAAATATCGCAATCGTAAAGTCAATATGGCCGCCCAAAATCCTGAACCAAACAAATCGTACTACAAAAACGAAATTTGGTGTAAAGGTCCATTACCACTAGTAGGTGAGGAAAATAATACAAATGGATCACAATTTCTACATCGTGTATCCAATATAGCTTAGACATTCTGTTTCCACTTTATTCCACAGTGCTCTTCATTTCGTCGCACTACTTCGTATTGGGATGTCTTCTAGGTCCCTTCTTGTTTATTCGTATCTAGTTTCGGATGGCTTTTGCCCACCTGCCATCATTCCTTCATACAAATTGCCCCGCTCATTGTAATTTCAATCCTTCTCTTTCTGCCATTCTATCGGTCACTGCAATAATCTTCCGTATCCATGCATTTTCTTCCTATCTTTGAGAGTTGCTACGATCATATCTTTGTACGTATGCCTGATTTTTGGGTGAGTGAGTGCAAGTAAACCTTATACCTCATACTTCCGTACTGCACATTAGACAGAAGACCATCCGTAATCAATTTTTGCCTAGTTTTTCCTTATTTTCAATGCATATTTGGCGATAATTGGCTTCAATGTGGAGACATTATGAATATTTTGTCATGTGTTCATAACTTGCACGTGATAATGCACCTTTACACCAAATTTCGTCTTTGCAGTACGAGCTGTTTGGTTCAGGATTTTGTTCGGCCATATTGGTTTTCAGATGGCGATATTTTGAACCGTTTAATGCTTTTCGTACACGCCTAGTGATACTGTACTTCCATAGTACAATTCGTTTTCCAGACGTTGACACCTTGACATTTTGATCGGTCATATTGGGTTCAATACGTCAACGTCCGCGAAATTTGAAATCAATAGATGTGTAGTGTTTATACATATATTAATCTGCAAAACATTAAGTCAATCTGCCCATGGAAAATGGAAGAATGATTGCTTGCAAAAGTCGATTTGCATGACCTTTGGGCAGCCATATTGGATTTATCCTTTCCTGTCGGCCCGGCATATTTTACCAGTATTTCTTCGTGGCCCTCCTCTATCTAAATATATGCGCAGTTTCCGGATCCCCGATTCTTGGGAGAGAACCTTTATTTGTGAGTTAAAATCAATTTTATTGTCATTACACACACGGATATAGGAATAAACGAATCCTAATTAAAATTTATTGTCTTTTGTCATTACAGCTAAATGGACTATTACTTGACACCCTCAGTGAATTGTCAGGACTGCAAAACTTTTACAATTACCTGTATGTATATGACCCGTTGATACCAGGCGGCGATGAAAATATATACCTCCAACAAACGGAAGTACGTACTGCTATCCACGTTGGAAACAGAACATACCAAAATGGCGATCTGACTTACATAAATTTATTGAATGACCAACAGCAAAGTATTCGCCCATGGATTGAAGTTTTAGCGAACAACTACCGTGTGCTCTTCTATACTGGCCAATTGGATATCATATGTGCTTACCCGTTGTCTTTAAAATTTTACGAAGCCATGGAGTTTAACGGGGCAGAAGATTACAAAACAGCGCCTAGAGAGATTTGGCGTGTTGGAAATGATATAGGAGGTTATGTAAAAACAGCAGGAAATTTCACAGAACTCTTGGTACGTGATGCTGGACACATTGTTCCAAGAGATCAGCCAGTATTTGCCTTTGATCTTATCTACCGCTATACAAGAAATTTGTCATTCAGTGAGACTTTATAAGAGCTTGTGAGATCATTTTGTCAGACAAGTAAAAATACAAATATTATTTGATTTCCTTTAATGTTGTCTTATTCACTATGCACTTACCCTATATCTTGTATCGGCAGGGTTGAAAATGAAATTCCAAAACTAAATAAACGGTCATTAATAGATTTAATCTGATTGGGCTACGCCACCAGAACACAAGCCCAGAAAGTGGGGTGCAAGAACTTTCCTGGAAATTGCCGGTTGAGGTGTTTGATGCAGAAAAACCAATAACGAAATCAAATCACGATTACCATCCAAGTTCCTATTTTTTTACTAATCACCTAAAAATCTTCCTTTTTTGAGCAAACACCTCAACGTACTAAGAAGATACTGTCTTCTAGAGCCCCACTCATTTCGAAACCTGCCTACAGGATAATATATTCAAAGCAAGCATGTATAAATACTTTAACAAAAGGAAACTATGATTCGTGTTAGTGGTAAAATTAAGTATACTGTACAGTACATCACAACTTTAATACATATATCATTAAAACACCTGTACGAATCTAGTTACTGCAGGTGATTAAAGTTGTTGCAGTTAAGGAGGGACACATGGCAAACATTTCTAAAACCATAGCAGAAGAAATCGGATTTACACCTGTATGAGGTCTTCTGGATCATTCCATTTGCACATTACAAATGATTCCGAATGCGTCTTAAACTTGTCACAAAGCCGTCTAGGTACAAAGTAAGAGGTTCCAAATTCACTGCTCCACAAGCGTTGAATTTCGGACATTTTCCAACTTGAAATACCACTAAAAATGGACTTTCGTTTTCGTGAAGTGTCAAGCGTGCACAGGTCACTTTATTTCATTATCATACGTCATTTGTCAATTATACAGTCTTAAAAAGTACCAAGATTTGTTGACGAATCAGCACACTACATTTTGTAATGACATGATACAAGATATGAGTACTATATATTAAATTGTAAACGGACTTTGCATATATACCGATCTTCTTGGGAAAATGAACTTAGTTTCAGAATGACCACATTGTTTCTGAAGAGTTCCACTATTTGTTTATAGGTTTCTCTTCTCTTGGTTACTGTCTGCTTTAACTTTTTTGTCGAGTTTGTAATGTATAATATCTCTTTGAATATAATCAGTACAAGTTTTTAACTTTAATTCTTGTCACTCCTGTATTTTCCCTATATATTAAGGCCATATCAAATGTTCCAAAGAGAGTAAGCTGCAGTACATCAATTTGAAGGGAATTTAGAAAGAAGTAAATAGGACGTTTCTAAAATAGCATACAGCTAAATGACCTATTGCAAGATCTCGACCAAATTTAAAAATTAACTTGGAAGGTTTAGCTCAAACACTTTGAAATCTTATAAATATGGTTCACGGACTTGATTAGAAAATATTATAGTTATAAGCTAAATATTTACGTACATTCAAATCATGCAATAAGGGGTATTTGAATTCAGTTTTAAGTGCACTGTTCATTCGTAAGGTTTTGAACCTCACAATGTTCATTCGTAAGGTTTTGAAAATCTACATAATATGGCACTTTTTTTCTCTTGAAAAAAATGTATTTCGTATTGTTTGAATGTGTTTAGGAGGACAATACATATGTCCGAAAAAATTTTCAACAAAAAAAAATGTGCATACAGCTGTTAATTAAAAATGTTGGCAGTTTTTTCATTAAGTTTTCGAATCTCACTTCTCAAAATTCAAAGCTCTTTCCACCTTTCAGTTTTTCTTTTTTTTTTTTTTCTAAAACAAACCGATCACAAAGATACATGTAGTATGATATGTCGAACACTATCAACGAAATTCATCTGAGCTTGTCCCAACTTGACGGAATGGTAGATCTTGACAAGCTTAGTATTAGTATTAAACAATAATTGTGATATAAGAAGATGAATAAGGTTATTTGTTAGTTATATTCTCAATAAAGATGTCTTAATAAAATGAAAAACATTTTTCCCGCATAGGGAGCTTGTAGCGAAATTTCCAAATATGAAAGTCTGATGTGACACTGTACATAATTCTATAATATATATATATATATATATATATATATATATATATATATATATATATATATATATATATATATAGATAGATAGATAGATAGATAGATAGATAGATAGCAGCAGTTAAATGCGTGGGCAGGGGCGGGTAGGAGTAAATCGATGATCGCTCGATTCAGGGCGCTGTAAAACTAGTTACTCCACTGACACTAATCATGTTTCAAATATAAATATATAAATATATATATATATATATATATATATATATATATATATATATATATATATATATATATAATACTATAAGACGATCAAAGTATGATAAAGCACGGTACATACATCGTTTAGATAAACAACATCCTTGTACAATTTATTTTTAAAAATAATACAAATTGTAATCAAATAATTAACTTAAAAATCATAACAACAAATGAAAAAATATTTAAACAGTCTACGCCATAGATGTCCAAACTCGCAAGCCCGACGCTCGTGAGCTCGGCACTAGCGCTGAACCGGGTTCAGGCTCAATAATTGAGCACGAGCCCGAGTGAGCCCTAGCTCCAATGGAATCCAATCTTTTTTTCTCGTGCTGTATCTTTATGGTAATGTGTGTGTTCATCCATCTCCCTACATGTAATGTTTACATATGAACTAACCTTTCATTTGCATATTTCAGATTTTTTTTATTCGTTAGCTTTTTCGACAAAAAATAGTTGCAATAACTTTTACAATGACCTTCGTTATATATATACGGATATATATATATATCAATAGACATTTATAAATGATTTTAACCTGGAAAATATTTTTTCATACTGAGTTCAGGAGGAGAGCGTGCGAAAAATTCTTTTATATGGTTTGTAGAAAATGTAAATTATATTTAATTGTGAATGATTACTTTAGTTCACAGGTTTATTTATTATTTTAATCAGGGTGGTTGAAACGGAAAGTACGAATGTTTTTTTACTACTACTTTTATACTTTAATAATAAATTTCGTTGCGCTAAAAGGTATGTTATTTATTACCAATCTTAATTAACAGTGTTTTTATTTTGCTGAAATAAATCGTTAACATTATATATGTAAAAAAAATATACTGTTAAGCAGCAGTTTGTTAATTGACTTCAGACAACAGTGATGCACATTTTCTTTACTACTTCTTATGCCTAATTGTTTATCTCATTTATAATCTGGTATAAATAGTTTCTACGTATTTATTCCTTAACAATACAGGATCCATTATAACGTGCGCGGTCAACAACGATTGGAAAGTGATAATATCACTAGAGACAGGGGGAAATGTCCTCATAATAGCTTTGTTTCAGAGTTACAGGCATCCAATGGAAAAAAATGAATGTTGGATGTAAATATCTCCAAAACTACTAGACTTTGAGCTGATGCGATATGTTATTCTCTTAGATTTGAAATCTGTTGTATTGAAAAATTACACAATTTAAAATCTTTTGGTGGTAGCGCATGGAAATTCTCCACTGGAAGGAGAGATTCACGAATATTACATTCATATAGGTGAGTCCTACTCATGATATATGGAACAATTTTAAGGCAAGTAACAAAAGTTCGTTGACGAAACCTAGATTTCTTTGTCAGAATAAAAATGGCGAAGGTTTTTTCTTTATGTTGTGCGTAGCTGCATAACTGAAGAACGGATATCAACAAACGCAACACAGGTATTGCGGATTAGGGTTTTGGCTCTGATTACCTCAACATCACAGCTCTGAAAGAATAATATTCTCATTTGCTTTACTTAAATATGTTTAACAACCTCTAAACCTACTGATTCGGGTACTGGCGAAGAGTACTCATGAAAAAGAAAGAAAGGAAAACGGAGATTTTAAATCTCTTGAAATAGGAGCTGTCATCGACTTACTTTGTGTAATTTTACTTTGCGGCCGAAAACGAACAGCTTTACACGTTGTTTACAAATATAGCAGCTGCAACCTATATGCCTATCAGAACAAAATCAAAATAATAATTAAACATATTTTCCATAATTAGATTCTAATTATATTTACGTTATCTCTTCCTCTCATCTTCGCGACTCCCAAGGTTGAGAAACCCTGACCTAACCATATTGTATAATTCGTTTGTCCCTTAAAAATCCAGAAGGAGAGGTTTTCTCAAGTGGTGATGTTTCTTGCCAATTTTCTCAGAAATAACAGACGAATGTGCATATTTCATTAATAATCATTTCAGTAGTAACCTTACAAAATGGCATAGTTTGCTTCTCCCGAAAAAAAATCATAAGAACAAGAAAATGAAATGAAAACTTTAAGTTTTACATCTCACAGTTATGCCGGCTACGCTAAAGAAGACGGTGATGATGAGAAATGAATGAAATGATAGAATGAAGAAAGTGGGAGTAAACGGGAGAGCCCTCGAGAAAACGCACACACACAGTGTTTGTCCATACAAAGCTCATTTGGCGCTAGTTCGTATCGAACCAAGGGCCCCATGCACCAGAGATGAGTGCTCTAACACTAAGCCACCGCAGCGCCGAATGTGAAAATGAATAACGCCTACACTGACATGTAAGGTGATAATCTGTCATAACACAAATTTAATAAGGTATGTTTAATGTGTTGTCATGCTAGAAAAATATTGTTGGGGTTGAACTGCTCACATTCAAAACTTCTGGTAGACATATGGTTGTGTGCCATTCTGCAGTCACTGTTCTACGATTCTCCAGTGGGACAGTTGCAATATGACCTGATTTACCAAAAAAAATGAGGCAATCATTTGTTTGTAAACACTGCGTGCGCGATCAACTGTGTTTGGTTTAGGTTCATCGCGGAACACCTACACAGCAGATTGTTAAGCCATTTTCACTATATTTCACGTTTCAGAAAAACGTATATATGATACATGAGTTGAAGTGCAATCAACTAATGTGAGACATAATTCTACTTTATAAGGTTTCCAAGTTACCAAACTGTTGCTGAATAGTTGCATTGCAATGGAATCTGTTTCAATAGCCTCTTGAGTGCCTTCGCTATCTATGAGAACAGTTTGTACATGGTACACTCAGGAGGGATTTATTGTTGCTCTTAAATTCGTTAAATTACCGCTAAACTCAGCTTACATGCATGATATCTACTGATGCTTGCATATTTTTGTTCCCGCTTTCCTGGTTTATGTTCCCTGTTTAAACACCTACATCATATTGACTCGTATACAGTGTTGCTAACAGATGCCTTCATAAATACTGCAATATTTCCTTAACCTAAACAGCAGATGCGTGTAAATGTGATCGACTGTAAGTTCAAGGGATAGGGTCCAACAGGTGACAAGCGGGGCTATTTAACACGGAAGCCCCATTCCGTCAGTATTATCAGGCAGTTTCTAGTGGTAGTGACAATGAGTGCTTAATAATGTCTGATGTGCGAATTCTTACTTTATAAGTTCGAACACAATCATAAAGTTGTTGCAGCAAGTTGCAGTGAACCACAGGACAGCAAGGTGATGTTTCCAGAAATTTCGTGTAGGCTGTAAAAATGAAGTTTAGCCAAGGTTCGGCAGCCCCAGAATAATGGATGCAGAGGTTAAACGACACGCCATTGAGGAAAATCCTTCCACCAGCACCCGACCACCTTGAGATGTCCCAGTTCACTGTAATGTGTTAACTTCATGAACTAGGGAAAACTATCATTACCTGCCGCATTGTGCCACATGAGTTGAACCCAGCTCAGACCCATAGGAAAAGTGATGTGTGCCGCAAACTATCAAAATTCGTTTGATGTGCGATTTCTGAGACGGATTGTCATATGCAAAGGAAAAGTTTTTTTCGAAATCCGAATTGTGCTAAAACAGTGCACGATTGTGCAACAAAAGTTCGTGTAAAATTATTCTTGCTAAAAACAAACATAATCTAGTGAATGAGGAATTGAAGTGTGAGGAAGAACGTTTACGATTAGCTGTACAACGAGCATATACCACACCGGATAAGAAAGAAGAACTTAATTTACGGGGATAGATCTGCAGATACTGGATTCTCATATGAACAGGAACTGAGATGAACATGTTCCTGAATAAGATCACAGGTCTTATTCATCTACATGATCTCAGAAACTTAATGAATTGGATAACCGATTTTGCTTCTTAACACCACCAAGGCTTTTTGATCCTGGACGCGAATGTAAAATATATAATGTACCTGATGACGTTAACAAGAACGATTTTGAAATGTATGTAAAAGTTCATTGCCGGATCAGGACAACAAAGAGATACTACGGACATTTTTTAACTCTTACAATTTATCCAACAGTTTCTAACATTGGTACCTGCATTTCTGTTCAAAATACTGTCATAATGTTACAATTTTTACATTATTGAGATTAGTGTTGCCAGTTGTGACCGCAGTTTCTCTTAAGTTAAAGCTAATTAAGAGTTACTTAACATCTTCTATGACGTAGGCGAGGTTGACTAACTTGAATTTTGTCAATTGAAAAAGACCTATCAGATGGAACTGCTTTTATTTGTGATTTCACAATTTGCTGCTCGAAAGAGCGCAAGATTCGTTTGTAAGTGAAAAAAAAAATGAAATGAAATCTTTGAGTTTTACGTCCCACGGTATGCCGGTTAGGCTAAAAAGGGGACGGTGATGATGAGTAATGAATGAAATGGTGGAATGAAGAAAGTGGGAGGAAACGGGAGAACCCCGAGAAAACCCACGCACACGGTGTCTGTCCACCACAAAGTTCACTTGGCGTGGGCTGAGATCGAACCCGGGACCCCTAGCACCAGAGATGAACGCTCTACCACTGAGCCACCGCGGCCCTCGTTTGTAAGTGCTGTAAACTTTACGTTTGTAACTACAGTGTAAAGTTACGCCAACGTAAGTAAATGTATTTAATTAGCAGTATATTTCAAATTTTCTATTTACACATATACTTAATTTAGCAGGTAGCATTAAGATTGTGAGCAAGGAAGAGGAGACGACTGTTAGTTGGGAGCGACAAAATTGCAGTCCGCCCCTGAAGCTGGTATTTTCTTTCAGTGTTTACTTCCATAATATGAGTTATCGGTTTAAAATAATATCATTTTAAACTTTGGAATACATTTGTATATAGATAAAACTGACAAGATATATAGTCAGCCGGTAAAATACAGATATGTTGATACACCGTGTGCGTGGGTTTCGTCGGGGTTCTCCCATTTCCTCCTACTTTCTTCATTTAATCATTTCATTCATTGCTCATCAACACCGTCTCCTTTAGCCTAACCGGCATAATCGCGGGACGTAAAACAAAATTTTTTCATCCATTTCATTTCCAGGTCTGTTGGCATCCCTAAATGCCCACCAAAAATCAAGTCGGAGGTAACTTTCAACCATAAGCATTAAGAACTCAGCAAACACTTATATTGATTCTCTAGAGATGGCAAACCTGGTACTCAGGCTAAATGAAAGTTGTACAAGTAATTAGAACCTATTTTCCAATCAAGAATGGAATGGCCAATGAAGAACGCTGAAATATACGATTAAGCAATCAAGATGTCTGAAATTATTCCCAGATGCGCCCAAAATAGCTGTTATGTCCTCATTTTAACTTCGATTTACTCTAATACAAAATATCTGAACCCTTTCCACTGACGTAATACCATAATTACTAATACTAGCGTAAGCTGTACGTCCACAACAGTATCTTGCTTACTATAGTTTCAGAAATTCTGCTCTAATAGATTTTGGTACCAATCCTATCTATTAACAAAATATATCATGCTCCAAAACAGGTAATATCTTAACCAAATTACATAATATATGTCACTTACTCCTCTGTTAGTAAGTGATCTGCATTTATTTTTATTCATGTCCATAACTCGTATCAATGCTAATAGATGGGGCTAGTATCAATATTGTGTCCTCTGTGCAATTCTTTTAATTCTGCTAAATATATTTAACTTTTCCAGCAACAGATATTGTACGTTTTAAAATAAATTCTCGTATTATTTTAAAACAAATTAATTACAAACAATATAATACGAGTTTCTGAATTTACACTTAAAAATTTAAACTTTAAACAGGCTCAGCAGTAATTAACTTAAAAGATTGTTATTGTCACTCTCTGTACTCGGGTGGCCAAGCCAAGAGGGTTCATCGAAGGAGCTAAGGAGCTAAAAGCATCATTCAGTGATGCCAGGCACTTCATGGGAAGTGTTCTGTACCCTCTGGCGCAATCCGCCTTTTTGTATTTATTCCCACTATCATAGTTTTAATGTACTAAAGTACATTTTTAAGTTGATTATTCCAAATATTTTCTACTTTCTGTTGCTTTCTTTGTTATTTCTACGAGGCTGGTTCGAATCCTGTTCATTATTTTTTTTTTATTTTCTGGAAAAAGGTGTTTCCAAGCTGAATTTCAGATTATTTAATTTTATTTTACTTTACTTTATTTTACTTTTAGAAAAACCTCTTACAAGTTTCAAATATAGAATGATCATAAAACTTTCTTACATATAGGAATGTCATCTATTTCTTTTATTACTCTTTCCAAATTAATGGAATCAGATTAAATATTCGAGTCATTTGGATGAAAATAGTTTTAAAAGTTCCAGCTCTTCTTCCTTTAGAAAATACAGTTTGAAATGGAAATTTGAGAAAAGCATTTATTAGAATTGACTTTCCTCGTGGATATGTGGTTAGCCTGTGGCCAGTGGCGTATTTACGATTTTGTTTCGGGGGAATTTGCTAACTTTATTCCTGGAAATGTGAAAATTCTGCAAGATATTTGGTTTACTTTAAAATAGTAGGTCTTTCTGTGTTCGTGCCCCTGTCGTGTTGGCGTACTTAGAATTCAAGAAATACCACCAACCGGACCAGTGTTGCTCTTAGGGCTTATATAAGTGTCTTGGTCACGGGTGACACAGGCTCCACAGCCGACAGGAGCTCATGTGGTTTGAATTTCAAGATAAACTGTAGGTCCACGTTCATATAGCATCGGCGCTGGAAGAAACGATAAATTCGAATCCGACAAGATATTTACTAGAATTACGTGAAAACTCATGAAGTTCGATAGTTCTGAGGTTTACTCGTTCATATATCTCTATATGAAAACATGACTGACCGGAAGTAATTTCAAGCTGAAAAATCATTATCATAAATGATCTGGCATAACTGCCAACTCACCAACAGCAAATCAAGAAGCTTCCAAATTATGCTACACTAATATCTTAATTTAAATATTGATTACAATTGTAATTTTCGTTCTACACCAACATTTACTTATTTTAATCATATCCACTATTATTCTTGTCGTCTTTCCTAACTTTCCCAACAATTCCTCCTCGTTTCACCGAGATAATATAGTCCATTCTTCTCTATACTAATATTTCGTGGGACTTAAGTCAATTTTATTATTTTCTTTCAATATCCATAGTTGTGCAGTAGGGTGGGTCGAATTTCAACTTTTTTTTTGAAAATCTATTCGGTGAAGCGGTTAAAGGGTGTCTTTTAGTGAGCAAAGTGTGCCAGATTTTTTTCTTTTTTCAGAATTTTTAGTCAACGCCTTCATGTGCAGCATCGAGGTTTTATGAAAAATGTATGCAACTCGTACTACACGATACAATATGTCATGTTTTTGGCTGTGTAAAACTCATATATTCTCGTTTTTTTTTTTTTTTTTAGATTCAGCCTTAGGGGCAGCTTAAACTATACCTAATTCACCTTCCCAAACCTCACTTAGCTCTTCGCAGTGCAGTTGTTTGCTTAAATTGGCCAAATTTCAACGCTTAAGGCAAGAAGATTGCGTTTTTTTTATTTGTATGTACAAAAAGTTGATTTATTTTTGTTTAGGCTAAGAATAGAGTTTATCTACTTATTTATTTATGTATTTATTTATCTTTTCCTCTAATGCAGTTCATTATCAACATTCACGATCATTTATTCTTTCTCCAAAATAACCCAGAACTCACAACGAGGAGGTGACAGCACTTCGAGTTCCACCCACTTTTAATTAAGCCCTGTCTAATTTTCTGCCATGGCCTTACTTGCTTGCGTCCTCACTTACTTGCTTTACTTTTCTAGATGGCATAGTCTTTTTCTCGATCCGAGTGTTGGTATTTCCTTCCTAGAAAACAAGGCACAGCGTATGAATCCATCACAACCTGCCGAACCACACACGGATTGAGAACCTTGCGTCACCAGACCCACCATTCACTCTACTGCTTGGGTATGGCACGGTAACGCAGTTATTTCTTCTCAGAGCATTGCAACTCTGAGCACTGCAACTGTCTTATTCACTATATACTTACTTTATACCTCCTATAGGTTAATAATAATATTGAAAATAAAAATGTAAACACTTTAACAAAAGAAAACTCTATATTGTATGTTACTGCCAAAATTAATTATGCTGTGCAGTACATCACAAGTATAATACATAGTACAATAAAGCATGATACAAGTTTCGTGTACCCGTCCAGTTATTGAAGGCTATCCAAGTGGTCGACTTGAACGAAGGACACATAGTAAATGTTTCTAAAACCATAACGAAGAAACGGGAGTTGAAAAGTATCGATATATAATCCTGTTTTATACAGTAATTACCCTATGATATGATTAATAGTATTTTTCATATAGCGGAGTGAAGACCGTGCAATGAGGATTCCTACAGACCAATAGCAAACTCACATACGTATTCCCCATCAATAGAGATCCTCGTATGGCGGTGACCGCTCCGCTCCAATTTGTACGTTATTGCATTTTTCGAGTGAGACTTTCTGTGTAATCTTTTGACCCGACAGCAATATTTTTCCACGTTCATGAGATATTCGGCATAATATCAGTGCCTTCGCCTTTTGCGCAACGCCTGCCACGTGGAAACGGTGAAGCTTTCAACCCATGTTCATTGCAACTTCGATTTTGCTTATTTTCGTGTTTACTGTCACATCCTCCAGTTTGTCGGCATTATCTTAACACTCTGTATAAATCTTTTAGTACATCGGTTCAACATTTAGTAGTGTCAAAATTAGAAAAAAGTGGGTGTACTGTAGAACTTTATTTTCTTTCAAACGACATCTGAAGATAATCTTTGAATAGAATAGCACTACATTTGATTCGATACATTTTACCAGGACAAAACATGAAAGCAAGAAAAAATCAATTTATTAAGAGAAAAATATTTATAAATAAAGTAAGGTATAACTTTGAATATGGTTTTGTATTATCTTAAGATATTACATAAGTCATGAGTTATCAACAATAATTTTTTCCATGTTTTTAAATAATACTTTCTCTAAAAATAAAAGGAGAGATAATAAATACTGTATTCTGATGACAAAACATAAGGTGATAATAAAAAGGGATTTCCATTCATTGTCTGTGAACATTATTTCACAGAAGTCACTAGTGTTATACGTGTAAACACAGTAGTAATCTTTGATAATGCACTGTTACGTATTATATAACATTTTTCTTTACTTTTTTTAAATTTTTTGTTTTGATTCGATACTGGTTAAATAGTCAAATGTTTTGTCAGTTGCAAAACTCTTTTAAGAAGTAAATTTGACTACGTACGAAATTCAAGACAGAATATTGTTCTTCAAGCAATCGAATTTGATTGTCTCCAAATTATATAATATTATTTCCTCCCTAAAGATTATAATCATCATATAAAATTATATTCTTCCATTACTGGCATCTCAGTGGTAGTTCATATCATTCGTACACCACGTCACTCTGTAGGACCACGTCTCATATAGCCTCGCTGCTGAAATAGAAAGTAAATTCCAATCTAATTACGAAAAAATTACAAAACCAGCCCTTACTGGCAATTGCTTAGTTAAGTTCAGGTTCTTTTATTTACTACGGTTGCATTTCGTATTTATTTTTCAAGTGGGGACCAGTTTTATTAGTCAGAATGCTCTATGGATCCTTAAATCCTTCGAAAGCAGATATATATTGGGTCGATGCATAAGTTCGTGCAGTTCTTATATTTTACATTTTATTTTTATTCTGCTGTTCAGTTAATTCAAATACAAATACAACATAGACATAAGATTAACATATTCTACGAGTGTAACAATACATTGTATACAATTCACTGTCACTCACATTAGCTCACAATCACTCAGTGATGTATTCAACTCCACTATCTGACCTTCTGCAATGTTCAGGTAGCAGTCAAAATCTGAAGGTCTTCCAGAACGTACATACATCATCAAACAAGTCAAACCGTCCTGCTCGAAAGCCGGAAAACCAATTCTGTGCTGTTCTTTCAGCAATTTCTTTATTCCCGTACACTGCACAAATTATTCTCTCAGCTTCTGCTGCACTGGATCCTCGGTTAAACTCAAAGAGTAAAATGTGACTGAAATGATGTCTTTTCTCAACTTGACATTCCGTATTTGTTTATCTGAAATATATACAATAATACGTTCATAATGAAGAAAATCTGTTTCACAACATACCAACTCCAAACTACGGTAAAGCAACGGAGTAACGATAAACAATCGCTTCAGGCTGCATTGTTGCCAACCCAAAAGAATACCACACCAATTTAATACACTTAAATTAAAAGAGAAATAAAAAGAAACTTTATCCCCCCCTAAAAATAAAAGAAGCGACCTTATAATTTATTTAGATCAGGCAGCTGAGACTTATAACATTTGAACGGTAGTAGTACGTCCGTTACTGCACACGATGACTTGAACGAAAAAAAAAAAATAATTCTGCTTTTTTCTGCAGTAGATGGTTAGGTAAATTATCTGAGCCGAGTTCATTAATGGAATGAATCCGTTAATATATTTATGGATAACGGCGGCTTTAACGGTAGCTATGCATACCCCATTTTCTACTATGCACACAAATACACACACACACACACACACACACTTGCTCTACCTATCTATCGCGAGTTTCCTGCAGACGTCAATTTCATTCACACCACCCACAAGTTGTAAATTCCAATGTTATCTCAATACTTTACTACCAAAATTTAGATCAGATACTGCGAACAATAACAATTTAAAGTAAGAGACGATTCATAATATTCTGATATTTTTATATGCTAATTCGCATTTTTAAAATAGACTTCCATAATAAAACTATAGCTACAACAAGAAATCAAGGTAAAGTAAAACGGAACAAATAAAATAGGAATAGTTTCACCAATATTCTAAATATATATTCTACTACTTTTAGTTAATCTTTCATATCATAAGTGTTATGTTTCTCTGGTACTCGTAGTTTTGGCCTAGGCAGCCTTCTACTTCACTGCGCTTGGTTGGTTGACGTGAGAGCAGCGCCGATGGTCTGCAACGTAAGGGTGTGACCTGCAAATGGTAGATTTTGTAAGGTACCGAAGTGAAAAGGAGTTACAAAGTGACATGATCCGTTTGGTCCAATATTAACAAAAGTATCATAGACTCCCACTTTGTATAGACAGCCAAACTTCTCTTATATCCATGATGGCCGATGGTCAAATTTGGCTAAGACATAAACTAGAAATAACATAACATTATTTTTTCTAGAACGGGACTTCACCGATTTAGACCAACATTGGGCTCAGGTTCGCTAGCAATTTTGTTTAGATCGACACGATGCAGGCTAAATTTGGTCAGAGCTTAACACAGGAACTGATTGTAAAGTTTCAAGAACAATTTACACTAAAATTTGCAAATTCGCGAATGTCATTAGTGAGCAATTAACATCCATCTCGTCTCGAAGAGTTATGTTCCTTCTAGTCTCGTAAAACAAATACCAAATTTAACTTGTAACAACAGAAGTGATAAAATATCAGTCGTACCATTGTCTTTAAATAAATCTTGCATTATATCATAAGATAGCTGCTGTATTTATTTCTGAAATATAGCAATTTAAAAATATTTTACAAAACCTCTAGTGCGTGGGGTTCCTCGTTCAATCCCAGACCGCGCCAAGTGAACCTTGGGATTGGATTGACAATGTACTTGTGAGTTTTCTGTGGACTCTACCATTTCCTTCCACTTTCTTCGTCCCACCATTATCATCACTAAAAATTTCATCTCCTTGATGGTAGTCGAAAATGGCTCTAATGATTTTCGTCATATTTCACAAATAAGTTTCATTGATAGTATTAAAATATAGCACAAATCATTTCTTTCAAAAAATAAAATAAAAAATAATTCACAATCCCATATAACCTCCACGCTGAGAAAGAAAGTCATACTGTATTAAATCAATCGATCGAAAAATGCAGAAGAAATACGCTCGTAGTAAAATAGTTCAATTGGAGACGAGTTGTTTCTAAGATTGTTAAGTGTTTCCATCGTTTTTGTTTATATTTCATTATTGACGCTAACATTGCATAATTAGCGTGTTACATACAAAATCCAGTAAGGGCGACTTACTGACGTACTTATAAATATGTAAGTATCGACTCTGAAGTAGACCATATGATTGAATGTAGACTTTACGAAATGGAATCGAAAAAGCTCATTCGATGTGTCGACCATACTTCTATTATTTCTAGAAAAAAAGTTCTGTGACCTATTACTTTTCCAGGGACATAGGACCACTATTATTATTATTATTATTATTATTATTATTATTATTATTATTATTATTATTATTATTATTATTATTATTATTATTATAAACTATACAGCATTTTTATAAGCGACAGAACAAGAAATAGTCTGAAGTGTCAATTTTAGGTAATTTTGAGTATAGCAGATAAAAAGTGATTTTAACGATAACATAATGCATCAATTTTACAGCTAATACAGGGTGTCCAATATACAATGGAACCCAGAGTTTGGGATAGTAGAACTTTTGAACTTGAACCTGAAGCGATACACCAATAATGGTTATACCAAAATGAAGCCTTGTTCATGCATTTATTTTTAAAATAGGAAGCAGCGATTGAAGTACACTAGGAACACACAGTGTTGCCAAATGTAATCGAAGGTGTAAATCAATTATTTTTCTTTTTACAAAGCACGTAAATTGACTCATAACTCATACGTATGGATGCCCTGTCGTTAATTTTTAGTTTGTTTAGTTGGAGTAGCTTGGAAACTATGGAGCGGGAAAAAGAATTTTTCATGCGTAGTTTTCATAAATTAACACTGAATTGGCAATTCTGCTAATGTTTCAGTGCATCAAAAGCTGTGTTAAGGATCTGTCTACATTATGCAATTCCTGAAAACAATGAAAAAGGAACTTTGAAATTATCATGATAGACCTTTTACTTACATACACGGCAAAACTACTATTCATTTCTATTGGTTTATTTAAAGCAAGAGGTATACAAGAACAATTCTCTATACATGGCGTGGCAACGAACATCCACAGTGCTATTGAGAACATTAACACTTCTACTCTTCCTAAAGTTCCTAAAGCTACTGGTGAAATATGTTAACCAGGGTTTGAATCAAAACAGGGGGCACTTCCAACATTTGCTATAGAACTAATAACTCATTTCGTGATAGTAGCAGTGTTGCCGGGTGCATGTAAGTAAAAGTTTTAGCATAATATTTTCAAAGTTTCTTTTTCATTGTTTTCAGGAATTGCATAATGTATACAGATCCTTAACAAACCTTTTGATGCACTGAAACATCAGCAGAGTTGCCAACTCAGAGTGTTAATTTATGTAAACTACGATTTATCTACTTGTCCCTTACAGAGGCGTCATCCGATTAGTTATCGGTGGAAATGAAAAATTCTTTCTTTCTGCTCTACACTTTCCAAACTACTCCAACCAAACAAATTAAAAATTAACGATAGAACATCCATAAGTATGAGTTATGATTTCATTTAATTTTCCTATTGAATTCAAATTGCTGGTATAATATTGAAAATATTATAATTTACTTACAGATCTTTTCTTGGTTGATTGTTTGTGTTGGAGTTAGCGTCCTTTCAATATCGAGATTAAATACACATATATGACATGGACCTACTGCTTAACGTAGGATCCAAATGAACTCTCAATTGAAAAACGAATGTGGGTCTCCCGCGTCATTGGTTCGTATGGTAATCAGTCGTTCTTTAAAAAAAATACGGGGGGCACACATAGTATTCCGGGGGGGCACTGCTGGTACTATTTTATTTATTATTATATCATAGACGTTTTATATTTGGTCTCATCCGGGGGCACTCTCAGAGCTCCTGGGGGGCAAGGCCCCCCAAAAAACGTGTCTGGAAGAAATACTGATGGTAATAGTATAGATATGAGAAAATTCTTTTCCCTTGTAGACTACACCTACAGCTTAAAATTATTACAGAATTGTAAGCTTTCTTTTACATTTTTGAACCTTTTATTATTACATAATATTTCTAATAATTTGACTTTTAATTCGATAACAATAATACGATTTCCAGAGTTAAAATATTTTGGCTGCATTTTGAAAAGTGTAACCCCTAAAAATAAACCCTCTATCAGCAACAGATAAATGCGTATAGAGTTTCCTTCTTTCATACATTCTTTACATTCTTTAAATAACAGTAAAACAGTGATGCAATTTTACAAATATATTTCTTTAGATTACAACTAATAGATACCGCATTGGGCAAACTGTGTTTGTCAGAAAATCAAACTGTGATCCAATAAAAAAAAAAAGAAAAAAAACAACCTGATTCTCACAGAGGCCATCATAAATCATCGTCCATTACATTCATCAATTTTTACGTTAAAATAAGTGTATTACAAACGCAACGAAAATCACAAGTAACACTTCCCAGTAACACTCAGATTTTGATAAAATTTGGCAGGTAGATACTACACATGAAATAAATGAACACTTGTTTTTTATTATTATTATTTTCTGCGGAAAAACGGTTTTAGGATGCTAAAGCTCACGTCCGAAATTTTGGAATTTGACACCCGAAAGTCAAAAACAAGTGGACAGAAGTGAACGAAATTGTGCGCAGATATTGTAGACGTAAAATGAGGGAATATGGGTTTCGTATTTTCCTTTAAAAAATGGTTAGATGAGGTACGGACCCTTCCAAACTTTTGATCACGAAATATCAAAAGTGATAATAACAGTATGTCAGATGTGTGTAAAGGACATCAAGAATTGCAACGAAACTTTTTGTATGGACAATACGCAAAAAATAAATGAATATGTTTTTTTTTTAATTTTCTGCGAAAAAACGGTTTTAGTGGGCAAAAGCTCCCATCCAAAATTTTGAAAGTTGAGGCCCGAAAGGCCAGAAGAAGTGAACCGAAGTGAATGAAATTGTGCACAGATATTGTAGACATAAAATGAGGGACTACGTGCTACGTATTTTCCTGAAAAAAAAACGTTTGGGTGGGACACACGACCCCTCCAACACTTTGATCGTGAAATATCAAAAGTGCTAATAACAGTGTCAGAAGTGCTTAAAGGACATGAAGCATTGGAACGACACATTGTGTAGAGACAATACGCAAAAATAAATGAATGCGGGTTTTTTTATTTTTTGCAGAATAACTGTTTTAGGGGCAAAAGTCCCCACCCAAAATTTTGATATTTCAGTCCCAAAAGGCAAGAACAAGTGCACCGAATTGAATAAAATTGTGCACAGATATTGTAGACGTAAAATGAGGTAATTGCTTTTCATATTTTCCTGGAAAAAAGCGGTTGAGTGGGGCACGGACCTTCTAAACCTTGATTACGAAATATCAAAATTGCAAATAAATGTACCGTACGTCAGAAGTTCCTCAAGAATATGGAGAATTGCAATTTGCAAAACAATAAATGAAACGTGTTTTAATTTGTGCGGAAAAACAGTGTAAAAAAAGTAGACATTGCCGTAATAGTGCAGGAGGGAGTGAACCGAAGCAAATGAAATTGTGTGTAGATATTGTATAGACCCTATGAAAATAAGGCTTCTCGTGTTTCTCAAGTGTCCCTATCTGTTTTGCTACAAATTTGGTTCATCAACAGCAAAAAAGAAAATATTCGACACGTGTTTTTGTTTATGCGGAAAAACATTGTAAGAGTTAAAGGTGCCTCCTCAAATGCTATAAAATACGCTATACTGTTTGTGCTTGTTGTTGATCAAAAAAAATTGAAGAAATTGGATGGAGTCACTTGTGAAACACGAAAGGCCTTATTTTACATATCCAATATCTACATATAATTTCATTCGCTTCGGTCCACTTAGCATTTTTTTTTTATTATTATTATTTTCAGGAAAGTACGAAACACGTATTCCCTCATCTTACCTCTGCAATATTTGTGCACAATTTCATTACTTCGGTCCAATTCTTCTTGCCTTTCGGGCGTCAAATTCCAAAATTCTTACTAGGGGCTTTTGCCCCCTAAAACCGTTTTTCCGCAGAAAAAAACATATTCGTTTATTTTATGCTTATTGTCCCTACACACAGATTTGTTCCAGTTTTTCATGCCCTTTAGGCACTTCTGACATACTGTTATTAGCACTTTTGATATTTCATGATCAAAGGTTTGGAGGGGTCCGTGCCCCACCCAACCGTTTTTTCCAGGACGATACGAAACCCGTATTTCCTCATTTTACGTCTACAATATCTGTGCACAATTTCGTTCACTTTGGTTCACTTCTTCTTGCCTTTCGGGCGTCAACTTTTAAAATTTTGGTTGGGGGCTTTTGCCCCTAAAACCGTTTTTCCGCAGAAAATAAAAAAGCCCGTATTCGTTTTATCTTTTTGCGTATTGTTCATACACAGTTTCGTTGTAATTCTTCATGTTCTGTACACACATCTGATATCGGGGCCTACTGTTACTAGTACTTTTGTTATTTCGTGATCAAAGGTTTGGAAGGGTCCATGCCCCAGCTAATAGTTTTTTCCAGGAAAGTACGAAACACATATTCCCTCATTTTACGTCTACAATATCTGTGCACAATTTCGTTAACTTCGGTCCACTTGTTTTTGCCTTTCGGGCGTTAACTTTCAAAATTTTGGGTAGGGGCTTTTGCCCACTAAAACCGTTTCTCCGCAGAAAATAAAAAAAACACGTATTCGTTTATTTTATGTGTAATATCTACCTGCCAAATTTTATCAACTTGGGAAGTGTTACACTTGGGAAGTGTAGTATTGGTGACTGGTACCTAGGTCTGTACCTGAAGATATGAAACCTTAATTGAGGTTAAGGAGGAGAAAAAATTTCACAGTATTTGAATTTATGTGCATATTTTATGTATAATATTCTAATTTAGCATCAGCACGTTTAGCTTCATAACTGTTTTCGAACGTGTTTCAACATGCCTTTTTGTCCTTGCTTTAAATCAGTGGGATAGAATGAACTTGATCTAATAAAATGAAGAACGAGAAACGATTGAAACTTCACATATGTGATATTTTTCGTGTATCTTTCTGAGTACGTTACTCAGTAATGCTTCTTACTATGTAAGTGAAATTGAAACAAAGCATGGAAATCAAGCACGTAAGTTTGGATTTCGGTGTGGATTAGCCCGTCAAATTTAGAAAGCATTTTTCTTACATTTCTTGCTCTAAATGATTCCCGAAGACGTTCGGGATAATTTTCAGTTGGTGCATGCCCATTAATTATGTACAGATTGATAGCACGCGTAAACTGATGTGCCCGGGAAATGATTACTTTCTATTCTATTATATGCAATTATTTCTTTAAGGTTCACTCGTAGTGCCTTCGATATTGTTTCTTACAAGGGAACCTTCCGAAAATGATAGTTGCAGGGAAAGATGTGACCTATGCCAATTGAAAGAGCTGTAACAGAGATGTTCATTCCCAAAAAATTAGCTGCCCATAGCAATAGGTTCAAGAAATATAAGGGGTGGAAGTTCGGGAAACAGCAAGATTGGACAAGGGGGAAAAAGTGCAAATTCCGCAAAAAAGAAGGGCACGGCAAAATACAATGCTGACAAGTGATGTACAGAAAGAGACTTGTCATAATAGGGAACAAATGAAGGCCACCAGTGGGGTTAACAGTGTTGCCAACTGCAATGAAAAGTACATACTTTGCAAAGAGCACTATAGGAAGTGAGTGCAATATTCAGTGTCAACCTGTAATGTAGAATATAAAATATGACGTGCATAATCAGTGGTACAATCTAACAAAAGAAAATAGAAAAAACAGAAGTACGAAAAATATAGAAAAGACGAAGTTGGTCATAATGCGCCATATTTGATCACGAGCTGTGTATATTAGAATGAACAAAACAAGAAGCACCAACTGCGCAGGAAACCGACGTACCTAGAGTCAAAAAGAAAAACGAATTCCAAAGTTGGCAACACTGGCCATGAAAATCCAGACAATTCTAATATTGTTAGGCCACTCGCTTCACAAAAAGAAAATTCCGGCAACAGACATTAGCCTTCGCATCATTTGTACATGCTCGTCAACATTGTACGTACAACTGTTCGATGAGACAATGGTCCAAACAGAAGATAAATTTGCAGTGAGCACAGCGGAATACTGCCAATCCGTCACACATGGTATAATGATCGCCTGTGAATGTCTCGAAACAGTACTCTAGAGGTGTCGGAACCTTTGGTGGTCTTTTTATCACATATCCACACCTGTAGAAACCGAAACATAATAAAAGGCTTGATCTGCTGTGTGCTGCTGTCTGCAGTACTATCGCCGCCTATATGATATACCCAGAGTGTCCCACCTAACTCTGCGACTGAAATAGTTTCAAAGCGAAAAAAATGTGACACATCCAGTTGTGCCGGAATGTACCCATGTCAGCGAGCGACAAACTTCTGTGAGACGCAAGTGCCCCCAAGTCCCCCATCATAGGGTCCCAGGGGCCAACTTCAAAATTTCAAATAGTACCATCGGTCGAGTTATATTTCTTTCGATAAATCTTGGAATGTGCAACAACGCATATCAGAAATATTTACTATATGGGATTTCAAAATGGCCGCCAAAAATATCTGCTCGGTGACAAGAAAAACGTGCATTTTTGGCGGCCATTTTGAAACCCGTGCTTTATATAGCAAATGTTTCTTATAGGCGGTGTTGCATCTATCCAGAGAAATATAATCCGCCCCCTGTTCTCATTTGAAATGTTGCGGTTGACACCTCGAGCTTTATGATGGGGGCCCTGGGGGACTTGCTTCTTACAAAGTTTTCTTGGCCCTCGACATGAGTACATTCCTTTGCAATTGGATTTGCAACATCTCTTTTCGATTCGCAGCAATTTGAGATCACAATGTTTGATGCCATGTTAAGACACAACATATATTAGTTGCGGCCATTTTGAAAACCATGCTTCATATAGCAACTATTTCCTATAGGTGTTGTTGAACATTCTAGGATCTATCGAAAGAGGTACCACTCGGTCTCTGTTGCCATTTGAAAGTTTGAAGTTGGCTCCTGGGGTCCTATGATGGGGATCCTGGGGGCACTTGCTTCTCACAGAATTTTATCATCCCCTGACATTGGTACATTCCTGCACAACTGGATCCGTCACATTTTTGTTCGTTTCGCAAATCTTTCAGGTCACAAAGCTTGGTGGAACACCCTATATATTCCCATATACGACCCAACCATGACATAATGTTCACTACTTCTATTATTGGTTGTTGGCTCAACCCAACCATTTCATGTTCCCCGAATTGACATTGCCTCAATCACTCTAGCATTGATGCATTCCGAGTGGTGCCTGTTGCCGGAATTTTCTTTTTGTGAAGCGAGTGTCCTAACTATATTAGACTTGTCTGGATGCTCATGGCCAGTGTTGCCAACTTTGGAACTCGTTTTTCTTTTTGACTCTAGGTACGTCGGTTTCCTGCATAGTTGGTGCTTCTTGTTTTGTTCATTCTAATATGCACAGCTCGTGATCAAATGTGGTGCATTATGGCCAACTCCGTCTTTTCTGTATTTTTCGTACTTCTGTTTTTTCTATTTTCTTTTGTTAGATTGTACCACTGATTATACACGTGATATCTTATGTTCTACATTACAGATTGACACTGAATATTGCACTCACTTCCTATAGTGCTCTTTGCAAAGTATGTACTTTTCATTGGAGTTGGCAACACTGTTAACCCCACTGGTGGCCTTCATTTGTTCCTCATTGTGGCGAGTCTCTTTCTATACATCACTTGTCAGCATTGTATTTTGCCGTGCCCTTTTTTTTTTTTTTTTTTTTTTTTTGCGGAATTTGCACTTTCCCCCCCTTGTTCAACCTTGCTTTTTCCAGAACTTCTACCCCTTATATTTCTTGAACATATTGCTATGGGCAGCTAATTTTTTGGGAATGAACATCTCTGTTACAGCTCTTTCAATTGGCATAGGTCACATCTTTCCCTGCAACTATCATTTTCGGAAGGTTCCCTTGTTAGGGCAGGAGTTGCATTCATATGTGCAATTTCACTTTACGAAAACTTAGCTTTACGGATATGCGCGTCCAAACGTATGCCATAAAAACGACTTGCAGAATCTGCTAAACAGCTTGCGCTGAGTGGCCACTAAAAGCGAGGCTGCTATCTAACCGAGTCAGGCCAAGAGTAAAGCAGAGAAGGAGACGCACAGGCGCGTCAGCGATGGAGAGTATGTACATAAACGAGGATAGTGCAAGAAATACTTCATATGCAGGTTAAAATCGTATGGGTTAGTGCATTTGTAATGGTTTCAGACTTGTAACTTTATACTTGTAAACAAGAAATATAGGTTTCCTACATCGTGCAGAAAAATTCCATAAATGGAAATTACTATGTTACAGAGTTATCTTTGATGTATACTGTTTCATTTTAGCCTTAGTATGTAGCTCTTCTAATGGTTTCACAGATGTAACATTACACTTGTAAACATGAAATTCAGGTTTCCTACGTTGTGAAAAATTCTTCCGACAGTGGAATTTAGTATCCTACACAATTCTCTTTCATATGCACTCACTCATTTTAATCGTATAATTTCCATTTTTATCACAGACTATTCTTAATGGGTATATCTACCTGGGTTTCTCTCAAAACATAATCGGAAAACATATTTTGCTTCAGTATTAATTGACAACGTAGTCTTACAGTTGCAGTTTATGTATTTCATAGATGCACCGTTTTACCCTATGCGACGATCTGATTTGGATAATTGAATATTTAACTTTGACTCTTATATAGGGTTACTATACTGTGTTCTGAAATGTTAAAATTCAAACACACTTCCATTGGGATAATTGACATATAAACATATTTTTCGACACCAGAATATTACATTTTATCTCTTACGTTTAAGTTTGCTTTCAAAAGTTAATGAAAAATGTATTTAAATGCATAAAACATGATTAAACAAGACTACTCATATATCATCATGTTCATCTTGCTCACTTATCGTTTTCGGAAAATCTTATCTTTTTTAGCAATTCCTTTTTGGAATACAAATAGCCAAATATATCTTTATATATGAAATGTCTGGGATTGAACTGAAAATACACTGTAGCTTAGTAAATGCGGACAACTCAGGGATTTTTTGAAAATGTATGCTGATGGAAATTTCTTCTGTCAAATACGAATATGTCCTCATAAATGCTGATGTATGGTAACTTTTATATATTGTTTTTTTTTTTTTTTTTTTAACAATGCCTACAAATTTGCAAATTTTAAAGATTGCTTTCACCTATTTCATATCCATCCGCGCGATTTGCAGCATATTAGGTCACATGTATGATGAAGCAATAAGACAGAAATGACATAAGTATTATCGGTGTCATTTACACGTAAACTTTCATAAGAGAAATATGCACTCGAGCCAACTGCTTAGGAAAATTAACTCCAATTTGAGTCTCAACAGCCTAAAATAGCTCCCACCTTTAGGTCTTCAACTCCCTAACCTTCTGCGCTACCCACCTGGCTTCACATTCTTACGTTCTCATCTTTAGAGATGGGTATGAGCGAGCTTCCCTAGAAACTCGACTCGAAAAAGACATCTTTGAGTTCGAGTCGGGAACTGGACTCGAAAAACTTCCTCCAACTCGACTAGAATTCGAGTCAAGTCGAGCTAAATCTAGCTAAATCCTCTGAGTAGTTTCAAGTACTCTTTTCAAGTATCCTACATAGACAGTATAATTATCATCAATGATACTACTACTACTGCAAGTTATTATTATTATTATTATTATTATTATTATTATTATTATTATTATTATTATTATTATTATTATTATTATTATTATTATTATTATTATTATTATTATTAAACACCGTGTATAAACATGAAAGATAGGCGGTTTATATCTTTATACTTAACTCTAGTTGACTGCCGACTTCGGTAATCGTTAAGTCTAGGAGGCAAGAACATCGTTCACGAAGTACCGGGTTTATATTCCGGGGGAGCATCAGACTCGTCGCCAGACTTAGTCACGGAGTGAACCCTCCCTCAAGATTAATTGACCACCCTGGAACTGTAAGTTTTGATAATCTGTATTTGGAAATTTAATTAAAACATGAATTTACAACAGATGCGAATTTTACTTTTATGATTACTTTACGTCACATAGCTAAAACGAGCCAAAGCCTGTATGCAGTTTTAATTACTCTGGGCCAAGGAGAATGGAAGAGACGAACATATGAAGGATCACAGGCAAATTCAATATTCACTCTCTACAGCGCTGACGTCATCATCAAGGGCGAGGGAACAGGTACAAAACGGAATTGAATTAAATTTAATTACAGCAAACTGGCATCTTGGCTTATGGCTTTGGAAAGAGATAGGGGAAGTTAGCTGCCAGGTCAGGGCTATTTTAATATAGGTACCATCCCGATATCGCCCAGTAGATGAAAACAGCGTGCTGTCTTTTTATCCTATGTCAAATTAATGAAATCAGGAGAAAGTACTGCAATGCTAACAAAAAGATGCCGAACCAAACCAAACTTTGTAAGTGCAATACAAGTCACCTACACATTGAAACATTCAGCAAATGTGGCAATTGTAGTATATGTTCCAAGAGTTGTTTATCTTGTTGTGCACACATGGCCACATGATACCACATATCTTGTTCTGCGCAAATGGCCCTGCCTGCTACTTTCCACATCATTTCTTTTTAAGAGCATCAGACATAGATGTCAGTTTGCCATCAATAAATATAATTAAATTGTATTTTGTACCTGCCCTCTACCCCTTGGTAGAGACTGTCTCGTTATAAAAATCTATTGTCGTCTAGTTATCAAGACGGGGCGAGATGCAAGCAGTGTCCTCACTCATGTGCAACATTAAAAGTATTCCACATTTCTGCTTACATTTCTCATGGCTTTTGCTTTCCAGTCTAATCAGGCCATAATTTCAAAACGAATTAAAACGAGGTGAACGAGCGAGCCATTTATCAAACTCGACTCATGCTTATCCCTACTCATGTTCCAGGTGTGTTACGAAACAAATCGCTCTGGCCAACACAATAATGATATAAAATGCAGGTTAAGTTAGAGTAAATAGATTGATTAATAAATTTGGAGCTTAGTGTCAATTTCAGTATCGAAGCTACATGAGAAATGATCCTACTGGTTAACGTGGGATTCAAACCGCATAAGCACCCACCCAACTCGGAATCGACACTAGGACCAAACTGTAATCTCCCGCGCCTCAGGCACGAACACTAACCATTAGCCACGAGGGACTCTTAAGTTGGGGTAAGGTAGGGAAGCTTAGGTTGGACTGGACCTCTTTTGTAAAACTTAACTGCGTATATTCGCCAGTGACGTAGCAAGGGAATTGCCGTAGGGGTTTAAGAATTGACATGATGAAGAAGGCACACACACACACACACATATATATATATATATATATATATATATATATATATATATATATATATATATATATATATATATATATATATATATATATATATATATACTAGCTACCAAGAGCGGCCCGCCAATGACGGCGCACAGTGGAGTATTTAGTCTTGAAACCCGGATAAAATTATTTACCATTTATTATCATAAAATAATCGATTAAATTAAATTAATTTGTATTTACTTACAGTTTTAAAGATACTTTATACCCAAAACCTGGTCCTGCAGTTTTGAACAGTCAGGAAAATCAGGAAAATTATATTCTACCTATCTTGTGTATGATTTTTTTATTACTTTAAATTGGCTATGGTAAATACTTTGGAACATTTTAAGAGAAAATTCTTAGTTTTGCTATTAACTAACATTTGCTACGTCAAATAATGGTTTAAAAGTAACATAAACATAAAATAGAAAGAGCAATACACTTTTTTAGATATACTGTACAGGGTGTGGGCAAAAGTCTGGACCGGGTTAAATATTTGAGTAACTGTAAACGCAGTAGATCCGAAGTCAATTGGGATCAATGTTGATGGTAGAGAGAAACATTATGACGTGGTTAAGGTTGTCCGCCATCTTGATGGCCGCCATATTGTAATCAACTTATTTATTTAAATAGCACTATGGTCATGTGACATATTAAAAACATCCCCGTTCGAAGAGAAATGTAACGGTAAAGTTATTTTTCCAAAATCTGCATCGTTTTAGAGTTGGAAATGAATTTAGGATAGGTTATGTTATCATTAAGACTTAAATTGTGTTATGTGTGGAGCATTGTATGGACGGAAACTGACTGTCTCTATTTTTTTCTTGTAGGTAGGATGGGATGTTAATTCGAGAAGAAACGATCAAAATTATCCTTTTGGCTGGAGAACGCAATTACCGTAGGATGTCGCTTATTAAAGACGGCTGCTATTATTGTTGAACTGAGTCCTCTAATTCGAAAATGTTTGTTTCTAGCCTCAGCTGCCTCCTCCCAAAGTTGCTCATCAGGCAAAATAGCATGTTTTATGATTGCTGGGCCATGAATTAAAACTTTATGTAGGACTGGAGTCATCGGATACTAATTATATAGTTTCACATAAAGTTCTGCAGTGGTATTAGCGAAGTTCTTAAATTTCTCCACGTTTATTTCATGGCTACTAGAAATTGCCTACAGAATAATCTTGATTTTTTTATCGAGTTTAAATCCACACCAGTTATTCAGGCAGCAGTTTCGTGGTAAGCAAAAATACCTCCTTGAAGTATTCTCATCGTTTGTATTGCCATGGCCTTGCTTAGGGACGTCCACTAACAAACCCATCTCTTCTCTGAAACTGATTTGAATTTATTTTCTTCGTCTCTTTAACTGTGATTTTTTCTTCTTCTGATTTCCCTTCCCATTATTTAATAGGGATTTTGGTGGCCAAGTGTAATATTGGTTCGAAAAACCTGATCCTTGTATGAAGGACAGACAACAAATTTCATGCTTCATAATTCATGGTGCAGTTTATGAAGTTAGAAGTTTCAGTAAATTTCATTCATTATAGAATTAATTGTATGAAACGCTACTTGAAAAGCTTAATTCTACTTTTCTGTATAAACTCTATCAACTAAAGATTAAACTCACATGTTTATGTCAGGGAACTGTTGTAAGACCTTCTGAATTCACGTAAAAACCAAATTAGATATTATATAAATATTTTTAAATTTTCATGGGGTAATTTCGGACAAAATTTTGTTCGTGGACTAAGTTAAGAAAAGATTGAACTTTCAAATGCAAAAGGAATCATTGATCAACCAGAATCAGAACTTAAACAAAAACACTTCTTAACTTGTAAACTTTATATTTTTTTCTTGCAAAAAGCTTTTGACATTTCATTACATATTTAACCACCAAGATTTAGAGCTAAAATGTTCACATATCATAAAATTAAAACTTCTATCAATGCCCTTAAAAATAATAGTTTTTGTTGATAATGACTTTAATACAATTACTAAAATTAATACCTCAAAAACTGTACTCGCGACCACACTAATTTAAATTCGCTTGGCCAGAAAAATTGAGTTACTTCAGCAATTATTATTTACGTTCATTTCATATCTAAATAATGGGATTTGTGTTTACAAGATCCACCAGTTATCGAAGAACAAGAAATAAACTTTATTTCATGTATTATTCAAATTTTACTTTTTCGACTTTTGTCCGGGTTTTAGGGTCAAATACTCCACTGTGCGGCGGCCCGCTTAGCGGTAACGTGTCTGCTACTGCCAAAATGTCGCACGCGGGTTGGTCAGCGATTTGTGGTTTTTAAGACATCAAATCCGTACGCAGGCAGCCGGATAAATAAATGCGTGGGTCTCAAGAACCAGGTTTCGGAGGAACTAAATTAAAGTACCGCTAAATATTACAGTTTTACTGTAATCAAATTGAAAAAAATAATCGAAAAATTGCTTTGTGGGAACAGTAGTGTGCATAAGACAGTTATCACGAGTCCTCTAACTGCTTTCATTAATGGGAATTCCACAAATTTCTGCTTAACAAAAGCAGTTAGCCGACTCGTGATAACTGTATCTCATGCAGACTACTGTTCCTACAAAGCAATTTTTCGATTATTTTTTGTTTGATTACAGAAACATGATACAATTAACGGTATTTTAATTTGGTTTATGAGGCCCCTTAACACACAGCAATACATGTGTTACGCTAACTATAGTCATTGGGAAGAAAGCAGTGAAGGAACACAATATAACATTTACTTTATTCATCGTCTTAACCACCAGGGCCCACTTTAACATCATGTTCTTGTCAATTTCGCTTAACCAGCAACTTAGTACAGTTGCCAGACTATTGTTCACTTGTAAAAGCATCAGCGTTGCCAGATCTAGCATAATGATGCTAGATCTAGCATAATTTGCATTTCTTTAGGATCTAGCATCTTGGTTTTAGCATCCTGCCCAAATCTAGCATAATTTCAGCAAGTTTATCAAAAAGCCGTAATACCTGAAGATGAGACAGAAGTTGGTCGTGGGAAGAAAAAGAACGGCAGAAAAGTACCCTCTTCCATCGATTCATATAGTCGGTAAACCATACAGACAATCTTATTTTCCGAAGTAAGTTAAAAACGGCTTTGGCCTTTTTTTTTTTTTTTTTTTTTTTTGTAGCTCCACCCAGGGTTTTCTAATCCTTTAACTGCGAGGCATGGTCGGAGCTATGGGGGCCATTCTCCCCCCAACTTTTTGACAACTTCACCATCTTTATTTCTGACTTCATGACCATCTTTATTCCTGAAATGAAGGGTCCGAGACCGACCAAAAATTTGCCCCCCCCCCCCCAGCAGACAATTCCCAACTCCGCTTATGCTACTAGGTAATTTTCTTTCAAAATATGTAAACAAACACTTTGCATTCATTTATACGATATATACGCCATTGAGTCTGGCAACAACTGCACTAGTTTAGTTGAGTTAAAGCTTTGGAGTTTAGTTGAACTATTGAGTTATATCCACGCATTCTTGCGCTCTGCGTATTTTAAGTTACGTTATCGTGTCTGAACTTCGTTTTTTTTTTTTTTTTCTATCTTTTAAAGCTCCTGAACTAGTAATTATGAGGATCTAGCATAATTTGACCGAATCTAGCATAATTTCGATCAGGTTTTGGAATAATTCCGAGCTGTCAGTCTGGCAACGCTGAAAAGCATACGGTATACTGTATGCAATTTTTATCACTCACAAAACGTCTTCCACTTTACGTGTAAACTCTCTTCACTGCATCACCATGTAACAAATGAAGAACGCGAACCGATCATACAGGTAGCGGGACCAGACGACGATTTCTCCAATCAGGCTCTTTAGCGGCAAAGCTGTTATCGTCACTGACGGGTCGCCCCGCGAAATAGCTGCAAAACGGCATAAGCGGGCAACGCCCTCATCCCACCTTGACCCCGCTTGTGTTGGCGGCCTGGCCGCTCCGCCATCGATGGCGGCAAATTGTCAATGAGGTGTGTATGTGTGTGTGTGTTCATGTTGGTCCACAGCAAGCATTCTGTGGTGTTTCATGTACTGATATTAAGTTAGAAATTTGGCTTTGATAGCTGATGCAGTGACCACGGATTACCGTTAGAAATATGAGTCATGTTGTCGGCTAGAGGTCTTTATGGTTTAGTATTTAGTAATAGTAAACTAAACGCTCTTGCAATATAGCTGATTAAAGCCTATAGTCGGCCAGAAGGGATGTGTTCACCTGGGTAATGCGTAGTGAGCTCATCGGCTCCCAGTTGTCATTATTTCTGGCTTTTTCGACCGGCGTTTGCCACCTCTTAATTCAGGAAGCTCTCCAATTGCCTCATGTTTCTGGGCCAACATCCGAATAATTTAGTAGTACCACAGTAGTATTCTCTGTCGTATACAACCAGTGACCAAACACGCAGAAGCTATGCGTGCTAACAATTCGGCTATGCACGAGTTCAGTAAAGTAAAACAAAAAATACCCATTTTCTTCTTCAATGATCCCTATTAACATCCACCGATAGTAAATTTTGATGCATATACTAGAGAAAGAGCTTACACAATATAACTAACGCTGACATTTTGTGCAGTGTTGAAGATAGAACTTCTGAAAAGTAAGTATTTTGAACGTGAGTGTACAATTTAGTTTTGTGCGTGTGTGAAAAACTATTTAAAAAATCTATAAAACATACGAAATCAGACATGAAACAGATTGCGTGTCAGCAGAATTAATTTAGATATCGCTAAAAATAAAGGAGAGATTGAGCCGCATTCCACACCTCCATCCAGAGTGCGAATTAGTTAATTTATATTAGGGTGGGATAAAATTAGGCCAACAGAACATAGAGTATGAAGATGCAATAATACAAAATGAGACAATAGTACCTTACTCACTCCCCACCATACTCATAAATATGATTATCTGACATCTGTAATAAAAGAAATTAATAAATCTACCGACACTAACTATATATTCTCTGAAATGCACAAACGACACCTAAGCGGATGAAAGTTTGTAAAAAAAGGATCACTTTCATTGAACTTACTTTCCAGTGCTTCTATTTTAGAAGTTTAGTCTGTTTCATGTGTCGAAGCTTATTAGGACCTAGGCTATAAACACATGAAACTAATTATATAAACTCTGGACTTTTCTTTTTAAAAAAATCAGTCTGGTATCAACAGTGTTGATTGATGCTTAAGAATGAGCTTGATAACAAAAACGTTAAAGAGAATAGAAAATAGACAAAAACGTTAAATTATTCCTGTTAAAAGTTAAGCCTTGATTGAGGTATATTATGAAGGCCAGCTTCACTCTTTCTCTTAGACATGAAGTTAAGAAGAAAATAGGCCTAAATAATAGTAACAAATTACAGTAAACTTCTGATAATCCCGCAGTTTCGTGAATTGGCCAATGGCAGATGGCCAAAAAGACCGGACTATCGGGCAGTACTTCACGCGATTGCTAAACATTTAAGTCGTAGACTGAAAACAGCTATGAAGTGATTTTTGACACCAAATGTTTACCAGAAACAATAGAATAATAATTTTAACTCAAATATAACTAAAACTAAAATTTTAATTCTTTATTTTAATGAATACATACTGATAGAGAATTTCTGCACTGTACAGTTCCGTTTAGTTCGGAAGCACGCCAAACTCTTTCGATTCCGTTTGCCAGTATGATTGTCTAATTTGACTTGCTTAGCCGGGCTACATGTTGGATGCCGGGCTAACGGAAGCCTACTGTATATACATTTTTATTTTAATTTGTGAAATGAATGAAACTTACTCTCGAACCGGATCTGGTCCGCAAGCTGCAATTTAGCCCTCATTTCGACAATCTGGGTGTGCGATTTCCGCCGGTATCCCGTTCTAGCCTAAGAATTGAGCGATATTAGTTAACCTTTTCGTGGTATCTTATGATTCTAATTCTTTTTGTATAATTGCAGATATCCCAAGCAGTAAACCTGTATAGAAAAGTTGCTCGAATTCCATTTGTGCTGTCGGGAAGAATTCTGAAATCATCGGAAACACTCTTCACTGTAACAGCGACTTGGATGTGTAGAGATTTGGAAAGAAAAATAAGAAGGAAATACCAGGGAACATATTTGATTAACAGGAATTTTGAATTCACTGTGGCTTTGCCTCCGGTAGATGTTTCCACTGAGTAAGTTGTATTATACAGTTATTTACAAGTAAATTAATTTTAGTATGTTAGGAGATGTTTTCCCAGTCACGTATTTGTATCTTTAGTAATATCCAGTACGTAAAGCTGAACACAAAAACAGAGTCCTTGAAGATTTAGTAACTTAAGAAAATAATTTGCTGCTCTTACGTAAAATATTTAATCAGTACGAGAGAAGTAAGCACAAGTGAAATGCTGTAAAATTGTTACACCACTGCCACCTATTGATGTATTTTGTATTACTTAAAGAAAGAGTAACTAATAACTTGAATATTGAAATGCTCACTAAATCTCTGCAGTGGTATTCTATTTGTCTCTATAAAAGAAAATCAAATGCGCTGTAACTAGAAATACAAATCACTGAATAAACGAACGTTTGTTTTAAAAATAATAGCTATGTAACATTTTCGGCAACTAACTGAACATACTGGCTTCATCAAACACTGTAAAAACAAGAGGGAGTTACCAAGGGCGCCGATACCGGGGGGCCGAGGGGCCCGGACCCGCCAAAGCTCATGTGGGCCCCCTTATTGTATTTATGAATATACAATATTTGGTATAATTTGAGTGCAATTTGTCTTAAAGTCTGCATATATATATACCTTCTGCATCTGAATGCCCCCCCCCAATTTACAGAGAAATCGGCGCCCTTGGGAGTTGCATCTAAATATAAAATTCTGTAAAAGGTTTAAGGAAGGAGGCCATGTTCATTGGAAAAGAGCAAACCTGTTTTCGACTTGGAATGCAGGATTTAAAATTGACGAACGGTGGGGAAAGATATTGGAAAGACTTAATTTGTAGCTTAGTTTTCTACCGGATCACGGAGGGGTCGGGATTTATGGTTTTAATTTCAATTTTGTCAACTTTTAGTATGATTGGCTGAGTCCGTTCTGGCCAGCCAATCAGCGTTCAGAATCAGTGTCTGGTATCCTGTTATATTTAGATGCAACTCCCTCTTGTTTTTACAGTGTCTGATGAACTCAATCGGTCTTATGCAGAGTCGTTCTGACGCTTGAGTAGTGCCATACTAAAGAGTTCGCCTAACATACGTTTCCTGAAGTAGTCAGGCCTTTAGTATGATGCTAATCATACTTAAAAACGACTCTTCATAAGGCAGAATATGTTTAGTTAGTTGGCGAAACTGTTAGACAGTTATTATTTTTAAAATAAACGTTGCTTTGTTCAATGATTTGAATATCTAGTTTAAATTGTTTAGGATGGCAAAGCTAATGTGAACCACTTCGTTGGATGCACTTATATAATTCTTCATGGAAGAATGTATTTTTGTTTAATAATTCCAGCGAAAACTCCTGATTCCCACTGAAACACTTCAAAAATTAAATCTTTAATATCCCAAACATATGTCCTTTGGGCCAAAGGGGACGAACTATTAATTAAAGTGTATGATATGAAATAATTGGTGAAATGAGGTAGAGAAAGGAAACGGGAGATCTGAAGAAATCCCATGAATAGAGACAATGTTGTCTATCGCAAACTTACATGACCTCACATCGAACCAATGTCCTTCCCATTGTTATGTGAAGGGGTGGAATTGGTAGCATAACTTGGCGGGAAGAAAGCGCATAGGAAATATAACAAGAAGCATTTGAGTCTTGTAAATGCACCAATATTGAAGAGATTATAAATTAAGTTCAGATTTATGAAGTAAGTTCAGATTATTAAGTGTTCACAAAATATTGTTATAACTAGATGTACAATAATTGCAAATTTGGAGCGAAGTATCGACCTCTATTGATTATTCATAGAATTCTTTTAGTGCATCAATTGTTTTCGTGAGCGAACACATGTAAACAGTTCAATATTTGTCATATCAGCGAAAAGCATAATCGCTTTGAAAAGTTGTGTTCGTAGAATAAAACGAAAAGGACTTCACCATACGCCTAGTGTTGGAAATTCTATTTCCCATTGTTTACAATAAGAATTCGCGCGCCAAATTCTTTTTCAAGGTTAAGTCTATGGCCATCCCGTTTTGCGGTTACTTTTCCTCAATGGTAGTTCCGATCGGAACATGCAACCCATTACGACACTCAGTGCCAGTGTATGTTCTCAAATCATGTCAAATTTGGTTAAGAACGGTACATGCGTCTCGGAGATCCATCTTTTCTTAAATTAATCCTCAATGGTATACCCCATCGGGACATGTGACCGCTTATGTCACTCAGCGCACACTTTTAAATTAGCATACCAAATTTGGTTAAGAACGTTTCAGGCGTCTCGGAGGAGTATCCGCATAAACGAACGCCTAAATCGAATAGGTCTAAAGAAAAGCTTTGCCCCAATAATTAAAAAGTCGTTAAAACCTTGGAACACTAAACATTCATAAATTTGACGACTGATAGCATTAGTAATAGTATAACTCCTTAGAGAGTTTAGTATTCTAAGGTTTTAAGTACCAATTGAGAGTCCTAACGTGAATAATGTAATAAGGAGAATATAATACAAGAATAAGAGACTTGCAACAATTTTGAGAATTACTCATTGAACTAGTCTTTACTATGTTTTTAATGATATTTCATTAGGCCTAACAAGACATTAAACTAATGTAGAAGCCTAGATACAACTAAGAGCACAATTATCGAAAAATCGCAATTACCTTATAATAATTATAACATTTGTATTGCACCAGATGTGAGAGTTCTACCACTAAGCCAACTGGTCTTCACATTCAAACATTTATTTCTGCTGAAATCATAAAAGAAGTATTGAAATTATTCTGAACTGGACTGATTAGGATTTTCTGTTCTTTTGTCGCGTAGGATACATAAATCGGGATCGATTTCGAAGTCCTGTGATCCATTCTCTTAGAGGCGAGTTAGTAAGGTAAGGAACGTCCTATAATCGACCTTGCATGATGGTCTGTGCATACCCTGCTAACTTCGAACCTGGTCGTGACGCAAAGCCCAAGTTAACAATCATGTGTGTCCTTCATAACCTCGTTATTGCTTCTTAAGGGCGTAAACCACTAAAACTCACAAGATGGGACCTACCTCTTAAATGGAGATCACTATCGTCTTTATACCCCTATCCAGAGTCAAAACCGGCACTATGCGAACAAAGTATATGCGTCAACTACTCAGCACATGTATTGAGCTCCTCTGTGGCTAAGCGGTTAGCATACGCGCCTTTGGCGTGGGAGACCTGGGTTTGATTCCCGGCGCGAGCTCATGTGGTTCGGGTTCCACGTTAATCAGTAGGTTCACGATTCATATAGCCTCGCTGCTGAACGGGACGTTAAACCCAAACTCAACTCAACTCAAGCACATGTATTATAGTCTATCAGAATTAATATTAAAATACATTCTGAAGTAATTGTGTTTCTTAGGGGGAAACCACTCATGCGAGACATCTGGAAAATTACAATTTCGCGGTCGGTCTATTCCTGTCGGAACTCTGATCTTTCTACAGAGTCTTTCGTACTTTTGCCTGAAATAATAAAGTTTTATTGAAGACTATTGGAAACCTGAAGCTTCAAATAATTTTACGGAAACCATATATTTCAAAGAAGCAAAGCAATTATCAGCATCCCCAAAGATTGCATGCGAAATATTTACAGTATATTCCCGACTATCCGATTTAATGTGGCGGGAGAGCAGGCCGGATAGGCCGAAGTCCTATGAACTCATTTTTTTATAAGTATTAAGCATACCCCAAGAACAATTTACGAATAGAGTACTGTGCGTACTTTACAGTTGTAATCATGAACAGCGGCAAGAATATTGTATTGAGGTTCGTTACACACTGACGAAACAGTAGACAAGGAGCAGAACGCTGGTCTTTTCCTGTCACAACTTGTATTTTGCACACCACACGTAGGAGGATCGTAGCAGATGCCCGCTTCCAATGCCTTCGCAATGTTGCCAATGCAACACCTTACCTTCCTCATTTAATTACAATAAAAGAAAACTAGGCCCTATAGTGCGGAGGCCGGATAGTTGCGAGCCGGATGTTCGTGAGTCTACGGTAGTTGAATTTGGGCAAGTTGATAGGTGAATGGATTTACTATGACCGATTATAATTAAATATATATTCTGCAGATAAGATAACAATTAATAAAATCTGACATATAAAGAAAAGTTACACAAATAGTGGCTATAAGCTGTATTTAGTATACAAGCTACTTACTGCGTTGTAGAATTTGATAAGAGATACTCGGCTAGAAGTCCAGCGTACGTGTCTAAGAACACAAAACACAAAAGGTAAACTGTTTTCTTTACTCTATACCCAAGACTTCGCTTTTGTAGACCTGGTCAGTTGACCATGGCTACAAATCTGAATTGGTTTGGACAGATGACTGTCTCATCTTGTCTTCTCAATTCGAACCCGATTAGATTGACCACAACTGGTCTCAAACTCCTATCATCTTAGGTGATGGTACATCACTTTTTATCGAGGAATTCTTCGTGACGAAATCAAAGGCTTACTTTATGTATAAATTGAACGAAACTGCGTGTCTTATGGGTGGTTATACATTCAGCTCGACTTGTAAAAAACACTAGTGTTTTGAAAAGGGCTACCCGAGGAGAAAGTGTGTTTTCGTGTCAAATATTGAAACACACTCCCTGAGTGTACCTCCTATCGCATTTGCGTCAATATGCAATCAAGCGTTCTCATGGTCTTGATGCATCCTCTGGAGTGGACTTTGGAGTATTAGTTAAAAAAGAAAAAGAGCGAAACTTATTAATTGTGATCCAAAGGTTGGAATCTGCATCCCGAAAGAGATGCATATTCGTTTTCTGTCTGACCTACGAACAGAATTGTTCATCGATTAAAATTAACGAGTTAATAAACCCAATGCTTGAGAAAGATATAAAAGGCTTGGATATGTTAAGTACAGTTAAGTTGGCAATTCTCCTTGATTACTTCTTATTTCTTACTGAAGCAGCAATAGTAAACAACAAAAATAAAATAAAATTTAAAAACTAGAAGAATGTTAACAGCGGATGTAGCTATCTAGAATATATATTTCCTATTTCCTCGGATAGTTTTGTTTTCAGTCCATAAAATGAATGAATAAATTTTTATTTAAAAAAATCAATGCATTAGATTATTTTAGTTCACATGATTTTTGGAGTATATTTTAAATAGTATTTTTTAAAATACTGTTTTTGTCTTAAAACTTTGGCGTAATATCCATCGTATTGAGATCTTTAACACATTTCTTAAATTAATGTATTACATAACTATTTACAATGTTTTACTTGTCTTAGGTTACTCTCAACTTTGTCTGCATCGGAGAAATTAAAAGCCATTGTCCGGGAAGTGCCTCAGATTCACCGAAGTAGTGAGCGTAATCAATATCTAGAAATTTGGGCAGAGGACAACTTAACCCTTAACTTGGATTTGGCGGCACAGGAGGTACACGGCGAAATTAAGGCTAATGGTACAGGTAAGATTTATATAACTAATCGTGCTGTGGAGTGTTGAAAGGAGCGATCCTCTCTTTCATTGATTCCAACCCTAAACTACAGGAATAAGTCTCTAATCTCCGACAAAACTCATAATGTTCCATAAAACTGAGTATTTTTTAATAAATATTCAGCAATACATAAGAAAACTTGGGAAGAAAGCACTCCGTCATTTCAACTGTTAGCTATATCGTTTAGCATGGAACTCGGAAAAACAAGTCAGAAGGTTAACACCACTAGTTTGTGACTAAATATTTGGAAGCCTTAAAGGAAATTTTCGACATATGACACCAACTGTAAAATTTTCCATTGTACAAGCCTTGTTTTTTAACACAAATCTGATTCAAACTACTCCCTGAGCAAAACAATAGGTTTATTATTTAAAAAATATTAGCACATAACGGTTTCGCCAACTATCCACTTTGGCTTCATCAGATACTATGCGAATGATTCTTATAACAGGAATCTTATAACAAGTAATGATCGCAGTCATGCTCAAGGTGTAGAAAGAAGGAAAACAGTAATTCTTGCCATTGCTAATTGATCAAAATTAAACCCTTTTGCAGGGTGAATGAAGTTACTTGAGAATTCAGAACTATTTTGATCCCACATAGCACAAGTACGTCCACGGGATGTCCGAGACTGAGCCCGCAACGGATGACGGGACATTCCGGGATATCCGAATGTGCTCCCGGGACATCCACAGGATTTCCGCGGGAGATCCAGATGTCCACTAATATCCCGGGATACGGGATATTCAACGGGACCACGAAGGGATGTCTATTGGTTCTCCCTCGGACCTCCTGTCCCATCTGGGACGTCCCGTGGACATCCTACATGGGAATCCTTCAGAACGTCCCATGCAGGAAGTCCATGGGATGTCTTCTCATTGTCCCGATAATCCCGGGAACCGAATGGGATGATTGGGATCAAAATGGGACATTCCAGGGACGTAGTGTGCTATGTGGGATGTTTCGCCACTTAGCGGGACGAGGCACTCTGGGTGCTTCGAGTATTTCTTGGAATAATAGAAATGAAAGTTTTTGGTTTTACATTCTACAGTTATGTCCTTTACACTAGAAAAGACGAATCATAAATAAAAGTAAATGATAGTGAAAAAATGTGGCGCGGAAGTGTGAAGGGAAAACGATAGACACCCAAAAAAATACTCAAGTACATGGTGTCTTCCCTACACGAAGTCCAATTGCCACGAGCTGCGATAGAACCAGGGATCCAACACAGCCATTGAAGCTCAGTACAAATGATTGTATTACACAAAATCTATAATAGTCCTTGCTTAAAAATACAAAGTATGCTTGCATTCTGCAAGCCACTTATGTATTTTAGCCACTTCTTGGCGGAACCGGGAGTGGCAATATAGATAGCTTCCATTGATTGTATCTATAAAATTAAAATATTTCCATATGATCTTATTTTGCGTTAATACAATAACTGATATTCACATCAGTTATATGTAGTATATATAACGTATATGTGTGTCATCGGATTTTCGCATAGAAAAGGAGTCCCCTAGAGCCACCAAACTGTGTACATGGACAGGAGCGGATTAAGGGCAGAGCCAATGGAGCCCAGGCTTGGGCAACCTGAGCCCCCCAAAAATCCCTCTCTTTCATACTAAAATATAACAATCACCTTATTATATTATAGGTTTCAGACTCATGCTAATTTTTTCCCCGCTCGATACGCTCCCGGTATCGCTAGAGTTAAGTCTTCTTCCACCAGTGTCTTCACGATACTTATTTTGTGAGGGAATGAGCTATTTTGGGCCTCTATTACAAACCACATTATCAGCTTGTGGTGACAATTCCCTTGAAATATCTCTCATTACTTAGATCAAATCTAGGAGGTTTTCCAAATCTCCTTAACAATAAACGTTCCTTAAGTTTATTCGTAACATAGGACACCAAAAGCCTTAATCCACCCCTGTACATAGATGAATCTTTACCAGATCCATACGCGTACGAAACTGTTTTACAGATTTTCGACTCGAAAGGGGATTGGGGAATAAAAATTTATGCAAAAAATTATGCAGTGAAATCATAGTGCCTGTAAGGCAGCTTACCCAAACTTTTTGCTCGGGTTCATGTTGCATAATTTTCAATAAAAAAAATCCTGAAGGAAGAAAAATTGCTTCCCTCTTCCAATTTTTATAGAGAGGTTCCATATGTATGAGATATATCCATAAAGTATGGTTGCAACTCCCTGTAGGCAGACAAGTGTGCGTAAGGTGGTAATACTGGCCTTCACTATCACCTTTCCGTTTCCCTCTTGCGGCAGTTCCTCATCGCTACGCCAAGCCTAGTGCAAGTAGCATGTGATTACGATGCAGCGCCGATTTACAATTTCACCAAATGTAAAATGCAAACCATCAAAAGTTTGATTTCATCATAGTTTAGCATCAATTTCAGTACTAAGGATATATGAGACGTGGAGCTACAGCTTATAGTGCAATCCGAACCACATAAGCTCTCACCGGGAACTAAACTCAGGACTCCCGCGCCAAACACACGTACGCTATTCACATTGCCACGAGGAGGCTCGCACTTCGTCCAACGTTTTCGCAAAGCACGAGATAATAGCCCAGAGAATATTCAGAAAACATTTGTTTCCATTTAAGGGAACATTTTGCTGGATAAAACTTCTACAAGGAAAATCAAAGATAGCAACCAGGGCCTAGAGTTGAACAGCATTCACCAGGTTATGGCATATGCTGATGATGTAAATTTAATAGGGGATGATAGGAGAACAGTAGAAATAAATGCAGAGATCTTATTAAACGCTTGCAGGGACATGGGTTTAGAAGTAAATGCAGAGAAAACTAAATACATGGAAGTGCATCGGGATCGTAATACGGCAAATTGTGGAGGCGTTAAAATATTAAATAATGATTTTGATAAAGTGGATACTTTCAAATATTTAGGATCAATATTAACAGACGAAAACCATATTAACGAAGAAATTAAATGTCGACTAAAAGCAGGGAATTCGTGTTACTATTCGGTTCAAAATCTCTTGTCGTCGCGAATTCTGTCGAGGAATTTGAAGCTTAAAATATATAAAACGATAATCATGCCTGTTGTTCTGTATGGTTGTGAAACATGGTCGCTTACTCTGAGGGAAGAACATAGACTGAAAGTATTTGAGAACAGGATCCTGAGAAGAATATTCGAACCCAAGAGGAACGAGAATGGGGAATGGCGGAAGCTTCATAACGAGGAACTACATAGTTTATACGGTTTACCCAACATTGTTAGGGTCGTCAAGTCTAGGAGGCTTAGGTGGGCAGGTCATGTAGCTAGAATGGAAGAAAGTAGAAACGCTTTCAAAGTCTTGGCTGGTAGACCCATAGGAAAACGACCATTAGGAAGACCTAGGCGCAGATGGGAGGACAATATTAAGATGGATCTCGCAGAGATAGGAATACAAAGTAGAAACTGGATGCAATTAGCTAAGGATAGAAGTCAGTGGAGAGCTTTTGTGAACGCGGCACTGAACCCCCGGGTTCCATAGGCCATAGAGTGAGTGTGAGTGAAAACTTCTACAACGATGACGAGATCAAGAACGTAGTTAAAATGTGACTCGAGCAATAGGCGTTAGAATTAATATGTTGTAGTAGACATTTTGTCGAAGACACCTTTTTTTATAAATGAATATTAGTCGTTGTAACCTTACTTCTCAGATCCATCTTATAAGTAGATAAATTTTCCATATACTGATAGACTTTTCTGTCATTATTTCAAAAGAGTTTCATGGTATCAAGTCCTGATAAATAGTATCAAAACAATATGACAAGTATTTTCCATTCTTGAAGGAAAGAACTAAAACTGTGACGCTGTATTTGAAGGTGAATTTGGTTCACTTGCTTGGTGCCCCTGTGAAGATAAGTTGGTATATGTGGCTGAAGAGAAATACATGAAAACAGAACCGTTCTATAATCCACACTCAGCTATGGACAGAAACAGCGACAGTGTGTTTAAGGTAAATACCATTTCAATTTTATGACACACACAAAATATGTAGTGGTCTCTTTGCTAAACATTGTAAAAGTCAATGTTGTATTTTCTAGAGTACCTACGCTAGTTGAAATAAATCAAAAGTTAAAGAAAAATTACTATCTTGTTAATAACGATAAAGCCCAGCCGAACTTAAACCAGTACTGTACACCCCCGTCCTAAACTTTTCACTGGGTATAGGCTACGCTGTTTTGTGAATTCCTATGATTGTAATAGAGTTCGTGTCATAAAATGAACAATGTGTAACGCATGTATTAATAATTTCTTAAAATACAAAAGCTGCGACACTGTTTTAAAGTCTAAAAGAATCTTATGCTATTCCCTTTGTGTTACTCCCTAGATAAAATCACTAAATTAATAACGTAAATGGGTGTAAAAACACAGGAAGAACTAATCCACTACGAGGTGGAACTGAGAAAATCGCGCCCAATGTGTCAGAAGGGAATTAAGATAATTGTAGTGAGGAGTAGAATGGAAATACGAATATCACAATTAAACAAAGATTTCATACTGATATTCACTGATCTAAACAACATGAACTTGAGAGACTAATATTAGAGACAAGACGAGACTTCCTACAACATATACAAAATAAGACTAGAAAGCCGTACTTTTGGTCTCTTATGGAGAACTACAATGTCTTCACATGTATTTTCTTTGACCAGACCAGATACTGACATTTCATATTGCTATTGGGCAATCCTATCACTTTTCGGTGAGCCATACTGGGGCATGAAACATTTTGAATCAGTGTCCTGTATCGCAGATTTATTGCTATCGTGTTTCCCACGGTCACAGTTTCCATCCAATTTGAAGCTCATGTTTTCGTAAATTCATGTTTTCTCCTCTTCGATTCAGGTATTGAACATGTTTCTACTAGATTTTTTCTTTCAGTTCTACGAAATATCCTACCTTTCTTTTGGGGCTACCCTTACACCACCCCTCCTTCCAAGCCATTCCTCCCACTATGAAATCGCAGGTACGAATAATGCATATTGCCTTTGGCCGAACTTTAATCCGATATGTCATTCTCAAATTACGGTTACCGGTATTTTTGTCCCGTTACGACAAATATTCGGTGGTCTCTACGAACATTGTTCAGTAGACTTCCGGACACTGTTCCTATTCTCAAATTGCTTCTTTAGTCATTGACTATCCACCCTGATTTTGTCCCCAGGTCACTGTCTGTATAAACGAAACAAAAGTAGAAAATACTATACGTCTTGAACCAGAAGTCATACGCTAACGACTAAGATTAAGCAATGAATGTGCAGCATATACTGCAGTATACCTTCGACAACGACCCTGACTAAAATTCGCACTTTGTTCCGAAGCTTTGATAATATATAAAATTCATTGTTCTTTGATGACTACGAAGTTTACCTAACATTCAGTGTATGAAATTGATTAGCTTAGTTTAATCAGGTGAAAAACATTTATTAACTCATACTTACCTTATAGAAACAAGAGAACTTTTCCACAATGTTCTATTCGATTGTTTTCAGATAGAACATGGAACCTGAAGTTTAATAGCTTTGTCAACGAGGTACTTTAATGTTTGATTATGTTGGCCACACTAATAGACTTTTGACGTTGTAATGTAATAGTATAATTGACATATATTGTATAAATATTACTGAAGTTGTGAAATCATTGTTTATGTATGTTTGATGAACTTTCATAATCCATCGTTACGGGCACTGAATACTCACCTACCAATTCATTTTAGAACAAATATTATTATCTTTGATTAGCATAGTTTATAATTAGACTAACCCATAGATTATACTTAGTCATTAGCACTATGTAAAATAGAAACAAAATCAATTTGTATTATAGGATAGAATAATATAAGATTTAGATAGAGTGAGATATAAATTGGAGATATTGCTTATAAATATTCCCTTCATACTAAAACCTTGATTCATGCTATTTTTAAAACAGGCTGTAAAGCAGGGCATATGATAATACTGGTAAATACATCAATTGATAATGTTTAGTAATGTAAAACAAGCAATAGGTAATCTTTTCTTATTCGTCCTCTGTAGGGAGGTGAATATTTCTTTCGAGAATCTTGGGGTGAGGAACATGCTACCACACATCAAACTGTTGTTGTAATTTGTAATATAAATGAAGAAAGAATTTCCGTGTTAGAAGGATTTCTACCTGGATACTCGCCTGGTCAGGTTACTTGGTCACCCAATGGATGTGCCATAATTGGAATGGCACTTAAAAACAGCCCACGTCGTTTAGGCCTTGTTCATTCTACCAATAAAGAAAGTGTCATATTTCAAATGGGTCTGCATGGATCGTATAGTACGTAACTTTTAATTAATTGTGCACGAGTATTTTACGTTTTATTCTTGTAGTATCCCTACATACTAACAATTTCTGAACTCAGGACCCATTGGTATGCGTGATATTTGATTTGTCAAGTTACAACTTTGAGTTGAGTTGAGTTAAAATTGAATTCAACGTCCCTTTTAGCAGCGAGGGTATCTGAGACTTAGACCTACTGATTAATGTGGAATCTGAATCACATGAGCTCCCGCCAGGAATCGAACGCGGGTCTTCCAATTCAAAGGTGCGTATGCTAACCGCTTAGCCACGAAGCAGCTCCAAGTTATAAGCACACTAGTCAAACTGATTAAACTTATAAAAGCCAAAATCATTAGAACAATTTCTCAGAAGTTGCCTTTTGAACATATTTTTAAATTTTAAAATGTGTCTGCCTTTTATTATTATTATTACTATTATTATTATTATTATTATTATTATTAGTAGTAGTAGTAGTAGTAGTAGTAGTAGTAGTAGTAGTAGTAGTAGTAGTTGTTGTTGTTGTTGTAGTACATGTTATATAATTTCTTATTCGTAGGCCTATATGTTATATTATTTTATTAATGTTGTTTCTATGTTGTACCATGTAAAAGTTATTTATTCTATAGAGATTACAATTTGTATATCTTTATTTAATACTAAGTCCTTATATATTTTTACTTAATAGTAAGTCCTCAGAATTCAGTTTTATTAACTTCACTCATGTTCAAACTTACGGATAAATATAAGTTTCAAATGCTGTATCGTTCCTAAGTGGCATAGATTGTTATAACTTAAACCATACCTAGAAAGTATCGATATACCGTAGTATGATACAGGAGAAAAAATAGAAAGAAGCAGGTGATCAGAACATAAATGGTACTTCCATTCACAGACAATAACTTACACTGAAAGCACTGGAAATCATGATTAGGCGACTCATGTTTTTGTCAAGTGAGATTGCAGTCAGTCATTCATCCTATGAATAACCTACATTTTAAGAAGTTTATTAGTTTGTTATTAACGCAAAGATTGGAGATAACTGATATATTCCCACTGATGCAAATCAATGGCATATAACTTATTGACATTTATTAAATATTATTTCTCAGACACAGAGACACATCTAACGCTTCTTTACTGTTTTTCGTTACTTTTTTGTTTTCTTCAGTAACCAAATGAGCCGTGTCATATGTGTGTCGTGTTAGTTTGAATGCCGTGACACGCAGTTTTGTATCATTCATATGCAGAAGAAATACCCACAATAGCTCCAAGACCGAACCCTGTGGTACACTATTACTAATATATCTTTCTTCTGATAAAGATTATTAGATTCTGTTTTTCATAATTATTATTGCTACTATTATTCAGTCTCAATACTTTACTGACAATTTGAGAGGCATGATTTGAACAAACTATACTCTTACCCTCTATATATGAAGGGTGTGAGGCAAGAACATGGTAACCAACAAATTTTAAATTTCTGAGTTATGCAACACCCTATAGAAAGCAAAGCATACCGCTTTGTTTCATTCTACCCGAGTTCAAAATGGCGCTCTATAGATCGCAGTAATATTCACTTACGGTAAGCCTCTTTATAACTTTTTGGAATGCATAAGGTGTTAACAGTTAAGATGGCGGACAATGAGGAGACGTGTACGACCTTTCCATCCAAAAAGAAAAGAATTTGCCCGTGGGATGTTTCTTACAGCCAATTCAACGAAGATGATTTATTGTTGAGTGACTCAGAAAGTGAGTATTGTCCCGAAGATGACACAACAGAGTCGTCCTGGGCAAATAATAAGGTAAGTTGCACTGTGCTTTCTGTCTCGATCTGTACGTTGCTTACCATATTATGTTTCCATGATTTTGCAGGATTTCATGTGGGTATTTTCCATACGCTTTTGCATAATCCATTATTGTTTTCGGATAAAGGTTACCAAATAGTGTTGAGTGAATCATGTTGTACTTTCAATAATAAGCGGTTAATCTGAGATATCAAGATTTGCAGTTTGGTAATTGCTGTGGGATATCAATTATTAAATTTTAGTAATTTCAGTGTACCTCACTAAGATTTTTTGCTGGACCACCCAAGAATCCAGTATGTATTTCCAGCAACACTGTGTGTTTTTAAACATTTACGATGATCCGTTTGCTGATCCAATAAAAATCTAGGAAAAGATTTTTTGCAGCAGCAAGCTTCCATTAACACAGTGTGTATTCGCAAATATTCTTTCGGAATCCGCACTGCGTTACTGGAAATTCATGCCGGATTGTGGCTGGTCCAGCAAGATTTTGTAACTTGGGCAAACAAATGAACATGTGGCCCTTGTACTTCAGAAACCGAAAGAACTATTATTATTACGTCGCCTAACTTGTTTTTTTCTTTTATTAATAGTGCTTTCCCTTTATGAAGTACAATGGCCTACATCCAATTTTTCGAATCCTAAGTAACTATAGTTTTCGTTTGATGAATAAAACAAACCTTTCTGTGACAAATATTCAAGGTTGGCTGAGTGAAACTGGAGTACTGTTATAGCAGGGCCAACAAGAGATGGCCTCTAAAGTTTCTTTCCCATGCCCAGGGAAAATGCAACCCCTAATTTGGTACTAGTGTCACAAACCACTTTCACTCTATCTTTCACTATTAATTAAGCTGCCACTGCACCAAAAGAAAAAAAGCCTTCACATGTGAGTAGTGGCAATGTCACTGCGAGCTGTCAGAGACCTTCTCTTGCTGGCTTCTCTATAGGGTTGGGTTAGGTTAGGTTAGAAATAGCTCTCCGGAGTGAAAAACGAAAATAGTGCCAATATTAATATTCTAACGTGTGTATCAAATTGACTTAGGAGAACTTGATGATACACAGAAGAACCAACACGCTATGGAGTAAAAGCAGTATACTCCAAGATCCATTTTTGTGTAAACGTCTGTTTGGATATTGTGAAAGCAATTCGGTTTTTATATTAGATTTTCTTCTTAATTTAGAATCGATTTCTTTAGTTCATAAGGTTTTTCACCAAGTTTGTAATATTTGCATTAGTTGAATTAAAACCCCACTCGTTCGAGTTGTCTTTATGTCGTTAGGTACATTTCTGTAATACTCATGTTTTGTATAATTGAGTCAACAAATATTGTTTCCTGATATGAAAATCCAATACGTAATGTAAATCATGACGCAAAGTAACTACTCATGCTTCAGAAAATAATATTTATATCAATTACGGCTTAAATGTTAAATAAATGTTAAAACATGGTAACCCACACAGCAGCATACAAAGTTAAAAATTCTTTACAATTATTTTAATCTTTTATGTATAGTATTATGTGAAAAATCAGCTTTCCAACTTTGAAAATGAATTGTGAAAACTTCTAATTTCTTACAATAGTAACATTGTGCCTTACCATGTTCTTGCCTCACACCCTTCATATCATAAACTTAAAAAGAAAGAAATAAAAAACACTGTATTTATTCTAAAATATTTTTAACTATCAGACACAGTATTTATGTCCAATAAACTTGTAGTTAATCTGAAATCACGGGGTAGAGGCTATTCTCTAGAATTGTGAGTTGGAATTCGTACTTTCGTTCAAAATATGACTTGGTTTTAAGTTTTGTATTGCAGAAGTTGCAAGCAGCAATTATTCATACCGCTCTTATAGTAATGATCTGTAATTGACACGTTTGCTTGTCTGTATGTTTTAAAAGTGGCATGCAATTCTATATTTTTTCTGTTAAATCTTCACCTCTTCCACACAAAATTAAAAATTCAAAAGCGGAATAATGAATGTAAATTGTTTACCTGTAAAACTCGAAAAATGAATTGAATGATAGTGTAAACAAGGAAATTATTAACAGAAAATCCTATTTCTATTTCAAGAGAGCTCGGAAATACGGCAAAGTACTCTTCTGACGTATTTCTCTATAATTTTTAAACATTAAGCTGTCAACAAAATTAAAAAAAACTTAAGATTTCATTCAAATTCCATGTTACATTAGAAATATTTTATTGAATTCTGAGTTTACTAACTCAGAAAATGTTACTTATAAATCCCCTAATTTAAAACATTCTAGGTATTCTCAGTGATGCAGCAACTGCAGCCCGTTCTCCAAGATATAGTCCAGATGGAAAATACATTATCTGGCTCCAGAGACCTGCTGGAGGATCCATGCATGGAGCTCTGCAGCTAATCTCATTCAATACACAGACCAAAGCGGTAAGATATTTTATAAAAATAAGGTCTGAGATTCTAATGCATAAAGTGGAAAACAGCAATAGTTAAGAGGAAAATATTATTTCAGTAAATCTGATTTACACTGAAAACAAGAATTTTAAGAATGATTAAAAAATGGATCAGAAGATTGCGATCTTTGCCAAGAGTTTTAGGAATAATCCTAAAAATGCATGAAAAGATTGCGATCGTAGCCAATAATTAGTTTTTGGTTCAGGGGCCACAAAATTTTTGAACGGCTCTCAAATCCAGTTTTCGTATTTTTTACAGAATAAGCAAACCATACTGAGTTAAGTGATAGTTTGAGTTTGGCTGCACTATATGTAGTTCTCCAGATATAAGACCTACAAAAAAATTTTGCTTGAAATATATTGAATCTTTTGTTCCAAAAATAAGAAAAATGTTGTTCAATATTTATTTTGTGAAATATTGATAACGAAACGGTAACAGCAATGTTACTAACAAGTTACTAATAAAAGTATCCTGTTATTAATAATATATATATCACCTTTCAAATCTCACATAAGCTTTCCAAGTCAAACTTTCAGACCAAAATTGTCACTGCATCGGATTTGTTCCCAATAAAACCTGTAATTGAGTTCAGCGGGTTTGCAAGAACTAACAATCACATTATACTTGATCAATTGTATTATATTTGCTTTAACCAGATTTTTAGGACAGAAACATTATAAAACGTCCTTACAGAACTTGGAATACCTAGAAAGCTAATTAGATTAATTAGGATATGTTTAAATGAATCCCAAAGTAAAGTCCGGGTAGGAAAATTTTTGTCCACGAGCTTTCACGTCGAAAATGGCCTGAAACAAGAAGATGCTTTGTCGCCATTATTATTTAACTTCGTTCTGGAATACGCTATAAGGAAAATCAAAGATAGCAACCAGGGCCTAGAATTGAACGGTATTCACCAGGTTATGGCATATGCTGATGACGTAAATTTAATAGGTGATGATAGGAGAACAATAGAAAGAAATGCAGATCTTATTAAACGCTTGCAGGGACATGGGTTTAGAAGTAAATGCAGATAAAACTAAATACATGGAAGTGCGTCGGGACCGGAATACAGCAAACTATGGATGCGTTAAAATATTAAATAATACGTTTGATAAAGTGGATAGTTTCAAATACCTATGATCAATATTAACAGAGGAAAATCATATTCACGGAGAAATTAAATGTCGACTAAAAGCAGGGAATTCGTGTTACTATTCGGTTCAAAATCTCTTGTCGTCGCGAATTCTGTCGAGAAATTTGAAGCTTAAAATATATAAAACGGTAATCATGCCCGTTGTTCTGTATGGCTGCGAAACATGGTCACTTACTCTGAGGGAAGAATATAGACTGAAAGTATTTGAGAACAAGATCCTGAGACGAATATTCGGACCCAAGAGGAACGGGAATGGGGAATGGCGGAAACTTCATAACGAGGAGCTGCATAATTTATATGGTTTGCCCAACATTGTTAGGGTCGTCAAGGTTAGGAGGCTTAGGTGGGCGGGTCATGTAGCTAGAATGGAAGAAAGTAGAAATGCTTTCAAAGTCTTGACTGGAAGACCAATCGGAAAACGACCATTAGGAAGACCTAGGCGCAGATGGGAGGACAATATTAAGATGGATCTCGCAGAGATTGGAATACAAAGTAGAAACTGAATGCAGTTAGCTAAGGATAGAAGTCAGTGGAGAGCTTTTGTGAATGCGGCATTGAACCTCTGGGTTCCATAAGCCATAGAGTTAGTTTAGTTAGTTAGTTAGAAGGTTAACTACCTTCTAGCACCTGAACTAAACACATTTCTAATATATTTTTAGCTGGAAATCTCTACCAAACACGTATATCTTAGTTTTTAAGGATTCACTAAACGAAGTAGACAGAGTTTCCCTGAAATCAGTATATTTTCATTCACCAAAACATATCAACACAATAATTATAAAATAGCCGTCGTAATGTTAAGTATGTGGTGAAAATTTTGGTAGCCATTTCTCAAGGACGTTATTGAACATCGAATTTTTACTCATCCTAATATAAAACCTAGTGAATTATGATCACTGCTGTGCAAAATTTTGATTGTAACTAGAACAGTTCTTTAGTTATAAACTGAAAATGAAAAAGGCAAAGTGAACCAATACAAGCTCAGAGGGGAATGCGGGCCGGACTTAAGGCGATAGAGCCGGTTGCTTTGAGTTGGGCCCAGCACTAGACAGTAACATACTCTCGGTTCTTAAATACGCACAAGAACACATTGCAATATACGCTTTTCTTGACAATCCCAGTCATTGTGACATCTGGACAAAGAAGTTTTCCCAAGTTGAAACTGAACAAAACTTAGCTGAGATTACCAATTCAGCAAGAACATTTGAACAATTTGACAATGTTGTCCACTGAATCTGAAATTAGCAGAAATTTGAACTTCAGAGAAAATTCTAAAAGACGTTTCAGAGAGAGAGGTTAAAGCACGAAAGATAACTTTAATCAAAACTAATGACATTTAAAATTTATGAATGTTAAGTGGTTTTTAGATGTCCAGAAAGTATCATTTGTTTCCGACAGTGTACTTAAATTTTCATTTTTAAAAATATTTTTTCCCAATAAATCATTTTACAGTCACTAAAAATGTTACATTGTGACCATGTACTTTACATAGGCGATACACAAATATTCAGTTATTTGTAGGTTTATAAGTATCTAATTTCGTGTTAAAATATAGCTTATGTTTATTATACAACTTTGCGGACCCCACATTTGTAGCCAACCTGCACTAAGGTCTATAGGAATATTCCTGTAGACTGTAGACCGTATATTCATATAGACCTTGGCTAGAAATGTGGAGTCCGCAAAGTTTTTCCCAATTGAGCCCCGCACCAAATAAGGCCGACCCTGAGAGGAATATTATACCTCCATCTATTGAAGAACGGTGATTGTTTATATTATTCAATAGTATTACTAGTGAAGACAAGAAGTTCAAACACGGTATAAAAATCAAAGGTATCAATTTCGAATGAAACATTAAGAAAAAAGGAAAATATATTTTGTGGACATTTGAGTGACTCATGCAAGGTTTCATGTGAAGTATTGTACCTGGATGGAGCTGGAAACATGAGTTACAGGCAAAAGGGACGGAAAAAGGCTGTTGATTTACGAAATGTGGGTGTGAAGAAGTGTGGAAAAAATTAGCAGAGGAAATATTGGGAATAACAGAGGAAAGAAAATAACAAAGAGTAGATGTGATTAGAAAGAAGAAGGGAAACTGTGGAAACGTTGACCAAGAAGGCTCCTAAAGGATATGATAGAAGGCATGTTACATGAAAGAAAAGTAGTGAGCAAAAGAGAACCGTTTTGAGAAAAGAAAAGGAGATGAGATTAGCAAATAACTGAGTTGAATGTAAGCTTGTGAACCTGCGGCCAGTGACCTGCCAGTAATACCTATGATGATGTTGATGACTAACTTAGCGTTGCCCCGTTCCAGCTTTACTTTTTACTAACTTATTTTTCGTTTATAATTTTGAAGTTTCTCCTTCGTCCATAAGGCTGTTGTATATGACATGAATCTGCAGCTTAACGAAGGATCCTAACCACATGTATCCAAACTGAGAATCAAACCCTGAAGTGAAGATACACGTCTATGAATAATTCCTTTATAAATCGATCGTAATGGTAATATATTAGTATAATGAAATATTCTCAAATTCGATTTATCAGAACTCCCTGGTAATTGAACGATTAGTACTTCAAGTAATTTAAATTTACAGTATGTATGGTATTCTATTAAAAAGAGGGAAAACGGGTTAAAACTTAGTTTTAGAGGATACTGTACTCTAAAGGAGCAGCAATACTAAAACGAAAATTTTAGCAGAGTAACTCCTAGATTTAACGAAAACGTTATTTCAGTATCCCCTAAACTAAACGAGAATATCACCTGAGTATCCGTAGGTCAAACGAAAATGTTATCTGAATAACTCCTAGATTAAACGAAATGTTACCTGAGTAACATCTAGATTAAATGAAAATGTTACTGGTTAACTACGAGACTAAACGAAAATATACCTGAGTAATCTTTAGATTACAATGTTGCCTAGGTAAATCCTAGATTGAACAAAAATGTTACCTGCGTAACTTCTAGATTAAATAAAAATATCTAAGTAACTCCTAGGTTAAAGGACAATGTACCTAAGTAACTTCTAGATTAAATGAAAATATCTCCTAGAATACTCCTAGGAGTTACCTGAATAACTCCTAGATTCAACTAAAATATTACCTGAGTAACTCCTAACCTCCTCGGTCCCAGCAATTTTTTGGGGTGGAAATATTATGTTCTAATATTATAGTTATCTTCGGTTGTATACCTTGTTAGCCAATTTTCAGTTATTCTTTCTTATATCTTTGTCATCTGTTTACTGAGTGCATGTCGCCTATAGGCGACATGGGGACTCAGTGTATACATCATGTATAATTCACATGTCGCCTATTGGCGACACGGGGTTCGAGGAGGCTAAATTAAACGAAAATATTACCTGAGTAACTCCTATATTAAACAAAAATTTTACCTGCGTAACACCTAGATTAAACAAAACTGTTACCTGTGTAACTTCTAGATTAAACAAAAATATTACCTAAGCTACTCCTAGACTAAACGCAAATGTTAGCTGAGTAACTACCTGAGTAAACGAAATGATACTTAAGTTACTTTTAGATTAAATGAAAATATTACATAAATAACCTTCAGGGATGCAAGTAAGCACTCATCCGTTCGCCCGGGTTAAGTGGTTCAACGGTGCGGGCGAGTTTTTAATATCACTATTAAAATACTAAAGGTGAGTAAATGATTTCTATTGTGGGATGTGGGCTAGTAGCATTTATCTTGGGCTAGTAAAATTTTGTTGCTTATTTGCATTCCTGACCAAAAAGTGACGTAAGTAACTCCTGGATTAAAGTAATAAAATGTTACCTGAGCACAGTAGTGCATAGAAGGAAGCTTTTAAGTTTGCGGTAAATGATCTCACAGTGTACTAATGACGATAAAGTACAGGGTGTGGCACGTAAAACCGGCCCGTAAAGTGAACACATAAAATGAAATGTAATGTATCGAATATGATTAACTACAACACATAAATGAAATGTAATGTATTGAATATGACTACTCACCTTCACAGCAGCCTTCACAGCAGGTGCTGAAAGTGTCCTCCGCCCACTTCAACACACATGTGAGCACGATTGAGGAGATTCATATATACCCTTGTCGGTTCTTGTGTTGTAATGCTATTGGTGAAATCCTGGATCCTGGTCTTGAGTTCTTCAATTGTGTGTGGATTTGTTTCGTATACTCTTACCTTTAGCAGTCCCCATAAGTAAAAGTCACACGTGGACAAGTCTGGTGACCGAGGAGGCCACACGCCTTTGCTGATTGTCCTCTCTGGCGTAAACATCCCATGCGCAAGGGACAATGATGCAGCTGATGTGTGGCATGTTGCACCGTCCTGCTGAAAGTAACATAACTGACGCTCCTCTTCGGTCAAGTGTGTATAAAACTCCTCCAGGATTCCCATATACATGTCACTGTTCACTGTCGTCTCAAAGAATATGGGCCCAATAACGCGTGTGGCGGAAATGGCACACCAAACACCAATTTTCTCATCATGCAAGGGTACCTGGTGAATTGCGTGTGGATTTTCTGTCGACCAATACCGGTTGTTTTGGGAATTTACGTACCCAGACAGGTGGTCGAATACGGCATTATCACACACTGACACTCACCCGGCTTAACACAACGAGGCCTTTTTCTCAATTGGTTTCGAAAAGTTTCACTGGCTGCGGCTGCACGTGACTGCTGCAGGTCACGTAAGTCGACCCGACCTCGACACACCATCTCTTGGTAGGAAGGTAGATTATTGAAGTGTTGCCAAAAACACAATATACCAGAATATTACGACGGGCCGGTTTTACGTGCCGCACCCTGTATTTATTTTCTTACGTGGTGATAAGTATAGATTTTACTTTTTGTGTTACAGAAGACCGTGATAGTAGAGCAAATTCAAACTGAGATGAAAACAACCAACGGAACCACGTTTCACGGCATTTATTGTTTCTCTCTACCTCAACGGTGTTGGTCTTTGGATGGAAAGAGAGTCGTGTTCAGCACCGAACAGAAGACACGATGTGTCTCTTATGTTTTACACTTAGGTAACGTATTTATTATTATTATTATTATTATTATTATTATTATTATTATTATTATTATACCACTAGTAGCAATTGTGTCTTAGAACAAGTTCTTGCACTGAGAGAAATGCATACTCCAGTCGGCATGTAAATGCTGTTTTTACCAGGTTACGCGCGTCACCTCATTAAGCAATGTTGTTTCATCCGTAGTACTGTCTACACCACCGTCCAGCGAAAATTTTGTATTGTAGGACCACCATTTCAAATCTAGAATTAACGCCATACCCATTCCGACGGTGGTAACTTACGTATATAATGTTGTTACCACCTTCCTACGATTGTTCCCTCCTGCTTCTTTCTAAATCTGTGACTCGCTACCTTACGAGAGTAATAGTTTTCAACACGAAACCAATCATGTGAATAAAATTATCCAATCACAGCGAGTCTAGTTCGACGCCGAACTCCAGACTTGGCATGGTGTTCCCACTTGCTGTACTTTTATACATGAAATCCTAAGGAGCGCACCCGCGTAAATACGATGTATCCACACGGAAATCCTAGTCCTTTTTTTCTCAGTGTGAGATTCACTAGAAATGTATGAAGAAATTGTAACATATAGCACACATTATTACTCTTCTGATGAATTTGTTCACACATAGATATATCATTGGTTCACACAGGTATATCATTGGTGGGATTTTAGTACGAGTTCACCCCAGCAATAATTCGCTTCGGAACTCCCTGCAAAAATTCTTTCCGTCTCAATCTCAAGCTTTTCTCAGGGCTACAACGAGACTTTTGCTTTATTTACTGTTAAAATACATAACATTATTGATACTGTAATATGTCTTTCTATATATAAAAAAAAATCATTTATAGTTTTTCTTAACTTTGTGAAAGAAGCATAAGACATTGGCTGGATTATCTGTGTCCAAAATTGTCAGGAACAAATTCGTTAAAAACTTCGCACCAAAGCAAGATAGTAGTTTCCACTCAGGTAATCCAGCCACTGACAAGATGTTTCGAGGACCTCGTTACGTAGCAGGTTTGCATGAACGCAACGCAAGTTTGTGATTTAATTTGCGATAATTGGCATTACAGTTATAACTGCTCGTTGGACTGTTTGCGTTGTGTTGAGATCCGCAAATCTTGCAAATGAGACCCCAATTTTCGTTAATTAATGCAACAACTGGAAATAACTGTTCTTTGACATTCACCATATTGCAGTATCAACAATGGTAATCGAAATTTATTCACAAGTAACACAAAGTGAATAACAATGACTAATTTTCATTTCACTACTATGCCTATATCATATAGGTTACTAAGTATAGGCCAATAATATGTTGCTAGAATTTTTGAATACGCTCAAAAACTTTGACGCACACTCACCCTTATATCCATCATTACATACTTAATTTAAAATGAAAAATGAAATGAAATGAAATCTTTAAGTTTAACGTCCCACGGTTATACCGGTTTGGCTAAAGGAGACGGTGATAATGAGAAATGAGTGAAAATGGTGGAATGAAGAAAGTGGGAGGAAACGGAGAACCCCGAGAAAACCCACGAACACGATGTTTGTCCACCACAAAGTCCACACGGCGCGAGCTGGTTAATTTAAAATGAGTATACACTGAATTATATATATATATATATATATATATATATATATATATATATATATATATATATATAAATCAGGTGGATATACGCCGTATAACCTCGTATAGCTTCCATTACAACCCTGTGTACAAATTAGCTATAAGTAACTGATAATACGAGATATTGATGAGAATTGTTTCGTTTTCGAAGTTCTGCATTAAAAAAAAGGAAAGAAATTCAGATAACAGTAGATGGATAGAGAGACCCTGAATTCAGTATTATCCGTTCGTCTCAAATAAACCTCTAAGATGACACACAAGCTGATAACCACGCTATTCTAGCGGTGTCATGCATATAAGTAGTTGCGAGGCTTGAAAAGAGACAGGGTAGAGAGTGCCTACCCCTTAGAATTTTACATGTATTGTTTAGCCCTGTTCCTAAGTTCCTATAATTTCTTTTCTGGTTTTTCTTTTTTTACACGATGAAAGTAGATCCTTTTCTAGACCCTGCTTCCACGTAAGTAGACAGATCGTTCAGTTTCCAGCGTAACCTTGAACATTATTATTGTACTGGATCCATATTCCATGCATGGACCTACAGAAGTGTAGGAGCCCAGTCGCACGTGAAATGAAAGGCCAAACACTCGCTGAGTAAACCCTTTATAAGACTTCGGCACTCTGTCTATTACACGATTTCCAGCATATCTAGTTTAAGTTAGATTTGTTAGTACCAGAAACAGACCACTACGTCCTTCTTCTTCTCTTTCTGATTTTTTTTTTTAAATTTTAAACCACATTTTCAGTTCCATCTATAAAATGTTAAGTTATTGAACAAGCCCTTAAGAAACAATGTTTTACAAATTTCGTCGTTTTGTATCCAACATCTGGAAAAGAAGGGGAAAAAGTATGGTGCATAGAATTTATTATCTCTGCGAAGTCTTGATTTCCGAGGGCTACCAGATATCCCAGTTAGCCCTAAATTTATACAATCTATCTTCCCCAAAATTGTCCAAACCTCGAAATATCCCGGTTTTCCTCCGAAACATAAATGAATGTCATTTGTTCTTTATTTAAAAGAGACCGCTTTATTTATTTAAAGCTTCATCGAATCTCAATTAATAGGAATAATCTGCTTTTTGACACCCATTCGATGAGTCTTGATCTATTACACTAGTCAAAGATTTTTATTTTTTTTATTTTTTTTTATTTTTATTTTTATTTATTTATTTATTTTATTTATTTATTTTTTTTTTTTTGCAAGAACTAAAATTACCAAGTCTAAGTGTCTTTTTCAACCTGAATTCAAAGCATGTGATCAGAATTTTCCCATTAGGCAAGATTTTGCTGTGAAAATTAGTTTCTTTGTCCTTATACGCGACATGGACCATATTTTCTTGAAACATGCATGTGTTCGAAGCGGTATAGATAAGTTGTTTATTAACGTAGAAGGATGATTTAATTGTCAGATTATTGTGAAAGTATAAAAGTTTCACCTGGTATGAAGTTTGTCGTCGCCCATTCTATAGTATGGAGTCACTGAATTTAAGTTAAATATTGTTGAAATTATATATTTTCAGTTGCCCCCCTTCCTGCACCTTAACAATTGATAACAAAAGTATAAAGTTAGATAGCTTATGGGACACTAACGTCATGTAGTTATTCGATTTACCCAAAATGTCCTAGTTTTTGCCCAAAATACCCAAAAAAGAAATAAAAAGGTAAACATCATTCTTATTTACCTAAGAAATTTTAAATGATAATTTTCTTGCTATATTTAGCCTCTCGATATCTCTCTTCAATACCCAGCAGTAGACGGCCAGTATACTGGAACTCCATTTGCCTTGGTACTTCTTTTCCATTGTAGAAATTTGCTATGGAATCGCTCACCATGTCCATCGCTTATTGAGCCAAGATTTTCTGGGGAAAAATCTAAGTAAAAGTTTAAGAAGTTGATCTTTTTTTTAAAAAAAAAAGACATAATGAATCCCATAGCTTGGTACGAATTCACAAGATCACTGACTATTTCATGATAGTTGTCTGCTTTATGTTTTCCATGAAAACCACAACAAATACCTTGGAACACTTTCCACGCTTTGTCTTCCAGGGGATTCAGCAGTTTGTGAAATTGTCATTGTCTAATAATAATATTATTTGTGGCCCAATAAATATTTTTCTAGTTTCAGATAGCTAATTTTTGGAAATTTAGATTTCAAATATATGAATGCAGGAAAATTAGAATGCCATAGGTATTATACATATTAGCTAAGCTATCTTTTGTTTTCTCCTTTAGAAATAATGCATTTGGAGAAAGGATTTCATTCGCACCAATCTAAGATTACTGAGACAGTCCCACGGTAATATTCGAAAAGACAATAGGCTTGGTTACCTCACAATAATGTACTCCAAAATTTGCGTATATTTCATGCAGCAATATTAAACTGTGTAAAACAAAAGTTTGAAAATCTGACTCTACTGTAACCAACACCGTTTGAAACGCAAATTTCTCTCTGGTAAAACAGGCACACTATTCGAGTATGACCTCTAATAAGAAACTTTGTAGTCACTAGAATATATTGTAATATCCTACACGTGGCTTATATTTGTAAACACAAACACATGCTCTTTATTTACTACAAAAGCAAACGACAGACATTTATTATGTGATCATGTACCAAACAGACATCAGCGCCACCGCTGTCCAAAAGAATATAAAACACCATTAATGTCTCCACCAACATCAGTTTCAGCTGGTCAAATCTCCTGTCTTAGCTTACTAAGAGCTCTAAAAAATCTAACCTAACCCAAACCTCTTAGCTTGCCTAGAGCTCTGAGGTACCCTACCCACCTAAAGCTTTATTAAAAAACTCAACCTCTCTCTTAGCTTGCCTAGAGCTTTAAAAAGTCGTAACCACAACCACCTAGCTTGCCCAGAGCTCTGTGTTTTTTCTGCACGCCTGACTTGCCTAGAGCTCTACGGGGCACCAATCCTCTCTTTGTTTGTCTAAAGCAATGAGAATCCTAAACCACCTTCCCTTAGCTTGTTTGGAGCTTTGTGGAAGTCCTTGTCTTTGCTGCCTGTGCCAAAAACCACCTAGTTTTTACCCTAACTACTTAGTTAACATTATATTGATATTAACCACACTTATGTATAGTAACTTTGTGTTGTATTGCGTATAACATGAATTTTATAATAAAAAGGTTGTTGGAGAAAACCGAATCCTGTGTGCTAAATTCCTCTACCAAGGTAATTTTATAATATCTAATAACTTCATTATATATAGTAGCTTCATATGTAGTCACAACCCATTCAAACCCATACTGTGATTTTCATTTCTTTCTTTCAGAAAAGAAGGTATTAACTGAGATTACTCACCCTCAAAGTTTGTCTGTATTGGATGTCTGGGACGACCATATTCTCTTCATGGGGACTTCGATACTAGAGCCACATACATTGTACTTGGGACAGCTTCCTCCGGAATGTCAAGAAGAGAAAATGGTTCTTAAAAGGATTACTAACCTTACAAAAATCGATGACTTTGACGATTCATTGTTTCAAGTTGTATGTACTCAGGATACTGATATCATTGGACATAAAAGTAAGTATAAATATGTCTAAAAATATTATAATCATATTTCTGAATTGTTTGGTAAATTTATCACTATAGTGTGTAAATTTTGGTCTCTATCATACATTTAGGATTGATTTGGATTCCTAACTCCGTTAGAAATAAATTACTGGCAAAATGTGCAGCTCAGCGTCATAAATCTAATTGCCTACTATTCACCATAAAACTTGCTGTGATGGAAAGCAAAAATGATCCCAGCCATGGAACGCATGTTAAATAGTGGAAAGCGAAAATAAACAGTAGCAATAGTAAATTTGATTGCAATTTACTTATATTGCAAATGTTTCTGGGCTAATACAATATGTGGTAATAATATTGGAGCGTGACCACGAGTAGCTAAGATTTGGCTTGATTACAGTTTATATTTTAAGGTTGTTAGGCCACGCAAGCTTAAGTTCAAAGAGGAAACTACAAGTAATATAAAGTAGTATGAAACATAGGGTATAATATTAATTAAAGGAATTGAATATTAGATTAGATACCATTTCAGCTGTGAATCCTTTGTAATGTAAATAGCAAGTACATGAATGTAAGAAATATACTGTTTGAAAGTAAGAAAATGCAATTTGATATATGAATCACCGATAGAGGTAAAAGTCAGATTCTGCCAAATCTACACTATCGCTCATGGAAGTTCGGACACGTACTTCATAAGTAATAAACAAGTCATAAAGCTACTTTGATTATGACATAACCTTGTTGCTTGTCAGCAATATTAATAAATGGTACATGTGATAACTTGGCCACTCCAATACAGTATATTATACCAAACTAACAAATTTGCCTTAGTTTTGCAAGTAAAGTAGCAAAACCCCAAGGAAGCATAAGTGGTTTCAAATGCATACAGCAGAGGCCCCTGGACGAGCAGTTGTGTGAAACTGGTAGACCGAATTACGATCGCTCTGGTAAGACAAAATACACTCGGTGAAACGTCGTTGTTTCCGTCAAGAGCAGCGTTAATTATTAGTAGAATTGGATGAGTGAAGATCGTCGTAGTGATCAGAAGCAAATGCATAATTTTAAGACAATGCCGCGAGGAAAGCCTGTGCCTATTCAGAAAAGGACAACGATGGTTACCTTTGATAAAGAAGGGCATTCAGTTCGAGAAATTTCCAAAAAGTTAAGGATAGCTAAATTTACCGTTAATGATGCAATAAGGCGATACGCCACTTTCGGGACTCATGAATATCGTAACCGCCCAGGGCCATTTCGAGTAATATAATAGAGACTGAAGATATGCGAATACGATTACTTAGTAAGCGTAAGAGGAGGTTAACAGCACCGGAAATAACGGAAGAGGTCAAAGAACACGTTCCAACAAAGTGACCGTTAGTACCGTGAAACAGCAACTACAGGAATCAAATTTACATAGGCGTGTAGCAGTGCGTAAGAAGTTGCTTTGGTGCGGTAACAAACAAAAAAGACTACTGTAGGCATACGCACACAAAAACTGGACAGTCAGAGAGTGAAAACGTGTGTTGTGGACGTTTTGGAGTGTTTGGAGAAAAACGACGAATTTTTGATCAGATCTTTGGTTGATAAAATGCTACCGGAATGCATAATGCCGCTAGTAAACATGGTGGAGAGTCTGTGTTAGTTTAGAGCTATTTCTCATATATTGGGGTCGACAGGTTAACTAAAATCGATGGCATTATGCGAAAAGAACCTTATCGAAAAATTCTTGAAACACCCGCCTGATCTCCGTTTAATTGGACAAAATTTCACTTTAGTTCACGGTAGCGATCCCAAACACCCATCTGCACTTTGCAGAACACACCTCCAAGCCCAAGCTGAAGCAGGGATCCTACAGCTAATGCCATGGTCTCCACAATCACCCGATCTCAACCCTATCGAGTAGTTGTGGGATGAACTTCATAGGCGAGTGCGAACTCAGTGTTCAACATCTCAGCATGACTTGCAGAACATACTCCTAGACAAGTGGAATGCTATTCAACCAGAAATGTTGGAAAAGCTACTGAGGTGAATGCAAAGAATAGTGAAATCAGTTATAGCTGCACAAGGCTGTTTTTTGACGAACAAAAGTATAATTTTGTCAGATAATATTCGTTTCCTGTGATTTCCTTTTGTTTCATCGCTGTACCAATCAATACAGGTATATGAACAGCTATATTTGTATTTTGTCTCACACTACGTACGTTAAACCTCTATTTTATATGTTTGTATCGCTGTCCGAACTTCCATGCCAATGTTGCTTTTGTCACAACTGTCATTGCGCTTTCTCGATTCTGTCCACGAATCCTATCTTCTCGTATCAATGACCTGATTCTTTTCTGCCTCCTAATTGCAGATTTATTTCCAATTTTCTAACCTTAAGGAAAGACAGATTTATCTCTCTGATTCGGCAATCCCCGGGTATTGCGGGTTGTTTCCTACTTAATGGAATGTGTCGTGTATATTAAGAAATTGTTCGTATGCACTTGTGTTTTCTTCTTGTTGAAAGCTCGCCAGTGAACGACACAACTTGTTATAAAACTCAAAATGAAAATATTTTACAAATCACATTAAATATAGCATATGAATAAATGTTATCTTCTGACATGTTTTTATCATGTTAATGTGTTCTAATTTTTCAAAACTCTCTCACCGGGAATCCAACCCTGGACCCTGTGCACCAAAGGTAGGTGTGCAAGTTAGTAGACAATAGAGTAATGTAAATACTGGAGTTGGCTAATTAGAGTTTATTGCCCCATTTTGCGATACCGTGTATAAGTTATACAATCTCTATTGTTCTAAGTGGAATCAGAATCATTATTCGGGTTTCATCTAAACTTGATACACCCAATGGGAATAGAACCTACGAACGTATGGACATAAAGTATGACCGTTAGCAATTTATTGTAGCTACGGTAGATTATTGGACCTACATAAGTTCTATAGTCAAAAATGAGCTAAACAATAATAAATAGAGGAAACGTTGTTCCTTAATATAATATTATTTATGCATTTTTAATTTCACACTATTTATTTCGAGACGAGATCGAGACCTAGCCCTTAAGACTGAAACCAAAATCGATACAAGTGTATTTTGATCCAGGCGAGACCGAGACCGATACGATAATTCTCGACTCGAAGATGAAACCGAGACTGAAACCGCTATTTGTGAAACGAGACGGTACTAACCGTAAGTCTCGTTTCGTCTTATCTCGATATCATTCATACTGGCTAAGACAATGATAAGTTGCCCAGGCGTAATGTCGCCACCTGGCACAAGTTGCAGACACAACACTAACATTACCGTACAATAAGTCACATGTGGCGTCCTAAAAAAGCGAAATGACACAATATCTTTCATTTTAACATCCCACGTTTATGTTTTTTAGGCTAATGGATACGGATGATTAAGGCAAGCAAATCATGATGGAAAAATTGGTGGAATGCGAAAGTGGGAGGAACCAGCGGTACCCTGAAAAAAACGGACACGATGTTCCCGCTACAAACTTACTTGGCCGGGCATCGAATCAGGTACCTCACGCACCAGAAGTAAGCACTCTACCACTGAACTACCATGCCCCTAACGTCTTAAAGAGCAGTGCTTCTTAAAATTATCCTAATGCTGAAGTTTACTTACACTCAGCCTAAATCTCCACGTTTAAAAGCCGAAACCGTACATTTGAACGAAGATGCAATTCCTTCTAAGAAACATTGTACATAATACTTGTTTGCCATTCATTTGAAATGACTGTATGGTAACTTGTTCTTGGATCTTCCAGTGTTCTTAACCATGTCTGTCCCGGCGTTCCCCACAGGGGACATAAATTATGACGACATTATTATAGCTTTACAACTTTAAAATCCGACTGGCAACATTGAAAACTGTTTACAAGGGATGATCTATCTATGATTATCCCCTGTAAACAGTTTTCAATGATGCCAGTCTGATTTTAAAATTGTAAAGCAATAATAATGACGTCATATTTTATGTCCCCTGTGGGGGATGCCGGAACCGACATGGTTAAATAAATAAATTAAATAAATAATAACAAACAGTATATTTTTCTGCTATTTCCAGAATATTGTTCAACCATATTTTTCGGGCCATTAGAAAATAAACTGAAGCAGGAGAAAACTCCTTTGATGGTGATACCTCATGGAGGACCTCACTCAGTGTTACTTAACGAATTTCAGTTGTATACAGCTTTCTTTGCTCTCCTAGGTACGCATTTGTTTTTCAAAATAAGTATATTAGCACATATGACAATGTACGGTTTGAAAATTTTAGAACAATTATAAGTATAAAGGTGAAATAGAGGAATTGCAAGTGGATTGTGAATACATAAATATGTCTATCAAACGTGGCTTTGAGAGATGTCACATTTGTAAACATTTATTTTTTATTGTTACAAGCTAACATGAATGCTTATCTACTGAGGCGTACTACAGTAATTCTTGTTGAGTTGATTTTTAGTTTAGCGTCCCTTTCAGCAGCGAGGCTATATGAGACGTGAACCTACTGATTAACGTGGAATCCGAACATGAGCTCCCGCCGGGAATCGAACCCGGGTCTCCCACGCCAAAGGCGCCTACGCTAACCGCTTAGCCACGAGGGCACGGTAATTCTTGTGTACAGCTTTCTAAAGTTCTATAAATGCATTTAAATTACTTTGCACTTAAAACTGTACTCTATGACAAAGCATTAAAATTCCCATGGTAATCTTAGGCGTAGTCAGAGCTATTGATATTGTTATGCACAAACGTTATTAAAGAAGCGTGTGCGCACAGGTAATTAAAGTTCATCCAACATCTTACTATAACATTCGCATGTGCTTATTTTGTTAGATTTTAAGTGTACTAAAAATCAGATAAAATATTGTTTTAATGAATTGAAGAATAACAGACAATAAAATTTTATAATGCATGATAATTGATGAAATAAGAGAACCAAAGGATTTTATTCGGATGTGAATGGACACTCGCTGAAGTTACGTCTATGATGAATTGTAAATGAATCGAAAATAAATCACATTTGTTATATTTCAGTTTCTGTATACAACGTTGTGTAACAGAGGTTTCTTCCACCTGACTTCCGAGTAGTATAGATGAAAGTGTGAATTAACTGGAGATGACAAGTATTTCCCCGTAAAAAGAATGTATCCTCTCTTAAGAAGAAAATTTTCATCCTTGGCAGGGATAACGTTCCCCCCCCTCTCTCTCTCTCACTCTCTGTCTCTAGATTTTTTTCGAATGATCATAAAGGTAGAAACAAGGAACAACTTTTATTTTGTGTAGCCAAACTAAGAAAGCACTTTTATTTGAAATAAATCAGTTTACGAAATATCATACTTTTCTTTTTGTGTGTGTGTGTGTGTATTTGTAGATGTTACAATCATACATTTTGTTTCTTGAAATATTTATTATTCACACGGAAAATATTTTTTTTTTAGCTAAGAGCAAGCTAAAGAACTCGAAGGGAGTGGAAAGATTTGCTATTCCTCCAATGCATCCTTGTACGCTGTGTCAGATTGATAACATTCACTGAAACCGGTTATATCTAGTTTCAGCTGGAAGCACCTACGTATATATAAACGTACCCAAGAAAGTTCTGTCGATTTTTCACCCAATATCTTCGATCATCGATATGTCACCTAAGACGTACTTAGAAGATAAAAAAATAGTTCCCATCAGAATCGACGACCTTCTGCCAACGTTCTGGAAGGCCATGGATTCCATCGCGATAGAACTTGGTGGACCATGAATCGAAGAAGGTATCAAGTGTATTTTGCATCTCTACTAGGGATTTGAACTGCGTCCTCTAAGGTGAGTGTCTAAGGAATGGAACAGGTGGTAATTGGAAGGTGCAATGTCCGGGGAGTATGGCGGATGCAACAGTGTTTCCCATCCAAAGTATAGAATGGTGTTCCAGGTCATCTTTGCCTCATGGGGCTAAGCGTGGTCCTGTAACAGGAGGACCCCTTTGAGATTCAGAAGTTCTGGCTACAGAGTTTGCGTTTTTCTTGAACATGGTGCAACTGTTGACAGTACACAGTTGCATTGATACTCTGAGCAGCTGGTAGCAGTTCCCGATGCACGATGCTGCGAGCAGTCCAGCAAACACACAGGAGGACCTTTTTCTAGTGTAGTGCTGGTTTCAACTGTTTTGGAACCTGTTCATGGGGTGCTGGACGATGACGGCTCCGTGGAGCCTCGTACAGGACCTACTTCTGATCACATTCAACATCCTGTCCAAAAATGGATGTTGAATGTCCTGTTAAACCACCGCTGCACTGTCCGCGTAGTCACGACATCCTCACCAAAGGCCTGGCATATCTTCCGCCCCGCTGCAGCAGCGTTTGATCCCAGTTTGAACTCGTACAGCATACACACCCTTATGATGCTCTGTGGAGGTCCCATGTTCACTCTGTCCTTAAGCAAGTTCTAAGTGTAACTGAACTGCCACAACCAGGTAGTATGTTGGATATACCCACACCAACAACTGACCTTCGCCTTATCTCCATTTGCATTCAACTCTCAGTGTGAGGGCCAATTTAACACAGACCTCCACAAAAGCGAAACAACTTCCTTGGTTACCTTTATATTTGTATTACGAAGAGAGCATTTTTGGGAGAAAGTAAAAAAAAAAAAAGAAAGAAAAGAAAGAAAGAAAAAAGAGCTAATGTCAAAACATATTAGATGTGCTTACTCCACTACAGTATTTATTATAGTTACTGTGATTAATAAAGTTATGAAAATGTTCGTCAATCATAACACTTTCACATGAAGTCTTATGTCCATCAGTGTGTGTACTGCCGAGTTCCCTTGTGTTTTGGTCTTTTGCCTGCCCCCCTGGGAAAAATTCTGCAGGCGTTGCTGTTATATGTATATTATATACAGAGAGAGAGAGAGAGAGAGTGCGTGTGTGTATGTTTGTGTGTGTGAGTGTGTGATGAGTGGATGTATTTATAGGTAAAATTCATTCCTGCGAAAAGTATCCAATTCGCACATTGCATGAAAGGTCCTATTTTACATAGTAAAATATATCTTTAAAAGAATATAGATGCTTCTAAGTCTTTCCACCTATATCCAATACCTCTTCTAATGCAGCATACTTAACTTCCGATACAGAAATAGGACGATAATTTTTACGTAAGCAACTTTAGGATTTCAAATGAATCAGCTCTTAATCAAATGGCTACACCACAGACAGCTAGAAAATGTCGAATACGAAATTTGAAGTTCTGTATTAAGTACTGTCGACCAGAAGAAAAGATAGGGAAATGTTTGCCTAAGTTTTATTCTATTTTTAAAATTCTTGAATTATAATCATTAATTGACATAACAATTACCTACTTGAACAAAGTTAAGAACATTTCAAACAATCTCAAATAGAAATAGTGTACTATTGCACACTAATTAGAGATCGATAAAACGTGCGTAGGGAAATAAAATACTCTCCACGTTTGAATAAAACTTTGCTTGTAAAACGCAAATAAAAAACTTGTCGGGACCGAGGACTTCCTTAAACTGTTATTCCAAACCAGAACATTTTGGAAATAGGAACTCCAAGATATACCACGAAAACCAGTGGGGGTCATGGTTAAACAGGAGCGTCTGGAATCCCAATCATCATGTGGATACTAACCGTAACTGTATTGTACTAACAGTTTATAACGATCAGAAATAGCACGTGAGTATATACTGTATTGAGATTTGTGAGAGTTTAATCATTTGTAACCTTTTCTACAGCAATAAGTAACATAGAAAGAGAGTGTGGCAGACAGTTCCATCTTTCGTGCGGTAAATAGATTTAGGTATATGGTACGTACACTTTAGTCTCTAAATTAGATAAACTATAACCGTGTCGCTGTATGAATCGTCCTCCATTACCGTTTAAAGCAGAAGACAAATGCCGGACAGCGGGTTTTTTCATTGGCTGCTGGTGACTTTGTGTCCTTGAAAGCACTCGGCTGTGGCTGTGTCAGCCCGATAAGCAAAAGCCATATAGCAGGGGAAGTTCAGAGGCGTCTGCTAAATTGCAACAGAGCATTAAATACAGGCTTGCCAACCATATGAAAATTTATCGTGACATACGATAATTTAAGCATTTATGCTGTATACGATAATGCCCTTGTAGTAGTAATAGGTGAATATAGGATAATTTCAGAATGTGCACTTTTTTTTTGCTGTTTTTTGAATGTGCAAATAAATTATAGATGTACATTAAATAATTATAAAACACCACACCAGGGTTTTCTAACTATTATTGCTGCTAAAATAAATCAATAGTACCGGTAATTTATGAATCGGCAAATGGTAACTCAACTTTCATCCTTTAAGTTCAAATATGTTTACAAGGTGGTGAAAATGTTGTTCACAGTAGTGTTACTAAGAATTTCGAAAAATTGTGATCATAGTGGCACCGATTTGGAGGTCGAAACTGAAGATCACTAGATAAGTTTATTATATATGATTGCTATTATCAGTAATATTTTACTTGTTTCTACAATTGTCACGTGCGTAACGAATATGCGATATTTTTTTGTAATATACGATAATTTTAAAGACAAAAACATCGAATTGGCAACTCTGATTAAATATACGTGCTTCCAGATCAGCGAACATAAACAAGTGGATTGGACCACTCTGGTAGAGGTCTGCACGGGCTCGGGCCTACAAAGCATATATAACTTCGGGCCCGGGCCGGGCTCTTCTCACATTTCTCGGGCCTTTTCGGGCCAAACTTTGTAAATATACTGTACAACGATATATATTGCACGGTTCTTTCTGTAGAACTTTCAAAGCACAACTGCAAAATTAAATTTCTAATTGTTGGAAATATAAATACAATTTTGCTTTAATTATTAACTTTCTGTAATTCGGGCTTATTTGATTATCACACAAGCTCGGGCCGAGCTCGGGCCTAAATGCTAAAACATATTTCGGACTCGTGTCGGGCCTCACAGTGTAAATTCACGGGCAAGGCCGGGCCGGGCTGGGGTAAAAATTCCGGTCCGTGCAGACCTCTACAGTCTGGGACTATATTATCTTCACAGTCCCGTTCATCATTACAAGTTTTCTATAAAAGATATACTTTAGGTATCGTTTATTTGTCATTTAACTTCGAATACTAATACTTCGTATGCTTTTGAAGAACACAAGAAATTATTGTGATAGACGTAGTACGACTAGTCCTGTTATGATTGTAGTTACCAAAGTTAAATTGATTGTATGTTATTATTTATTGCTATAGGATTCAGTGTACTTCTAGTAAATCATCGAGGTTCAACTGGGTTTGGCGAAGAAGCGATTAAATCCATTCTTGGTCGTATCGGTGAAGATGATACGAAAGATGTACAAAGTTCTGTGAAGACGACATTGGATCGTTTCCCATTTATAGATCGTGAGAAAGTGTCCATGTTTGGAGGATCCTATGCTGGTTTTCTTGTCACACATTTGAGCCAGCAATATCCAGTAAGTTACAATAAATTAAATCTTATTTTGCTATTCTTCTGTTTGTACACAAGTAATATATGTAGAATACTATTCTGATTAGGTTAAATGACGCAAATGCTATAATGAATTTTTTCTAATACTTTATTAGTAATAACTGCATTTACATTAGGATCATTAGGTGCTAATTTTAACACTCATAATCGCAGATTTTGTTGAAATTTGTCCAATTATTTCTTCAAAAAGGTAATAAATTACAGCCTTATTTACCCTCTATTGTAACACGATTGGGTTCGATTCTGACCTGTCCCTGTTCGGGAAGACATTTCTGTAACAGGAATTGGGTTCGATTTTGACCTGTCCCTGTTCGGCGCCATTTCTATAACAGGAAGGGGTTCGATTCTCGTTTGTCCCTGTGAGGGAAAGCCATTTCTATAACACGATTGGATCGTGTTCCTGTTTGGGAAAACCATTTTATGACCTGCAGGGGTTCGTATCTTGTTCGGTACGCCTGATTGGTGATAGTACTGGGTTCGATCCTCATGTGTGCGTTGCCGGAGTAAAGACTTTAATTGCAGTACGTAGGTCGGATCCTACAGATCCCTAGGTGGGCTCGGACATCCACAATGGTCCGGGATTCGATCCTCTGCTACTAATATGTCTCCTTTAATATTTATCATCCACTCGGATCATCCATTTCAGCCTACCATATAGCTACTGGACACACAACTTAAGAGTTCGAACCAGAACGTTTTAAAGAACCAACATAAAAGTAGATACCAATTGCATTTTCAGCGCTGATGCAATTTATTAATATACGAATTACTAAGTTGCATAGGCGCTAATCACTCGTGCTGTAAAGAAAAATGAATTAAGTTGCTTCTTAAAATTAACACATGTAAATTTAAACCATGATCATTATTTTGAAAGGATACTAATATTTTCGCTTTTAATTTAATTAACACTTAAACTTCACAAACAAATATTACATCAACAGAAGCACTTCAATTTAGAAAACTAATGATGATAATGATATTTTAATTTAGGCCCATTTAATACGAAGAACGCGGTTGACACGGTTGCCACGAATTATTCGCTATATTTCGTCACATTGCTGATTCTTATTCTTTCACTAACACTGTTTACTCACTGTGGCACCTGAAGAGAAACTGTTATTGGCGGTTCCAGAGGGGGGGTCTGTCCAGAAGGTTGCGGGTTGGCCTCCTCTCATCTTCTTTTGATGAACAGGTGGTTTTTGCTACTTGCCTACTCCATGTTGCTGAAACATCTTCTAGATGTACACTTTTAAACGAACATTTTAAAATTATTTCTAATCTTCATAATTATAGCATTTGTTCAATATTACAACTCTTGGATTTACTACGTTTCACACTTGACAAAGATTAAACATTATTTAAGTTGCTTGTTCATTTCAGTTGTGCGCACCAAATTCTAGTGGTAACTTCTATGAATGTGTTCGTCAGACTAAAGAAGCAATTTAATTCATTTTTCTTTACCGCACGAGTGATTAGCGCCTATGCAACTTAGTAATTCGTATATTAATAAATTGCATCAGCGCTAAAAATGCAATTGGTATCTACTTTTATGTTGGTTCTTTAAAACGTTCTGGTTCGAACTCTGTATCATCTGTCCAGTAGCTATATAGTAGGCTTAAATGAATGATTCGAATTGTTGTTAAATACTAAGAGACACAAGTAAGCTTTAGAGGATCGAATCCCGGACCATTGTAGATGTCCGAGCCCACCTAGGGATCTGTAGAATCAGAATTACGTACTGTGATTACAGGCTTTACTCAGACAACGGACACATATAAGGATCGAACCCAGTACTATTACAATTAAGGCGTACCGAACAAGATACGAACCCAATTGGATCACAATATTGGCTTTCCCGAACAGAAACACGATCCAATCGTGTTACAGAAATGGCTTTGCCGAACAGGGACAAACAGGAATCCGAACCCTTCCTGTTATAGAAATGTCTTCTCGAACAGGGACAGGTCAGAATCGAACCCAATCGTGTTCAATATTACAACTCTTGGATCTACTACGTTTCACACTTGACAAAGATTAAACATTATTTAAGTTGCTTGTTCATTTCAGTTGTGCGCACCAAATTCTCATGGTAACTTCTATGAATGTGTTCGTCAGACTAAAGCACCTTTTCTCTCCGTCTCGTCGCGTTGCCAGGCAACAACTTGGTTTGCTACGCAGTTAGGTGATGTAAGAAGTTAAAAATAGCCATGACAACCCATACACAGGAATTTTTAGAGACGATGATTGTTCTCTGTGCTGAATTTTAGCTCCTTATTTGGGAAAGAGAGAGGAACTCTACGATTTCCGTCGCAGACGAGACGCACATACATATATGCACATTCGTTTGTTGGCTGAGAGAAAAATTCTTGTGAGCACTTTTATGCGAGGTTCATTTAGAAAGTTAAGATTTTCTTGATAAAAATTCAATAAACTGAACCGTATGGTTACAAAGGCGCTCGACAGGGCGTTTGTTTTTGAGCGGAGAGGAAAAACAAACAGAACCCTGCAACACTGATCACTTCACTAGTGTCACCAAATTTCATTCACTGGTCATCAAAGGGTTAACATCACTCAAGTCTTCTTGTGACGATATAACTTATTCTATAACACGATTGGGTTCGATTCTGACCTGTCCCTCTTCGGGAAGACATTTCTGTAACACGATTGGATCGTGTTCCTGTTTGGGAAAACCATTTTATGACCTGCAGGGGTTCGTATCTTGTTCAGTACGCCTTTCATTGTGATAGTACTGGGTTCGATCCTCATGTGTGTGTTGTCGGAGTAAAGCCTTTAATCACAGTACGTAATTCTGATTCTACAGATCCCAAGGTGGGCTCGGACATCTACAATGGTCCGGGTTTCGATCCTCTAAAGCTTACTTGTCTCCCTTAGTATTTACTACGTTTCACACTTAACAAAGATTAAACATTATTTAAGTTGCTTGTTCATTTCAGTTGTGCGCACCAAATTCTCGTGGTAACTTCTATGAGTGTTCGTCAGACTAAAGCACCTTTTCTCTCCGTTTCGTCGCGTTGCTAGGCAACAACTCGGATTGCTACGCAGTTAGGTGATGTAAGAAGTTAAAAATAGCTATGACAACCCATACACAAGAATTTTTAGAGACGATGATTGTTCTCTGTGCTGAATTTTAGCTCCTTATTTGGGAAAGAGAGAGGAACTCTACGATTTCCGTCGCAGACGAGACACACATACATATATGCACATTCGTTTGTTGGCTGAGAGAAAAATTCTTGAGAGTGCTTTTATGCGAGGTTCATTTAAAAAGTTAAAATTTTCTTGATAAAAATTCAATAAACTGAACCGTATGGTTACAGAAGTTCCCTATCTTGGCTGTTCCCAATTTTACAGAAGTTCAGAGTTCCAGATAGTTCTCAATTTTCACAATTTCCAAAATCTTGCATCAAATTTTTTACTTAATAACATAAGTTATCACGTTTCTACAAAAGAGAAAAGAGGAAAAAATACATTTAAAAATACATTTATTGAATTCTAGGCTGTGCTTCATAAAAGCATCACAATTCTAAAAAACTATATTTGATCACTGTATAAAACTACGTTTTAATCTAATAAAACGCATAGAAATAACAGCACTATTTAGTATTTTCATAGCACACATGGTTTGCTTAAACGGGAATTTTAAGATTTTGGATCATTTATTCCAACTGGAATTTTAGAAATAAACCTATTTAATGTTTTTATTTAAAAAATCAAGAATAAAATAAATAATCATACAAGCAAATGGTTTGCTGAGAAACATTTTCCTTTGTTTATACTCAACATGTCAAAATAAGTAAGAGTAAGGAAGTAAGGTAAAGGCTGTAGTTAGAAATATATTTTTTTTCATCAACAATGCAAAATATGACATTTACACAGTTCTTTACACAACTAATAGGTTTCTAATACATATATTTATATTTAAAAAGTTATAAGCAGTGGCGTATTTAGAGGAGGGGGTTTCCTGGCTTAAGCCCCCAGAAATCTTACTTACTATAGTAAAGTATATGAAATATCTTGCAGAATTTTCACATTTTCAGGCAAAGCCCCCCTCCAAAACAAAATCGTAAATACGCCACTGGTTATAAGTAATAAAATCAGAACTTTTTCGTCGGAAAAATTTATTCTGTTATTGCCTTGTTTCTGTGGTATTCAAACTAGACTTATACCAAAGAATCATTTAAGTGTAATTCAAATGAGAAATAGGGGTATGTCTTAGTTCTTTCTTGCTTCTCTGCGAGGTAGTGCCGTTAAGTTATACGCGAATAAAATCAGGAAACGAACATTTTTCTTGAAATATTTTCAAAACTTTCCTCTATTATTTTCCTGTTTTTGAAGTTATTCAAACAAACTTATATCGAAGGAAAGGAAACTTAATTGCAACTCAAATTAAGTATAAGGCATATGGTAATTGCGGATGATTAGGGCCACTTTTTTTAAAAAAAATACCTGCTGCTCCTTCATTGTTTATTATATTTTCCGAATTTCTATTAAATATACCTCTTACATCCATTAGCCATTGATTCCATCCAGAAATGTTTATACATCCTCTAAGGTTGGAGAGAAAATTAAAAAAGAACAATAATGCGAAAAAAGAAGTTATTTTTTATTAATAACGTAAGTACTAAAATGTTACTCTCATATATATAGGAATAGATTTTCTTCCAAGGATTCAGAGTAAGCATAAAACATTAGTAGGTTAATCGGAATACAGTAGATTACAGAATAACATCATGTGAAATTATATTGCTCGCATGAAATAATAATAAAATCACTCGGGACTCAATAGTTACAATTGAGTCTGAAGTTACACTTGTATTTAAGAACTAGAGACAATCAAGCATCGTCTGCATGTGAACTTCTTCTCTACCCTACGCATCGTGCATGGAACAAGCTTTACATTTCACACAAGATATCCAATCGCCGAAGGATGAAGAATTGGGGTGGTAATATGAAATACTACAAAATGCACAAATATTGTCATCAACTTTAAGTTCTTTGTTTTCTTCCTTCGTTTTTTGACTTCCTTTCGATTTTCCAGTAGAAGATCTACATGGTTGATGATTGTTTTTGAAAACTACATTCTGACATTTTTACTAATCGTTGTTCCAACTCCTGCTCTTGGTCATTTGTAAATATGATTGTCCTCCTTTCTTTTCAACTGGTTTGAAACTAGCCTTACATCTTAATTCTTCTCTGCAAGCACATTTTGGGAACACCATAATCCTCGCTGCTTGTCTTTGACTCATACCGTCTCTAATCTCTAACTGTCTGCAGTGCCGCCTGAACAACTTCTTCAGTCCATTTGACTTCAGTTTTTCTTTTCGTATCTGGTTATCCGAAATTAGATAGTAACAAAATAATTAATATTTTTAAAGGCGTCTTATTATGTGAAGACATCTTTAAAACAACATGACTACAGGCATTTACTGTATAAAAATCTACAAAATATGTTACAAGTATTGTGGTCCTATTCGCCCCAAATGACTAGTCCCTATTCACCCAATTTACACATGTTTTCATATCATTGGATGGCAACCCTACTTCCATGCACTGACTGACCTTGAATAAGTAACTATTTGTTGCCCCATAACTATCGCTCTTGCATAAAGAAATGTTTCATTGCTAGGAAAAATACATGCTATATAATACACAATATTCTCAACACTGAATTTTAACTTATAATCAAATTCAAACTATTTACCTTCAAGAACGTAACTTCAATTCTTCATACAATGAAAACTGTACAACCAACATGCATCCACCCGTTCCATTAACATTCCTCACGTACTAACATTCCCTCCATGAGGCGTTTAACATTCTGCATAGTTGTCCAGCATTGCCAGATATTGCATTTTCTTAGAGTGGCCCTATTCGAAAGGTGGCCCTAATCACCCACACTTACTTTAATTGTGGCTTGAGTAATATGCGTCTAAATAAAGTTATGCGATTTAGTCAGAAGAGGAAAATCTTATAAAGAGTGGAAGTTTTAAATATATAACTATACCAGTGGCGGTCGAGTTGAGAAAATTTGCATGAGAGCTTATTTTGACACGCTGAATATAATCAAAGAAGAAAAACCTTTTTTTTAACTTCTTATGACTTTAAAACCTCGTCCTAGTTCAAGTGTACTATCTCTCGTAAATGAAATGTTTGTAATTTTATATTATATTTTTGAGGTGACAATTATTCTATTTTGCAAGTTTTTCTAGGTGCATTTCGCCAGCCCCCCCAACTTGGAGTTTCGAAAAAAAACCTATGCCAATCGTTTGTGCTACGTTTGTGCCGGAATGTACCGCAAAAATTTTCGTTTGTACCACTTCCGGTACGAAGTTATAAGGGTTTTAAAGTGGGGGGCTGGGGAAACGGCAGCCCCCCCACCTTGGAATTTCGAAACGAAACCTATGCCAATCGTTTGTGCTACGTTTGTGCCGGAATGTACCGCAAAAATTTTCGTTTGTACCACTTCCGGTACGAAGTTATAAGAGTTTTAAAGTGGGGGGGCTGGGGAAACGGTAGCCCCCCCACCTTGGAATTTCGAAACAAAACCTATGCCAATCGTTTGTGCTACGTTTCTGCCGGAATGTACCGCAAAAATTTTCGTTTGTACCACTTCCGGTACGAAGTTATAAGGGTTTTAAAGTGGGGGGGCTGGAGAAACGGCAGCCTCCAAACTTCGAATTTCGAAACAAAACCGATGGCAATCGTTTGTGCTACGTTTGTGCCGGAATGTACCGCAAAAATTTTCGTCTGTACCACTTCCGGTACGAAGTTATAAGGGTTTTAAAGTGGGGGGGCTGGAGAAACGGCAGCCTCCAAACTTAGAATTTCGAAACAAAACCTATGGCAATCGTTTGTGCCGGAATGTACCGCAAAAATTTTCGTCTGTACCACTTCCGGTACGAAGTTGTAAGGGTTTTAAAGTGTGGGGCTGGAGAAACGGCAGCCTCCAAACTTGGAATTTCGAAACAAAGCCTATGACAATCGTTTGTGCTATGTTTGTGCCGGAATGTACCGGAAAAATTTTCGTTTGTACCACTTCCGGTACGAAGTTATAAGGGTTTTAAAGTGGGGGGGCTGGAGAAACGGAAGCCTCCAACCTTGGAATTACGAAACAAAACCTATTGCAATCTTTTGTGCTACGTTTGTGCCGGAATGTACCGCAAAAATTTTCGTTTGTACCACTTCCGGTACGAAGTTGTAAGGGTTTTAAAGTGTGGGGGCTGGAGAAACGGCAGCCTCCAAACTTGGAATTTCGAAACAAAGTCTATGACAATCGTTTGTGCTATGTTTGTGCCGAAATGTACCGGAAAAATTTTCGTTTGTACTACTTCCGGTACGAAGCTATAAGGGTTTTAAAGTGGGGAGCTGGGGAAACGGCAGCCCGCCACCTAGAAATTTCATAACTAAACCTATGCCAATCGTTTGTGCTACGTTTGTGCCTGAATGTTCCGCAAAAATTTTCGTTTGTACCATATCCGGTACGAAATTATAAGAGTTTTGAAGTGGGGGGCTGGGACACGGCAGCCTCTCACCTAGGAATTTCAAAACAAAACTTATGTCAATCGTTTGTGCTAGGTTTGTGCCGGAATGTACCGCAAAAATTTTCGTTTGTATCACTTCCGGTACGAAGTTATAAGGGTTTTAAAGTGGGGGGGCTGGAGAAACGGCAGCCTCCAAACTTCGAATTTTGAAACAAAACCGATGGCAATCGTTTGTGCTACGTTTGTGCCGGAATGTACCGCAAAAATTTTCGTTTGTACCATTTCCAATACGAAGTTATAAGAGTTTTAAAGTGGGGGGCTGGGGAAACGGCAGCCCCCCACCTTGGAATTTCGAAAAAAAACCTATGCCAATCGTTTGTGCTACGTTTGTGCCGGAATGTACCGCAAAAATTTTCGTTTGTACCACTTCCGGTACGAAGTTATAAGGGTTTTAAGGTGGGGGGGCTGGAGAAACGGCAGCCTCCAAACTTAGAATTTCGAAACAAAACCTATGTCAATCGTTTGTGCTAGGTTTGTGCCGGAATGTACCGCAAAAATTTTCGTTTGTATCACTTCCGGTACGAAGTTATAAGAATTTTAAAGTGGGAGGATGGAGAAACGGAAGCCTCCAAACTTAGAATTTCGAAACAAAACCAATGGCAATCGTTTGTGCTACGTTTGTGCCGGAATGTACCGGAAAAATTTTCGTTTGTACCACTTCCGGTACGAAGTTATAAGGGTTTTAAAGTGGGGGGCTGGGGAAACGGCAGCCCCCCACCTTGGAATTTCGAAACGAAACCTATGCCAATCGTTTGTGCTACGTTTGTGCCGGAATGTACCGCAAAAATTTTCGTTTGTACCACTTCCGGTACGAAGTTATAAGGGTTTTAAAGTGGGAGGGCTGGGGAAACGGCAGCTCCCCACCTAGGAATTTCAAAACAAAACCTATGCCAGTCGTTTGTCCTACGTTTGTGCCCGAATGTACCGCAAAAATTTTCGTTTGTACCACTTCCGGTACGAAGTTATAAGGGTTTTAAAGTGGGGGGGGCTGGAGAAACGGCAGCTTCCAAACTTGGGATTTCGAAACAAAACCTATGGCAATCGTTTGTGCTACGTTTGTGCTCGAATGTACCGCAAAAATTTTCGTTTGTACCACTTCCGGTACGAAGTTATAAGTTTTAAAGTGGGGGGTTGGGGAAACGGCAGCCCCCCACCTAGGAATTTCGAAACGAAATCTATGCCAATCGTTTGTGCTACGTTTGTGCCAGAATGTACCGCAAAAATTTTCGTTTGTACCACTTCCAGTACGAAGTTATAAGGGTTTTAAAGTGGAGAAACGGAAACCCCCTAAAGTGAAATTTCGAAACAAAACCTATTGCAATCGTTTGTGCTACGTTTGTGCCGGAATGTACCGCAAAAATTTTCGTTTGTACCACTTCCGGTACGAAGTTATAACGGTTTTAAAGTGGGGGGACTGGAGAAACGGCAGCGTCCAAACTTGGAATTTCGAAACAAAACCTATTGCAATCGTTTGTGCTACGTTTTTGCCGGAATGTATTGAATAAATTTTCGTTTGTACCACTTCCGGTACGAAGTTATAAGGGTTTTAAAGTGGGGGGGGGCTGGAGAAACGGAAGCCTCCAACCTTGGAATTTCAAAACTAAGCCTATGCCAATCGTTTCTGCTACATTTGTGCCGGAATGTTCCGGAAAAAAATTCGTTTGTACTACTTCCGGTACGAAATTATAAGGGTTTTAAAATGGGGAGCTGGGGAAACGGCAGCCCGCCACCTAGGAATTTCAAAACAAAACCTATTGCAATCTTTTGTGCTACGGTTGTGTCGGAATGTATCGCAAACATTTTTGTTTGTATCACTTCCAGTACAAAAGTATGACAGTTTTAACTAGGGGGCTGCCGTTTCCAGAACCCTCCGCCTTGGAATTTCGAGATAAGACTGTGTCAATCGTTTGTGGTAGTTTTTGCCGGAATGTACCGCAAAAAAATTACGTGCCTGAAGTTGGCCCCCACCTCTCGCAAATTACACCAAACGTTGCACATCGTTAATGCATCGTTAGTGCACGTTAGTGCATTTAGAACTAACGTTAGTGCTATCAGCGTTTACGAGATATTGAAGATTTTGCTGGGGGACCAACTTCATATGAAGTTAGCCCCCCACCCATCTTTATGCAGACAGATTTTCACTAAACTTAGCGCATCGTTAGTGCATCGTCAGTGCACTTAAACACACTAAGCACTACCGTAAGTGCTACCATATTTTGGGATTATTCAAGATTTTCGGTGGGGGGCCAACTTCAGAAATATCAAATTCTATACAAATAGAGGTAGAAACATGGGGTTGACGGTAATCGTTAGTGCATCGTTAGTGCACTTAAACACACTAAGCACTACAGTAAGTGCTACCGTATTTTGGGATTATTCAAGATTTTCGGTGGGGGGCCAACTTCAGAAATATCAAATTCTATACAAATAGAGGTAGAAACATGGGGTTGACGGTAATCGTTAGTGCATCGTTAGTGCACTTAAAAGCACTAAGCACTAACGTTAGTGTTACCACATTTTGAGATTTATTCAAAATTTTTGGTGGGGGCCAACTTCGGAAATATCAAATTCCATACAAAGTGTCAGTATTTTCAGGAATCAGTAACGAATGCACTAATTACTTTGTTAGTGTTTGAAGAGGGCGCAAATTCACGCTGACCACCAAAGATATTTTACTTCTAGCACCTACACTAATTAAGCACTAACGTTAGGGGTTGGTGCACGAAGAAGCACTAACGATGCACTAAGGATTGTACTGGAAATGATCATTAGTGCTTTTTAATTTGGCAGAAATTGGACACAGTGAAAAACTCCCCTTAAATTTCTTATGTGAGTTTCCTGAGATGTAACTGGCCATAACTACACTAATAGTGAAGCACTAATGAAAACGGCTGTAATTTTTTCGTTATTGGTTGAAGTGGGGCGCCAAGTTTATGAAAGCTTCCAAAGGTTTTTTTACTTGTAGGACCTACATTAATGAAGAACTAACGTTAGGTGTTAATGCACTAAGAAGCACTAACGATTTCAGTAGAAGAGGTCATTAGTGCTTTTGATTTTGGCGGAAATTTGACGCAATGAAAAATTCCACATAAATCTCTTATGGGATTTTTGTGGCATATAATTGGCCATATCTACATCAATAGTTAAGCATTAACGGAACTATGAGTGTTTTGCAGAAGCGCTAACGATACATTAACGAATGGACTTATTTTTCGTTACTGCTTGAAGTGGGAACCAAGTTCACGCTGGCCCGCAAAGGTTTCTTACTTGTAGCACCTACACTAATGAAGCACGAAACTTAGGTGTTGGTGCACTAGGAAGCACTAATGTTACAAGGAAAGAAAACTTTCGAAATTATCGTGAACTTAGCCCCCACTACAAGCACTAACGAAAAAATTAGTTTTATACGTTAGTGCATTGTTAGTACTTCTAGAAGATACAAGTAGTTTCGTTAGTGTTTCACCATTAGTGTAGAAATGGCCAATTATAAGTCTCAAAACTCCCATAAGAAACACATGGGGAATTATTCATTGTATCAAATTCCCATCGCATTCAAAAGCACTAATTACCTCTGTTAGTGCAATTGTTAGTGCATCGTAATTGCTTCTTAGAGCACAAACACCTAACGTTAGTGCTTCATTAGTGTAGGTGTTACAAGTAAAAAAAAAACCTATGGGGAAGTCAGCGTGAATTTCACACCGACACTTTAAGCACTAACGGAAAAAAGTCCAATTCGTTAGTGCTTCTATAAAGCACTAACAATTTCTTTAGGGCTTCACTATTAGTGTAGTTATGGCCAATTACATATCACGAGACTCACAAGATATTTAGGCAAATTTTTCATTGAATAAATTTCCGCCAAATTCAAAATCACTAATGATCTCTTCTAGAGCGATCGTTATAGGGATGCGCACGAGACGAGTCGAGACAGGATTTTCCTGACAAAATTCGAGTCGAGACACGGCTCTTCCAATAGAAAGATATATATATTTCGAGTCGAGACATCACTTTTACAGCACATTTTCGAGTCGAGACAGCCATAAATCTTGTCTCGTGCGCATCCCTAGATCGTTAGTGCATTGTTAGTGCTTCTTAGCGCATCTACACCTAAGGTTAGTGCTTCATTAGTAAATGTGCTATAATTAAAATACCTTTTGAGGCCAGAGTGAACTTAGCGCCCCCACCTGAAGCACTAACTAAAAACTTAGTGCTATTCGTTAGTGCATTGGTAGTATTTCTGGAAAACGCTAACAATTTAGTTAGAACTTCAATATTAGTTTAGTTATGCCCAATTACATGTAACGAAACACATAATAAATTTATGGGAAATTTTTCATTGCATCAAATTTCCGTCAAATTCAAGAGTACTAATGATCTATTCTAGTGCAATCGTTAGTGCATCGTTAGTGCTTCTAGAAAACACTAACTGTTTCGTTTGTCCTTCAATATTAGTGTAGTTATGGACAATTACATGTCACTAAACTCCTATAAGACATTTATTGGGAATTTTTAATTGCATCAAATTTCCGCCATATTCAAAAGCACTAATGATATCTTCTAGTGTAATTGTTAGTGGTTCTTAGTGCACCAACCCCTAACGTTAGTACTTCATTAGTGTAGGTGCTACAGGTACAATATCTTTGGAGGTCACGGTGAATTTGCGTCAACTTCAAGCACTAACAAAAAATTAATGCCATTCATTAGTGTATCGTTAGTGCTTCTAGAAAGCACTAAACGTTTGTATGGAATTTGATATTTCTGAAGTTGGCCCCACCAAAAATCTTAAATAAATCCCAAAATATGGTAATGCTAACCTTAATGCTTAGTGCATGTAAGTGCACTAACGATGCAATAACGATTGTCTTTAACTGCATGTTTCTACCTCTATTTGTATAGAATTTGATATTTGTGAAGTTGGCCCCCATCTAAAATCTTGAATAAATCCCAAAATATTGTAGCACTAACGTCAGTGTTTAGTATTTTAAGTGCACTAACGATGCACTAACGATTGCCGTTACTTCTATGTTCCTATCTCTATTTGTATAGAATTTGAAATTACTGAAGTTGCCCATCCCACCGAAAATCTTGAATGAATTCCAAAATATGGTAGCACCAACGATAGTGCTTAGTACGTTTAAGTGCAGTAAAGATGCACTAACGTTTGCCATTAACCCCATGTTTCATCCCTATTTGTATAGAATTTGATATTACTGAAGTTGACCACTCCACCAAATTTTTTGAATAAATCTCAAAATATAGTAGCACTAACGTTAGTGCTTAGTGCGTTTAAGTGCACTAATGATGCACTAATGATTGCCGTTAACACTATGTTTCTACCTTTATTTGTATAGAACTTGATATTTCTGAAGTTGGCCCCCCCACCAAAAATCTTGAATAAATCCCAAAATATGATAGCACTAACGTTAGTGCTTAGTGCTTTTAAGTGCACTAACGATTGCCGTTAACTCAATGTTTCTATCTCTATTTGTATAGAATTTGATGTTTCTGAAGTTAGCCCCCACTTTAAAACTATTATAACTTCGTACCGGAAGTGGTACAAACGAAAATTTTTGCGGTACATTCCGGCACAAACGTAGCACAATCGATTGGCATAGATTTTGTTTTGAAATTTTTAGGTGGGGGGGCTGCCGTTTCCCCAGACCCCCAATTCAAAACGCTTATAACTTCGTACCGGAAGTGGTACAAACGAAAATGTTTGCGGTACATTCCGGCACAAACGTAGCACAAACGATTGGCGTAGCTTTTGTTTTGAAATTCCTAGGTGGGGGCTGCCGTTTCCCCAGCCCCCACTTCAAAACCCTTATAACTTCGTACCGGAAGTGGTACAAACGAAAATTTTTGCGGTACATTCCGACACAAACGTAGCACAAACGATTGGCATATGTTTTTTTAAATTCCTAGGTGGCGGGATTGCCGTCTCCCAAGCCCCCCACATCAAAACCCTTATAACTTCGTACCGGAAGTGGTACAAACGAAAATTGTTTCGGTACATTCCGGCACAAACGTAGCACAAACGATTGGCATAGGTTTTGTTTCGAAATTTCACTTTAGGGGGTTACCGTTTCTCCAGCCCCCCACTTTAAAACCCTTATAACTTCGTACCGGAAGTGGTACAAACGAAAATTTTTGCGGTACATTCAGGCACAAACCTAGCACAAACGATTAGCATAGGTTTTGTTTTGAAATTTTTAGGTGGGGGGGCTGCCGTTTCCCCAGCCCCCCAATTCAAAACGCTTATAACTTCGTACCGGAAGTGGTACAAACGAAAATTTTTGCGGTACATTCCGGCACAAACGTAGCACAAACGATTGGCATAGGTTTAGTTTTGAAATTTCTAGGTGTCGGGCTGCCGTTTCCCCAGCTCCCCACTTTAAAACCCTTATAGCTTCGTACCGGAAGTAGTACAAACGAAAGTTTTTTCGGTACATTCCGGCACAAACGTAGCACAAACGATTGCCATCGGTTTTGTTTCGAAATTCCAAGTTTGGAGGCTGCCGTTTCTCCAGCCCCCACACTTTAAAACCCTTATAACTTCGTACCGGAAGTGGTACAAACGAAAATTTTTGCGGTACATTCCGGCACAAACATAGAGCAAACGATTGTCACTGGCTTTGTTTCGAAATTCCAAGTTTGGAGGCTGCCGTTTCTCCAGCCTCTACACTTTAAAACCCTTATAACTTCGTACCGGAAGTGGTACAAACGAAAATTTTTGCGGTACATTCCGGCACAAACGTAGCACAAACGATTGCCATCGGTTTTGTTTCAAAATTCGAAGTTTGGAGGCTGCCGTTTCTCCAGCCCCCCACTTTAAAACCCTTATAACTTCGTACCGGAAGTGGTACAAACGAAAATTTTTGCGGTACATTCCGGCACAAACGTAGCACAAACGATTCCCATCGGTTTTGTTTCGAAATTCGAAGTTTGGAGGCTGCCGTTTCTCCAGCCCCCCCACTTTAAAACCCTTATAACTTCGTACCGGAAGTGGTACAAACGAAAATTTTTGCGGTACATTCAGGCACAAACCTAGCACAAACGATTAGCATAGGTTTTGTTTTGAAATTTTTAGGTGGGGGGGCTGCCGTTTCCCCAGCCCCCCAATTCAAAACGCTTATAACTTCGTACCGGAAGTGGTACAAACGAAAATTTTTGCGGTACATTCCGGAACAAACGTAGCACAAACGATTGGCATAGGTTTAGTTTTGAAATTTCTAGGTGGCGGGCTGCCGTTTCCCCAGCTCCCCACTTTAAAACCCTTATAGCTTCGTACCGGAAGTAGTACAAACGAAAATTTTTTCGGTACATTCCGGCACAAACGTAGCACAAACGATTGGCATAGGTTTTGTTTTGAAATTTTTAGGTGGGGGGCTGCCGTTTCCCCAGCCCCCCAATTCAAAACGCTTATAACTTCGTACCGGAAGTGGTACAAACGAAAATTTTTGCGGTACATTCCGGCACAAACGTAGCACAAACGATTGGCGTAGCTTTTGTTTTGAAATTCCTAGGTGAGAGGCTGCATTGTCCCAGCCCCCCACTTCAAAACTCTTATAATTTCGTACCGGATATGGTACAAACGAAAATTTTGCGGAACATTCCGGCACAAACGTAGCACAAACGATTGGCATAAGTTTAGTTTTGAAATTTCTAGGTGGCGGGCTGCCGTTTCCCCAGCTCCCCACTTTAAACCCTTATAGCTTCGTACCGGAAGTAGTACAAACGAAAATTTTTTCGGTACATTCCGGCACAAACGTAGCACAAACGATTGCCATCGGTTTTTGTTTCGAAATTCCAAGTTTGGAGGCTGCCGTTTCTCCAGCCCCCACACTTTAAAACCCTTATAACTTCGTACCGGAAGTGGTACAAACGAAAATTTTTGCGGTACATTCCGGCACAAACATAGAGCAAACGATTGTCACTGGCTTTGTTTCGAAATTACAAGTTTGGAGGCTGCCGTTTCTCCAGCCCCACACTTTAAAACCCTTATAACTTCGTACCGGAAGTGGTACAAACGAAAATTTTTGCGGTACATTCCGGCACAAACGTAGCACAAACGATTGCCATCGGTTTTGTTTCAAAATTCGAAGTTTGGAGGCTGCCGTTTCTCCAGCCCCCCCACTTTAAAACCCTTATAACTTCGTACCGGAAGTGGTACAAACGAAAATTTTTGCGGTACATTCCGGCACAAACGTAGCACAAACGATTGGCATAGGTTTCGTTTCGAAATTCCAAGGTGGGGGGGCTGCCGTTTCCCCAGCCCCCCCACTTTAAAACCCTTATAACTTCGTACCGGAAGTGGTACAAACGAAAATTTTTGCGGTACATTCCGGCACAAACGTAGCACAAACGATTGGCATAGGTTTCGTTTCGAAATTCCAAGGTGGGGGGCTGCCGTTTCCCCAGCCCCCCCCCCACTTTAAAACCCTTATAACTTCGTACCGGAAGTGGTACAAACGAAAATTTTTGCGGTACATTCCGGCACAAACGTAGCACAAACGATTGGCATAGGTTTTTTTTCGAAACTCCAAGGTGGGGGGGGCTGGCGAAATGCACCTAGTTTTTTTCTTTTTTTTTTTTTATTTAAGGGGTGTCATAGAATACAGGGTATCATATTCTCGTTCCTTTGACTGGGATTGGTTACGTCTGCAGGATTTTGGAACACGATCGATATTCTGCTGGGTAGATTAGGATTTTCTTTCATTATATGTTGAGGTGGGCGGTCATAATAGTATTTCCAATAGTACCATACGATATCTATCCAAAGATATTCGACGATACTGATGTAAGGATTTGAGAGGTAGACTCTCCCGTTTTACTCATACAGAGGAATTTATTATTGTACTTACGAAACAAGAATCAAAACTAGCGTTTTTAAAAATGATTCGAAAAGTCTTAAGGTTCATCAATGAAATATATAAGTAGGGATCAATTCTATATTTAAATATTATGTAGTTACACCTAATACGTGCTTCACCTCATTTTGTATAATGTCACCAGACGATAACTAGAATAAGCTACATTCTCCCTCTCTCTCTCTCGTTCTAGGACACATACAAAGCGGTAGTTGCAAGAAATCCAGTAATTGATATAGCCACTATGTTTTCAGATACAGATCTTCCTGATTGGTAAGTTTTGATTATTGTTCTAAATATTTTACCAGAAATAGCAGTGCGAAAGATAACTAACTAACTCTATGGCTTATGGAACCCGGAGGTTCAATGCCGCGTTCACAAAATCTCTCCACTGACTTCTATCCTTAGCCAACTGGATCCAGTTTCTACTTTATATTCCTATCTCTGCGAGATCCATCTTAATATTGTCCTCCCATCTGCGCATAGGTCTTCCTAATGGTCGTTTTCCTATTGGTCTTACCGCTAACACTTTGAAAGCGTTTCTACTTTCTTTCATCCTAGCTACATGACCTGCCCACCTAAGTTTCCTAGAGGTGATGACCCTAGCAATGTTTGATAAACCATATAAATTGTGTAGCTTCTCGTTATGAAGTTTCCGCCACTCCCCATTCAGGTTCACCTTGGGTCCGAATATTCGTCTCAGGATCTTGTTCTCAAATACTTTCAGTCTATGTTCTTCTTTCAGAGTAAGCGATGATGTTTCGCAACCATATAGAACAGCGTTTCACAACCGGTGTGCCGCGAATGGACCGCTGGTGTGCCGCGAGGAAATCGAAACAAAATTATTAATTCTATAGCAACGAAATTGCAAGACATAGGAAAAATGTATATTTTTGTATTTCACATTGCTATGAATTTCTACCATGGGAAAAATTACTGTAATTGTAATATATTATTCTACATCTATTACTGTGTAGCAGACAGTATTTCGGCTCGCACACATTTCCACGGTTAGCTGCTATGTTAAGCTTCAATTGAGAGTCATACTAACACCGAGAAATAGAAGCACTTGTACGGTACGCGTCAAGTGAACGTTCGTAGAACACTCATTCGCACGTGAATGACAGAACAACACTTTGTTCAATAGCTGTGTTTTGACTTCGACGCATCACAAGTTGTGTGATTGCAATAATATACACTGATTTTGGTTAAGACAGCAAAGTTAAAAGTACAAGACATTTGTTTGTTAGTTCGTTATTTAGTGATCTTCGTTCTTAGTGAAAGGTTGGATACAGTTTTCGAAAAAGAAAGCGTATTTTTAAAAATCTGAATCATATATTTCATTGCAATTGTTTTCTATTTTAAAATTAGAATGTAAAATAAGCATAATGAATTAGCATGGGGGGGGGGGGTAAACAGTGATCGAGCTTTCATCTCTGTGAGAAGGAGATCAGTAATCACAGAAAAAACACCATGGTATCTTATATTTACAAATAATAATAATAATGAGTGTGCCGCGAGAATTCAAATTACACCCGTAGTGTGCCGCAAGTTGAAAAAGGTTGGGAAACGCTGATATAGAACAACAGGCATGATTATCGTTTTATATATTTTAAGCTTCAAATTCCTCGACAGAATTCGCGACAACAAGAGATTTTGAACTGAATAATAACATGAATTCCCTGTTTTTAGTCGACATTTAATTTCTTCGTGAATATCATTTTCGTCTGTTAATATTGATCCTAGATATTTGAAACTATCCATTTTATCAAAAGTATTTTTTAATATTTTAACACATCCATAATTTGCTGTATTACGGTCCCGACGCACTTCCATGTATTTAGTTTTCTCTGCATTTACTTCTAAACCCATGTCCCAACAAGAGTTTAATAAGATCTCTGCATTTCTTTCTATTGTTCTCCTATAATCCCCTATTAAATTTGCATCATCAGCATATGCCATAACCTGGTGAATACCGTTCAACTCTAGGCCCTGGTTGCTATCTTTGATTTTCCTTGTAGCGTATTCCAGAACAAAGTTAAATAAAAATGGCGGCAACGCATCTCCTTGTTTCGGGCCATTTTCGACGTGAAAGCTCGTGGACAAAAATTTTCCTACCCGGACTTTACTTTGAGATTCATTTAAACATATCTTAATTAATCTAATTAGCTTTCTCGGTATTCCAAGTTCTGTAAGAACGTTGTATAATGTTTCTCTCCTATCTGAGTCGTACGCCTTTCTAAAATCAATAAATAGTTGATGTACCGGGGTATTGTATTCCCACTTTTTTTTCGAGTATTTGGCGAATGGTAAATATTTGGTCGATAGTTGATCGATTTCGTCTAAATCCGCACTGATAATCTCCAATAATTTCATCTGCGTGCGAAAGATACTAGCAATAAATTTCAGCTATTTACATTCCATAGTTAATTAATTAGTATTCATAATGGGGGTATATTAATGATAAAAATTCCTCTTACTTGTTCTTGTAAAGATAGGTATAAAGCAATCCCTAGTAACTAGTGTTGTAAAAAAACGGTTTTTTTTCTGTGAAGTTTTTTTTCAATAAAAAACATCGTTCTTTTTCATGTTTTTTTTCAAATGTCTGTTTTTTTTCTGGCAGCTATTATTTATTGATTTATGTTGAAGATTATTGAAATAATCAATAGAACTTGAGTCGAAGCCTTCGTAACTTACAAATCGCTTGTTTCCTTGTACCTATACGAGCAAAATCGTGTGATTATTCCTTTCGGGCCCAGGTCATTTTTGGCGTTTTCCTACCTTGTCAGTTAGTGACTTATTGCTCAAAAGCCATTTACCCTATTGATATGGTTAAGACCTTGCTTTTTAGAAAAGGAATGTGGCTATTTTTTGGTGTACGTTACATTGCAGTGTTGCGAGCGGGTGGAAAATTACTGAGGGAAATGTAGGGATGAAAATTTACGAAAAAATCCCTAACCGAAATTCAAGACTTTTTGTATCTAGCACCACTCTTGCCATATGGGTCCAAGTCACCTAAAAAATTTCTTTGATGCGTTGACAAGGTACAGTGAAAACCTGAAGTCGCTGGCTTCCATTCAAAGAGAGAAAGAAAAAAAATCTCTGTTTCCATACACATGAAATTTTGACACTTTTTACGCCTCAGAAGCAAAAATCAACAGATATGCCGGGTCTACAGCTTCTCTAATTATCCTATTGAAACTTTTTATGGTGCGTTCTGTAGGCTAAAGAGATGGCTTTCAGGTAGAGGTACATTTGTTCCAACGTAGCGAGCAAGAGGGAAATAATAGAGGGGAAAGGGAAATTTGCCGAATTTTTCACTTAAAATCGGGAATTAATTGTTTTGGCTGGGAATACTGCCATAAAACAGACGTAAACTATATGAAAGTAAATTTTGGTACCATAAGAATATATCCTACAAGTATCATGACGATATCTAACAAAGTAAGCATGAATTTAAAAAAAAAAAATCTCATTCTAACTCAGAAATGCACAATTTCCTTACCATTTACAGAACATGGTTTATTATAAGCCTCAACTGTACTTTCCTAATTATTCTATCGAAACTTTTTATGGTGCGCTGTGTAGGCTAGGGACGAGGCTTTCAGACAGTGGTACGTTTGTTCGAATGTAGCCAACAAGAGAGAAATAATAGAGACAAAAAGAGAATTTTCCCAAAATTTCCCCCTAAAATCGGAAAATAAAATTTTCTGTAGCTGGCAACAGTGCTAGCACACACACACACAAACTATCTTAAAAGAAGCTTTGGTATCCCTATAATATATCCTACAAGTATTGTGACGATATCTAATAAAGTAAGCAGGTCATTAAAAAATATTTCAGTCTACCTAAAAAAAAAATCACAGTTATCTTTCCACTTAGAGAACAACGTGTACTGTAAACCTCAACTGTACTTCTCCTAACTATCCTATTGAAACTTTCTATAGTGCGTTGTGAAAGGCAAAGACAATACTTTCAGATACTGGTACTTTTGTTCCTATGTAGCCAACAAGGGGGATATAATAGATAAAACATGTAATTTTCCCCTAACATCTTGAATTAAAAATTTTCTGTAGCTGGCAACACTGCTACCAGACAGACAAAAACTATCTTAAAATAAACACTGGTACATTACTAATATATCCTACAAGTATCATGGATATATTTAAGAAACAATGCTTCTAATTACCAAAAATATATTTCGATAAACAGAAAAGTAGGGGAAAATCAAGAGTTAGAACCTAAATCCGAATTTTCGTGCGTCCCCTAATTACCCCACTGTAACGATGTGTACCCGAGCTTGTTCAGTAAGAACAAATGTTCGACTGGCGTAAGTTGACTTGCATTCGGACGTATAGGTACAGTTTATAACAAAAATTTCGATTTTTTGCCCAAATTCAAGAAGATTTTAATTTCCGTAGTTGGCAACACTGTACGCAAGCCTGTCCAATTTATGTCAACAATTAGGTATTCATTCGACGTGTTTACCTGACAAGTCTTGAGGAGGTCTCTACAACGAATGAAGCTACAGGGGAAAAGTATTAAAGAAAATTCGAAAATTCTCGAATTTTTGACTGGGGTAATATTTGAGAAGGAAATTCGACACACAGAAGAAAAAGAAACTAAAAAGATAAACTATGGATTAAAAAAGTGACACACCCGTATGTGCCACTTTGGCCAACTGGGTCTGAAAGGGTTACGAGTGTACATTTAATTACATTGTTTTGACTACTAACTTGTGTTGTAATAATTAGGCCTACAGTCTTGACTAATAATAATATCGTTGTTGTAAACAATCACAATTTCTCCATTTTACATCTTAGTTCCAATACTGATGCTGAGAAATGCAGGGTATTTCAAAATGAATATCGGGGAATTAAGTCTCCGTAGTACTTATTACATTTTACCTACAATTATAAACGATACATCAAATAAAAGAACACCTCAAACAGTTTTTGCTTTAAGTGTTCGATGTGAGCTTCATTCGTCACATGGCACACATTGAGTCAATAGGTGAGAAAGGCCCATAAACTTTCCGCCATATGGCACAAAACATTCAATTCACACAGACATTTGCACTGTAAATATAGATTCAGGCTTTGCAAAATTAAAACACACAAAGCTTTCTGGTCTCTAGTCTCCATTTTTGCTACTTGCTCTTTCTAACAGCAGACAGAGAAAATAATGCATGGCATGCGTGTGTACAAAACTGTTTGAGTTGCTCTTTCATTTGATAATACTTATAATTGTAAGTTAATTGTAATAGATACTACAATGTTTCAAACCCTAATATTAATTTTGAAACACCCAGTATTACTTCAAATTATGTCATCCTATATTCATGTCTTGTATGTACGTACATATCATCAGGGCCGGCTCTAGGCAATTTGTCGCCCCTTGCCGCTTCCCTCTTTCTCCAGAAAGAACAAATCTTAAAAGTCACAATTTTAAGTATGCTACTCCAGCATGAACAACGAAGGGGAGGGAAACTACACTCGCACTCAGAAAGGCTTAAATACTTACTAGAAATACAATATTGTTGTGTCTGTTTTTTTCTTTCTTTAAATATTAATCTATTATGTTAGTGAAAGATAAAGCAAATACATCTGAAAGATGATAATCCTTTTTATAGAATTCAATATCGAGTTTCAACCTCAACATGTCAGTTTGCAATTATAGTGCAACTAGCTCTTTTACCTTTATTTCTGGATTTTCCTTCTACATCTGTTATTTTTTTAAAGTGTTTCCATCTTCAATGATAACGATCTTATTTGCGACAAAGACAAGAGAAGGTTTCATATCAGAACTCTGATAACTAACCAAAGTGGACAGGCGTTCGAGAATTGAGTTCTTGTACTTGGCAACAATCAAGCAATTTATTCTGGGATTTATTTCACTATTTGCTTTAGCACTGACCATGTGACAAACTAATGCGACCTAAACATAATTTATGAATGTAGTATTCAAATAGAAGGTCAGCTTAGTAAATTTAGCTACCATGATCATAAAGTCTGTTTCCAACAAGGAACATTTATTTTAAATAAAATACTTATGACAGATAATGCAGTCCCGTGCAAATGCACGTGTTTCACATATGGTAGAGCCAGCTATGCATATCATATATCTAGTCGACAAATTATTTATATATGATACTCAGAAAAATACTAGTAGGCAAATTAATATTAGTTTTTACCTTTAGACAAGTTATTTGCATTTTATACTGTTCATGATATTATTTTCGTACTTATTAAAGGCCTACTTTCACGAAAAAAACAAATGTTCATTTATACTTTTATTTCTTCGTTGATATTGGTGAAACAGTACAGAAACCCGGATTATTAGTAGGTACGCTACTCATATAAATTGTAAAATATTTGTACCGTATCAGTATTTAGTGTTTAATTTATGTTGCATTTTTTGGTAATTACATCTACATAAAAATACTGCAGACTTAAATGGCGTAAGATACATTACAAATGACTATTTGAAAAAAAACAAAATTTAGAAAAAAAACGAGAGGCAATGTTTTTTTTCTAAAAAAAACGTACATTTCTGAAAAAATACGAACGGTTTTTTTTCTATTTACAACACTACTAGTAACAGAGACAACTTGCAAACCGCTTGCTATAAGCTTGAATTGCAAGTCGGCCAAGCTTACATCCAGCTTGATTAGAAAGCGTGCAAGCACGCCGCAAGCTGGATTCCAGTAACGAAGTTACATGGGGACAACCTTGCATTCAGGGTTCCATTCAAGCTTGACGTAAGTGTTTTACAAGTCAAGTCAAGTTAACAACCAATGAAAGGCCAGTGATGCTATGACGCTCTACAAAGGGTCTAAAGCGTCGCTTGCAAGTACAACAAAAGGCAGATTGTATGGAAGCATGAGTTTCAAGTGCAGGCGTAGAAAGCCAAAAGAAAAGCACGCGCCAACTGGTCGAAAACTTTTTTGCTACTAGGAATATAATATGCCAATCAACAAAATATTGGCGTTTTTGAAACACATTGAAATCACTAATATGGCAGAATCTTATTTAATAGACATAGCGTTATGCATAAAATTAATACATTTATCATTTCTCTAATATCTCTGAAAACTAATGGCCAATATTAGTTCTTATTTCATTACTATTTCTGTTACTATATAATTAAATCGAAATATTGTCAAAATTGTTCCAAAATTGTTCAGATGTGCCGTGCCGTGGGTAGGGCCAGCGAAGCGATGGTCCCGGGCGCCGATTTTCCACGGCACGGCAATGGAAATAAACTATAAAATATTGATGTATCTATTAGATTGTTGGTAATTTTCGATATGTCTGCCTTTAGACGAATGCATTTGGTTTATTGATATTTTTCATCCAGAATTAAAAATATACCTTTCAGCCAATGATGTACGCTCGTTTTCTGATGGAAATCAGCATCCATCAAGGAATCTCTTTGATTTTGGAAAGAAAGGAATTTTAATGAAGTCAAATCAGGCAACTAAATTGATTGGTAGCAAGCCATACCTCAATTCATTGATTTTTCAATAGAAATAGCAAACGTATAAGGTCGAGCATGACAATTAATGCTGGATGACTTTCTCCTTCAATATACACGGTATTTTATCGGGTATTGTTCTCGTAAGCTGATCCGAAACGTTATCACAATATCCTTTCGTAAAAAGTATACCAATTGGAAGGTAGTCGGTCAGAAGGACATATTGCAATCCAAAATACCAGGTACTAATGTCATCATATCCCCGATGGACTTCACAAACTTTTCGTTTGTCCATAATTTCTCTCTCAAAATGTGAATATCTGGAATCCATAAAGCCTCAACGATTTCAAACATTTTTAATAGATCATCTTGCAAAATAATGTGCAATTTTCTAAATACTTCTCGTGTGATGAAAAACGTTCATTACCGATTCATCTTTCGGTTTTCACTGTCGGCGTTTTAATCAAATATCTATTAGATAACAGTTTCAAATGAGGCACTTGAATCACCATGAGTCAATTTCAATTGCTGCTTTTTTTCCATATAATTACACTTAGTGCTCATTGTTTGATACACAAAGATTCTGTCCAGAAATTCAGCTATTTCCACGGCAATCCAATTATATCAATTTTAAAAATATTTCAAAATCCAATAATGTTATTGCTATTTTGCTGTAGAGCTCACTTACAGTATATCATACTGTGATTTATCATTAGGGTCTATCAGCGATATCCATGTATTGAACATCAAAACGTATCACATATCAATTTAATCGAAATGGTATCACTTATCAAACCGTACAAACTCATTAACTAGAGTATTTTTTATAGTAGTTTGTAAGAATTGGTGGGCAGTGATCAGTGGTGTATTTAAGGAGCCTTCCAGACTTAATCCCCCCGAAATTTTATTTACTATTTTAAAGTAAATGAAATATCTTGCTGAATGTTCACATTTCCAGGAATAAATTAGCAAGGCCCTCCGAAACGAAATCGTAAATACGCCACTGATAGTGATAAATTGCTATAATAAACTTAAGCTTTAAAACATTGTGGAAAACGTTAAAAAAATGGAGGCAGTTGAAGATTATATATTATAACACTTAGCTAATCCTAAGAAATTGATGTAATGGTTGTCGGTTGGTCTGTGAACTTTACGGATTTCATTCGTCTTTATATACATTTAATATTATTAGTTTACATAAGTATTGTATTCAAATTAAAAAATAAATACTAGTACTATCAATTTCATCTTTATACATCACATTATTTCAATAAAATCTTCTGTTCTTTTTATATTGATATTCATATCACTAACAAGAGCGATCTATACTTTTCTTAATCTGCAGGTGTGCAGTAGAAATGGGCTCTTCTCTACACGAAGTTGATCATAGTAACATAGAAATGTTGCAAAAGATGCGAAAGAAATCACCAATCTACTTTGTGTCTAAAGTAAAAACTCCAACATTATTGCTTATAGGTAAAAATGATAGAAGAGTCCCTCCTAACCAGGGAATTGCCTATTACCTTGCTCTTCGGCAAAGAGGAGTAAAAACATTGTAAGTATATTTGAAACAAAAATATGTCATTAGGACATATCATCAGTCTGCTTACTACTCGTCTTTGGAAAATATCTATCGCCCTCTATATACTTGTATTGTGAATTTGCAGTGCCTAGAAACGAAACTAACATAAGTTAATAATTGTTAAATAAAATGTTATTGACAAAAAATTCTACAAACAGATGTTTAGTCAGGGTTATAATTAATGCTGTCCAAATCGATTTTTCCGAAAATCGAAACTCGATTCTTGCAAAAAGTTGAAATTTCAAACAATTGATTTTCGGTTTTTGGTTTCCAAAACCAAAATTTTCGGTTTCAATTTTTAAGACCAGATTTCAGGATTTAGGATTTAGATTTCTGGGCTTTCGACATCTATGGCCATTTAGCCCGTCACGTTTAGAGGAACGAGGACTATCCACGGAAAGGGAAGGAAGAAAGGATTGGAAAAGGAAGGAAGCAGCCTGGGACCTATGAGTTAGGTACCACCCCAGCATTTGCGTGGTGAGAATGAGGAAAACCCAGGAAAGCCTGATTCAGGGTGGCTGGCCTGAAAAAGCGTTTTACATTTTTTCGATCGAGTGCCCACACCAGGAATCGAACCCGGGACCGCTCGCACCCAAGGCAAGAGCATTAGCGACTACGCTACGCGGGGTCTGCTTATAAAATCGAAATTCAGTTTCGATTTCCAAAATCCATTTTTCGGATTTCGAAACCAAAAATAAATTTTTGGTTTTGTCTCTTCACTATGCTATCCTTATTTTAAGGTGAATATAAACGTAAATAATGAAACGAAGTGAAAATAATATATAGAAACAAAACACTCGCATATCTGAACGTGTTTAATATGTGCTACAAAGTGGGCATACGATAGTAATGTTCTACAATACACTAATGTCCTACTTATGCATGATGTGAGCGTTCCTTGCGTGAAAGGTGGCTAGTTCACCTTCAATGCGTATGAGCCCTGTTTTGAACCCCGAGATCGCTACATTAGAACATAGTGACTGCAGATCTGAAACAGTAGCTTGACACAACATGTGAAATTGCTTGCATGAAAAGACACTGTCAAAAAGAGAAAAGTGTCCAGATATCTGATTTGAAAATTGATCGCCTGGTGAATAAGGTGTTTGAACATATATTTACTCCCACTCCGCACCGAGTAATGGCAATCCCTTGCTGATAGACATTTGTTTTGCCATTTGGCGTGGGATTTTCCTAGATTGTTATACTTTCACCGACATTTGCCGCCTTAACAAGGCCCCCGAGGTTAAGTGTCATTTTTTTTAACATCTAGAATCACCCTCGTGTTCAGCACTAGTGATGAGCAAATGCAAGACCAGGACCAAGACCCGGGTGGTCTTGGTCTTGGTCTTGCTGCAAGAGTCTTGCAGGTCTTGCTTTTAAGAAATCTTATGCTTTTCATAGGTAAATTTTACTCTGGATAAATTCTAAAATACTACAATAGTAACGGAAATACAATGTATGTTTCTAAATGTAATATAGTTCACAGTGTTCGAAGTGAAAAAAAAGCAGAGGCAGTATGTTTTATTATAATTTTGACTCACCATACCGGCTATTTAAATATTGTCTTGATCACTGAAAAACCAGAGACGGTATGTCTTCATTACTGAAAAACCGGAGGTGATATGGCATACCACCGCATACCGTCTCACTTCGACCACTGATAGTTTACCTTCGTTTAAGTATGATGATAGTGTACAACATAGGTGATAATCTTTTTCAATGGGTGCCCGCGCTTCACTACTTATAAGATAAATTACAACGTTTCGTAATATTTTTATATTTTTAACAGATCCATTACTCCCCTGGTTCCCAAACATTGGGGAGACTACCCCTGAGACGCATGAAAGAAAAAACAACACGGTAGAGATTACTGAAATACCATGAATTGCTACCCGTAAATTATTTTTACACACTAGAGGCGTCAGATATTTTTTATTTCCAATCAAAATTAGCTAATCTTCATATTCAACGAACTTCCAATTAAATATTGAGATTTTGTTTTACCGATTCCAGTAAGCACTCTATGGAACAGAAACATGGACATTACGCAAAAGCGATGAAAAATATATTGGAGGCTTTCGAGAAAAGGAGGGAATTAGCTGGGTTGAACGGAAAACGAATGACAAGGTATTAGTAGCAGTAGGGGAAAAAAGAATAATTTTAGATGTAGTTAAGAGGAGGCAAAGGAATTGTTTGAGACATTGGCTGAGGAGGAACTTTATTATGAGGGACGTCCTATAGGGTATGGTGGAAGGAAAGAGAGGGAGGGACAAAGGAAATTGTAGTTGAAGGAAAATATTAAAATAGAAAATTGCTACGTCAAGACGAAGAGACTAGCTGAGGACCACCGTATATTGAAGCTTCTGAGTTGCAACAAGTCACCTGCCAATATTGACAGACCAGCTATGATGATGATGATATGTTAGCAATATTGGCCAAAAAAGAGAGAGAAAAATTAAAATAATCAAACCTCTTAATATTTTAGAATAATATGAGTGAAAGATGAAAACGACTCAACTGTCCATGCCTTTTGTGTAAACTCAATTTATACAAATACTTTTTACCTATATGAGAAATACAAAAACACAGTATCAAAATCCAAGTTATTTGAAATATCGGTACAAAATCACTCTCACTTGTGAATATGGATTATTTATTGTTGTATAATGTTATATTGCTCAATCCTCGAGTGCCATATACCTGAGGAGGCTAAAAGTTATATTGGTAAACAATTATTCAACGTACAAGCACCCGCCCATGAAATCAAACTTGCGGTCACATACACTAAGTTTTTGTCAATATCATGAAAATGTTATTTCGATATTAATTTTTTGAGCACACATTAAAAATTTCTAACGGATGCGTGATCCTTGGAGACAAGGTCATACTCATGCAGCCGGCACCTATGATGTACGAAATTACCGATGTTCCATACTTCATTTCTGTTTAGTTTTGGAACAAAGAAACCTCTCATATGTTTAGAAATGATGTAATATCTAGTTTTACGTACGTCGAGGCTAAGGGAGATGGTGATGAGAAATGAATGAAATGGTGAAATGAAGAAAGTAGGAGGAAACGTGAAAATCCCGAGAAAACCTACGCACACGGTATCTATCCACCAACAAAACTCAAATGGTGGAAACTTGGATAGAACCAGGGACCCCAGCATCAGGGGTTAACGCTCTACCACTGACCGGTACTTGTGCAAGACTCTTGGTCTTGGTCTTGGTCTTGCATCGGGATTCGTGGTCTTGGTCTTGGTCTTGCATGCAAGACTCCTGCAAAAACTGCAACACCAAGACTCTTGCGCTCATCACTATTCAGCACGGGGCCCACGGGCACGAGTTTTAGATCATCTGATGTAGATCTACTTAGGTATATAATAGACCTCCGTCACTTTACCTGAATCTAATTCTAAGTGAATAATGTAGACAACCAAATGAGCCACGGGCGCTCAATCTATGTATAATTAGTGTGTTATTTTTTCTTTATTTAGCAAAGCAGATTAAACAGGAATGACCCCTCAAAATTTTAACTCCCCCTTATTACACCCTAATAACAATGCTGTTAAGATTGTTCTGTTCTATGGAAAAATTATCCTTTAAAGCTGTCAGCTGAAATTTAATATGCTTTTACGTCAACTAGGCTACACAAATATAACTTACTAGAAAATATCTATGTAGTCACTGTACACTCACAGGTATACTGACATCCTGACACAGAATTACAATTCGATAAGTTCGGTTTGTCCGAACAGAATTATGTAATTTTTTCCACATGTTATGCGTAAACCAAACGGACCAGGGCTAAAATCGTACTCTCCACTGGTCTAGTAACTAGCACATACACCTTTGCTGTACAAGATCTTGCGCTCCATTCTCGGTGTTGATGACGTGCTGCAAGAAGAAAAAGAGGTTTACCAACTTTGTATTTCCTTTTGTTCTTTCTACTAGAGGTCTGCACGGGCTCGAGCCAGACTCGGGCCGTAAAGTTTTAAATATACAACCGTAACACAGCAACTGAAATGCGTGGGGCTGAGGGCGGGTAAGTTATTTCTATTAAGAAACCTAAAGCTTTTACTTATCTTTTTCCTAAGTTATCAGTATTGTCCGGGTATCGCTAAGTGGGGATCCAGAAAGGAGTCGCGGGGTCGCGCGCCCCTCCATGAGGAGTAAAATATATGTATAAATTAGTCCCTAATGAAGCGCTTCTTCAAAGGCTGTTGAAAAAAGTTTTCAAATTTATCTCAAAAGGAAGATTTTGAAGACTTTCTCCATTCCTTGCAGATAATGTATGCGTTTCCAGTTCATGGTAATCCTAGTTTCCCTCGTGTTGAACGACATGACTTTCCTCAACGTCGCCTGCAGAAGGGCGAAGACAAATACGTATTACGAAGCACTGCAGTCCACATTTTGTTAGCGAATCAAATACCGAAAAATGTCTCAAGTTTATTTTTCAGACCTGCGCCCCCCTAAAAAATTCCTGGATCCGCCCCCGGTATCGGCTGTTGCCATTTAACTGCTAATAGTCATAGCGTAGCTTTTGAAATGTTTCAAACGTTCTTTGCATAAGGAACAGTTTTCATTATTGTCTTTTTCGCCCTTGCGCTTTGGAGCAATTGCTCCACTCGCTCCATTGTAATTACGCCACTTCTGCTTACCTTTTACACGAATTCAGCAGATAGTACAGTGATTGTAAGGTTATCCACAGCTCAAGTGAAACGATGAAAGGAAATGACTTACAAAGTAAATGCCACATCCAATCCCATGGTCTTCCAGGAGAAATGTTGCTATTAATGACATTTTTTTCTTCTTCCTTCCTTGCTGGTTTGTGATACTAAACAACCAGTTATACTGTATACGAGTACATATATAGGCCTGTATACGTATTTTCGAAACCAATTTTAAGGATAATTTCTGACGTAATGAAAGTTAATAACATTAGTTTATAATACTTTTCATAAAACCAAATGCGTTGTTCGAGATAATGTCTAAATCCTACAAAATGAACTTTCATTAATCATTTAAAAATGTATTACATTTTTTTTTACTTTGCTTGTGTATGGAAGATGTCTCGAACAGAATGTGAAAGATGATTTAAATAAACTATTTCAGTCCTAAAACAATATATTTAATTCAGTGTAGTGATTGTGGGAATTAACTCATAAAAGTATCTTAAGGCACACATACACATACACAGAGATGTTTTTTATTGATTGATATTTCCGATTTAGCTTAGCAATAGTGATGAGCGCAAGAGATTTGGTCTTGCAGTGTCTGCAAGAGTCTTGCATACAAGACCAAGACCAGGAATCCCGATGCAAGACCAAGACCAACCATACCTGCAAGACCAAGACCAAGACCCTTGTGCAAGAGTCTTGCACATTGTGCAAGAGTCTTGTGCAAGAGTCTTTCATTCATTTCTCATCATCACTGTCTCTCTTAGTATCGGTGCATAATCCTGGAACGTTAAACTAGATATTTCATTTCACTTCATTTCAAAACATATTAGTGGTGTTCTTCTTCCAAAACTAACCAGAGATGTAGTATTGAACACCGGTAATTCCGTACATCATAGATGCCGAATGCATGGGCATGGCCTTGGCTTCGAGGCTCAAGCATCCGTTAGAATTTTTTAATGTGTGCTCATAAAATTAATATCAAATTATGTGCTCATTTTCATGACATTGACAAAAACTTAGTTCATTTGGCTGCAAGTTTACTTTCATGGGATGCTTATGCGTTAAAAATTGAAGCCGTGACTTCCATGACCACACAAGTCCAGCTGCAGAGATATTGAGAAACTCAACAAAAACTGAATATTTGTGGGAAATGTAAACTTGGACATCAGATTTTTTACATACTTACTGGCATTTGCTATTCAGCAAAGTGTAAGTATTAAAAAATCTGATTTTTAAATTCACATTTGCAACAAACATTCAGTTTTTATTGAGCTTCTCAATATCTCTGTAGCTGGACTTGTGTGGTCATGGAAGTCACGGCTTCAACTTTTTTATCTATATCGTCGCATGAGAGCCAGAGCAACGTAACCCCATTTTCGTAGGTTTACAGGCGAGAGGATAAAAATATTGTTTTCTTAGAAAGATGTGTTTTTAATAAGATAATAATTGAGCTACATTATAATAGATGATTGACAAGGAGAACAGATGGCGTTACTTTACATTTACACCGATAGGGTCTTTCAAAATTATGTCCAAACATGAACAAAACGAAAACCGCATTTTTGTAGTTACGTTCCTCTAGTTCTCATGCGACGATATAACAAATCAATGTATGTATACGGCACATGGAAAATTGAGCGATATAACATTATACAACAATAAATAATCCATATTCACAAGTGAGAGTGATTTTGTACAGTTATTTCAAATAACTTGGAGTTTGATGGTGTTACTTTGTATTTCTAATATAGGTCAAACGTATTTATATAAATTGAGTTTACACAACAGACATAGTCGTTGAGTCGTTTTCAGTTCTCACTCAAGTTATTCTAAAATATTAAGAGGTTTGATTATAATCATTATTATTTTAATTTTTTCTTTCTTTTTTGGCCAATATGGCTAAATATATCATCATCATTATAACTATTCTACCATTATTGGCAGGTGATTTGCCTTAACTAAAAAGCTTCGATGTACGATGGTCCCCATCTAGTATCTTCGTCTTAACGTAGCAGTTTTCTATACGTTTCATAAAAAGAGCATGTTAGAAGAACTACTTTTGGACAGACTGTTAGGAGTACATTTAATTTGTATAACAGAGCACTGGTTACAATCAGGGTGCTTAGAATACCTAGGCATTCCTCAATTTGAGCTAAGAGCACAATACTGCAGACATAATAGAGATAGAGGAGGGGCTTGTATATATGCAAAAAGGGACCTAAAAACGAGAGAATGTACTAGGTTTAAATATTTAAATGTAGAAAAACACTTTGAAAGTTGTGCATTAGAAATTGTAGATTATAACTTTGTAATTGTATGTGTATATAGAACTCCTGACAGTGATATAGAAATCTTTATAAATAAGATGGACACCATACTAAATTATTTTATAAAAATCAAGAAGACTGTCGTAATTGTTGGGGATATCAACATAGATTTTTTACAGCCGATAAAACACGAGGTAGAACTTCTTCTAGATTCATTTAATATGGAGGCAGTTGTTAAAGTTCCCACACGAATCACAAAATGCTCCAAAAGTGCAATTGACCAGTTCATAGTGAGCAAACACCTTAACTACAACACAGTAGACGTCTTCAACAGTGGTTTTTCAGACCACCTTGCCCAAGTACTCGATATACATGTAACTCCCAATAAAAGTTTTTGTAATACAAGAACAAGTAATGTAACGTACAAAAGAAAATTTAATGATGAAAATATACAATATTTTAATCACCTCCTCAGGGAAGAAAATTGGAACGAGCTTTACTTGTATAACCAGGTCAATGAATCTTTCAGTTACTTCATTGACACCATAACATTCTATTTCAATCTAGCATTCCCTGTTGTAAAGTGTGTAACTTCAAGAAAACAGTCAAAACCCTGGGTAACACAAGGGATCAGAATAGCAAGTAAAATAATGAGACTTCTTAACAAGGCTAAAACACAAGGAAATCTATCACCATATACAGAGACATATTACAAAAGATATAAGAACATATATAAAGGAGTTCTGAAAGCAGCAAAACAGTTACACAATGACAAAATCATTAAAAAATCCGATAATAAGTCGAAGGCGTTGTGGAAACTAGTGCAAAGCGAGTTAAGTGTAAACACTCGTAATGATGACGGTAATTTAGAGGTAATTAAAAATGGCAACATAATTAAAGATCCTCGTACAATAGCTGACCTATTTAATAATTATTACAGCAACTTATCAAAAACGTACAATAGTGAGCTAGCAATGCCCACGAAAATTTTCTCAAAAACTTGCAACAATACAATTTATCTGCATCCAGTTACAAATGCAGAAATAATAAAAGTGGTGAATAAGATGAAAAGTAAATGGTCAGCTGGCGTAGACGGTATACCGCCAAGTATTGTAAAGAAAAGCATTAAATATATTGCTGACTCCCTGTGTTTCCTCATAAATATGACGTTCTTAAGTGGAGAATTCCCTAGTATATTAAAAATTGCAAAAGTAAAACCAATTTATAAAAAAGGCGACAAATCAGAGCTTGAAAATTATAGGCCTATTTCACTTCTCTCAACTTTTTCCAAAATTTTAGAAACCATAATGAGTATCCGGCTATCATCCTTTTTACTTAAACATGATCTAATTACACACGAGCAACATGGCTTCCTAAAAGGGAAATCAACGGAAACAGCAATATATAATTTTGTAGAAATTGTACATAAAAGTTTAGATTGTAAGGAGAAATGTATAGGTGTTTTCCTTGATCTTTCCAAAGCATTTGACTTAGTGTCACATAGAAATCTTCTTTCAAAGCTCCAAGATTATGGAATAAGAGGCATTGCGTCCAAATGGTTTAAATCGTATCTGGAAAATCGGCAGCAAGTAGTAGAAATTACATACAGTAACAAAGATACAAACCAAACTACATACTACACATCAGGAAAACAAAAAATATCATGTGGAGTGCCACAGGGATCCGTATTAGGTCCATTATTATTTTTGATATACATTAACGATCTACCATGTAATATTGCTCCAGCAGAACTATCCCTTTATGCAGACGATGCTAATATCATAGTAAAAGGGAACACAAATGAGGATGTTGAAGGTAATGCAAATGAAATCATTCATAAACTATCTCAGTGGATTAAAGAAAATAAGCTTAAATTAAACATTGAAAAGACACAAGCAATCAATTTTCATCATATCCGCAACAAACATACGCAGCCTGTTAATATTTCAATTGAAAATAACGGAATAGACTATGTGAACTCCACTAAGTTCTTAGGAATCTGGATAGATAAAAATCTCTCCTGGGATGTACAAATAACTAAACTTGGTAAAAAATTAAATCAAATTTATTTCGCAATTAAAGTACTCAAAAATGTTTTAAAAGAGTCTACTTTAAAAACAATTTACTTTGGATTATTCCAGTCAAATTTAACATATGGCATTATATTTTGGGGAAATACACACAAAGCCAAGGTAATTTTTACAATACAGAAACGAATAATAAGAATGATGGCGGCTGCTAAACCAAAAGATCACTGCAAACCAATATTTAAAAAAATTCGTATACTCCCAGTACCTTGTTTGTACATTTTAAATCTACTGATATTTGTAAAGAGACATTTAGAAGGTGTTCTTACGCGGGTAGAAGAAAAACATGATCATGATACAAGAAACAAACAAAACTTTTCCATTGTAGAACACAGAACCGTATTATATGAAAAAGGGTGTAAATACGCAGGTATCATGCTATACAATAAACTTCCCAAAGATATAAAGACTCAAAAATCTGTTGCTAAATTTAAAAAAGAACTACAGAAATATTTACTAAAACATTGCTTTTACTCGATAGAGGAATACATGAATTGCTAACAAAAAAGAAAAACTACATTATCTATAGTAACCACTGTCGTTGCTTGTTTTTAGCATTTGATATATGTTCAAGGATTTCTACATACACTGCAAGTAATAATTACTCTTACTTTATTTTTAATAATATCATGCAAAATGTAATGGATAAGATGTAAGGTGTAATGTTTAATTATTAACCTAGTGTGTGTAATTTTCATTATTATTGTTCTTTTTACTTTTGTGTTTATATATAAATGACGTGTCCACTTCATATGCATTGCAATCAGTGCTAAATGTATGAAAAAAGGACGAAATAAATACAATACAATACAATACCTTTCTTTAACTATAGTCTCTTCGTCCCCTCCTTCTCTTTCCTTCCATCATAGCCTGTAGCACGTTCCTCATAATATAGTTCCTCATCTGCCAATGTTCCAACCAGTTCCTCTTCCTCCTCTTAATTACATCTAAAATTCTTTTTTCTTCCCTACTGCTACTATTTCTAACTCCTCATTCGTTTTCCATTCAATCCATCTAATTCTTTCCTTTTTTCTCCATGCCCACGTTTTAAAAATCTCCATTTTTTCATCGCTATTGCGTGATGTCCATGTTTCTGCCCCATAGAGTACATATTGGAATCAGTAAAACAAAATCTCAATATTTAATTAGAAGTGTGTTCAATACAAAGATTAGGTAATCGTACTTGAAAATAGAAAAAAAATCTGACGTCTTTAGAGTGTAAAAAGATTTGCAATTCATAGTATTTCAGTAATCTATACCGTCTTGATTTTCTTTCATGTGTCTCAGAGGTAGGCTCTCCAGTGGAGTATTGGATCTGTGAAAAATATAAAAGATTACAAAACGTTGTGATTTATAAGTAGTGAAGCGTGGGCACTCATTGAAGATTATCGCCAATGTTGTACAGTACCACCATATTTACACGAAGGTAAAATATTACATTTAGAAACATACATTGTATTTCCGCTCTATTGGCGCATTGTAGAATTTATTATCTCTTGTATCCATAGTAAAATTTACCTATGAAAAGCTTGAGATTTCTTAAATGCATGACTTGCAAGACTCTTGCATGCAAGATCAAGACCAAGACGGGGTGTGCAAGACCAAGACCAAGGATTCCAGTGCAAGACCAAGACCAAGACTGGATGTGCAAGACCAAGACCAAGACCACCCGGGTCTTGGTCTTGCGTTTGCTCATCACTACTTAGCAACTGTTTACGTCTCATACAGTTACTACATTATGTCCCACTGTTAATTTTTCATTTCAGATTGCTCCTCTATGATGATGAGCATCCCTTAAGCCAAGTATCTGCTGAGATGGATAGTTTGATTAACAGTGCTTTATGGTGTCTGCATCATATGGGTATTTCCATACCTGAATCCTACAGGAAAATGTTTGGTTAAAATGTATATATGCAGCATTACATGCATAAATTATTAATTGTATAAGAGTATAAATAATTTGAATCAGTAATAAATTAATAATTAATTGTATATTTTATAATATATGAACATTTAATAAATATGCATTAATGGAAGGTTGTTTTTATTAAGGCTCTTACGAGAGAATTACGGGAAAACACACATCGACAGGCATTTTCGCCGATCCCAAGAGGTTCATCCAATACATGGCTGAAGTAGCACTCTTATTGGTCACATACGAATGACGTCACAAAGATTCAAGTTCAACTTGCTACTATTCTTGCTGCTTTAATTTCTCTGATTCGTGTGTGTGTGCGTGTTAAAAAAAAAAAAAAAGAGAGAAGAGGTTATCAATAGGCACCCTATTATTACTTGTGAAATAAACTGCATTATAATTCTTGATTTATATTCACTTCTTAGGCGGTACAAATAAATTATCCTTAAATAAGTCTTCGTCCAAATATGTTTTAAAAAATGCACTTCACATGAATGTTATTATTGTCTACAGTTTTAACATTTTTATTAGATCACAGAGACAACATTCAGGAGCGTCATTTCAGATTTTGCTTGGGTGGGACAAGACCCCTTGATATAAGTAAAATTTCGCGTTTTTCACTGATTTACTACTATTCTATTGATAAAATCTATATACACCTCAAACTCAGGGGGGGCAAATGCCCCTCCCTGCTCCCCCTAAATGACGCCCCTGACAACATTAGCTGATCGTACTCACAATGAATATAGGCCTACTGGCTTTTGCAGAAATCGCGCACTTTGTAATGCAACATCTTTTGATTTCAAATTTAGAATATATACAGAACTTGGGTTCCACTCAATTGATGATGTAAAATTGAAAACGTCTTGATCTTGTTACTTTTACCATGTACAAAAATGTTTCTGAGATTAACTTTACATTACACGCTCCAGTTCGTCTTCATTTGCATCCAAAAGTAGGTCTGGTTTAGAAGTATTTTGCGGCAAATAACGTTGCAGTGTCGCTATTGATATGCCATGCTCAGTTCAATTGCACGAGAAATGCCCACTAACTTTAGCTAGATGGCCATTATTAGCTAGCATTCTTTATGAACCACATAAGATTACCAACTGGAACATACAATGCAAATTGCATTATATTTCGTTGGAGTTTAGCATCCCTTTCAACACCAAGGTGAGACATGGATCTACTGCTTCACGTGGAATCCGAACCACATGGGATTACGCCGGGAATCGAATCCGGATCTCCTAGGCTAAAGACACGTACGTTAACGATATAGCCACGAGATAGTTCCAGACAATGTAAAGTTAACCCTGCTTTTCTTTAGAATGAATATACCTGGGTCAACTTTACATCGCATTAAACTTTAAACCAGTGGTTCCCAAGGGCCAGCCTTCTGAAGAGGACTTGAAGAACAAGCGAGGGATCACAAGCTGACTACAGAAATAACTATAAAATTGTCAATAAACTTAGCATATAGTTCATTCTATTGGACAAAATAGGAAGTACAAAAGCCTCGAAGAACAAAGAATTAAAACTAGTAAATGACGACAGTAAACAGTATTACATATTTGGTGATACTTTTAAACAATAGGCTATTAAGAAATTAAAACTCGATTTTCTCAATAAGCTCATTTTAAGATATTTTTTGTTTTCTCCCGACATCATCTATATTTGTCACACTTGTGTTACTTTAGTGGTTTTACAGTGTTCTAATACGAAATTAAGCAGGGATTCCGCCAGGATTTTTGTTTTGGGATGTAAAGTCAAAATTAGGAAGGTGTAAATGGTTTGCACGGTTCGTATCGAATTTTGACTAAAAAATTTGAAGTTGGGAGTTCTTTCAAGAATATGAGGCCACTCCCCCATTTACAGGGGAGGGGGATTTACCGGAAATCTTCTAGTAAGATGTTAATATCGTACAATGTCATAAATAGGGTGAAACTGGAGCAGACAAAATTTTAGTGGCCAGATCTAGTACTCTTTTTCTGCATAGAAATATTTTTGCTCGGTGGTCACACTGGGCACATCTGAAATAGAAAGACCCTAGTGATAGTTCTTGACGAAGATCATCCCGATAATCATTCTATCGTTACAAGCTTTGAACAAACAAAATTGTACGTGGTACATATTTTAAGTTCTCTTTCCTTAGGTTGTAGCGTTAAAATGTTACCTGTTTGACGGAGCTGCAAAAGGAAACGCACATGGCCATGGTCTTCATTCAATATCTGCTTTCGCATCATGATTCTATGCCAATTATCACAATTTGAACATGAATTTTCCGTTTCGTTGACGCAAACTGTTACTGAAAGTATCCTCTTGAAACGAATCGCATGAGTCAAAGAATGGAAGCATCCTACACATCCAACACCACCTACTACCACTATTATTATTATTATTATTATTATTATTATTATTATTATTATTATTATTATTATTATTATTATTTTAGTTTAACATCCCATGTCTATGCACTTAGGCTACGGGTGATGTTGAAATGAGTGATAACGGTGGAATTAAGTAAGTGAGGACAAAAGGGAGAACCTCGAAAAAACCCATACACACGATGAATCTACACGCACCAGAGATATGACCTCTAACTTAGTATTACAAAAATGTTAATCCTTTTCTTTGATTGTCTTGCCCAGGGTATTTGCCAGAAATGTTCTTCAAGGAGGGTGTAATGAATTGGAGAGGGTGTGTGGATTGTAATGATATGTTTTATGTAAGAAAGGCCAGTTCGTAAGCGTACTTTTTCTTAAAACTACAAAACATTACAAATTTAACCTAACCTCGGCAAAAGATTGCATTATTTGCTTTAGTTATAAATAGAAGAAAAAATACTTTCCTTTTACTTTTATTTGCTATTGTATGAACACTTTTTCTTATTCTCACTCTCACCACACACAGACATGGAATCGTCCAATTCCAAAATGGCTCCTGTCCATTTACCGCAAATCCCAGAAAAGTTAGAAAAAATATAGGATTTGCATGTTTTGTAGAACTGGGAATACTTCAGTGTGTTCATGTGAAAAACTTCAACATCCTCAAATATTTCCAGTTCTATAAAACGCATCGATCCCACAGTTTTTCTCGCTTTTCTGTAGAGATGCAAGGGCTCGGAAAAAAACCGGCTTTTTAAGAAAAAAACTCGGTTTTTTCTGCTTCGCTTTTTTGCTTCGGAAATTTTGGGCTTTTTTGAAAATTTTGCTTTAAACTGATAAAGCAGACTTTGTTTCGCTTCTCTACAACAAAAAACTCATTTAATTAGTGGTTGATGCAGATAATAATGTGAAACTTAAAAAATAAACCATAAATTTCAAAAAGATTTTTTAAAATTCTTAACATATTTACATTGTGAATTACAAAGGATTAACCAATACATGTAATAGTAGTTTAACCTCTTATATACAATAAGTACTTTAAAAAATGATAACAAAAATAACTAGCAAAATTGTATGTAGTATTTTTACTTCAATATATCACACACCCTCTTTTTGAAGGAAAATAAAGAAAAACATGAGAGAAATCTGCACATCAAGAGCTTCGTTTCGGATGGTTCTGTACATTCTTGATATTTTTCAGTTAAGTTTCAACTTTCAATTGTATATTTCGAACAAAATTTTCACTGATTGATCACATACGTAATAATCTGTTACCACCTATCAGGTGCTTCGGATCTGCAAAATCGGTAAAGCTCCAAATTATGTAATGCACTCACTGTTTCTTAAGCTTGTTCAGAATCGGGAAAGTATCGAATTTTCTGTTCATGGATCATATACGTAATAGACGGTTCATCTGAGCGTACGGTTTCCTAGACTGTAGAATATATACACTATCACGGTTTCCCAGTCCTGAAGGTTTCTGAATTTTTAACAAGTAAATTCAACATATCGTTACGAAACTTTTTTTTTTTTTTTTTTTTTTTTTACAAAAACGAAAAACTATGGAACACATTTAAAAAAGACTGGAAGAATCAATCAGTGTTTCAATTCACAAGAAAGACGACAAAATTGATTGTAATAATTATCGATGCATTTCTCTTTATATTCTATTAATAAGATTGACCCCATACGCACATGAAATTATTGGAGATTATCAGTGTGGATTTAGTCGAAATCGATCAGACATTTACCATTCGACAAATACTCGAAAAGAAATGGGAATATATTACCCAGTACATCACCTGTTTATTGATTTTAGAAAGGCTTACAACTCGGTTAGGAGGGAAACATTGTCTTACAGAATTTGGAATACTGAAAAAGCTGGATTTATTAAGTGTTTAAATGAATCCCAGAGTAAAGTCCGAGTAGAAAAATGCGAGCTTCCACGTCGAGATTGACCTGAAACAAGGATATGCGTATCGACGTTCTTATTCAGCTTTGTTCCGGAGTACACTATAAGAAAAATCGAAGATAGGAACCAGGGCCTAGAGTTGAATGGTATTCACTAGGTTATGGTATATGCTGATAATGTAAATTTGATCGGAGAACAGTCGAAATAAATGCAGAGGCCTTATTAAACGCTTGCAGGGACATGAGTAAATGCAGACAAGGAAGTTCACAAGGATCGTAATACGACAAATTATGAATGCGTTAAAATATCAATTAATACTTTCGACACCGTGGGTACTTTTTTTCATATCTTGGATCAGTATTACCAGACCAAAATCATACTCACAAAGAAATTAAATGTTGACCGAAGTCAGGAATTTCTTGTTATTATTCAGTTTAAAATATTTTGTCGTGAAGAGTTCTGTCAAGGAATTTAAAGCTTAAAATATATAAAATGATAATCATGCCTGTTATGCTTTATGGTTGTGAAACATGGTCGCTTACGCTGAGGGAAGAGCGCAGACTGAAATTATTTGAGAATAAAATTCTTAGACGAATATTTGGACCCAAGAGGAACAAGAACGGGGAATGGCGGAAACTTCATAAGGAGGAACTACATAATTTATACGGTTTACCAAACATCGTTAGTCATCAAGTCTAGGAGGCTCAGGTGGGCAAGTCATGTAATCAGAATAGAAGAAAGTAGGGACGCTTTCGAAGTTTTAACTGGAAATTCAATCGAGAAACGTCCGTTAGGAAAACCTAGGCTCAGGTGGGAGGACAATATTAAGATGCATCTCGCAGAAATAGGAATACAGAGTAAAAACTGGATTGAATTGGATAAGGACAGAAGTCAATGGAGAGCTTTTGTAGCCATAGAGAAAGAGAGAGAGGGAATACATTTTAGTTAAGCACAACTGCACAAGAAACATGAGTGAGTGGTTAGCTTTCGCGCTTCTATTGTGAAGTCCGGGATTCAACCCCGCATTCGACCATTTTGACAAAAGTTTTTCTTAATTCCATCTGTGAATGTAAAAATAGTACGTGTACTGTGAATCTTGGCTGACTTCCTTTCTAATCGTTTTTAAATCTGTTTTATTACTAATTACCAGCAGTGATGGATTTGTGAAGAGGTTAGGGTGGGGATGTCTTTCGGATTGAAGCCTCTACCCCGAAATTACGGAATTTCTAAAACAAACTAAATATTAGTTTTGCCTTTACTCATAAACTTCAAGCTGTCCTCAAATAAAAAATTAGGAATTTTTAGATAAACATTAATAAGAAAAGCCCTTCCAAAAATACTTTTCTAAATCCGTATAAAATGGTATTTAATGTTGTATCTGGAAGATTATAGCTGAATATACAAACGAAACGAAATATTTGTTATGCCTGTACTCATAAACTTAAGCTCCTCTCAGGGACGTACGGAAGGGGGGGGACACGGGGGTCCGGACCCCCCCCCCGAAATTTCGACTTTTTAAAAATTTAGCCTAATTTTAGGGGCAATTTTAGCAATTTTAATATAAAATAGCTTCATATTTAGTTTGGACCCCCCCCGAAATAAATTCCTGGGTACGCTACTGGCTCCTCTTAAATAAAAGTTAAGAATTTTTAGAAAAACCGAACATTATTCAGAGAAACCTCTCCCAAATATTTTTCTAAATCCGATATTGATTATTTCTATCAAATGGTATTCAAGCTTGTGTCCGGAAGATTATTGTTAAATCATTGCAGAGCTACAGTATAACGGAAATGTGGAAGTACGCTCTGATGGATATATTGAAAAACATAAGTTTAATTATGTGCTAGAAGCTAGAGTACTAAGCTCTAAGAAGTGAAACACGAATGACTAAAAAGAAATCTAGAGAAGAAAAATGTCGATAATTCAGAAGTTAAAATAAAGTTAAATATCCTCTACAATTGCCCTCAAATACTACGTACTTTATGTTTACTTTAATTCATAAACCATGTGCTCCATACATCATGATGGTGAATTCTAGAGCAAAATATGGCATTTAGGTCATGGAATCTTATTTAACTTTAGATTATACTATAAGAAAGCTATTTAAACAGAAAAATCATGAAAATGAAAAAAGCCAAAATTTCCAAAATTCTCGTTTTTTTCCCAAAAAAGCCGGCTTTTTATGTGCAAAAAACCATCGATTCAAAAAAGCCGGCTTTTTTGCATCTCTACTTTTCTGGGATTTGATGTAAATGGATACGAGCCGTTTTGGAATGGACGATTCAATATACTTACCCTCATACATATCTTTTGTTCTACCAAAGTTGCACCATGTTCAATCATTCTTCACGTATGTTTATGCATAGTATTTACCTACACATTTCTATGAGGTTTCTTTAACCAGATGTTGCAAGCTTTACCTATTAGTTCATTTAGCCTTTGTTCTTCTTCTTCTTCACAACCGGAGCGAATATCAGGATACCAGGGGCCTTCTATACATACTTTCATTAAATCGTTTACATGTTCACAACATCGGCATCGTTCTGAACATAACACTCTGTTCATTATAGTGAATGAATGCTCTACTTCTGCTGCAAGGATGTTGTAAAATAGAGGATCTGCCCATACAGCAAAATCGTGAAGCCATACGTCACAGCTTCGCCACACCTACTCTGCCCACTCCGTGCCACTAAGATTGCAATGTTTCGAGCCAACAATCATGGCAGAAGCGAGAACAGCCAGATCAGACTTGCCAGTTTAGACGATGCTCGGTTGTTTTTTTGGCTTCGTTGAGTTAATGTGATGAAGATACGTATGGGCAGATCCTCTATTTTATAACATCCTTGTTCTGCTGTGCCTACAGAAAGTCGTAGTACACTTGCTACTTCGGACAGAGTTGGGAACATAATTCTTCTTTCTTCTTCACAGAAAAAATCCAAGAGTTTTTGGTGGATGCTGATGTTAGGACCTGCAGAAACTCTTTTATAAATTTACTACTGTAGTTTGAGTTCAGATTTATTAACATTACAAATGCTGACCACTTCAGTTAAGTCAGGTAAGTAGCGGGTGTTTTTGAACACATCATAGAAGTGAGACAGTTGTTTGAGAGGACCACCAAACCTTTCCTTCATGTTGCTGATAATTTTTGATTTGTAATTGGAGAGAAGAGCCTTCAATTCTTGGGGTTTAAAATTTTCTTCCATTCTCTCACCCTCAGATTTTGCCTTCCTACAACACTTTCAGCATGCTCTGAAATCTCTTTAAAAGCGATATCTTCCAAATGTGCAATGACAGCTGCTACCAACTTCAGCGCTGTAACCATATCATTTCCATTTGGCATTTGCATACTTTTCCTTAGTTTTGCAAGTTGCTACAAAAATGTATTTAAGAGTTCTAGTGTGAACATTATCGATGTCTCTCTTAGTTATAGCAATAGGCAACCAGCATCTGATGACATGTCTCCTGTAGATATGCTCTAACGCAATGCATATTGCAGCATAATGTTTGATTACCACATAAACATTATCTTAATGTGAAAGCCACCTAGTGGAAGCAGGTTACACCAATTTGTGACAAGTAGTGTCTATTGAATATTCAATTTCCTGCAGAACTTTAAGCTGCTTGTGACTCCCGTGAAATGCTGTGTACAGTTTATTCACTACATTTACAACGTTTTGATTTCTTTTGAAGTTCCACACGCCCTTATCAAAACCAGTTGCAAAAGATAGCATCTGCAATGAACGAATATCAACCTAGGCGAATCTTCTTTGAGACGTGCCTGAACTCCGGACTTTTCACCGCTGAAATTTGAACCACCATCAAAAGCCACAGCAGTCAGTTTTGCAGTACTAATCCCTACTTTACGCAGGGGTGCCCACAAGGGGGGGCTATGACGCAAACTGCGTCATTGAAATATTTGGGGGGGTTAAAATCTATATAAATATGGTTGATGAGGGGGGGTAAAATTAATCGAAAAGAAGATTTTTTCATGGGAGAACACCTACGGATAGACAATTGGGGGGGGGTGCGTCATAGACATAAGGGGGGGTGGGCACCACTGCTTTACGTACAGGTATTTTTTGAATAATTGTCTCTGATGCATTCTGCATTAGTAGACTAAACTGGAACACTGCAAACTAAGGTCTCCTTCACTTTGCAAGCCTCTATGTAACATATACAAATACTCAGAATTTCTCTTCCATTTATATCTGTGCACTCGTCTGCCATGAGTCAGAATTTACTAATTCTAGAGAACTTGGCTTTTGTAGATTCAGTGATGGCCACACCAAAAAATTCTTGAACAGAAGCAATAAAGTGATGTGCATTCTCTGGAGGGTTTCTTATGTGCTGCTTTATTGTTCCTCAATGGTCAAGCGATGTAACTGGAGGTCTTCATTTGGATGTAGGCCTATGTGGTATTTCGTCGGAAAATAGGAAATATGCGATCTTGAACAAATCTTTAGTTTACTACTGAAATATCTTCACACTGAATGTTAAACTACTGATTGCCTTGAGTAGCAACACTGTCACTTTGCCATGAGGCCTGTAAATGCACACACATGATCTTCACTTTTGTCATGTTTTCATGCCTTTTCTGGAAGATCTGTGGATGAATATAAAGAAAGAGGGACTAACAAAGGTGACATTACAAATTATTCCGCCCATTCGTTTGACAGACTGACACTCTCACACTACCGTTTCTTGTTTCAAGCTGTTACCGAGTGAATGAAATAAGAGCAGTTTACAATGCTGCTCTTGACTGAACAGCCTGTGTGCGTCGCCACCAGGAGCCAGCTTATCACGGATCACTGTTGCCAATTTGGGGGGAAAGTCGCTAAATCTAGGGGATACGACTTCCAGGATAGCGACAAAAAGTAAATTTTCCGATTAGCGACTTTTTTGGTGATTTTTGAATGACAATACACCTATATTTTAGGTTTACAAGTGTAAGGTTACTAGTGTAAAATAATTACAAGTACTTTACGATGGAAGAAATAAGTGAGTGCGTATGAAAAATGGCTCTAGTAGAAGCTATTTTCCACCAGTGCCATATTTCTGCACAGTGTACAGGACCTCTATTTTATGTTTACAAGTGCAGCGTTACTAGGATGAAACCATAACAAGTGCTATTGAAACTCGTATCATTGCCAAAATCAACTTGTTTCCACTATCTTCGATTGCGCGCACATCTACTATCGCTGGCGTGCTGATCTCTTCGGACTTCTCCCCTCCCGCGGTACCACCCGGACCCACCAGCTTCGTCCTGTCTGACTCCGTTAAATAGTATTTTTCTTTCAATGGCCACCTAGTCAAGGTTGGTTTGCGTTTCTTAACTGTAGGTTTTATTCTACGCACCCGGAAGCCGTATTTATACGCTAATCGTAAAAGAATTGTAATTTTTCAGCAATTACTTCTTGTGACCCCTTTGGATTTTATCTATGCCAAGTGAAGTACTTTCATGGTGCCCAGTGGAAACTTTTTAGGTTATAATAAGAAGAATATTAGTGAAAGATTTATAATTTTTTAACAATTCTTTCTAGTGGTGTGGCAAAAGTAGATCTGTACGTTCTAATGGAGCTTATATAATATAGCATAAAAAGTGATAAGCTTCATAAACCAAGCTATCTTTTGTTGAGGTTATGTCTTCCACACCTGCATCTAACCTTTTCGAAGCATTTTAATATTTTTAATTTTATTACATAGATCAGCAGTTGTGATTTTTAAATTCATTTGATGAATAAATCTAGTGCTGTTCCTCTAGTAGCAATATTTCTGTAAAGAGTATTTTTTGTATTCCATAAACATTCATTTTCTCATATAATTATAAAAGTAATTTAATGTAAAATAAGCATAACCGCATGCCGGACACTTTTCCTTTCCCCTTAAAATGTTTTGGAATCAGGTGTTTACATTAGGCAATCTAGTCGTATTCGCTAGGCAATCTGATCGAATCGACCACAGAAAATAGAACGTCTTTCCATTCAGTTGCCAGTCGATTAGTCGCCTTCGATCAACAAGCGATTAAATTGAAGTCCCGTTTACACGGTCGATTAAGTTGAAAGTGACGTCAATTCAACTGAATCGAACGCAAATCGACTAAGTGTAAACGCCCCATAACCAAGCACTATTAGCTCGAATCAGTTCAGATATATCTAGGTTTATTTTTCTTTTGCTTATTTGAATCAGAGCAGGTGTTGACAAACGGGAAAAGGCGATAATATTTATCTCCAAATTCCCGCTTTGATTGCTGATATTGCCGATAGCAAACTGATTATTTGTAAAAACGTGAGTAGAAGTGAAGCGTGTAAGATTTCTTTTAAGCTTTTATTTCTTTTCGTTTTTCTAAACTCATATTTTCTACTTCGTTAAAATGAAATTGGTTATAAGGTTAAAAAATATGCATTGTATGAAAAGTGAAATTACTGTTAGTTACATATAAATCTTTCATTTAGGTTTTCGTGGCGTAGATAGGACTATGGCTTGAATTCATCACATACACACACACACACACACACACACACATATATATATATATATATATATATATATATATATATATATATATATATATATATATATATATATATATATATATATATATATATATATATATATATATAAGAGAGAGAGACGAAATTCCACGAATATATTTTTAGCGATTTTTCACCCAAAATTGGAGTCATTTCATTTCCTATTGGGCGACTTTTTGTATCAACTTATTGGCAACACTGTCACGGATAGGTTTTCAGTTTCCTATTGCGCGTTTGGTTTCCTAATCACCTTTGTTTTATTGATTATAGCGAATCAGTTTTGATATTGGTTTGATATGAGATTTCAGTTCTAACGTGGATTCTCAAGCAGTTCTTTGAGCCCAATACTTAATACAGTTGGATGAGTAGAGAAATAAAAATATAAAATCGAAGATAATATGTACATTGTTGAGTTTCGTGACAGCTGCCAGAAAAGTTTCACCAAGATATTATTTACTGGGCTATATTTTATACTTATAGCACCGATGATAGTAATAACATAAAAAATTGTTCACCCCCCTTGGAGGGTATCGACTTGTTTTGCCAGGGGGTGGTATTGCCTATCACAGGGAGGGTGTAAGGCAGTGATTTATTTGTTGATTTTGTAGAAGGGGGAATTTATGAAAGGTTGTGTTTCGTATAACAGAACAACTATAAAGTCAGGTTGGTTAACGTTATTTTTAAACCTATATACTTTGAAATTATGGTACTAGTTTCATAGCCAGTCCCCAAGTTCATATTTTTTATTTAAAAAAAAAACAATTTTATGATAAATATTGGTAGGGACATTAGATAAAATTTGGTTAGGCAGATGAGATCACATTCGTTACTTGCCTTGCTACTTTTCGTCCTACTGCTGAGGACAAGTGTGCAGCATCCAGCAAAGGCCCTATAGTTACATTGCAACCTGCATAACTTGTCATAACAAGTGTCACACTCCTACGTAAAGCTTTTGTTATGACAAGTAATTCTTTAGTCCATTCTTATTAGGTATTTGAAGACGAAATTCATCGCCCGAACAATAAATACTACAAAAGTTAAGAGTTTACATTTTGCAGAACAGCGATAGGTGCACATACATTTGAATCTAATTTTATTAAATAGAAGGGGAAAGAGGTACTAAATGTAATTCTTCATATCATAAATAAGTTTTAGTACCAGTAGAATTAATAGTACTGTCACAACGTACCTCACTTTAGAATAGTGAAGCAATAGGAGAGTGGTTTAAATCGGATACCGTCTTTTTCACAGTTGATTCAGCAGTTTCATGGTAGCAGCATGATGTCCATTTTTTATCCTGATAATGACATACTTTTCTGCATTGAAAGAAGTCTCGTAATGTCTTGTAGATTCGAGGATTTTTACAGATAAACGGGTTCTAGCGTCAGTGTGCTGTAAGTTTAAGCTGAAAAAGCCTCTCCCACAGTATGCAGAAGAAACTAGAAGAATAATGAATTTATGTTAAGATTTTGTAGATTTGGTCCAATATTAGGACGTTCTCTCGGAATGCTGCAGAATTTTGGCTGTATTGTCAAAGGGAATTTTTATTTTATTATTATTTTTTTCAATTTCCATTACTTCTTTGTCGCCGTATAACATTCTTGCAGACAATTCTTCTGGTCACTTGGATTGTAGCAAAACCTCGACCCCACTGAACGTTTCGTTAGGAAAGCAAGACTGTATGTTATCTCCTAGACCCTGACAGAATTGCAATCTTATTTGCTGGTACTTCTCAAGAGAACTGTCTAAGGGTTTTGCAAGTAGGACTCCACAAAACTGAGAGCTCCTTCGTGGCTAAGTGGTTAGCGTACGCGCCTTTGGCGTGGGAGACCCGGGTTCGATTCCCGGCGGGAGCTCATGTGGTTCGGATTCCACGTCTCATATAGCCTCGCTGCTGAAAGGGACGCTAAACTAAAAATCAACAATCCACAAAACTGAGCAGTTTCTTCAAACTGAAGTTGTGATTCTACCATGAACATGCCATCCTTTTCTTACAATGCTTCCAGTACACGTACAGTTGTTTCAGTTTTGCTTATTGCCTATAGAATACAAGGGATGCTGACCTTTCTTGTAGAAACAGGCTAAGGACATCTAGAAGTTCCAGCACATCTCGGATCATGGACATTTCATAAACAAAATTCCACTTAGTGAAATTTTGCAGGCCCGAAAATATTGCACGCTGCTCAAAGTTTCTCTGCAAATTTGTAGAAGCTTCTCGAAAGTGTTCCACTAGCGCAGGATAGGACTTCCACAATGCTTCTACTGAACGGTAAGAAGAGCCTAACCACCGTATATCAAAAACTGTAGTAATATTATAGAAGAGAATACCTAGTTCTTCTTATACAGGGTGCGGCAGAACTAAGGAGCAATAAAAAGTAAATCTGTATATATATATATATAAATGTTTTTATTTTCTAAATTAGTACAATATACCATTTTACATTAATTTAGTTTTGAAAATAAAGTGGCGGCCGTTAGGATCAATACATTGTTGTAGACGATCCCTGAAGTTTCGAGCAGCTCTTGCACACATATCGCGGGGTATGGCATTCACTTCGTCAATAATCCGCTGTTTTAACTCTGGTAGGGTGTGAGGGCGGCTTTTGAAAACCTTTCCGTTCAGATGTTCCTAAAGAAAGTAGTCACAAATGCTCAAATCTGGTGTCCTCGCAGGCCACTCAACATCACCCCTCAAAGAGACGAGGCGTCGCGGAAACATTTCTCTCAAAACACCAAGTAAAATTCGAGGTGTGTGAGCAGTTGCCCCATCGTGTTAGAACCACAAGTCCACCAGTCCATGTTCTTCAACAATTTCCTCCATTCTGGGTTGCAGAAAATTTTTCAACATTGAAACATAACATGTGGAATTCAGTCACGGACACTCCTTCCTCCTCAAAAAAGTAAGGTCCTACCACGCCAAATTGTGATATGGCACACCACACTGTCACTTTAGGAGAATCTTGTGGTCTTTCATGAATAATTCGGAGGTTACTTTCAGCCCAGTAGCGAAAGTTTTGCTTATTCACGCACCCACTAAGAAGAAAATGTGCCTCGTCACTACTGAAGAACGCTGCATTGGAGAGGTCTGAGCAAGCATTTGTTCATGCAGATTTTGACGGTTGGCGTAGTCTGCTGGGCATAATTCTAAAGCAATCATTATTTTGCAAGGATGGAACTTCAAATAGCATTGTAGAATCCTTCTCAAACTGCGGTCTGAAATCCCCAATGCAACAGCATGTCGTCGAGCAGAAAGTTGCAGCGATTGTTGAACTGCTGTTCTCACCCGTTGCACATTTTCTGTCGTTCTGATGGATCTGCGTCGGCCATGTGTATCTATTCTTATTGTGCTACCAGTTTCCTCCAACTGCCGAACCCAGAACCGAATTGTGTTTGCATTAGGAACGGCATTGTTACGTGGAATGTTGAACTGTCGCCGAAAAGCTCGTTATGTAGCGATCACAGATCTGTTGTTTTCATGATAAGTGCGAACGGCAAAACCACGATGTGCACCGGTCCAGACCACCGAAATGGGGTCAACGACTGAACAAAGGCAGACCACGTGCAACTGCCTACCCCCACCACAGCTCTCGCGGTAATCGATAGAAGCTGCTTAGTCGGTTCTGCCGCACCCTGTATTAATTCAGTTTCTCGTGTTCTACGGGGACATTGAGTAAACACCACGTAATCGCTCTACAAAGTTTTGAAAATGAACCATATCTGAAACCGTATTAACAACTTTGTGAACAACCAGTTCCTCATCTTCTGACTCATGTAGAAAAACACGAGTAAATTGGTGTCTAATTCTCGCTGCGGTAAAGAGACAGCATTATTTATTTCGCTTTGCATGTTACTGGCGCTCACAGACAAACTGCCATAAGTCTTCCCCATAATATCATTTTGGAAAGATTCATACGTTCGGATAATCACAGAATCACAAACCTCAATGCCTGTTATTGCCTCTAACTCAAATAATCCTAAAATTATATTGATACATATTTGATTAACTGCAGTACGAATATACACAACTTGTTCGAAGTCCATTAAATTTATTTCTTGCAATTTAATTTGATGTGGGGCACCGTAAACGATAGATGATTTTGGACAATAACGTAGGCAGTCCTAAATATCGTAGCTGTCTTTTTACCACGAATTTCATTCATAATTTTCCACCTGTCTTCTGCATTTGTCATTGAAACCTATATTTCTTCCCTATCCCTTTGTTCGCATATTGAAATGTGAACATTTCCTGTGTGTAATAGACTTTTCGTGGTCAAATATTTTATAAAAACGTTTCTTTGATGCATTTGCAATAATATCGTTGCACCATACACTTTGTACATTTATTCTTCTTTCTGTATGAATACCGAAATTAAATGAAATCTTCCAAGTTTTACGTCCCACGTTTATGCCGGTTAGGCTAAAGGAGACGGTGATGATGAGAAATGAATGAAATATTATTTTAATTTAAAAAGTGTTATAAAGATGTAAAAAAAATGCTCGGGCCGGGTTTGAACTCACGCCAAAAAAGATTACTTTACTGGCATATAGCGCTAGCCCACTCGGCCACGAAGACCGACAAGAACAATTGTTTGATTTCTGCTATTTGAATGAAACGTGGCAAGAAATGGATAACGCCAACCAATCAGAACTGTGCTTTTCGTTCCTACTTCCGGGAGCATTACTCTCCTGAGCTAGTCCTGCTTGTCAACGAAGAAGACACCAATTCACAACTGCTATCACTGAAAACGTTTTATTATTATTATTACTGTGCCACTCAGATTAAGAATGATAAGTAGCGATGCCAGTTGAAAGATTTTTTCTTCGGGAAGCAATTCTATAAACAAGACCACCACAGCTCGCGACAATATAGATACTGAAAAAATAAATTATTGTACTTTAAAACAGATTGTATAGACTAAGAAAGGGGGAAAATATCTTCCCAGGCTGGGAAGACTAAATTAAATCTAGAGAGAGGGAAGTCAAAATTTAGAAGGGGGGAAATTCCCAGGCGTCCCTGGCTACAAATAAATTACTGGTGTAAGGGAATCTTAAGGGGTGTAAAAAATTACCTGGTTTTGCCCTCGATTGATTGCCGAAAGGTGCCAGTGTGAAAGCTAGACATATCTACAAAACACTATAAAGTTTTAGGAGGAGAACTAAGAATAATTGACCTGGAATGCAGCCGCGATGCATCAGTTCTTTTGTTTAAGAATGCAAGGCCAAATATCTACAGCAGCCATGGGCGTATCTGGTGGGGGCAGGGGGACGCGTACCCCAAAATTTGTGTAGCAAAGAAATAGATGAAGGCTGAAGTACTTAAACGGAAGAAGTAAAGAAATAGGACAAACATATAAAGGGCATGTATATATTTGTTGTTGCTAAGTAGTAGTGCGAGTATTACATTGTATAATAAATACTTATGTGAAACTTTGTCTCCTGAGTGACGTGGTATAACTGAAGTAAAACAAGAGAAAAGAGAGAAACTGCAATTAATGAATATTGCTAAAGGATATTATTGCTATGTGAAAACAAAGTTGTTGAATGTCAAGAATAAAAGAGAAATGCAAAAGATCACAATCTTGTACTGATTGAGGTGGCATCCCACTGAAAGATACAGGGTGGCCCAAAAGTAAGTATACACCCCTGCATTGATCAAGTATAACATTCTAGTTTATGGGTTTATTTGCTTCAGCTCGTCCGAGCTTAAGACGTAAGTAAACACACATTAAGAACAAATAATAAAGAAACTAAGTCTACCTGATGGATATCAGTAGATGCAATGAGCTGATCAGTATGATACAGTATACCTACATTTAGGCCACCCTGTATAATAATGGAAAAAGTAGGAGACAACATGATAATACTGTAAAGTTTAAAGATGAGGAAATAAAAAAGAGTTTTGTTTGAAAATCTCGAAACTAGTTTTAGGAAGTTTTGCCGGCCAACTTGTTTCAAACGCTTTCTCGGCATGATCGGTTTCACCCCTAAACTTCCCTAATAGCATGTTGGTTTGCAGCAAGTCTTTCACTATATTTGATTTTAACTTGTTAGACTTTCCGTGCACTGTACACCTGCTGCAGGCGTTTTGAAAGAGTTACCCACAACTGTCGTAATTTCATTTTCACTTCCTAGATTTTACTTGCCTCGGAGGCTTGCTGCAACTTTGTAGCAAGTGTGTCAGTTCTAATTTCTACCAACAGGTGGCACAAAAGTCTAATCTTAGAAATCTCCCCGCTAGGCCGCCATTTGTAGTAGGTGAAAAGTGTGTGAAGCATTAAAACATGTGTATAATTACGATAATTACGTAAGTATCCAGTATATAGAGAAATTTTATATTTTAAACGTATATTGTTTGACAAAGTTGTTGAAATATATACTGTGCGATTGTTCGTATACAGTAAATGATCAGTTTGTAAAAGGCATTTAATGCAATGCAAGTATATACCTGCAGAAGACTTACTACACTCACTTGCTGAAGATCTGCTATAGACTTGCAATGCAAGTACATACTTGCAGAAGACTTACTACAAACTTGCTGTAGACTTGCAGTGCAAATGGTATCCTTGCACAGACTTGCGTCAAACCTGCACTAACTTGCTGCCGAGTTGCTGTGCACTTGCAATGCAAGTGGAAACTTGCAGTAGGCTTGCCGTGCAAGTAAACCCCTTGCAGAACCTTGCTTTGCAAACTTACCATACACTTGCGCTGCAGGCGTGCTGCAAGTTCGAAGAGCGTCAACTAGGAAGCTTGCATTAAACTTGCATCAAACTTGCAGACTTGCATTACAAGTCTGCTGCAAGTTTGCCAGACTTGAATTGCAAATCTGCTGCAAGTTTGCCAGACTTGAATTGCAAATCTGCTGCAAGTTTGTTGCAAGTCATTTTTGCTATCTGGGTTGGCATAAATTTGTAAATCAACCCACCGTTACTACATCAGTTTTGATACTGTTATGCAAACTTCCACGAAGCAAGTTGTTTTACCTTGCTACAGAATAGTGTCCTACCAAAAGCTATAAACGACATACTGTAGTGATATCAATATAACGTAAACAGGGTTTCGCAATAATTACGTTTTTACCATTAAGCAAATTTGCACTACACACACAATCAGGATGCATCATGATCTGACTTTCTATACTCACAATCTTGGGCCTTATGCAGAGTCGTTCTGACGCCTGATTAGTGCCATACTAAAGAATTCGACTAACGTTTCCTGCAGTAGTCAGGTTTTTAGTATAACGCTAATCATACGTCAACGACTCTGCATAAGGCGGCTTGTGTCTGATCAAACTTCTTCTCATGATATCTTTCATACACTCGACTTGAAACGATAGCTGATAACGCTCTCTCAATGCAGATATGTGCAAATGATCGGTTTCACCCCGCAAGATCGGTATTACCCCGTTCTACAGTACCACACAAATTCATACCTCTACGTCAGTTGTTTCCTCTTCCCAAACATGCTTTCAATGTCCAAAAATGTTGCTATTGCAGACCCTAATTTCAGCCCCTTCAAGTGGCTTTAGGCAAAAATGTTAAGAGATCAAAGTTTTAGCTCTGTACGAGTTGGAGACGTCCACCAATTTTCAATTTGTTAGGACAATTACATGCTGAGATATTCAAAACAATGTAAACGCCTAAAATCGAAAAAAAAACGCAAAATGGCGCCAGCCGTGTCGCCATGGGATGTTGTAAAAAAAAAATTACCGGTAGTTAATTTTGGTTTTGAAGTACCCCGATATAGGATAAACATTATGAAAAAAATTGGATTTTTTGGAGATGGTCGAGCGACACATGTTTGATCACTTAGGCCGGCTATACACTATAAGATAGATCCTAGGAAATCTCTTACGATTTATCCTAGAGTCAAAATCTCAACGTGTATGGCAACAGATCCCATGTCATTTCCTGTGTTCTGAACGATCCTATGAGATTTCTCTTGTTTAGAGCACGCTCTATTTCGGAAAGAAAATTCGTAAGATTTCGATTTAAGCGACATCAGGTGAGAGAAAGTGAAAACAAAACAAATAAAAACACAAATGATGAGGTATCTTCTGATCGTGCAGGTTTACTTTAGATGTACCACTCGAAATAATTGTTGAAAAATTATAATTTGTCACTATTTTCTAAATGATTTGCGTTGACCGACATGAAAATATCTTACATAGCATAGATAAAATCCCTGAAGGGGACCAACAAAAGCAATTGTTGATAAACTACAATTCTTTTACGATTTGCGTACAAATACGGGGTCAAGATATATATATATATATATATATATATATATATATATATATATATATATATATATAGTATAAAAACTATAGTGCAAAAAACGCAAACCAAGTTGTGCTAGGTTGTTTCTAGAAAGTACGAATGCTATTTAACCGAGTCAGAGCAGGGCTAAGCGGGGTCCCGAGCGTCAGTGAGGGGGTGCGAGCGAAGGAAGCAGGCGCGTCAGTTGTTGTAGTGAAAACGAGTGGTTTTTGGCAATGATAAGTTTGAATAGCACTTGTCATGGTATCGTGGTAGTAGCGCTCTACTCGGAAACATAAATTATAGCTTCTGTAAACTATGCAGAAATGCAGAAAATAGTATCACCGGTCAACTTTCATATGCACTCACTTACGTAAAAGTTTCGCAGAAGGAGTCCAGAAGTAAGCAGAACATACAAAATTTACAGGAGAAATGGAAGATGCAAGTACTTAGACCTAACACAACCTAACTAAATCTAACCTAATGAAGTTAACTAGCTTAAACTAACCTAATATTAATAGAAGTAAGCGAAATTCTATCACTTTTTGAAAATTGTGTTGGACCCATATACTAATATAATCTAACGTAACACAACCGTAACTAACCTGAACCAACCTAAACTAAACTAATGTGAATATAAACTACCGAAATTGTAGCATTTCGTAGAAAAAATAGCTGGACCCTTTCTGTTAAACATTGTCTCACCTATTTTAACCGTCGTTAAAACATTTATAATGATTTTACACTAGTAACCCTACAGTTGTAAACATAAAATACAGGTGTATTACTTTGTATTTAATTATGTTGCTTCCAAAAAAAATTGTTCCTTATAAATATGTCTTTTCATGCAAAGTATTAAATTTTACTTGTAAAACTTCTAAAATGTGGTGCGCCAAAAGTATACCAGCACCCTTCTGACTTATGTTTTTTTTTTTTTTTTTTTTTTTTAAGAGGTATCCAATTTAACAATATAGCGCCTGATATTAATATCAGTGGGATGTGCAGTGTGGTTAGCATAGTAATTCTTCAACTTTATACTTTTATTAAATAGAACTATTTCACAATGTTGATATACGTCATTCGGTCAGACAGGAAAAATCTTCACGTGTATGGCACACAAGGGTAAGATTTCCTACAAGATATGTCATAACATTTTTCCGAAGATAAATCCTAAGATATTTCCTAGGATTGATCTCGTAATGTATAGCGCGCCTTAGAATGGATTGACTCAGAGACGAGTACTTTACATTAGACAATGTATTGAGAGAGTAACCTACCGGCTAAATTCGTCATGTTGCCCAATTTTGATATGGTATTGTTTCTCCGTTATTTTCAAAAATAGTGAAAACTGACAAATACACTGTACAGCGATCGCCGTCCGACCCACCCTTGCAAAGACCTCTTAACTATCACCGATTGATGTGCTACTATGACCGTAAAATATTCTTTTTGAACTTCACATAGCCTCACTTTCGTAATTTACCTTGTTTGTAAGGCGATAGCTATTTCTTTTTATTGTAAATCCCTTGTTGCGTTCATATTACGCAATTTACCATGAAAATGAATGTTTAAAAAGCGCAAAACGTACAAATAAAACACTTATCTTGCATTTTACAGTAGCAATTTAAGATAACGAACTCGATAAGAGAAAAGAAAACAAGCATCAGTTTCCACCCGCACTGTCACAACGATTATGAGGAATTCATGAATAAAAGTTGTGGTGGTTCGGCTGCTGTAGGAACGTAGGGATGGAAATAAAGCAGGTGAGGATAAAATAAAAGTATTTACGTTATTCCGGTTTCCATTCCCTGATATTCGCTACATTTGGTATAGGCCTTATCTATGTAGTGTTTAACTATCAAGAAAGAGCTAACAATTTATGAGAAGACTATTTGCTTTTTTATTAGTCCTCTGGATATACCACCAGAGGATTCACGTTGCCGTTAATGGTGCTAATGAAGTTTAGGTATACCACATTTTGATAATTTTACAGATAAAAATTAATGCTCTGGAAGGAAAGATGTGTTACAAGGAACAAAATTCTGTAGGCGGCAAAATTAACTAGTAAGTATTAGAGTTGTATTTTATGTGTACAAATCTAGGGTTACTAGTGTGCAAATGATGCTGGTGTAGTTTTGGGATACCATGTTTTGAAAGATTTACAGGTAAAATGCAATATTTTGCATGAAAAGACATCTGCCATTAGTACCGTATCTCCGGACCAATTTAAAAACTGAAAAGAAAAACACCAAAATGTACTGCATTCTGTTATATTTTGTTGGATCGCATAAAGTTACGTTAGATTATGTTACATTACGTTAGAGGCATAAGACTACAGTGTAAAAACAAAAACCAACCCATGCTAGGTGGCCACTAAACGAATAATATCTAACCGAGACAGGGCAGGGCGAAGCTGGTGTGCTCTCGGATGTCCGAAGCGAGTAGGCGCGTCAGCGACGGTGGGTATACCCATAAGCCATGGTAGTGAAAAAGGTTTTTGGTAATCATAAAAATGTCAATAGCGCTAGCAACGCTTCACTTGTTAACATGCAACACAGCTTTTGTACACTGTGCACAAATAATTCCGGTTGAGTTAAAGGCCACTTACCTTCAAAACAAGCTTGTAAATTTTTCCAATTTCAAGAAAATGTTGTACAACAGTTTCCTGGGTTTCCCTACTCTTTTCCCACACTGTTCGCCTGTTCAGCATACCGTGTTTTTCACAAAATTTCAATGACTGTCTTTCGTTATTTTTATACAGCTCCACATAACTAATACATGATATGTCACATCCTTGACATACAGGGGCCATTTTCACATTGCCTTTCGCACTACTATATCGTAACAAATGTACCTCTCCGCGTAATAGTCCTTCCGCCTCACATACAGTTCCGCTTATATCATCAGAAACAACAACCTTCTCTACTTTTACTGTTTCACTTACCTCATTTTCACTCATTCCTCCTCACAAACTTAAATAAATTCTCCAATTGACCCGGTAAATTTCCTAAAATTGGTCCGGCAATACGGCACTTGAACCAGACATCTGTATAAAAAACAATTTTCAGCAGGCGACAGAATTAAATACAATGTAATACAACGTAATGTATTTTAATTTTACAAGTGTAGGGTTAAGTGTAAAATCATTACAAGTGCTTTCCGGCGGTTCAAATAAATGACTGCATGTGAAAGATAACTGTATTAGATAGTATTTGTCACTGGCACAGCATTTCTGCACAGTATACAAAAACTGTATTTTATGTTTACAAGCGTAGAGTTAGTAATCTGAAACCAATGCAACTGCTTTAGGACTCGTATCACTGCGAAAACCTACTGGTTTTCACTATCTTCGCTTACGTGCATGCCCATCGACGCTGACACGCCTGCTCCCTTGGCCGACGGGACATACCAGCTTCTTTCTGCCCTGGCTCGATTAAAGCATTCTTGCTTTTTTAATAGGTACCTAGTACAAGTAAGTTTGTGTTTTTTTGCACGAGTTTTTATGACATATATCGGCACGCTATATTTATACGTAAATCGTTAAAGAATTGTAATTCTTCAACAATTCTCGTAGGCCCGTTGAACTTCCATCTATGCTAAGTGGTATTGTCTTGTCGCCCAGCGCAAATTTTTTGGAGGACAACAGAAGAAATCAATGAGAGAATTATAATTTTCAACAATGATTTCAGTTGGTGTGCTTAAAGGTGACCTACACAGCAATTTCTTCGAATTAATGCTGCTGTTTGGCAGCTTCTTTTTAGTATTACGGTACACCCTAAATGCTATAAACATTTAGTACAGCAGAACAGTCCGAGAGCTAACATTTTAAAATTTGCGGAAAAATCTATTCATTAAGAAAAACTAATATGAACATATCACAAGTGACATAATGTAACATATTAATTTTGCTAAGCCCACTTCAGTTGGTATCTTTATGTGGAAACGGAACAATTGCGTTATTTACAACCATGAGAACAAATAGGCGTTATACCAAATGTTGGAACAAAGAAATCGACCTTTCTGCCGCAGAGTAGGTGAAACATGTTCTGAAACGTGTAAATGTTGTTATTACTATTTTTCATTTATCATAAGATTCACTGTTATTATCTTAGAGATTGTTTCTCAAGAATAGAGTTGCATTCCACGGTGCAGATTCACGTTAAGAGGGCTTTACCGTTTTGCGAATGAATACTGCGTCTGGACATATGCCATAAAGCTATACGTATAAGAAAACACCATCCAATTTTCTTTAGGTTGCCACTAAGAAACGTATGTTATCTAACCGAGTTAGGGCAGGTCAAAGGTGATAGGCCTACGAGGGTGTTTCTTTAGCTAGCAAGCGCGTCGGCGACGGTGGGTGTACGCGTGAACTAGGATGTTGCAAAAGGTTAGATTATGTTCGGTTAGTTTCTTTCATTATTCTTTCACACTATTATGACCGACTTTTCTGGGTTAATTGCGAATAGCACGACTTATTTTGGATTGCTAACAGACGACATTTCTTTCTCTCTCTTTTTAACCATTTGCTTCAAACTTTGGCTTTGTGGCTTTTGGCGCCCACAAAAGGTTATTATAAACCATACAAGCAGTCCCCGTCTCCACCGACCGCTGGGAAGATATCGGGGTAGAGAAGAGTGCTTGCCGTAAAGATTAATGAATATAACAAATTAAATAATTTATGAATTGTTACAATACATTGTAAAGCTACGAGCGATTACGGCTAAGAATTAAACGTTAAATTTAAATTGCGAGTACTATGTGTTATGATTAAACAAACAATATATAATAAGTAAATTACAAGAAAATTATATATTTAACAACTTGAACGCTCAAAAGTATTTTTTTTTAAATTATTTACTTTGATTAGGTGGCCTTTTTGATTTATAAGAATGATTTCACTATGCATACTGTACTGCACAAGGAGGGTGAGGATTAAGTTAGCTGCAGTATTTTTTTCTGGGCTATCCTCTTTACAGACTCTGGTTCCTAAATTTAATTCAGTAATTCATTTGCCATACGAAAGAAATTATCCAATAGTTATGCTGCTCACAACAGGATTATTGTTTGGAAGTGCTCCTGCCAAGGTCCACTGACTGCATCAAATTACGTTTGAAACTAGCTTGTTAGCTCTTTTCCTTTTTGGCTACAACTACTCATAAAATCACAAAATGGATTTAGATGCAAGGCTCGTTTTATAATTATTTAACACCGACACTTGGTTTCTTTTACTTCAACTTTTTAGGAACAACAGCGGGCACAAAGCTTTGGAAATTTAATCAGGTCGACGGGCTGGGTGCGAGCCCGTGTAAAGCCTACTCTACGTGCAGGACGAATGACAGGTGCGAGGCGCACCTCTGCTTCACCGAGTTTTTTTTTTTTTTTTTTTTTAACAGACTGACTTGCTTTTTTTGACAACCTCTTGTGTTGCTTCTTCAAAGAGAAAATCCCAGGTTTGACTTGAAACGCAATCAACTGACGCAATGGCTAAACTTAGCGATGAGACTTCTTGCTGGAATGTTTTGTGAAGCGATTTTTTTTATTTTATTTTATTTTTTTTATTTATTTTTTTTTAAGCAATAAAAGGACTGCTGGGCGATGTGATCGAAGTTAGTTGCACATACACACATTTAAACATATATATGTATATGCTTGGGAAAAGAGAGATTTTCTGGAAAAATTTTATACGAGGCCTGTTTATTACTTTTGAAGTTTACACTGCATAGACTGTTTTTCTTTTTTTGATTAACACAGTTAATGAGCGCCAAAAAATTCGTAATACTATCACTACGGTATTCACATTTAAATATGTAACTCTTTCTGCATTTATTTTATTTTATTCTATTAAGGCCTTCCTACATTTATCACATTTTCTGCTAGTTCCAATAATCAATGTATCTTCTGTTCCTTGCTAACGTACGTTCTTATAATACTGAAAATCGAAATGTCACATTCATCACATGGAATTGCCGTCTTTCAATGCGACGAAGTATTTGCCCCATTATACCCTTATGTCTGAGTCAGTATGCCTCCACTTAAAATACAACCAACAAGAAGGAGCTTGCAACTTCCGCAAATAACACATTGGACTTGTTTAGTTTGTATGAATTTCACGAAAAATAACCGATTCGCCACTTACGTATTTTTCATGTTTCTGTACCTACTGTCCGGTATTTACCAAAGAATGTTCCTGTGTTTTGAGAGGTACACAAAATTCGAGTACAGATCATCCTTGTAGCTGAGGGTTACACTTCATGAAAGATCCATGCAAAAGCCTCAAGGATTTCTCAATAATAGCTGTAATACCTTTTACTCACTGACATCAAATTACATTATGCTTCCTTTTTATACTTCAGTAATGATTAAATAAACTTCTTCGGAACTTACCCAAACACCATTATCAAAAATTTAACCTTCCGCTATACAGATAACTGTCCGTAAAACTAGTAGCTATATATTGTGTTTAATGTTTTACCTGTATTGAATTTTAGATATAACGGAATTCAGAAATCTATACGAGGATGGCAAATAACTCTATCCATCATGACTCTGGTATTTATTCCATGTATTACAAATACATTTTGACCAGAGCGTAATACACTTAATACACTTAGGCTAATAAAGTGTGACAGTTTCGACTACTTATCGTTGTCTTCGTTAACAAACAACGATGTGTTGTCGAAACTGTAACACTTCTTTTTACTGTTAATAAACAAGTGTATTAAGCTCTGGTCAGAAAGAGTTAGTTGTTCAAGGACGGTAAAACATAATATTTACTTGTGTACAGTCAAGCAAATTTCAACCGTATGGATTAAATTTAAAATACTTTCAATTTGCTGATAGAAACGAAGTATAAGCCATTTATCAACTTTTCCTTAGCATATACCTAGGTATGTCTGTGTTATGTACCACCAGAGTGAAAAGCAGAAAATGACCAATATAGTAACATAATATGTTTTGCCATCCTTGTATTCATTTGGTTCTTAAGGTTGAAATTCGCTTGCCTGTACAAATGTACATATATTTTACCATCATCGTATGTATATCCTGAAGTGTAATGGCAGTATTTGTATGTTAAAATGCAACTTTCTAAATACAGCTTGTTGAGAACAGATATGGAAATCATTTCACATTTGTGATCAAGTGATTGTGAATTTACGTTTACGGAAATTCCATAGCATAGGTAGCTGTAAGTTGTGAAGCTTTCAATATTAATTCTGCATCATCACAGACTACATAATAAAATAAATTTTAAAAAATGTTCGAAACACATTATAATATAATTTATTGAAGCTTAAGCAATATAGATACCGTGACCTCTCACTTTTGGTAACAAGAGATAAAATAAAATGAAATATTAGTTTAATGGCCCATACTAGGCTAAAGAAGATAGACTGTGATTAATGCTGAAAGAGTCGAAAAAAAAAAAAAACGAAAAATCTTCAAGAAAACCCAAGAACATGATGTTCATGTTCACCACAAACACGTCAGTTTGGGTAGGAAGAGAAATTAGGCATCCGTTGCACTCCAGTTCAGCATTAATCAAAGGGCCTACTATATAATAATAATAATCGGTTTAGTTTCGAACAAGTATTTATTAACATATCACAAGGTAATCTCATCGTTTCTAGGTTTTGAAGTCAGGTTCATGGACACAATACCAAAAGCAGCGATGCCGGAGCTTTGCAGTTTGTTATAACTGAACTCAGTGATATCATATATTGGTTGAGGCGAAATGCTGTGGCATCAGAAATGTTTTTCACGATTATTGCAGATCTCCGCGATTCGATGAACATAGTGATGACGATTTAAAAAAAAAAAAAAAAACAGCGATCCGACTTTCAGAACTTGAAATAATCGCAGTTTTACTTTAATTTCGGATAGTCAATCCGGAAATAGTCAGATAGCAAAATCTTTTGTACCGTTATGTTCCTTTCATTGACATGTATAGTAATTGTGAAAGACACTTATCATGCCACAACGCTTCACCCCAACCGATTTTTTAAAAATGTGATTATTTGTAATAAACAGTTTTTTACTACCCTTCTAACCCGAAACAACTTTATAAATGTAATGGAATATTTCTTTTCTGTTTTCAGATAGAAACTATAGTTAATCTCTTCAGGACTGCGTCTCGCATTCCGTTTGTATCATCTGGAAGAATATTGAAACCCAGCGATTCATTCTTTACAATTTCTGCTGTGTGGTCCCAGAGAAATTTGGAACGGAAAAAATCTGCTAAATTTCAGAGCACTTACTTGGTTCACAGAAATATTGATTTTACTCAAACTTTGCCGCCTGTGGACATTTCTAATGAGTAAGTCGTATTTCTACAAAAGTAGACTATATACTTACAGCTTATAGATATACATAACGTAGGCGTTAGCAATGGGGAGTCGAGTGGGGATAGGACCCCCTCATGAAAATTAAATTTCGTAGGACAAAATCCTATCAAAGTGCCAGCAACTACAAATGATCATCACGATATACAAAGAAAAAATACGTTGAGATATGCATTTCAATGCATTATTTTCTATTAAAATTCAAAGTTTGTTTGTTTATACATAGAAATTAATAAGTTTTCTAATGTTCCTATATAGATAATATCTTTTCAGTATCTATATTTCGGATTCTTTAATCGAGTATCCGTCGTCGGATAAACATCTAGTTTTTAAAACTATGCACATGGCCAAAATTTCTAGCGTGCAAGATTTCAAATAATTCGTAACAGTCAAAGCATATTTTAATAAGTGGCAGTTAAAAAGATAATTCCTGAGTAGTAATATGCATGTCAATGCTAACGGGAATAAAGTTAACGAAATATCGCAAGGTTTTCTTTCAAACGTCACGACACCCACTCAGGTAAACCATCTTTCACTTTTCATAAAGGAAAGAAGTCAAAACTATATGACAACTAAAATAATATATTTTTGAAGAAAGAAATAGAGAGAGAAAGCAGAAACAATACCATTAGAAGACAGAAAATGGCTCCAGAATTCAATAAAAGTACTACTTCGTAGGCAAGTGACTAACGCTCCTACTTTCTTATCGTGTGGTCTCGGTTGCGATTTCCCTACTTCTTACTTCCAAGGTGGGCTAGTTTCTACCAGGTGTTTAAAAAAAAATGGTTTAAACCTAAAAATAAGTTTAAACCCCAACAAGCCGTGTGTGAACTTTATGATGATGTTTCCACATATTTCAAACCATTTTGAAGAGCATTTCTAATACACTACAGACATAGGAAACATGAGTAAAGTGATTTGTTGAAATCAAAAGTATTTTCTGCATAGCATATATATTAATAATTCAGAGCCAGAGTGAACTCAGGTTATTCGTATCTTTATTTGCCTGATTCGTATCATTTAAATTAAGTCGCTGTATTTCTGACTCAGTGAACTAACTCGGACTAAATTAGATCCTTTGTACTCTGTAGACTCTTAAAATTGTTCATTTATTATAATAATGTGTGTATAATGTGTACAGTGATTTCACTTGTACAGTTGTGTATCATTTTGCGCTTCTGAAGTGACTCGTAAAATATTGACAAGTATACAAGATCAGTATATCGTATTTCTGTCAGGTATTCTCCGTGAATAAGTCGGTAGACTTAGTAATCAATGGATTCTGAGTTTGAAAAAATGAAATGAAATCTTTGAGTTTTACATCCCACGGTTATGCTAAAGGAGACGGTGATGATAAGTAATGAATGAAATGGTGGAGTGAAGAAAGTGGGAGAAAACGGTAGAACCCCGAGGAAACCCACGCACACGGTGTTTGTCTACCACAAAGTTCATTTGGCGGGGGCTGGGATCGAACCCGGGACCCCAAGCACCAGAGGTGAACGCTCTACCACTGAGCCACCGCAGGATTCTGAGTTTGTTTCTCTTGGATGCAAACCAAGTAGCGGTTCGGATCCCACTTTAAGCTGTAGGTTTCGTCCTTCATAACCCCGTTGTTGCATGAAGACATTAAGACCAGACAAAATTATTTCTGTTCATGTATAATCTAAATAAAGATAGCAATTCTATTTATATAAAAAAAAAACATTTAAAAAAACTTAATTCCTCTTCCGAACTATTATTTTTGCAAACCCTGCCTGGCTCAAATAAAGACCCAAATAGTAGTTCAGATTCCGTCTTAAGCAGTAAGACCTGTCTCAAACGAGTCCTAATCAAAACGGCCTCGCACTGAAGATCTGAGTCAAAAGAGCTCCGCGTCAGATAAACCCGGATAAAAGTGGTCTCGCATCAAAAATGACCGGATCAGAACGGCCCTGATCAGAAGAAAGCTATCAAAAAAAGTCCTACGTGACGAAAGGATCATAGGTAAAAAGGACCCCGGTCAAATACGCACGGCATCAGCAGGACCGTGGTCAAAAGACCTCAGTTTCTGAAAGATCACATCTCAAAAAATTCCTGGTCAAAAAGACCTCTTAGAATGTGCATTTTAATCAATAATATGATAAAAAGCTAACTTGAGGTAGGTAGTCAAAGTACCAGCTTGAAGTGTGTTCAAGAAGTACTTTTCACAAACTGTTCAAGACGATATATATATAGATATATACAGGGTTACCGTATAGTGGGTATACAGTCCCGTACTGATCGGCTCATGGCATTTTATATCATTTACTTATTGTTATCTATACAGGTATTGACTTAGTTTCTTCATTAGTTGTTCTTAATTTCTTTTCACTTATACCTGAAGCTCGGAACAAACCAAAGCAAATAAATTCATTATCTTAACAAATTAAAATGTCATACTTGATCGATGCTGCTCTGTATACTTACTTTTGGGCCACCCTACATATATATATATATATATATATATATATATATATATATATATATATATATATATATATATATATATATATATATATATATATATATATATCAAATGACATGTTCGCTAAAAGCTTAGCCGCGAGGGAGCTTGGGAAAGAGGGGAATATGTACGATTATATTGAAGAATGAAAGAGATTCACTGAAAATTCAAGCCATATTGATATATCCAGGAACGTGAGATTTGGATAGAAAACTCCTTTCGTTATAATATATCCTCGATACTGAACAGGAACGTTGAATTTTATATAATGAGTCAGTAAATTAAATAAAATAATACTGTTGTATTTTATGTACTGCATGAAAATTGATTGATTTTATTCACCTAAATGATTCTGTGTGTGCAGTTTTGTTAATACGTATATGTATATATTAATCACCCCTTGGTTTAAAAGTCTATGTTCTGGCAACCGTACATCGGAAATTTTAATACTTTGGCTCTAAATAAAGATGTGCATTGGTCAAAGAAAATCCGTATTTCTTTAATTTAATTCCATCTGTAAGAGTGCACGATTTTTCAAGGAGGGATATGTAGCCAGGATTTTTTTTAGCAAGACTGTACATAATGATATCTGTGGTTCTCCTTCTAAGTTACAGGTTCGGAAACAAGACGGTGTGCCCTCATAAGAATGTGTTCCGATGTATTTTCTTACAACTAATGTTACCTGTAGATTCCGGAGAACGTTCGTTTACAGATGCTTTTTTTTTTTTTTTTTTTTTTTTTTTTACTTTAAACTTTCTGGCAATAAATCCCTTTCACAAAATATTAAAAAAAAACAGAAGAATAAGTAATTGTAGTTTTATATCTTTAGATTATTTTGTGATTTAAAATTGCACAAAATTATTTTTCAAGATTATTTAATAGTCTTGTTTTAAGACAATACCCTATATACCTTTACTTACTTTCTTCTTTTTTTAAACTTAATTACAAAAATTTTTCAAAGATTATTTAAATCTCCCAGAAAATCAATTTATAGTATTTTACGTGCAGATAAAGAATACCATCGCATATTACGAGAGACATAATAAACAAAATGGAATATGAATTTCATTGTACATAAACACAAGATAATTAACAAACACGTACAGATTGATATAATGTCGGTAAATAAAAAATTAAATTAAATCAGCCAACATTGAAAAGCTGAAATAAAAATAAACATTAAGAAATTAATTCATGACATATTACTCTGTAAACGGATCGGTAGAGACGGTCCGTTACATATCGCTATATAGTAAAAAATTTAGACATACAGTGAATATGCATAAAATTCTGAAAGGTATAGACACAATTACATTTGTCAGATAAAAGAATCATTTTAAATGTTAAGCGATATTTGTGCTTCTGCAGCAGTTTTTTATTATTTCGTGGTTTAGTAGTTTATTTTACAGTTTCAGTTCCTCGAATATAATTTCTGAGCTTAGAACTGCTTTCTGGCTAAAAGGAATAAGCACCAGAAAGTAAATAAAGAGCAACAAAGAAAAAACTGTAACTTTTTTTTTTTTTTAATGAGAATTGAGTTGTATTTTGCTTCGCTACTGGGCTAGACGGTAGCGCGTGTGCCTCTAGGTTCGATTCCTGGTAGGAGAGCGCAAAACTTTTATTCCACAATCATTCACTTAAAGCTGATAAACAAGTATTCATCTATATAACAATGTGTTTACCTTTTCACCGTGCTCCTCTTCATTTCAGTTTGTGTTAATATTTCGGAGCGCTCGGAAGCCACGGTCGCAACTGCCTTTACTTCTTGCAGGCTGGAACTCCTATACTTTCATCACTGCAAAATCTATGACTGTAAAATCTTGCCTGCAAGAGATACGAAGGATTGCGACCATGTCTCCCGCGCCAGTCGAAATATCGACACAAACTGAAGCGAAGAGAAACACGGGTGAAAAGGTAAGCACATTAAGTTGTACCCCATAGCAACTATCAGAAAGTATTTATATATTTTAATTGAGTCCCTGGTTCGATTTCAGCTCGCGCCAGGCGGGCAATATGATGGATAAACACCATGTGCGTGAGTTTTCTGGGGATTCTCTCGTTTTATCCCACTTTCTTCATGCCCCCATGTCATTCGTTCTTATCGTCATTGTCTCCTTTAACCTAGACGGCACGTAAATGTAAAATATTTCGAACTAAAAAAAACTAAATCACTGAACTTATTTTAAAATAATAACTGTGTGACACTTTCGCCAACTAACTGGACATATAGACTTCATCAGTTACTGTGAAAACAAGAGAGAGTTACATCTAAATCTAACAGGATCCCGAAAAATGGTTCTGAAGGCTGATTGGCTGATCAAAAACGAGATAAGGTGCAGTGATTGTAATAGTTGTTATATTCGTGAAATGGGAAAAAAAGCTAAAAGAACGGTTAAAACAACACAAAGATGATGTGAGACTGGAAAAAGAAAGAAATACCATTTTTCAACACGCGAGGGACACGGGACATAATATTAATTGGTGCGAGATTGAAGTGTTAGCACGGGAACAAAGGACGTTAATAAGAAAATGGAATTAGGCCAGATTGATTGAAAAGAGAAAAGCTGTATTAATGACGAACAATGGTGCAAGTTATTGGAAAGACTTAATTCGCAGCTAAGTATTCTACCGGACCCGGGAAGGGAATGGATCTGTGATGTTTAGTTTCACTTGTGTCAACTTTTGTTATGATTGGCTTATTCCGTTTTGATCAGCCAGTGAGCGTTCAGAACCATTTTCCGTGATCCAGTTACATTTCTCTCTCTTGTTTTTACAGTGCCTGATGAAGCCAATATATTCAGTTAATTGGCGAATCTGTCACACAGTTATTAATTTAAAATAAACATTTCTTTGTTCAGTGATTCGTTTATTTAAGACAGCAAAGTTAATATTAACCAGTTACTAAAATATTTCATTTTATGTTTTTTTTAACATAGAGACAATGTGTCACATTTTGTTAAGATTACTCGCCGATGTATGCCCTCGTAAATATATGGAGATATTAATCTATAAATTTATGATTATACACTCTTAACTAGTATTGCACATAGAATCTTGAAACGAAATTATCACATTTATTAAATTCCATGATAGTATTTTGAGAGGTTATATGAGACGTTGGATCCAAACCACATGAGCTCCTGTCGGGAATCGCACCCGGGTCTCCTGCGCCAGAAGCACGTATGCTATCTACACAGCCACGAGGATACTCCTCGTAGTGTTTTGATGAACTAATGTATACTCTCTTCGTAGAGAGTTATATGAGTGAATTGAAATAAGTACAACTTATCTTCACTGTTTTCTCCGATTTCTTTGCAGGATTATATCAGCTTTTTCAGCGTCTGAGAAATTTCGAGCCGTAGTTCGTGAATTTCCTCAAGATGATAAGAAGAACCAACATTTAGAGATCTGGACAGATAAACACATAAAGCTCAACTTCGATTTAACGTCGCTAGACTTACATGGAAACGTTAAAGGATCTGGTAAATATTTGCTGCCTTTTCCAGGCAAAATAAAGGATATCCCATGAAGAACTCAAATTTTGAAATGCCCGCTATTTCTGCTCTAGTAAGTTGGCAACACTGAACGTTACACGATTTTCATCTGTTGTCTTTGTGGTTAGTAATCACAGAGCGCCGAATAGCGCATGAATTCAACGGAGTTTGCGAACAGTATCTGCAAAACATTGGCCACATTTCTAATAAGTTTTCACTATGACAACACACTGTTCCGTCATGAAATACTCCATTCCTATCCGTACAGAAAACAGATTACGATTATGCGCTATTCGGCGCTTCATGACTACTAAGCACAAAGACAAGAGATGAAAAATCGTGTAACGTTCAGTGCTGCCAACTTACTAGAACAAAAATAGCGGGTATTTCAAAAGTTGCGTTCTTTATGGAACACCCTATTGTTTCTGTTTTCTATTTTAAGTTTGTAATCAGCAGCACCCCAGTAGTACTTAACTTTATTTTTTAGTTAGGATCACGCTAGCAGCTTTTCTGTATTTAAAGGTCAGAAAATATGAATAACAGTATGTTTTGGCGTAATAAGTGTGGTTTTAATGATATGGGTAGGGCAGGAAGCGAGTAATGATAGAACTTCGGTGTATTAGGGTTTTTTTGTTGGCCGGACAATTGGGAATGTACTGCATCTATTAAAACTACTTATCCAAGAACACCAAAATTATAATTCAACTTAGAACGTTTCGACAAAAAAAAATATTGCCATCTTTATCACAGATCGTTTCAGAAAATGAATTTCTTATAGAATTTCGCCCTGTTGATTTTCTTTCTGGCTGCCTTCTGTGCTGGTCTAGTGATGCCTTTGGTTCACATGGTCCTCAGTGCGATTCCCAGTGGGAGAGCATTAAAAAAAATTTAATGCATACGGTAGTTCGGATTCGACCATAAATTGTAAGTCCACATTTCGGGTAGCCCCGCGTAGCGTCATTAACGCTCTCGCTTTTGGGCGAGCAGTCCTGGGTTCGATTCTCGGAAGGAACCGAACCAAACCACTTGGTGTAACCCTTTCTGTGGGCTTGAGCCGCACTAACACCATCTGTCAGCAATCGACTCAACTACGTCCAGCCTAGCCATGAACACGTGCGTCCTCCTGTCTCCAACAAGCGTAGAAGAGCTCTCTCGACCTGCTGGCCGTCAGGTCTTTTGTTCACGTGACTCCTCAGTTAGCCTCACTACGCTGGGTGGACGCCGAAAATTGGGGAAGCACCGGCCGGGATCGAACCCGAGACCACGCGGACTTGAGTCCAACGCTCTAACCATTAGACCAGTGGGAACAGTCACTCGAGAAAGTGTAACAGCTTTTTCAGGCCAGCCCTCCTTAGTTTTCCTAGTTTTTCTCATTCACACCAGGGAAATGCCGAGATGGTCCCAGGCCACTTCCTTCCTTTCCCACCTGGGTAGTATGCTTGCTGAGGGACATACGTGAAGAGCTTAAGGCCGTAGATGCCCGTAATGCTCAGAAATATAAATAAATAAATAAATCATTTAGCCTTGGTGCTAGAAACGGACGCTAACTTTCAACAAACACACAACTTTTTTGTGGTTTAAGTGAATATAGATTTAATAAGTACATTTATTATTTTCCACATAAATAAATAGTTCATAATAGGTTTTTTTATTAGGATTTACTCTTTCTTTCGAGGAAATACTATATAGCATAAGCAACTAAAATATGTTTTTTGTGTTTCCAGGAGAATTCGCTTCACTAAAATGGTCGCCGTCGGAAGATAAAATAGTCTATATCGCAGAAGAGAAATCTCCTAAGACTGAACCATTTTATAAACAAAAATCAGAAAATGGCAAAGGGGACGCAGATGCCGGGTCTTTGCAGGTAATTCATATGTAATATGTATGTCTAAATGACGAAATCTCCATTCATTATATGTTCTGTTTGTATTGTTCATGTGAAAAACGTAATCGTAGTGATACTACAATGTAGAAATGTTTAGGACCAATCCAAATAAAACTTCGAACGTAACTAAAATGTTATGCTAAATCTTACTTTCTTCTTTTGAGCACGAAAAGTAGGTATATTAGAGACATTTTTCTCATGTACAGTTTCAGAATCTCAAAGTTTCACTCCCTTTCCCTTGTAACCACCAACACTCAAACCATGACATTAACCGATCCTTCCGCCAACACCACACATTCATCAATGTGCCCGACCGTTACCTTACTGCGTCCAGTATTTCCCAAAGCGACACTTGGAAGTAATAAACTTCTTTTAAAAAAATATAGAAATCACAAAATTTCTGAAGCTCATTTCGACCTGACACAGTTGTCTTTTATCTTATTAAATTTTCACGACTGTAATTTACGCATACTAAAAGCAAGCGAGTGAATGGAAATCTCAGACCTGCAACATATACAGTGAATGATAGTATAAATTCAGAAATATTCCTGTTACTTATTACATGATGAAGTATTATTCCTGTATTTATTAATCTTTTAATGTTATTGTAGGGTGGTGAATACTATTATCGAGAGTCATGGGGTGAACAGATGACAGACACTCACCAAACCGTGGTAGTAGTTTGTGACATAAATCAAGAGAAGATTTCCATCATTCAGGGAGTTCCGTCGGAGTACTCACCAGGTCAGGTTAATTGGACACCAGATGGCAAAGCTTTAGTTGGTGTAGCATGGAAAAACACGCCACGTCGATTAGGATTAATCTACTGCTCCAACAGAGAAAGCGTTATATTTTCGTTGACTTTGGAGGGTTCATACAGTAAGTAAAATGTCTAACCTTTAAGAGTTACATTTGTTAATTATAGTGGCAGTAATATCACACAGATAAGCAGTAGATCTTTTGAGATTAAAAAAAGAAAGTAAACAGAAATAAAATCAGTTAATTTTTATCGATATTCCTGGCGTCCATCTGATATCAATATCCTTTTAAAACTTCTATCATTTTTCATCCAGAAATTGAGACTAAGGATAGTGCTGGTCATGGTTTTAATTTGATTTTCAGTTTAACGTCCTGTTTCAGCAGCGAGCAGACGTGGACGTACAGCTTAATGTAGGATCCAAACCACATGAGCTCCCGCCGGAATCAAACCCGAGTCTTCCACGCCAAAGGCGCGTACGCTAAGCGCTTAGTCACGTGGGAGCTCGTCATGGTTTTAAGTACCAGTATTAACTGACGTTTGCTAGAATAGGAGAAAATCCTTCGTTCTAGGGAGTTTGTGATGTTGCAGGAAGTAAGACCTTGTCAAGATAGCACCAGAACTTACTATAGCCCAGTGACCTCCAGATCATCGATCGCGAGCTACTAGTAGCTCGAAGGACATTTTCGGTAGATCGCGTTAACTCTTCGGTTGGCTAACCTGATGCCTAAGTGTATAGGCAATAAAAGAATGTAAGATTTAAAAATAAAAAAAAAAAAAAAAGTTAGTAGTTCTTTTGGTTGGTAACTCACAGTAGGATTTAAAAACGACACGGTAGCTCAGAAGCTTCAGAAGTTTGGCGAGTTTGCTTATGTATGTTTCACACTTTTTCTTTTCTTTCTCTTTTGAAATTTTTGCTCTCATACTTCGAGGTTATGTTTTTTTCTAAAATTGATACTCTCAACATAAAGAAGTCCAGTGGATGGTTGCAAGGTACCATCACACCAAGTCCAGTGGATGGTTGCAAGGTACCATCACACCATTTGTTTCAATGGGATGCTAAAATAGCGAGTGCTTTCTGAAGTTAACATTTATACAAAGATATTATAGAAGTTAAAGGAACACTAAAAGTAAAGAAAATTATTATTTACGAGTTCTTAATTCTTATTTCACCGTCCCCTTCCTCTAAATACTGATTTAAGCTAGTTTCAGTGAAGAAACTCATTGATCTTTGATGTTTCAATTAACTGTATTATAAGAATATGTAAATACAAACCAAGCAGTCAAATCAACTATGGTTGAAATTCATAAAATATTTTGACAACATAGTTTTGCAGTGACATCATCAGCAATATGGTCGTGAAATCTGAGTGAAATTAGTTCATGCCACTTTTCTTCAGATACTTTCTTAATGCATTACTTGTGAGGACATAAAGCAATAAAAAAATATTTTGTGGGATAGTTCATGTGTGTGTGTTTACAGTTATGGCTTATTTGTCTAAAATTTAATTATTTTCTTTTTAATTTATTTCCTCGTAAAAATGGAAAATGAGAATCAAAACATACCAATTTGGGATCATTTTTTAAAAAATAAGAACAGTGTATAACGTCAGTTGCCATGATTATGATTTTCTGTTATGAATTTGAATGTATAATTAATAAGGTTTTTAATTTCAACAGGTATTCTTAGCGACGAAGGAGTAGCTGTTTGCTCACCAAGAATCAGTCCAGACGGGAAATACATTGTTTGGCTCCAGAGGTCTGTGGGAGGACCACATCGAGAGACTGATGCTCTTATATTGTACAACACGCAAACAAAACAGGTTAGTGTGTCGACATGTTAAATAACAAAATAGGTATAAAACAGAAATGAATTTCCCTTGTGAATTTTGCCAAGGCAGTAACTATATTGTTAATAAAAATTCTCATACGTTAAAACACCCGAATGACACAAAATCTACGAAGGGTTTGAAAGCAGTGGAGAAGAGAAGGAAATTGCCATCTTGAGAAAATCTCGTTCGTAACACAATGAAAACATGAAAACTTGTTACAACTGTTTGTCAGTTACATGATGTTGTATGCTAGGTTCTGTTTATTGTCATCAAAATACAACATGTAACTTTCTGTTAGGATTTTTTTTTCTTATATGAAGAATACATAAAAAGTACACAGAAAGGCAGAGGGTGGATGGGCCTTTCTGTTTTTATTTTTTTTTAAATACAACTTTTAGCTAACAAAGATTTCATAATCTTAGAATCTAATATATGCACTAGAAACTCAAGAAATTCGATCTGGAAAATGTGCTCTACAGACTGGAAAACTGGAAAAGTCAGGGAAAATGAAAATAGAAAATCTCTGGTAACCCTATTATTAACTTACCTTACTTCAAACTCTAATTAATTGATAGTCTTACTGTTCAGAAAAATGTAAAGAAGTGCATTTTTTTTATTTTGTAATTACAAGAAGTTAAATAAATTTTAAGTGGAAGACTGTGTTTTCCTAAAAATGGACCCTATTTTCAGGGGATGTATGTAGTTTAGCTTAGCTGAACATCAGGTAACTTGATGCGGATTTGATGTGCAAAAAGCGGTAAAATAAGAGGAAATGTTGTACGTCTAGCAACACTGTGCTTTCGTCGACTTGGAGCGGAGCTGTTACTAGTGTACTCTTTGATTATTACAAGAAACACGAAAAATAAGTCTTGTTGTGAGATTTATCGGAATGATAACAATATTAATTTACTTAACAATGTATATCATAGTAACTTCTGGTAGAATATATAACCTTGTAGTAACTGCACATAGAAAAGGTAACAAAGTTATCATGAAGTAATCTATTTCTCGAGACCTGCAACTAATGACCCATATTTTGAAGGTAGAGCTTATTCTCGGAGTAGGGTTTATATTACGAGCAATCAAAAAAAATTATGTTGTGGCTTATTTCCTGATTAGATCTTAGTTTCGGGGAAACACTATAGTGCAAAATGGTATGGTATCAAGAAATGGGAAGTAAGTTTGCAGAAGAATTTGCAAGATAAGTGAGGGAGATAAGATTCCTTTTCGATACGGTTTGACAATTTCTAATTGAAACGTTTAATGATCAGTCATTGGTAAGTATTAAAATTACTTTTATAGTTATATATACTGATTAACCATATACGTTTTCAGAAAGAAATATTAATTGAGCGAGTAGAAACGGAAATTAAAACGTCCAATGGTTCACCATTTCATGGAATCTATTGTGCTTCACTGCCTCAGCGATGCTGGTCAGAAGATGGAAGGCGGCTTATCTTTAGTACTCCTCAGAAATCTCGAATTCATTCCTATGTGGTGGATATAGGTAAGTATTTAATGTTGTCATACTACTATAGCTTTGTGCTCACAATTTTATATTAGGACTAGACTTTAACTAGCTGGGAGCTCCGCCCCCAGACCCCGCGTTTCCTCGGCCTACGGCCTCGTATCTCCTTTCCATCAACAGTCAATTTCGTGCATTTGCTTTTCATATTTCCTGAATTTGCCCAACTGGGGGATTCGCTCTCACGCCTCCGCCTTTGCTTGGCCTACGGACTTGCACTTCTTAAATCCATAATTCTGCCAAATTTCAAGTTTCTTTCCCTATTTCAACTATCTAAAAGATAAGATTTTTGTATCCAAAGAAAACGTCCATTTAAATAACATGGGAATTTCTTCATCCTCCTTTAGGCCCCTGAAAAATTAAAAATATTCACTTTTGGCAATTTTCCTGTCGGTTACCCGGAAGGCTACAATCATGCCAAATTTCATCATTATAATCCTGCCGGAATGCCTAAACATTTTGGGGTTTAGAAGACGTCCCATATAAATAACATGGGAAAGATTTTTCAGTTCCCCATAAAACCACTCTGAAGTTAGAAATTTTTATTTTTACTGATTTACTTAGGTAACGCTTGCAAAAACGTACAAGTATGCTGAATTCCAAGTTTGTATTTCAATTCCAAGTACCTAAAATATAAGATTACAGGTCAAAAAAAAAAAAAAAAAAAAAAATTAAATAACTTGGGAAAATCCTTCATCCGCCCCTTTAGACCCCGTAAAAGTTAAAAATATTCACTTTTGACAATTTTGCTGTCGGTTAGTCCCAGAAAGCCACATTCATACCAAATTTCAACTTTCTACATCAACCGGAAGTACCTCTTCAATTTATGTCAGCTCATGTAGTTTTATATATAGTTAAGATTGTATCGAGGCAATAATCAATTCGCTTGTCTTCTCTTTATAAGCACAAGTAGAAGCTTTTTTAAAATAAAGGTGGATGTGGGAACAGTTTTTCTGTACAAGACTGACATCTATATAAGGTACAGTCGCCAGTAAAATGTACATACACTTTCCCTATATTTTCGCTTACAAATAACTTCGGCCAGAGTAGTCCAATTTGAGTACTGTTATCGGTTGTTACAGAGATTAACGGTTTGCTCTAGATGAAAAAAAAAAAATTGAACTTAAATTCAACAAATACGTCCCGAAACTGTTGTCAAGAGAGCAGAAAGAACATTTGCTTCTATTAATTATTGCACTATCCTCATATCTTTCTAATGTGAGGAAGGAAAACTGGAAAATAAAATATCATTATGTTACGAACACCAGACACCTATTATAAAGAGCAGTTACTTTCAGGATCACAGTTGAAGATCCACTTGGCTCTTGAAACTGGATATTTAAGTGGATATAGAAAATATTGATGCTTCCCAAATCTAATCTGTATCAATGCAGTTGAAAGCAATGGATATTACTTCCCTTCTTTCAGAGTTATTTCTTCTCGTTGTTATTATTATGATTCATTTTGTTTTATTAGGTCATTTATAAATTCGAAGAATTGAATGAGAGATAAATTAACCAATTGACGAAAGCATTTCCTGAGAAATGTTATCACTAACTGCATTGTTTGTATGTACGAGGGGTAATCAGAAAGTAATATTACAAAGCCTGAAGTAAAACGTGTATATAATATTTCATATAACCAAGACAGCCAACAGATAGTACATACATTAGGTTATTTTTCGACATTATGTACATATCGATTGGGGCACTTGTATCGTGGGATGAGATTGAAGGTAAAAATCGTGTCCTTGCGTGTTCAACCACGGTGTCACCAAATGTTCCACCTCCTCGTCTGAAGCGAACCGATGCCTTCCTAGGTACTTCAAGTTCGGGGACAGGTGAAAGTCGGTTGGAGCGAGGTTCGGGCTGTAGGGAGGGTGGTCGATGTGTGTCGAGCTGTGTTCAAATCTGTTGATGCCGTGCTAAGTCGGCCACTGCGCTTCTCGTCGGTCACGTTTTCTCTACCAGCTGCAAACTTTCGACGCCATTCTGCGACATGCCGACGAGACATTACAGTATCTCTGTAAACCTACAAGCTCCCGGTGAATTTCAGCCGCGGTTACATGTTTCGCCCACAGAAATTGAATACCTTAGCGGACTTCGCGAGACCAATTTTCTAAATGAGTCGCCATTTGTGTTTACCTACAATTAGCGCCGTAGGTTGCGAGTGACTGAATCTCTGCACAGTTGCCAACTCCATATAGTAAAATTACCACACTCCTAGAATATCGGCTTTGTAACCTTAGTTTCTGATCCTCCCTCGTATATGTATTTTTATTTTTAGCATCCGACGTTTATGCACCGAGGCTAAGGGAGACTGGTGAAATGGATGATAATAATGGAATGACGGAAGTGGAAGGAAACGGAAGAACTCCGTGAAAACCCACGCTGACGCTATTAATCCGTTACAAAGCCCACTTAGCGGGAGCTGAGATCGAACCAGGGATCCCATGCGTCAGAGGTGAACACACTACCACCGAGCCATCGCAGCCCTATGTGGTTTAGTACTGTATATACAGTTTGGAAATCTGTATACTAACATGTATACCTTATTCTTCGTTGTGTCCAAAAATGTTGTAGTTGAAAGAATGTCGTATGAAAAAAGTCTTGTAGTTCGAATCATTTCATGGTCCTTTATTACCGCCTTAACCAAACTTTAAAAATCGTAGCAATGATACTAACAAAAAAATTGAAAACTTTAAAATATCAACTACCGTTTAAAGACAAGGGATTCCGAGATATGGACATCTAATTATAATAATTGCAAAACCTATTTCCTCTGCTTTTACACCAAATTTTCAAAAATCCTTCCTTAGTGTTTCCAAAAATCCAACTTATTAACTATTTATATTCATAACCCCTCAAATATGCTTTTCAATATGCTGAGTGCTTATTTCAAGAATTTATTTATTTTTCTTATAAGTGTACATTTATATAAAAGTCTGTTTAACCCCTATCATGGCACCTTCATAACTGTCATCTTTCAAACAACTGAGTAAACCTTAATAATATTACTGTTCTTCTTTAAAGTATGTTTCATATTAGTAAATACTTCTTGCCGTGTACCTATCATATATCTTCCTGCAAACATTATAATAAACTATATTTTAAAAAGACCTAACCGTAATTACCAGAATATTTATGTATTTTCTACTGTTGTAGCGACGAAGACAATAATAGAAATTAAAGCACCCGACAGTCTTTGTGTGCTGGATGTCTGCAACGACCAAGTTTTGTGTGTTAGAATGTCTTTGTTGGAGCCACATGCCTTATTTTTGGGTGCACTACCTCCTAAGGGCCAAGAAGACCAACTGAAGTTGAAACAAGTAACGCAGTTTCCTAATATACCTGAGTTAAATCCGTCCACTATGCAGCATGTTATCATGGAGGATTCTGACGGTTTGGGGCACCGAAGTAAGTATATATGTCTGTCTTATCAGTATTAGAAGGAAAACGGCATGCGTACAACAAGGAAAAATACAAAATTAACCTATTTTGTTCAGTTGACATATATTGAGAAATTCTAGTAGTTAGGACAATGTCTGGTATTTCTGTTGAAGGTTAATCACCTGTTCTGGGTCTAAGATGGTTGGAATTATTTCAATATTTTTTTTCTGTTCTTTTTTTCAGTCAATTTTTAAGCAAAGAACACCAGCTTCCAAGATTCACATAACAATACTAAATTTGGTTTTCTTGACGAGAAACATTAAGTCAACTTACTATTTTTTTACCTTCGTGGTAGTCACCATTTTAAATTGTTATTATTTAAAAAGAATTAAAATAATTATTATATACGACCAATAAAAGTGTTTACAACAGGAAACTGTGTAAAAAAAACTCATCACAATTTAAAAATTGTTCATCTTGTTAATACGTAAAAATGAACGTTTCCGAGTCTTCACTGTTACCAAATTGCAGACGTATAGATGAAATGCTCCTTCATATCGCCTCTAAGCCTAAATAGAAAATGGATATGCCTGTGAGAACTAACATCGTCGAGATCCACTATTCTGAACGAAACTGTTTCGTGACACAATCCCATTTCTTGTCGACGGTGTCCTCATTCAAATTTGAAGTTTGATATTGAGTCCTAATGTAATACGAATCACACAGATTTCTTTCAATTTTTGATGACGTTCTTCCAATAATTTTAACTTCATTAATGTTGTGTTTATTTGTAATAAGCCAGAAATCACAGAATCTTGGCCTTGCATCTCTTGTATGTTCCTTTATTGCAGTTTTTGTATTCCTCTTAGTCAGTGATGGCCAAATGGGCCTACAGCCGGATCCAGTCCACAAATAAAATTTTGGAGTATATAACTTCTTCCTTCCCTTAACTCCATGCAAACAGAAGAGTGTAGCTTACCTTCATAATATACCTTAATCGAGACGACATTTAAATATGAAAATATTTATATCCTTTAATTTGTTTATTTGCTCATTGGTATACTAATTTTAGGAGTGCCACATGGTAGTTAAGCTGTAAGTATTAAATTTGAGATCAGAAGTATTAATGCTTATGCAACAAAGACTGTTATTTGTGTTTTTCACTAGTATCCAATGTTGCTATGCTAGGGATTTTTTTTTTCTTCTCGTTTGTTACGAAAAATGATTTTTGCGAATATCTCGGTCCCAAACTATATTTGCGATTTTTTTTTTTCTTTTTTAATCTCTGTTACTAATTTGGTGTTGCTAAAAATTGAAATGTACTAGTGAGCTAAAAAAAGGTGTCAGAAGTGTGTAGATAGAAGTAGTTTAATGGAATTGGGAGAAACCAGCCTGACGATCCCCGCAGAACAGTAAAGGGAGGAAATGAATAAAACCATGCATTGATATATGCATTGATATTCAATGTCGTAAAAGTGCGTAAATATTCATACTTTATTGTAATGTAAACCGCTTGAAGAGCAATCGTATGAATAAACTCAAAGGTGCTCACTTTTGCTCCTCCAAATTATTATAGATCGTTCAAAAAAATACATGCGTACTAAACGGCGGATTTTTGCTGACAACTGTCAGCTTTTTCCAGACTTCGGATATGGAACAGTATTTTGGTACGGATAAGGATTTTGCTTTATCAGCGTAAACATTTAATTTACATACTTCCTATCCCTACCAAAATACTGTTCCTTACCTAAGTCCTGAAAGTGTTGAAAGTTGCCAACGAAAGTTCGACGTTTAATATAAATTTTTAAACGATTAATAAGAATTTGGAGGAGCAAAACTGACTATTCCTGAGTTTATGATTCATATCTTAACTTTCTTAATGTGTTACTTTTTAATGTGTATGATTATTTTTTCATTATTTTTCGGTATACATACATATATTATTTAAATGCATTAAAACATATATATGTATTAAGGTGTCCTTATTATCAGGCCAAAATAACCCATGACAAAATTAGCTCAGTTGAATAATATTAAATAGTGCTCCAAGCGACCTCAAATTTTCGAGGCTAGAGGCTAGATAAGTTTGGAAGGTGTAGAGGGTGTGACACCATCTGTTATATAGAGATAATGCAGGTAGAACTGCACCTATTACTGTACAGTACCACCATGGCGGTCATCTTCAAGTCCGCCATGTTGGGTTGAAATTCAAAATTTTTAGTAGGAAGAGAGTCATATGACGACATTTTAGGGCAGCTTTTCATTACAGATACATCTGACATTATTTCAAACTTATCCTTAATCAATAGTTATACCTTCAAATATATGTTTATTAACTTGCAACTGTCTTTACAAACTTACACGACATCTTTGTCTCGTATTGTATAATGTAAATGCATTGAAAACTTAAGGTCGCGTGGGGCACCATTTAATATTATTCAATTGAGCTATTTTTTGTCATCTTGGTTATCTTGGTCTTATCTGGATTCATTTTAGGGAGGGTGAGACTCAAGAAATCTCGGAAGTTGGAAAATAAGGACCATCTTGGATTGAAGGAAATTCAATGCTGGAACGGAAAATACAAAAGTCATTAGTTCGTTTATTATTTACTTGAGTTTATAATTTGTCTCCTTCAACTCAGAGGACATGACATTAAACTAAAAGATTGAATTTTATTTCGTTAATTTTGTTTACTTTTTCAGTGAATTCGATGGTCCAAGACGACAAGGCGGCTTTCTATTATCGTTGTTGTTGTTGTGATACGAATGCAAGTAAATATAAATTAAATTTCGATAACTGAAAGTTAATTAGTTCTCAGGCAGTAGCCACCAAGCTGTTTTAAATTCTAGTAGAACTTAGGCTTGTATTAGAATTTTCCCGAAGAATAAACATGAAAAATAAAATTGGACGGTACTTTAAGTTGATCCTCCCAAACTAGATTTATTTTTGTAGGTAATTTTTTTTTAATCCCCTTCCAGCTTGAGTTGCATTCAAAGAGATAAGAAGCTGATATTATATATTAGATGAGATGAGTAGGCTGATCAGTAAACCAAAATCTTCATTTGTTGTTAACCAGTATCGCGACATCACTTAATATTGTAATATCCCATGTGAAGTTGTTTACAAACAATCCACGCATCAAGTGTTTATAAACACTACCTCGTGCTTCATCAAGAGGAACTTCCACCAGGGGGATCTGCAATCACCTGCAGACGACGTTTAGTCCCTCCCACGGAGCAGAACACGAAATTGAAGTAGCAGCGCCACCACCACCCAAGGGACGCTATAAATTGGACAGAAGAATCCAGCTCAGTACCAGATTTCTGGTAACCCTCCTCTAGTCTGCTTCGGGACTACGCCTTTCCTTTCTCCTGGCTTTGCCTGCTTTGGGGCTCTGACTGGGAATCCTAATCACAGCCACTTAGCCTGCTTCAGGGCTCTGTTGGCCAACTAACCAGCCCGCTGCTTGCACGGAGCTTTGGGTTCCTAACTCCACTCCGCTTAGTCTGCTTCGGGACTCTGCGGGGATCCTGTCTGCGACCACTCGGTCAAAGACTACCTTTTGCTTACCTTTTGAAATAGAGATCAGATTGTATAGTATTTTGTACAAATACTTTATAGTGGATTTTATAATAAAACTGGTAATGGGAGTTCGATTCCGGACGCTCTTTTTATTAACAGCTCTACCTCTTCCTTATATGAGACCAAACTACACAAAAAGATTACAATATATATATGTTTAAATTGGATTCCCGAATTTTTGAATATATTCTTTTTTCGATACTCGGCCTCGAGTTCGAGGTTTTACTAAGGACTTAATTTCAACAACCTAGAAAGCATGGTCCGTGAACTAAAAATTTCAGAACTGTAGAAGCAGGTATTAAAATAGACAGTACGTAGGAATTTTTTACCGAGAATACTGAACACATAATATAACAGATTACTCACCTACTTCCTTTCTTTCCTTCAAATATTTCAGGTTGCACTCGGATGCTGTTCTTCATGACACACACTGCCTTAAACCCTTCTTTCACAACATGATCTTCACATAGTTTTTGTATCAACAGTGATATTTTAAGACTACAGCAAGTGAACATCAGTACTGATCAAATTTTCGCAACAGTCTTTGATACCACTGTTGATACAAAAATTATGTGAAGATAATATTACAGGGATAGAAAGGCTTAAGCTGTTGTGTGTCCCTGAGGAAGAGTGTCCGAGTGTAACACTTGAAATACTGGAAGAAAAAATTGAAGAAACTTTATTAGTAGTTGAATAATCCGTTATAAAGTACAGTAGAAATGTCTAAAACGCAGACTTATTAGTACCTTCAAGAGATGAATCAATTAATTTCCTCACTTCCGATTGGATAAAAGTGCAAGCAATATGACTGGTAATTAAAGAAAGCATTTAGCAGCATATTTTTGACACTTATTTTCATACAGATAAATTTCCTGACCGATTATCTTGCACTAAAATAAGTTTTTTTTTCCTTCTGCAAAACGTAACTCGTGTAACGTCATAATATCCGTATGTTATATAGTTATTTAGAACCCAATGGAAACAAATGATGCCGTAAATAGCGCGGAGTTACGTCGTGCTTAACCTATCCATTGATTTAAATAGTAGTGGGTCTTTACATTGTGGAGAGGAAGGTCCGTGAAAAGAGAACATAAGTAAATTTACCCGTTCCGCAAAGAAAAGCTGGAAAAATTAATTACAGATTTTATTTATTTAACCTTGATTTTTCTAATATTCTAGTAATAGCAGTAACTCATTCTTCCTTCAACTTTGTCAAACTCTTAAGTAGTATGAGGTCTTCAGCTCGCTGTATTTTTCTTAGTATGTACGTCCGCTGTATTTAAGTGTACTGTGCTAATGCTAAAGTGTTGCTGCTTTTCGAGTTACCCAGCTGCCTCTTCCTTACACTTTCAGGTTGTTCTGGACGAGCTTATACATTCAGGGATGCAAAGAAGCAACAAAATTTCATTCGCCTAAGAAAAAAGCTACTAGCCCACATCTCACAATAGAAATCATTTACTTACTTTCGGTATGATATTAAATACTCGCCCGCACTAATGAACCACTCGCCCCGGGCGAGTGGACAAGTGGTTATTTGCATCCCTGTAGAAAACCTATATTGTTTTATGAAAAGTCATTTATCAAGAAGTATTTTTTAAAAAACTTAATTTAACACCAATGGTTTTCGTTCGCAGGATTTTGCTCCAGCATATTTTACGGACCAGTTGAAAGTACTGTCAAAGGCAAAATTCCCCTTATTGTGCTTCCACATGGTGGGCCGCATTCAGTAATCTCTGATGAGTACATGATGGGAGCCACGTTTTTTGCTCTCTTGGGTGAGTATACTTATTCCATTATATTCCGGAGTATTTCTCGTTTTTTCAGTAATTTCTCTCTACACTAAACAAATGTTGCTGTAAAAAATTGAATATTTTTGTATTCCGATTTTTCACTTAAAGAGTACACGTTTGATTTTTTAATGTCTTAAAGACGATGCATATAGCAAATTTATTTCAGGAAAAGGCAGCCTTGTAAATAACGGTAACAAGCTGTTACTTGTTCTTCAACTTGTAAGTTATTGTTCGCAGAAGTCAGTATAATCAATGTAGAACATTGAGTAATATTTTCAGTTTCTACATCACTTCTGATTTTCTAATGCTTTCCGTAAAATAGAGGTGAATCCTTTACTTCCAAGTCCACAGTTACTGCAGCTAGTGTGAAATAAAATTTGTTTTAATACCCACTCTGAAAATTTGAAACAATATAAGACATATTTGTCATTGCTTCGAACCCTTTATTTCAAGTTTATGTTTCAAGTCCTATTACATACTAGTTCCATACTTCTTCATAATGGAAGTTAGTATTCAACTTTCCTGTAACAAAACTGTATTTTCAATGACATTTTAATCTTAGTAATTGAAAAAGCTTGTAGTTTAATTCGTTGTTATACATGTAGATTTTTTCTACCCGACTATAGCGAAGCCAAAAGAAGGGTATTATGTTTAGCATGTCCGTTTGTGGGTATATATATCATCTCCATTAGTTCCTCTGTGAAGCTCAAATGCCTAAACCGATTTCAATAAATGAGGTATCGTTGGAAATGTAATGACAATCTGGGAAAATAAAATAAGTGACGTCACAAAAAGTCAATATGACAGACGTCAGCCGCCATTATGTTTAAGCTGAAAAAGTTTTTTGTTTGTTTGTTTGTTTTCCTGCAATATGTGCTCTCATCACCAAAAGATTCTGAAAATAAATTATATACATATACAGGATGTTAATGAACAACACCGACAAACTGTAAGAGGTGATTCCTCACATCAAAATAAGAGAAAAAGTTCATATGGACCTATGGCGAAAAGTGCATAGTTTCAGTGGCGAAAAGTGGCTCTCCAAAATCGCGAAAAAGCCAAATTTCAACAGACCCTATTTCGAATTCCAGAAACAGTGGATGGTGATCCTTATCAGTGTAAAGGAAGCCACGCATACATAATCCAAAAGTGTATATTTTATCAATTTTCAGTAGATGTACAGGGTATTCCCTACTGGATGTAATTCTCAGATATGCTCTCAATATAGTTTTCAGATATACCCTGATTTCAGGGAGGATCCAAAGTAGGCAGGAGGTAAACCTTGACAACAATAGTCATCCAATGCTTCGGAGAGAAGTTGGAAGTGTTAGGAACCGGCAACGATGTATTTTGTCACGTGTTATGCAATGTATTTTGTCAAGGTATATTTCACGTTTTCTTCACTTATAAGCGCGAAAGAAAACATTGTAGCATGCGTTTTCCAGAGTACGAGAGACCGTGCTGCTGACGATCCTTAACACTTCCGACATCTCGCCAAATGATTCCGTGTTCATTGCTATCGAGACTTATCCTTTGTCTACTTTGGACCTTTGGACCAATCATAAAATCAGAGCATATCTCAAAATTCGCTTGATGGCATGTTTGGTAATTTCATCATTTGGTAATTTCATCTCTGTTCACCCATTGAACATTAATGGAATGTGCATTTTTGGACTGCGTATGCATGACTTCTTTTACGCTCTATCCACAGTTTAATAAATTCGATATAGGGCGTCTTGGAATTTGTCTTTTTTTTTTTTTTTTTTTTTTCGATTTTGGACAGGCCTAGCTTTGAAACTATGCCCTTTTTCCCACAGGTCCATATGAACTTTTTCTTTTATTTTGATGTGAGGAATCACCTCTTACAGTTTGTCGGTGTAGTTCATTAACACCCTGTGTATATATATTTTAAAGAGAGAAAAGTAAATAAATACAATTGGAGGGAAAAAAGTAACTTTTCCTTTTTTTTATTAAATACATCATAGTGCTGAAAAGTAAAAAAAAAAAAAAAAATGAAAAAAAAAAACAATAAATGAATAACACCTCGTCTTCAGGAAAATAGTTCATTGCCCTTTATTTCAAACTGAAAACTTAACAAAAAAAAAAAAAAAAAAAAAAAAAGTTTTCAGCTATTAATTTTGAATTAGATACTAAAATAGCCGTAAGTTGGAGACCTCAAATCTACACGATGTTGAGTACGCTAATAAGGGTAGACGTCCGACTTTCAGGTATTTTAAAATGTAATTTGTTAATAGTAACAAACTTTTTTGTTTTGTTTTGTTTTGTTTTGTTTTCTGTTCAGAACAAAGGGCGATGAATTATTTTCATTGTGCTTCTTGTATTATTATTATTGTTATTTATTAATTAAGTTTTTTTTTTTTCAACAAAGCATTTTTTTTTTTTTTTCTTTTCTTCAGGGTTCAGTGTTTTGTTGGTGAACTATCGCGGATCGATTGGCTTTGGACAAGAAGCTGTCGATTCTCTTCCAGGCCATGTCGGAGAAGTGGATGTTCAAGATGTGCATCAAGCTGTAAAAACAACGATCGAAAGATTTCCGTTTCTAGATCCCAACAAAGTTGTGTTATATGGCGGTTCGCATGGAGGGTTTCTGGTTACCCATTTGAGTGGGCAATTTCCTGTAAGCATTTTCATAGATTTTCTTCTTTGAAACATAAATAGGAAGGGTTAAACTAACTTTTATGGCTTATGGAACCCGGCAAAAGCTCTTCATTGATTCTATACTTAGCTCACTGAATCCAGTTTCTATTTCTTATTCCTATTTCTGCGAGATCCATCTTAATATTGCCCTCCTATCTACGCCTAGGTCTTCCTAATGGTCGTTTTTCGATTGATCTTCCAGTTAAAAGTTTGAAAGCTTCCTACTTCCTTCCATTCTGGTTACATGACGTGCCAACCTAAACCTCCTAGATTTGATGACCCCAACAGTGTTTGGTAAACTATATAAATTATGTAGTTCCTCGTTGCAAAGTTTCCTCCACTGACCATTCCCGTTCCTTTTGGGTCCGAATATTCATCTTAGGATCTTGTTTTCAAATACTTTCAGTGTGAGTTCTTCATTCAGAGTAAGCGACCATTTTTCGCAACCATACAGAACAATAGGCATGATTATCGTTTTATATATTTTAAGCTTCAAATTCCTCGACAGAATTCGCGACAACAAAAGGTTTTTAACTGATTAATAACAAGAATTCCCTGCTTTTAGACGATTTTAATTTCTTCGTAAATATGATATCATATTGATCCTAGATATTTGAAAGTATTCATTTTATCGAAAGTGTTATTTGATATTTTAACGCATCCATAATTTGGAGAATTGCGATCTCGACGAACTTCCATGTATTTAGTTTTCTCTGCATTGACGTCTAAACCCAAGCCCCTGGAAGCGTTTAATAAGGCCTCTGCATTTCTTTCTATTCTCTTATCATCTTATTAAATTTACATCATCAAAATATGCCATAACCTAGTGAATACCATCCAGCATGGTGAATAGGAAGGGTTATATATTACACCAAAATTGATTTTCTTGAATGATCTTTTTCTATAGAAAAGAAATATAGAAAATAGGTCTATTGTACATTGTCTTATACAGTGGTTCAGTTTTAAAGTGCAGGTTTGGCCGTTCCAACTCTTCTTATTATGCTGAATTTATTATTGACGTGTAACATCTTGTTTTAAGGGAAATGTGAGTGCTTAATTTCATTAATAATAATAGAAAAATGTGATTTCCCCTTAAAGATAAAAATATCATTGTTCATTATTTATATATTTTTATTATATTTCTAAAATTGAAGTACTCATTTAAATTAGATGATTACATTGATTTTTTTAAGTTCAAATTATTAACACATCCTGTTTTAACTTAGAGCTTTTTGCAGACAATAGAAAATATCCTAAGTGAGACGAAACTTTAAAATAACTGTATTATGGGTTTGGCGTAGAAGGCTTGTATACATAACCCCGGACAATTTCCTTGTTTTCTCTTGAACCCAATTTCTTTTTTCTTTCCATTTTCTCACTTTGAATGACGACTCACTAATTAATCTGAAGGACAAATACCATAGTATTCCTGAGAACTTTCACTTCTTATTATTTATTATCACTGCGTTTGCTTTCTGTCTCTGTGTTGACAAGTAGAGAAACTTAACGAGAGAATGAATAAACAAAATATACAAGTTCCTTTTCCTCGATCGCTATAAAATAACTTCCCATATAGTAATTTCATTAAATCTTGTTTTATATATATATATATATAATATGTAAGTAACATTACACTTCACAAAGTACAAAATATAGGATATATTTAAATATGTATTAATTTATCTAACCTCGTACAAACTCACGTGTTAATTTTTCTAATAATACTCCTCAGCTCTATAAGTTTGACTGTACTTTCAGCTATAGATAACCACAACCACTATTATCTACTTCAAATGCACTGCGGCTTTCGTAACAGTTTGTAGGAGTGGAAGCGCGATTCAATTCATTAGTCTAAACGCCCCCAGCTGTCATACTTTCATCACATGTCACGCAGAAATTGGTCATTATTGTTGCGCAAAAGCAGCACAGCTATCGATTTTGTTTTGGCACCAGCTAGGTTCGTGTGGCACCCAATTGTCCATCTTTCCTAGTTTCTCCAAATGCTGTGTGATGGTCGAATGATCAACGTTGAGTTTCTCGGAAAACCCTGAAGTAATTTTTCTATGAATCTGTCTTGATAATCGCCTTCAGTTTTAATCGTCACCAGTCGAATGGATTTGCGATCTTCCTCATGTCTAGGCTTCAATACCCACGAAAGGAACTTTGGGTTGCACTGTGAGTTCGGTCACACTGCTTTTATCCCAAACTTCGTTATTGTTTTGGGCTGATTATGCGGGGCTGTAGCCGAGTGTAAATTCGTAGAAAAGAATCGTGAAAATCTTTTCAGTCATGAAAATTTTTAGGTAGATAAATAAGTAGATAGAAAGCAGAGCATGTTTTCAAATGATACACACAGGTTTTATGACCACAGTCATGTGTTAAATTCAAGATACTTTAAATCTTGTATTAATTTTGCAACAACCGAATAAATGAAATTTATACACACCTTCGCTGATATCTCAAGTAAGAAAGGGACGAAGTAGAAACAGAAACGTAACTGAAGAAGATTAGGGCCTGTGAATGTCATCTGGTGTGTGCCCCTTTTCTTTAGTATTTCTTCTATTCCTTGTCTACTTTCTTCTTATCTAAGTAATAACAACATTGTGTCCATGGGTTTCTTCAAGGTACTCTGTTTACTCCTGCATTTCATTTCACCAGTTCTTCCATCATCATTCACTTGCCTTAATCCATGATTATTCGCTTGACCTAATGATCCGTCTCCCTTAGCCTAAAGGGCGTAATCGTGAGATATTAAACTAAAAGATTTTTCCTTATCTGACAAAGCGAAAGCGTAATTTCTCTTTTTAATTGTTGTATGACAGTATTTTGAATGACTAATTTCTAGTAAGTAGTTTATTATTATTATTATTATTATTATTATTATTATTATACTCGTCGTCTTCTTTCTGAATTGAGTTGTTCAAGAATATATAATATACTTCCTCTGGTATCTTTTTCTCTCTTAACATTACTTGAATGAAATTAACACTAGGAGATATAGTGGTTGGTGTAAGAAATGAAATCAGTTTGTTGTTAAGTTACTCACAACCAACTGTATATAAATTGTGTTATTCGCTTGAAAGTTATTGGAAAAGTAGAATTTAGGTGAGGGAGTCCATTTTTGAACGAAGCTGTTATGTGTGGAATCCTTTATTTAATAGTGTAGTAAATGCAATATAGTATTTGAAACTGAATTAGTGTTTTGTATTGTTGTCATAGGATTACTACAAAGCTGTAGTTGCAAGGAATCCTGTTGTGGATATTGCCACAATGTTCACGATTAGTGATATACCTGATTGGTGAGTGAAATCAACATTTTAATCTTGTGTTATTAAAACTCAACATTTTAATCTTATGTTTTAGAAATTTTAAGGATGAAAAAGAGGATCAAAATATTTTTTTTAAGTCTTCTATCTTTTTTTTTTTTTATCAGTTGCTTATAATGCTAATATACAGACAAATGCATAAAATAACTTGATAAAAACAATTAGCATTCGTGTTTATGTACGGCGCAATATTGGACTCTAACTCCCTTGTCTGTTTTTTGTTCTCATCGCATTATAACAAAAATTTGTTATGTTTTATAACACTCACCACCATGTTCCCTGAAAATAGATACTATGAATAACTATCTGCAATATTTCAAAGTCTAAGCGAACTTCATCTTCTAACAGTAACAGTTTGCGAACTTTAAGTTGTTGTTTTTGCTATTATTATTATTATTATTATTATTATTATTATTATTATTATTATTATTATTATTATTATTATTATTATTATTATTAATAATAATAATAATAATAAATATTTCCTTACATTTGAATTCATTCAAAATCTTTAGAAGTCAATATCCATAGAAATGAGTCAAATGTATAAAGAAAGTTATAGACTTGAGGGAAAATTAGTGTAAAGAACTCCATGGAATAAATTTCTAGTTTTAATATTCTCAGCTACTTAGCTTAGAAACACAAACTATTGTTTTTAGGTGCGTCTAAATGAACAATCACTTTCCACACAGTACCAACAACTCTGCATGAAACTTATTGTTTAAACTAAGTTGTTGTGAAATATTGAAATATTACAGATGAATAGGCATAAAATAGGCTTTGGAATATTGCAGATGATTATATGTATATTAGAATTATACAGGGTGTTTCAAAACAACACCGACAACGTTGGGGAGGTGATTCCTGACACCAAGATAAGACAAAAAGTACTGATCAACCAGGGTGCAGAAATCTGTCATTTCGGAGTTATAGGTTGCCGAAAACATGAAAAAATGAAATTCAAACATCCATAGTTCCAATACCATGGGACCTACCGTAGTCGGGTGAAGACTTCCCTTAGGAACTAGTATGTGCCCTATCCAAATATCCATATTTCAGAATCGTGTGGTACTTCCGCAACAATTTTTATAGAGATAGTTAGTGAGTACTTCAAATTATATACCCGTAGCCAAACTCCCATCGATCCATTCCTCTATCTTGTCCTGAATGTCTTTCCGGCGTTGCTCATCCTTAATACCCGTGATGATTTTGCTTTAAAGTCACCCAGATCTTTGGGGTTTTCTGCACATATTACCGTCTTATATTCCCACAGCTAAAAATCACATGGAACCAGGTCTGTTGGCCTTGTGGGCCATGATGTGGGTCCAATCTACATACTTCGAAGTTTCGGATTCTGTTTCTAATTGCGAGAGCGAACTGTTTGGGGGGGGGGGTTACACGTCATCTTTAATACCCACTGTATCCAGCTGGAGGAGGCGGAACGTCTGCAACGTGTTGAGATAGATAGTGACCGTATCTTCCTCAAAGAAGGAAGGCCCAATTATGTGCCTCATAGACACAAAGCACCATACATTTGCTTTAGGACTGACTTCCTCGAAGTTTCTCAAAGAAGGAAGGCCCAATTGTGTACTCCGCAGACACAGAACAACATACATTTGCTTTAGGGCTAACCCCTTCGAAGTTTCTTAAAGAAGGAAGGTCCAATTATGTGCTCCATAGACCAGAGCACCACACATTGCTTTAGGGCTAACCCCTCAAAGGTTAGAGCAAATAGAAGGTTGCTTCATCGGAGAATATAATGTGCGTCAACAGTGCATCATCACCCAATAGCCGATCGAGGATCAATTCACAAAATTCCAGACTAATGGTCTAATTCAATTTGCTCATATGAGCCCAATTCTCAACTTTTAGAACTTCATATTAATTCTATTCGGGAGGATCCTAAACAGCGATGCACATTCAACTCCAAGATCCTTCGTCGGGTTCCTTATAATGTTTTTCCCTCGCCCAGTCTTGCTTCCCTCTCCCCTCACCTACCACTTGTTCTTGCCCGGCCACTTCACGGTAAATCTGCGACATTTCCTGCCTTTAGAAACTTCGCATGCCATGTCTTCATGCTTTTAAGGTCCAGGGCCATATCTTGACACACAGTCTTGAATTATCGATACATCAGAATACACAATTTTAGCTCTGAATATTACAACAGACGCTGCTCCTTCTCCTAAATCAATACCACCTTAGAACCACGTAATCGCTCGCAGTAACGTGATCCTTTCAGCAAGTAGTTGTGCCAGGTAAAACTAAAAACTGTAGTCCTGTACCAGGCGCTTACTCAGAAATTTTTGTTGGGTGGAGGCCACTACGTCTATGTAGTATTGAACGGTATTATTCTGCACCTGAAAAGATGATAAGTAGTTGTAAAATACTTCCACCTATATTTTCAGGAAAAAATGATAAAACTAGATTATTTTTATAAGAGAAAGAGTGTAGATGAAGTGTAAGATGAAATTTTGATGCTACATCAATTATTTCCTTGTTAAACAAGTATAGTTTTATTGAGAAAGTGCAAGTGTATTTTGCGTTAGGAAGTTTTGGGAGGTCCGGACCCGGTGGACCCTCCCCGTGGGTACGCCTCTGTTCACTATAAATGTTATTTCCCGGAGATATCTCTGTTAGGTATTACAAAGTCGTTCTGAAGTGAAATGTGGATTTAACTGTTAGAAAATTCTATTTCATGCTTGGAATTCATGTATAGCTGTTTACTAGAGTTAGAAGCTAGCAGTACTAAAATAAATTGTAGATATTAGATTTACGAACATAACATTTGTTTTGTAATTTACTAAGTAAACGTCTTGCTTGTAAATTTGAAAGTAATTTAAATAAATCCTCCTCAGGTGTGCTGTTGAATCAGGTTCTTCCTATGATAAAGTTGTCTACAGTGACTTGGATATGCTGCAGTTAATGAGAAAGAAATCTCCTATCTATAATATAGAGAAGGTGAAAGCACCTACTATGATATTAGTAGGTAAAAATGATCTACGTGTTCCCCCGAGTCAAGGTATAGCCTACTACCATGAGTTGAGGAGAAGGGGTATTAAAACAAAGTAAGTATACTACGAAATAATTATACTCTTTGGAGGAATATAGTCCAGGAATATGCATGCTTTGAAATTTTCAGTATGCGATCCAGATTGTTTCTACTGTGTACCACAATGACTAGTCAGTTGAAATGTTGGCTTTTTAAACATGTTAAAGTAAACACTTTTCTTTTAAATCTAAAACAATAAACACGATTACTTTTTCTCAAAGCAACGAAAGCAAAATATAAGGACGTCTAGTTGGGCTACTTTCAATTTGCTCCGTTCTACATATACAGGGTGTTTCAAAGCAACACCGACAACGTTTGGAAGGTAATTCCTGACACCAAAATAAGACAAAAAGTATAGACTAATCTGGGTGCACAAATGCTTCCTTTCGGAGTTATAGGATGCCGAAAATATGGAAAAATGAACTTTAAACATCCATAGCTCCAAAACTATGGGACCTACCGTAGTAGGATCAAGACTTCACTTAGGAACTAGTATGTGCCCTATCCAAAAATGCATGTTTCAGAATGCTAAGGTACTCACGAAGCAAGTTTTAAAGAGCGAGTTGGCTACGGGTATATAATTTGAAGTACTCTGCAACTACCTCTATAAAAATTGTTGCGGAGGTACCGCAGGATTCTGAAACTTGGATAGGGCACCTACTGGACTAGGGCCATCGTAACCTGAGCTCTGACAGATCTAACATCATGTAAGTTGACGACAGTGTTGCGAACCGTCATAGCAAGAAGAATCAAAGCGACCACATGACAGGACGATAAAGGAATCGAATTACTTTATCACTGATTGAATCAGATTATAAGTTGAAATATTTACAAACTAGATATTTAAAAAAAATAATCGTACTTTACTCCTCAACATTCCAGCACAACGTAGTTCCACTAGGCCTAAAATTATTGCCACAATAATGAATACTTTTTTTCTTTTTTCACTTATTGACACAACTCTGTCCTTTTGACAAATTTGCTACGTAAATAGAAGTGAGGTTACATGGAACAACAACCGGTCCACCTCCCTATCGCCGCAGGAAGTAGGTTTTCGTGGAATTGAAAGCGAAGAGGGTAGTGAGTCTGTACGGCTCTTCTAAAGTTCAAGGGCAATGAACCATTATTTGGAATGTCAGGCTGAAATGAGTATAATTTCTAATGATCTTTGTAGGAAATTTGTTGACATAAGGAAAAACTACCTACATACTCTATATATTACAGAGATTGTTATAATGAGCTTTTCATAAGGGCTGATTTAGAAATTGAGTGGTTGGAAAGTAACGAACGTGATCCAGCTATGTTTGTCTTTTCATAGAAGACATTTTTTCACCAATATGTGAAGGGGAGGATAGTTTAGACCCACAAAAATACATTTGGAAACACTGGGTTGTTTCTATGGTAACCGAACAGTGTTGTCGCATTTATACCTACTCATTAGTGAAAGTTTTTGTGTTGTCAGGTTGTTTTGATTTTTTGTGCTATCATCTCAGTGCATTGATGTGAATATTGTGTTGTTATTTTCATTCATCAGTGGAACATAGTTTGTATTCGTATTATTCACATAGACCTAAAATATAAATTTAGCATGTGTATGTGTGTATGTTTGAGTTTATGAACACAATGCCTGGAGTGCGTAAGAAGTGCGGAAAGGGGGTGCCCTTGACAAGTCAGGCACGGGAATTTGTTTGAGTTTTACGTCCCACGGTTATGCCGGTTAGGCTAAAGAGAACGGGAATTTGTGTTTAATCTTAGGGAATATTTGGAGAAAGAACGTAACGACGGTCCTTTATTGCCATTGAATAAAGTGATTGAAACAGTAGATTCAGCTTTATACATTAGCCCTACAACTGTGAAAAGAATCACAAAAGAGAAGTGCCTGAAAGACCTCGCTGCACCGACGGAAATTTTATCCACCCTAGGAAAAAAGCTTAAGATTTCTACAGTAAATGGAATTAAATTATCTACAATTGAAAGCCATTCTCTAACGTAAGTAGTTTTCATTTTTTAAAAAATATATAACATCATGGGCCTTAGCAGAGTCCTTCTGACGCGTGTTTAGTGTCATACTAAAGAGTTGAACTGATTTTGAGTTTAACGTCACTTTCAACAACGAGGCTATATGAGACGTGAATCTACTGATTAACGTGGAATCCGAACCACGTGAGCTCCTGTCGGGAATAGAACCGGGGTCTCCCATGCCAAAGGCGTACACTAACCGCTTAGCTACGAAGAAGCCCGATCTCATACTAAAGAGTTCGACTAACATATGTTTCCATGCAGTAGTCAGGCATTTAGTATGACGCTAATCATATGTCAAAACGACTCTGCATAAGGCCCTATGTGTTTAGAAGTAACGGTTGTGTTCTTTACGATTTTGTAAACTATCTTAACGCAATACTAATTTGTTTGTTTCTTTTGTCTAATACTTTCGTCAGGCATAATGTTAAATAATATTTTTGTTGAAATACATATATGATTCATTTCCACAAAATGTGCCCCTTGTTATATTTATATTGTTACAGAAGATAAATGTGGCAACCGCGCTTGATCGCACGTGAGAGTTGTCAGAGCTCTTCTTAGCGCGGCCTTACTCTAGTTTCTAAGTGAAGTCTAGACCGACTACGGTAGGTCCCATAGTTCTGGAGCTATGGACCTTCAAAGTTCATTTTTTTCATATTTTCCGAAAGGAAGCCTATAACTCCGAAAGGAAGCATTTGTGCACCCAGGATGGTCTATATTTTTTGTCTTATCGTGGTGTCAGAATTCACCTCCCAAATATATATATATATATATATATATATATATATAGCCTGCGAAGTAATTCGCCTGGGGCCAGGAAATAAAATTTAATGATCCGATTGGTACAATTTATTAAAATTCTTCGAATTATTTTCGTTGGCTATCGACAGACCGCTGCCAGCGCGATTTTCACGCAGCGTACACCTCCTTTAAGTTATTTTCCGACAACCCCCTTATAACACCCGTCGTTGCTGCTTGGATAGCAAAAATATCGTCAAAACAGCCATAGGCTTCCTTTAAGTTTGAGGAATAGTAAAAGTCCGCTGGGCTCATGTCGGGATCGTACGGTGGTTACAGCAACGTGGCAACGCTGATTCTAGCCAGTAGTAATGGCGTCACAATAAACGCGGTGTGACTCATCGCGTTATCGTATGAAGCTTCCAGCATTTGACAATCTCCAGTCAAGCCCAAGTGACTGTCTCGCAGACGTGTCAGGACTTCCATGTAATAAACTGCGTTGGTAGTCTTCCCTTAAGATAGAGATTCTTGATGTACCACTCCTTTCTTTCAAAGAGCACACTTAATATTGTTTCCTCCTAGACTCGGACACCCTTGCCTTCTAGAGGCGCGGGAACTCTTTGGTGTGTCACTCCGAACTTTGGGACTTACTTTTGAGTCGTATTGGAACATGCATGTTTCGTCACCTGTTATTACATTATCAAAAAAAAGTCCAGTTCAGTCCTCACTTACGCCAACATTTGACGGAAAATGTCAAGTTGTTTTTCCTTTCATCCGTTGTTCAGCGCTTTTGACACCAGCTGTGCACAAATCTGGTACATGTTCAAATTTTCACTAACAATTTCGTGTATCACTGTTTTGGGTAGATTCATTTCTTCGGCTATCATTCTCACACTCAAACGACTGTCTTGGTCCAAAGTTACTTCACTTGACAAAAAATTTGTCCACGCTACTCATCGAAGGAAGTCCAGAGCGTTCGTCGTCCTCCACTTATGCATGGCGAACATCTCTGCAGCAGTTTTTCCAAGCTTGAAGTAAAATTTAATATCGTATCATTGCCCAAGCGGACGCTGTATTTTGAGCTTACAAAAATCTCGACTCATTTTTCACACAATAACGACCCTTACTATACCAGAACTTGCAAGCAGCTGATCGTGGAAGCGTTGGGTTGACAGCTGGAGCGACGTGCGGTGGTCAGTCTCATTATATTCCGGGCAAACCCTGCATATATATACAGGGTGTCTCAAAACTCTCCTGACATAGGAAAACTCTGTTATTATCAGAGTTACAACAAAATGTATGAGGGGAAACCGTCTCCAAATATAATCTTTTCAGTCTAAAGTGAAGGATTTTTTTTTTTTTAAATCGGAGAAGCCGTTTGGGCTGTACACTCTTTATGTGCCCAATGTCAAATGAAAATGCAACGTTGCCATTTATGCGGACCCACAATATGATGTGAATGTGCACACGTTTGAAATGGGAGGTTGGCCATTGACACGTTAGTGTAAAAGGTAGTAACTTCATTCACTTATGTTATGAGTCCGGGTAAATGTCAGCGTTGCATTGGAAACGTTGCACCAATGTTGATGCTTCTGTTTTATGTTTGAAACAGCACACTTTCCGTGTAGTCTCATGTAAACTTCATAAAAATCTAACAATAGTCTTCGAAGCTAGACCAGAATGGCTGAGAGTATTCATCTCATAATTGTGTGTAGGTTCCCGTATAAATTCGACAAAGATGCATCGATTTTAATCATTCTTCTTTTGTTTAAAAAAATATATATATATATATATATATTTTCTTGTAGTTTCATGTAAATTTCATGAGGATGTAATGATAGCTTTCTGAGCTACAAGATGTCCATAAAGCCGCGCAACCCATACTTGGAACGTCAGAACTTTTGAACCAAGTGCGAATGAAATTAAACTCCAATCCAGGGAAGGACTGTCTTGTCTTTGTAGATATTTTTGAGATATAAACCGTGTGGTGGAGGATTCTACGTTCGTCCTCATGAATACCAGAAACATACGAAGGCACAGTTTAAAAAAAAAAAAAAAAAAAAAAAAAAAAAAAAAAAAACGTGGAAAATCAAAAATTGAATGTAGTATAGCTTTTTCGTGAAAAAATACTATTTTCCGACATTATGAAGCAATATGGCAACGCTGACGGTACCAGGTGGTATCAACACATGTGGATAGCTACCAACTACCATATAAATAGACTGTTACAAACAAACCAGAAACTTTTAAATCATTGAGGAAACGTATCTACTCCTAGCCATGAATTTCTGAACTTCATACGGATCTAACAATAATCTTCAGAGCTAGACTCTGAAACTCTTTAACGGCTGACAGTGTTAATATCGTAATTAACCAACTTCATTGTGTGTATGCACTCATAACTTCAATACAAGTGTACTGATTTTTATTATTCTTATTCAGTTTCAAAGAGTATAGTTTCTCGCAAGTTTCGTATAAATTTTATTAGGATCTAATGACAATCCTTAGAGTTAGGCCATAAAACTCCTCAACAGATAATAGTGTTAATACTGTGTGAATATTCACGTATAATTCTGTAACGTATATACCTAGATATATATATGGTCACGCATGTTTCGTAGGCTGACCCATTTTATAGGAAACTAGTGGCCTACCTTTTGTTTAGGTGTCTTAACTAAACTACTGGGGCAACGAAGATGTGGAAAAATTAAATAAAAGAAAAATAACCATCATCAGGGATTCACCAAAAACCAAAAAGTATAATCTTTTTTTTAAAAATACAAGATTTACCGACTTCAACAGAAGCGCTACAAAGTAGAAAATAATAAAAGCCCTAAAAAGGTAATAGTAATAATAATAATAAGAAGAAATCGTTTGAAACCAGCAAATAATTCTTTACTGTTATCTATATAAAAGAAAATTGAATTCTGTGCCAAGCCAAACAAATTAATGCCTCATAAAATGTTCAGCTTTTAAATTAATTTTAAATTGAAACTAATTTTAAATTTGGTATTTGTTTGTTTGACTTGGCACAAGCTTCAAAATTTTCTTTTGTAGATAATAGTAATTATTTTTTACTTTTAAGCTCTTTATTATTATTATTATTATTATTATTATTATTATTATTATTATTATTATTATTATTATTATTATTATTATTATTATTATTATTATTATTTCTACTTTCTAGCGCTTTTATTATCTTATATTTTCACGCTTTTGTTGAAAAAAATGAAATCTTTGAGTTTTACGTCCCACGGTTATGCCGGTTAGGCTAAAGGAGACAGTGATGATGAGTAATGAATGAAATGGTAGAATGAAGAAAGTGGGAGGAAACGGGAGAACCCCGAGAAAACCCACGCACATGGTGTTTGTCCACCACAAAGTCCACTTGGCGAGGGCTGGGATCGAACCCGGGACCCCAAGCACCAGAGGTGAACGCTCTACCACTGAGCCACCGCGGCCCCGCTTTTGTTGAAGTCGCTTAATATTTAATATATATATATATATATATATATATATATATATATATATATATATATATATATATATATATATATATATATGGTTTACTAAATTCATTTACAAAATGTGATAAGTTACTATAAAATAATAGAAATAACAAATATATTTTTCAGTAGTATATTATTATCGTCCAAATATTGGCCTTCGTTTGCGATACACTTTTCCATTTGACTTTCTGAAGTTTTGAGTTACAATCCTGACGTATAGTAGTCCTCAGATTGTCAACATTGGTATGCATTGGGTCTCAGATAGCCTAAAAGAAAACAATTTAAAGGGGAAAATCGAATGATAATTCAGACTAAAAAACATTAACATGTAACGAGATTAAGCGTCTGGGATAACAATTCACTCAAAACCTACACTGAAGCTTTTATGTTTGTGTTGGTCCCGATTTTTTTTTTTTTTTTTTTTTTTTTTTTTTTTTTTTTTTTTTTTTTTGGTGGTGGAATTACAGATTCTGATTCAAAGTGAGATAAATTTGGGATCCAGAAAAATGTATCAGCTGCACATTCCAATGGAAATTCACTGTAACTGTCTGGCTTATTGCTCGAAAAAGCAAGACCCATAACATAGAATTTTGCAGCTAACAGTGACACATGGATTGTGTATAGAATGACATGAAGCTGTAATAATCTCTTTCTGCCCAATAACGAACATTCTGATCATTCACGGAATTTCGTTACTTGAGACAATACAGCGTTTGGACTAAGATTTTTAAGGATAACCTTACAATTGTCATCCGATTCCTTTAAAATGGGTATTAAAGCTGTTGAAACGGACATGTCCAAATCAGAAGCATGTTTTAGGACTGATTGTTAAAGAAATTGCACCATTTTTTTGATGTCGTAACTGCCCAGAACACGAAAATTTTCAACTCATACTTTTCTTTTTTTAAATGTATTTATTTGGAAGAGCATGAAAGTGATAAGCTCGAGAAATACACCGAGATGGCAACTGAAACGGCAAGCCAAATGTTACCAAATACCATGTCTCGCTCAACTGATGTCTGTGCAATGGTTCAGCAAAATACGAAAAGTTTTTTCTATTGCATCCTGTATTTATATTATAGATTAAACATCTCTCTCCCTCTCTCTCTCTCTCTCTCTCTCTCTCTCTCTCTTTCTGTCTTTCTGTCTTGATTAAGTAAACATTTATGTTTATATTCTTGTTAGATTGAAAATTGTAAAATTAATTAATACTCTTTCAAACTCGGAATAGTAATGTTGGTTTCAAATTTTCCATGTACAGTACATCATAAGTTTTCTTTCTTTAATTGAATATGTTAATGCCTAAAAGATTCTTATTTAAACTGTGAAGAAAAATTAGTATTTTTAGCGGCTAACAAAAGAACGGAAGGATGTATTATACAAAAGGTGTTCAAAAAGTTTTGTGTTCGTTTACTTGTGTCCTTATATACATACTTACTGGTATACTACTCAGTGTATCCTCCAACCGCAGTGACATAATTAGCCCGCTGTTCTTTCGACGCCGAAATGCACTTTGACAAAATACCGGATGTTATAATATCACTGTTTCACAAACAAAATGAGTTCTTGTTAATTGGTCTGCCTACCACGAAGGTGGGCTTTCAGATGACCAATCAGAAAGAAATCAGAAGGTGCCAAGTGGGGACAATAAGAAGATTGAGGAACCACTTCCCATCCCATACTTCTGATTTTCTGTTGTGTGTGATTGGCAGATAGGATTTGTTTCTGCTCGCTTATGAGCAGGTGTGACATCCAACGGGCACAAAGTTTTCTGTAACCTAAAGACTGTATTAATGTAAGACCAAACGTTTCAACAAAATGTCGTGTGGCTATCCATTTGACAATGTGGTCTTTGTTCACTGCAGTTGATGGTCCGCCGTACCGTGTTGGTGTACCAGACTGAAAAAATGAAATGAAATCTTTGAGTTTCACGTCCCACGGTTATGCCGGTTAGGCTAAAGGAGACAGTTATTATGAGAAATGAATGAAATGGTGGAATGAAGAAAGTGGGAGGAAACGGGAGAACCACGAGAAAACCCACGCACACGATGTTTGTCCACCACAAAGTTCACTTGGCGGGAGCAGGGTTTGAACCCGGAACCCCAAGCACCAGAGGTGAACGCTCTACCACTGAGCCACCGCGGCCCCTGTGTACCAGACTGAAATCACCACTGTGGAAGCTTTGTACCCATTACTACATAATGTTGCAATCCCATGGGTAAAAGTGAGGGGGAATGCGGGAGTACGTCGTCCTCCCACTTTCAAAAATATCTATGACGTCCCTCTACGTTTTACAAATTACAATGGGCATAAATAGGCACGTGGGACGGCGTGATGTCGGTCCAATGTCTCATCCCCGTCTACGCGAAGCAATTTATGTCGAATAGAATGACTGAGTAATTGGCTGTCTTGTACAGGAATTCAGTGGCGAACCGTCTCCATTGTAGATGTTTCTATTAATAGAGAAAGAAAATTTGCCACACAACTTCGGCATAAAGGACATAAGTACACGCACACAAAACTTCATGGTCCTAGTGCATCTATTAAAAAAAAAAAAAAAAAAAAAAAAAGTTATGGCCCATTGTGCGAACCTTTTCGAACGCTCTTTGTAAAGAAAAGTGTTTTAGAAAACCTATGAGAACCTATAGTTGCATGATATTTTCATATTATTATTTCAGGTTATTACTATACGAGGACAACCATCCATTGAGCCAAATACCTGTCGAAATAGATGGTGCCATCAACGCGGCATTGTGGTTTCTTCATCATCTTGGCTACTCGATACCAGAAGCTCAGAAGAATGCTTTGGATAAATAAGATGTTTATTGTTATATGAATTACAACTGCTCAACAGCGTATAAGTTCTAACCAAACTAAGTCAAATATATTTACTTGTGTGAAGGAGTTGTTAACTGACAAATTGATTTTTTCTATTTTTTACACAATAATGTAAGGTAAGAGGTATAATACTTAACCATGTAACATTTGTAAAGATCTTTGGAGATATTTTATGTGCTACATGCAATAAAATGTTAGTCATTTTGCATTTCACGTTATTTATTACAACTATCAATACTAACAAGTGCTAAGTTAAGTTAGCAAAGCTCTTATGCGTTTCTTTGAAACTAATTTTCTCACAGGCAGCTTCAGCCACGTTGACTAAATTTTATACAATAATAGTCATGATATAGATGATTTTCAAGAGAGATATTTGTGATTGATCATGTTCTTGATGAATAATGGCTGAAAAACTTCCCTATATGTTAGCATTAATTTCTCGATGCCTATTTCAGATAGAATGACCAAGCTTTGTTATCGAGTGATCATTCATGTAGATCGTTCTGTAGCAAGCTATTGATGGTCAACTATGTCCTTGGGAAATGGTGGCCAAAATTCAAAGTTAATTTTGAAATGCGAAGGTTATAATCGTACTCCTGAGAATGCTATTCGAAGGAGTCCAATATGAGTGACATTACTATTACCAAAATAAATTAATTCCCGTTCCTTCCTGACCTAACAGGATTGGAACAGTTCGAGTTGCGTTAGGGAAATAATAAAATTGCTTTGAGTTGCGTTGCCTTTGAAAATAACGTTTATACTGGACCAAGAATTGCGCGCCTTACATTATGACAAATATTGTATAAAAATAATTCAAACCTAAAATTCACGAAAAAAAAAAAAAAAATCAGTACAAAGTGCATTTTTCAGTAGTGTTGTCAACTATGTTCAGAAAGGCTTAAGCTCTTCGCTAGTTGTTGAAACCTCCATTTGATGCAATGGTATAGAATAATGAAGAGCAGAAATGAGTTTCATTACTAATTCTTGTGGTATGTACTGAATATTAATTAAATAATGTAAACACAACGTGTAAGAATTTTATTGGGATGGTGCGATTGAAATGTCCGCATAATGTTTGTCACTTTAAAAAAACGAAATTACAATACCTTGTTTGTCAAAGTGGTCTCCCGCAGCAGCTGCACACTTTGGTCATTGGTCAGCCAATGGTGAGATTCCTTCACGAAAAAAGTCTGGAGTCTCCAACGTGAAAAAGTCTTCAGTCGCACGTTCCACCACCCGTTCATCAAAGAAGTTCGTTTCTACCAGGAAGTGATCGAAATACGATCGGCGAGGAAGGGTTTCTTGCTATAGGAGAGACTGAGGTATTCACGAACACTCAAGCTTTGATTATAAATAACTCTTTTGGTTTTAGAGATAAAATTAAGATTTCTTGTGTACAGAAATCTTGTAGTTTTTCCTGTTTACTAAAGTGCAGAGGAAAGTTGAAAGTAACATTTTTCAAGAAATCAGAGAGATGTTTTAAAAATGTACCCATGTTCGGGATTGCCCCAGTTGTCGGGGTTATCCCGAACATACTGTTTGCTTTAAACTTTCCTTTACAAAGGAAGCGAAATGCATTAAAATACATTAAAATTATACCGTAATTTAATATTTAAATCTTTAATAAGAATTATAATTACAAACATAACTCAAGTTGAGAAACATGACCAGACCTCATCATCTTTGAAATAATTACAAATGAAAGCTAATAGGCTAAACAAAATGTACTCTTATGAAATAAATTCAGAAATAACGGTGCATTAACTAAAATATTCGTTAAAATGAAAACATTATTTGGAATTGTAGAAATCATAGATGTACGCATTAATGTTTTGCTTCCAAAGACAATGTTCTTTATTAGTTAAATGTTCAAATGCGGTTAATAAGCTGAGCAAAATTGGCTAACTGCTAATGAACACTAGTAGGCTAAATAAATTTGTAAAACACTCTGTGAATCATACAGAAAAAATTGCAACCTATGATGAAGGATCAGATATCTAAAATAGGATTACTGATAGAATAACGAAGTAAGTTACTAATAACCTAAAATAATAAATATAGCAAATTATTCTAATTAATAAATCTAATAACGCTTATAACCAAGACATTATCTATTTCCCAAACCAATTTCATTAACTTATTACTTAATTTTCAATAAAAAAAAAAAAAAAACTAAAAATTTTTTATAATTTGTTTCACACCAAGCGGAATTCCCGAACACGCCGGGGTAATGGCAAACATTCTGTCCTGCATTTCCCCATGAGACGCCATTTTATTGTTAAAGTTGAAACTAATTGTTGACTGCATGCAGGCTAGTAAGATTACAAATAACTAATATTCAAATATAGGAGAATATATATCCTTATCTGTAACAATATAGATAAGAGCCAACGTACCTTGCTCAGATTGTGGAATCAATCTTACAAGTGAATTGACAAAAACAATAAAACGTCTTCTTCCTGGCAATCCACTCAACTGACTGTCACCAAATTTATGCTGCACTTTTCTAGGTCTTTCCGCTAGCGTGCAGCACAATCGTCTGTTTTCTAACAAGCTTCCTTGGGCGTTCGGCATTACCTCAGTGTTCGCGAATACTCCGGTTTCCCCTAACTCGTAAAGAATCTGCACCGTCTTTTGACCGACATAGGCTTGTGCAACGTGAGAACACTATGACCATTGATAGATGCATATAAAGAAGTTGGTGCATTTCGTGGTGTAAAGATCTGCAGTAATCACTGGCGCAAATCCAGGTGCAATGAGAGGGACATGTCCCTTCCAATCTTGGAACTGGGGGGACTGCCCCCCAATAAGTGATTTGAAATATGTTTTTTGGAAAAAAGTGTGATGATTTGTGCCCGATTGCCACAAAGGAAAGTAAGATGAAATTGATGTCCTCCCAGAATAAGCCTCAAATCTGCCCGCCTCCCAATGTTAAAGACAATTCTGCTCCCTGATCCTCCACAGGATTTTTTTTCAATTTCATAAATATTTTGAGCATCGCTTAACAAAAAAAAAAAAAAAGAAAAAGAAAAAGAAAAAGAAAACAGTCTTACTTGTCCCCCCCCCCCCTTGATGTTGAAAACATTTGCGCCGCTGGCAGTAATGGTCTTGCCTCGACGGAGGAAGACATGATGGATGTCTCCTCACTGTACCAGCAACAATATCTGCGGGTTTTAGAAACCGTTCTGGACGCTAACCAGATAAAAACAGTATCCTCGCCGTTTACGTTGCTCTTAGTGGTAGTGAGAGTTTGGTAAAGAAGGTTGATTCGCTTTACTCAGTTTTTGATCCTGGATTCGTGTATACCTTGTATTTCTTAGCACGCACACATACACACAAAACTCAGTTCACTGCGTAGATATAATTCATATAAAGTGTTTATGGGAACTATTCTACATTCAATACTTTTTGTATAACGTAAAATCGAGCTAGAGAAACGAGAGAGGTAAACTTATTCAGTGACATTGCGATGACAATGTTATTGCCAATAAATGATTTGTTCTATGAGAAAGACATTAAACAGAATATTTTCGCAGGTAAATAATAGCACTCCCACTAGAAATATTCAAGTAATTTAGGTAGAGGGTTTATTTATTGACGAGGGAATATCAAAAAGTTCGTGCGATGATCTACAAGGTGACGAACTACGAACCCCTCGGACACAGGTTCTTGTATGTTACTGGACTCGTTACAACCACTTTTTAAAAAAGGTAAATCACTGAAGCTGCTATGATTGACAAGCTTGAGGCACGAAGCATCATTAAGTTTCGTCATCTTCAGGAAAAATAAGCAAAGCAGATCCACGAAGAAATGTATGTAGGGATGCGCACGAGACGAGTCGAGACAGGATTTTCCTGACAATATTCGAGTCGAGACACGGCTCTTCTAATAAAGAAATATACATTTTTCGAGTCGAGACATCACTTTTACAGCACATTTTTGAGACGAGACACCCACAAATCTTGTCTCGTGCGCATCCCTAAATGTATGGGATGAAAGCCCATTCTATGAGATGGTATCCAAGTGGAAACGGCAATTCCAAAGTGGACACTATGACCACCGCGGAAGCCTCTAGATTTGGAAGACCATCTATCACTGATGGTGCCGCCTTGACGGAGAAAATTGAGATCATAATGAAAGACAGGAGGATAACCATTGAATGTTATGTGTTCAATAAGTATGAATTATGGATCTGCCTATTCACAACCAGCTTCATCATCAGAAAGTGTCAGGACTATGGATGCCACGACTGCTCACACTCCTTTCCAGAAGATAAATCGCAAGAATGCTGCAAGAGAAATGTTGCATCGCTGAGGTGAATGAAGACAACTTTTTTGGCAGACTAATGGCAATGGACGAAAGTTGATTTATCTTTATGACCCAGAAACAAAGGAAATGAACAAACAATGGAAACGCCGTCTTCTCCAATCCCTTTAAAAGCATGAATGCTTTAAAATCAGCCGCCTAGTCCGACTGAAAGGTTCATCCTGACAGATTACCTACTAAAGGTGCAGCAAACTATTACTAGTATCTATTATTCCCATCTCTGGACGAAGTTACGAGATGAATTGAAGCAGAAACGTCGTGGCTTGGTCACAAAGGGGATGCTGCTGTTTGCAGACAGTGCACCAGTTCATTCCGCAAATGCATCTATGATGAAAGCAGTGAAAATAGCATACGAAATATTGCTCCAGCCCCATACTCACCGGACCCATTACCAAGTGACTTCTTTCTCTTCCCAGAAATGAAGCGTCCACTCAGAGGACGCCATTTGGACAGTAGAAATAACGTTATTTCTGGGGTTGAACTTTGGTTTCAAAGCCAAACTGAAAACTTTTACAATAGGGGCTTACGGAAAGTGAAGAACCACTGGCAAAAATTTGTCGCTAGGCACGGTGACTATGTAGAAGAGGACTAATACCATCATGGTGTAAGAGTTCTCCAGAGTGGATTTGATTACACGAACTTATCGATACTTCTCATACTGGGCCTGAATTTCAAAATAGATATATGAAGTAATGTAATAAAAGTATGAGTTGTTTCGGAGTTTGTTACTTACCTTTCAAAATAGATATATGAAGTCATGTAATAAAGTTATGAGTTGTTACTTACCTCTCGTACTTAGCCTGAATTTCAAAATAGATATATGAAGTCATGTAATAAAAGTATGAGTTGTTTTGGAGTTTGTTACTTTCAGCGCCACAAACCTATACGAGGCGTGGTAGCTTAACTTGAAATCCGAACCACATGAGCTCCGCATGGAATTCAACCCAGGTATCCAGCACCGAAGGTGCGTACACTAACCATTTGTATTTAAGATGTCCACTTCATTTTTAATGCAAACATTACTTTGAAAACAGAAGAACGTACAAATGTTCGGATTGCTTGGTTTGGGATTCGTTCTGATACGTTTCTCTAATCTTCACCGAATAAACTCTCATTCTTGAATATATTCCATACTGAAATATTAATTTGGATTAGATGTGTGGAACCAAATGGTCTATCCACATTACCGTATATAGACAATTTCTTATTTATCACCAGCTTGTATTGTGGCGGACAAAAGTGCTTTAACAGTTACTGGCGACTGCTTTGAAACCAAATGCAGAGAATGCGAATTAAATCTGTAGTTTGGTGTTGAGAAGAAAGAAAATTGTGAACCAAATAAGATAATAAAACGTGTCATCACCACCAAAAATTCTACATTATATATTTACACCGAGGTCCCGATCGGAGGACCTCCAGATTATTGGTCGAGCGACTTGACCACTGAACCACGATCACTACGCGCTAAGTGATTCGTTTTTAGTTTGTTTAAGTTAGGTTTCTTTGCCTCGTCTTACAAATTTCTACGTCATTTTTATTTGTATCAAAATTTCTTTTATGATTATAAAAGTCAATAATCTTCGGTATAGTTTATATTAATAACTTGTGTTGGTCTTAAACCTTTAGTTCACAATTTTGTTTCTTCTCAAGCACGTAGCCAAGGGGTGGGTCCAGGGGGTCCGGACCCCCCCTTCGGATGCAGAAATGAAAAATATTAAGGAAAGATTAAACAAAAAGAAACGACAAAAAGATAAATCAACGTGAAAAGTATAAAGCTACAGCAAGCGTTTGGTTACTCTTTCTTATGAGGAGCTTTGTGTGGAGGAAACGGAGGGAGGGGGGCTGAATGTCCTAACAAACTAATATCGATATGTTGCCAGTAAAATAGTTTAAATTGATCAATCACCTGGTGTGTAACCACAGTATTCCATGAAGCCCCCCCCCCCATAACGAAATCCTGGCTAAACGAACGAATATATGTTGCCAGTAAAATATTTAAAATGATGAGCACCTGGTGTGATAACCACAGTATTTCGTCACGGACCCCCCCTATTGCGAAATCCTGGCTACGTGCCTGTTCTTCTGCACACCGAACTATAGTAAAGCGGGGCAAAAGGTCGCACTTAATTTTTAGCATGCTATTGCTGCTATACCAAAAACAATATTGAGATGATCCATACCAGTTAACAAACCTTATTCTTTTGCCTATAAAACAGACTGGGTAGATAACAACTGGATTTTGTAATGTATGTTCTAGACGGTGATAAAGTAACAAACTCAGTGTGTGACTTTTACCCCATATAGGGGCAAAAGTCCTTCAGTTAAGGGGTAAAAAGACGCATACACAAAAGAGAAATTTACGTTGATAAACTTTTTATTTCACCGTTATATAGTTTGTATTAAATACAAATTGTCTTTGAATTTTAAAAATAAGAATTTTAACGCTTAGAACATAGAGGTATGTGCTATTTTTTTTTCTACAAAGGTGTAATTTTGAACTAACGAAATGTTCTCTTTTGAAAATAAGTTCCTCAATTATTCATGTAAAGATTTACTTTCATATTAGGACTGTGAGCATTTTAGATATTTGGAATTACCAATATATTCTAACACAAAAGTACGCTCTCCTTCATAAAATGCACATTTTTTGTGCCACTAATTCTTGCATTTGCTACACTGTATCCAATCTTCATACGGGGATCTTTGTAAACTGCTTCACAAGAAGGACAATTATATAATCCTATATGACCACCTTTTCTAGAAACACCAGCTTCTTTCCTAGAAGTGCTTCTAGTGCATACATTTCTTGAAAATAGGTTTCGGACTTTTGCCCAAACACGGATTACGACATTCTCATTTTTTCCTCTGTCATCTATCAACGGGATTTTCAATACAATATGTCCCACTTCAAATTGGCTACTAATGATCAAACCGTTTTAATTGTCGCAATTTTCTGGTAGTAATTAATAATAAACATATCACTGTTTTCCACTGATCTCGAAATTAGTAGCAAAACTATCAAAAAATCTTAGCTCATTATTTCAGATAATTTCTGTGTTGATGAGGTCCGTGCAGTTGACGACGACTATCGACCATGACACCTTTTCAGTGATGCGACAACGTTGCCAACTCATACTATCTTCTCGACAAAATCCCCTCCGCGGACTTTTACCCTCTGCGGACCTTTGCCCACGTCTCCTACACAGATATGACAGATTTAATTCTCATACTCTGCATTTGGTTTCGAAGCAGTAAGCATTAACCGGTAAAGCAATTTTGTCCGCCACTGTACAAAGTGCACAAAGTTTTTTTTTTTTTTTTTTTTTTTTTAAGACTTTACAATAATTTAACCACAATGCTAACATTACATTAAACTCGCCTAAATAGTACTTCTATTAAGCAAGCCAATGTGGAACAGAACTGCCTGAAGCAAGCGGTTTATCTGACAGTACACCTACTAACAGGAGCTACTACTGAGAACTAAAAATAATAAAATTGATTAATGTCTTGTTTATTTTTCAACTAGTTTCTAAATTACATTTCCATAAATTGATATTTTTACACAACTCTTATTCACTTTGTACGTTAATGAAGTTTTTCAAACATGTAGGCTAGATGTATGGCATTCTTCCCTTTAATTCCTAATGGATGTATACATTAATCTGATGTAAGTAAGTAAACACTCGAGAAATTAACCTTCTGTACGTGCCAGTGCACAGAATTAAGTATTCCTGATACAAGAGATAATACGTGGTGGAGCCCCTTTTGACAACACGCAAAGTTTCAACCCTATGCGGCATACAGGGACGGCGCCAGAAACGTTTGATGGGGTGGGCGGAAAGAGGCGGACCTAGCTGCTGGGTGGGCGGATAATGAAAATAAGAACTGGGCAATGTAGACATTTTTGGGGGGCAATAATTAAGTTTCAATCTTTAAACTCTTTAGTTGGCTAAGGCTCAGAAAGAAATAGGTGAGGGACAAGGATGTGGAAAACAGCTGTCTTGGCCTTATAGAAGGTACAATTCTGGCATTCGCCTGGTGGGTCTGAAGAAATGCAGGACTTAGGATGGGCTGCGGGAGTTCATGGCTATATGCTCGATCTACCGAATCCCGCGTAGCAGACACACTACCTCTACTTTCAGTTTTTTTAACAATAATAACGGTGTGTACTGTGTAATCGATGAAGTTCAAGACAGCTTTACCTTCTCTCCCTCCAAGAATGCACATGAATGAATAGAAATAAAAGAAGGTTCAAACCAGAGGCGGCCTTTGGGGGTGGCGACTGGGGCATCCGCCCCAGGCCCCGCGATAGGATATTCTCTTGTCACAGTCAGCTCAAATATGCGAGGCCTCTGCAACATTCTAATGTACCGTAGCTTAGGGTTAAGTGAATACTTTGGGCTATAATACGGTGTGGTTGATTTCTTCGGAAACCAGTTTTCATAAACCAGAACTTCTTACTCAATATTTTACTTTTAGAAGCCTTAAGTTCCCGAAATCTACACCATTACTATGAAAGCGTTTTGCATGATATTTTTGGTTTTAAAGTACCGTAATAATTACGCCCTTGAGTTTCGGATTAACAATGGGTCAGCAAACAAGGCGACGCTAATACCATGCACGTGACTCTAAATGGCCTTATCTCGACTTTTCTTTGTTGTCGAAATAGAGTGAGAAGTCATGTTGTTTCGTTGCTTTTGGGTCAGAAGAGTGGTCCTGTTGCTACGGACATTTTTGAGTCATCGCTTCCAAGAAATAGCTCCTATTGCACTCTTTGTGTAGCACCTCAGTTTGGCTTCGGAATTCGGACCGCGCAGTCGTAGTGAGATGTGGATACGTAATATTATGATTAGTGCGTGAGTGTCTTCCGATTATTCGTTTATTGGGCAAAGAATAAGTGACCATCATGAGTGGCAGAGACAGAGACAAATTCCTTAAATACGAAAGTGGGGCTGCGAAAGCCAAGAAACGGAAATATAAAGATTTCATTCAGAAGCAAAAGGGATCTTTGGATAAGTTTGTTGTAGCGGTAAAATCAGCGGATCAACACCAAAAACTTGAGAACACGGACGATGATTTGTCTGTGACTGTGAGCGACCGGTGTGATGCGACAGACCAAGTTGTGATACCAAGTTTTGTGTCCGACGAAGAAAATAAACTAGCCGGCAACAAAACTGTTTCTACGCCCTGTTTTCCCACAAGTAACAATGAAAACTTGGTGCAATTCTCTGGGGACAACGTTATTGCAACAGACCCAGAATGTGACCTCTCCTGTAAAAGCGCGACCATTCCTCTGCATACTTCTGACACTCTTCAAACGACGAGCACACTGTTCGAGGACATATACGATCCAGGTAATTGGAAACATATTAACAGTGAAGTGCGTGACATGTTAGTGGAGAAGGGTCCGAACAGGCTAAGTGACTGTGAATACCCAAAGGACGAAGGTAACAGACATTTTTCGAACAATTTCTTTACACGGAGGATGCCGAACGGAAAAACAGTGGATAGGCGATGGCTAAGTTATTCGAAGATCAGAGACAGAATATTTTGCTTTCCTTGTAAGTTGTTTGGCACGACAGCTACTAGCGGCCAGTTAGCAAACGAAGGCTGCTGCGACTGGAAGTATCTTGGCGATAAACTTCAGCACCACGAAGTTTCTGTAAATCACGTTAAGTGCATGACAGCGTGGTTGGAATCAGCTCGGAGAATGTCCAATGGTAACGCAATAGATAACATGATGCTAGAACGAATTAGAAAAGAAAAGTTGCATTGGCGCGCAGTGTTAACAAGAATTCTAGCGATTGTACTGTACCTTGCCGAAAACAACAGCGCATTTCGTGGGAGAACGGAGAAACTTTATGCGCCGAACAATGGTCAGTTTTTAGGCTTAGTTGAGATGCTGGCCAAATTCGATCCAACTATGCAAGAACATCTCCGCCAAATTAAGAACGACGAGGCTCACGACCATTACCTCGGGCATAGGATCCAAAACTAGCTTATCCACCTGATGGCGTCAGAAGTAAAGGGAAAAATTATTGATAAAGTGAAACTTGCTAAATATTTTGCCGTCATCCTTGACTGCACGCCTGATGTTGGCCACAAAGAGCAGATGTCCCTAATATTGCGTTTTGTGGACGTATCAGATCCGGAAGTGAAGGTGGTGGAACACTTCATCGAATTTCTGGACTTGGACAACGCAACAGGAAAGAGGTTGTCTGAAGCTCTTCTTGCCACACTGGCGAACCTCGGTCTGGACATCGCCGATTGTCGTGGCCAGGGGTACGACAATGGTGAGAACATGAAGGGAAAACACCAAGGAGTTCAAGCGCACATTCTTCGCATGAACAGTCGAGCATTTTACACACCGTGTGGCTGCCATAATTTGAACCTTGCTTTTGGAGACATGGCTAAATGCAACTCCCAAGCAGTGACGTTTTTTTGTTTCATACAGAGAATATATAAATGCTTTGCTGCCTCGGCTGAAAGGTGGAAAATTTTGGAAGAAACCGTGCCTTTCATGACTACAAATTCACTTTCAGAAACGCGGTTGGAGTGCTGCCTGGAAAGTGTGAAAGCGCTGCGAAAGAAGTCAGAGAGGCACTGTTGACTGTCGCAGATATCGCCAATGATCCGCTAGTAAAAAGTAAAGCCGAATGTCTTGCAAATTATGAGCTCGAAAGCTTCGAGTTTATTCTGAGCTTAATCATATGGTATGACATTTTATTTGCTGTGAATGTTGTCAGCAAAACTTTGCAATCAGCTGACATGCAGCTCGATGTGGCAATACAGCAAATCAAAGGCCTTGTTACTTTCTTGAGAAAGTACCGGGAAACCGGATTCTCCGATGCTATGATCGCAGCAAAGGAAATTGCGTCCGAAATGAACGTAGCTCAGAAATTCAAGGAACGAAGAGTCAGATGCAAGAGAAAACAATTCGATTATGAGGGTAACGACGAAGAAACATCTTCGCCGGAGGAGTTCTTCAGAACAGGATATTTCTTATGGATAGTGGATCAAGCACTTACCTCAATGGAAAAAAGATTCGAACAACTGGAAGAGTATGCTTCAATCTTTGGATTTCTATACAACTTGAAAGGTTTGCGGTCATTGAACGACAATTATTTGTTAAAGTGCTGCATGGATTTGGACAACATGTTACGCGCAGAAGATTCACGCGATTTGGACGGAATTGACTTGTGCGCAGACTTGAAGATTTTTTGAGAAATGCTTCCTGATAACATCAATGCCGCCCAAGAGTGTCTTCAGTACGTTTGGCCCATTCGACATTCATTTCCCAACATCGTTATTGCATACAGAATTATGTTGACAATTCCTGTGACAGTTTCCAGCGCGGAAAGAAGCTTTTCGAAGTTGAAACTTATCAAAAACTATCTACGATCAAGAATGTCGCAAAGCAGATTGTGCGGTTTAGCTATTTTGTCCATCGAAAAGCAATTTGCTTCAACAATGGACTACGAGGACCTTATCAACGATTTTGCACAGCGAAAAGCCAGAAAAGTGGACTTCCGTCTGTGGCCGTCAAAGCAGCGCTTCGTAAGTAAGTTTTATTATGTGTTCTAGTTTGTTGATCTTGCATGCATGTAAAATGTTTCCGAATCATTAATGTCGTAAGTTATATCGACCCCCATGCCATAAGAACCCCTTACCCACTCAAAAATTTCACCTGTTTCCTGGCTTCGGGGGGGGGGAGCTTCGCCTACCGAACCCCCCCGCCCGGGGCCCCGCATACTACTAAGGCCGCCTCTGGTTCAAACAACACAGATTAACAGATAATACTCTACCTTTCGTTAATATCATAAAATACACAATAAGTAAGTAAAGTAAAACAAGAATAAAATAGGCTATCGTAAATATTTTCATCTTTGAAGCATTTATTGCAAAAAAAAAAAAGACAAAAAATAAATCATTTATATTTTCTCTCGTATATCCTTAATTTGTGCACATTAGATTTTTTGACGTGATCTCTATATGCAACAGCAAAGATCTATGTTACTAAAAGAATAGGGAAATTCGACAGCATAATTGTTTGATCATACCTTACACAGAAATATTTGAAATTGAAACTCAAGTTGAAAAAAATAAAACAATTATAAATTGGATAAAGAAGTAAATAGCAATTAACAAAACTTCATCATAATCCACAGAAACAACAATGTATTTTAAACTGTGAAGGGCTGATCACATGGTACGAACAAGCTTACAATAAACTTTTATACCTGCACTTTAATGGAGTACATTGCGTTGATTGCTATGTCCAACATCGAATAATTTTACCACATTCTCTACAGCAGTATTCATTACAAGTTTTCTTTCTACTGAAAGGAAACAAAGATCTCTTAGGCGACAGTTTGCCATTCGGTTTCTTAGATATGTTTTAACCCGTTTAAGACATGAGAAAGAACGTTCACGTGGTGAACTAGATACAGGATTGGTGACAGCAATTACGGCTAATTTGTGAATTTCATGAAAATCAATTTTGAAACGATTCATCACTTCAGTAAACTGAGAGACGGAGGTAATTTTGCATTGCTTTTCCTCCTCAATACGTTTCAAAACTGTACACTATTGACATCACATTCATAATGACGTGCAAGTGGTTTAATTTTCTCAAATGAGAGGAAATGTTCACTTTTAGGGTGAAGACTGCTTATTCCAGTGTAAATTGGCGTTCAGCTGTAGGGGAGAGGGGTAGCCCCGGTCAGGAGATAACCTCGGTTAGTTCAATATAGCGTGAAAAACTTGTAGTAAATAAAAGCAGATGATGGCGCCTTACTGGCAGCTGTCAGATAAAGTAATTTTGAGAGCGACGCCATTGTAGGAGTGATAGGCATTAAATGAAGGCGTGTTGTATTTCTCGCTATGTTGATGTAATATTAGGAAAAATATTCTACACTGTAAGTACTATTCTATTTGATATTTTTATTAAGTGACTTTTTAGGTAGACACTATGCTTATATAGTTCTAAAGCAATCATTAAATTAACGCATTTATTTGTTTGTATGTTGGTGTTGACCGTGTTTAACTCAAAACATGGATTTGGGTAGCCCCGGTCAAAGGATAGGGTAATGGCAGTCAGTGACCGGGGCTCCCCGACATTAAAATAAACGATAATAAACAAGTCTTGACAGCCAACCCCTAAACAAAGCTCATCAAGTGTAATCTAACTCAGAGGCCAGAGATGATGAAGTTGAACAAGGAACTTCCACTGGATCCAGACGTATATATTCATTTGATGATTTTTTTGCCAATACCAATAGATTTATATTTCAAATATATTAAGGTGTTGACAAAAAATATATGTAACTTCAATGAATAAGTAGTTTCTGAAATCTTTACATAAAACTGCGGTTTATTATCTGTCCCTGTAGAAACACAACTATTCTAAAATTAATGAATAAATTTGAAATCTTAATGGTGTTGAAGTTTTTTTTTTTTTTTCATGTGTAAAACATGGGGTAATCCCTGACTGCCATTATCCAACCGTGTGGGAAATAACGGTCAATTCAGTATGCTCATATTTTCGTTTTTAGCCTGGCAATGAAATAAGAGATGTATTTTGAAATTGGTCACAATAAAATAAACAGAATTACCTATAGGATCGACTTATCGCGGAAACTTTTCGTGCTTTAGGAGCTAGATTATAACGATTTTTGCTTAGGTAACCGCCATTTCCCCATTCTCCCCTATCTGTAATTAGGTTTGTAAAGGAGATCATTTTTCATTGCAGAGTTAAACACGGTCCTAGAACCTATTGCATTACAATCAATAGTAATACTTATTGCTTTTGAAGTACAGGATATCACCTTCATTATTCTACTTCTGTTGGGGTGGGCGGTTGGGTGGGCAAGGCCATTCATCGGGTGGGCGGTCGCCCACCCCCGCCCACCCTTAGTGCCGTCCCTGGCGGCATATCCAATATAGGCCATCGATGGCATCCTGTAACAGATTGTACCTTTCCTCAGAAAGTGCCTCAAGTAAATGATTGTAGGGCTGTATGACTGTTGTGCAATTTTTGTTGTAGATGATGACAAATATTTTCTATAAGAGTCATATCCGAGGATTCCCAGTGCTACGACAGAGTTTGGCTCTTCCAGTAGTTGCCCACCTTTGCCCTATGACGCGATGCCCTGTCCAATCTAAGAATTGAGTGGCATCCCGCGCAGTTTTATTTCAAAAAGGATAGTAATCCGTTTTGTAATGTATTCCGTGGCACTGTTGTTCCCACTGGAAAAATTAGATCACTAGGACCACCTTTTAGACTGCATTTCACTATTATATTTGACCATAGCAATTTCACTTGTTTCAAATCGGTTCTAGGTAGATCGGTTTGTCTTGCTACAGAATGGGCTTTAACAAATTTCATTAAAACCGTAAAAAAAAATTGAATAATAAGTTTATATTCAAGTAAAAATTGGTTTAAATTATAACAAATTTACAAAAGTAATTCAACCCTAAAAATTTACGAAAAAACTATAGTACATTTCAAGAAAACAAAGTGAATTTAATACTTTCTCCAGAGGTGTTGGAAGCGACGTTTAGGAGTGAAACCTGCGTGAGTGAAACCTCTATTCGCTACAATGATTATGGAAGAATAAGGAATAGAAATTAGCTTCATTACTCCATTCTTTGGTATATACAGCGTGATTCAAAATGATGTGAACGATAAGGAAACGTTCTATAAGTGATAATACTCTATCAGCAATGAAATCTCTATGGAAATACTTTCAATATTATCCTCAAGTTTTGTTTGGAACGAGCGTAGTAGTTTAAAATTTATCTGCTAGGTGGCAGAGTGATTAATTCCAAGATGGCTGCCTGTGGTGCAGAGAGAGCATTTTGTGTTTTACAGTTTCATGTTTGTCGGTCTGTTGTTAGTGTTCAACGCAAGTTCCGCACAAAACTTCATAAAGATCCACCATCAAAGAACTCCATATGTAAGTGGTATGACAAATTCAACAGAACGGGATGCATTTGTAAAGAAAAATCACTCGGTAGGCCATCCACTTATGAGGTAGATGTTGAAAGGGTTCGAACCAGTTTTCAACGCAGCCCACAAAAGTCAACAAGGAGAGTTAGCAAAGAGCTTCAAATTCCTCAAACAACTGTTTGGTGTGTAATGCGTAAACATTTAAAGATGTATCCGTACCGAGTGCAGTTGTTACAACACTTAACACCTAATGATCACGCGTGTCGTAAGACTTTTTGTGAGTCATTTCAAGAGTTGTACAGTGTTGATTATGATTTTTTGGGGCAAACTTTGTTTCAGTGATGAGGCTACGTTCCATGTGACAGGAAGAGTGAATAAACAAAATGTTCGCAATGGGGGAACTGAGAAGCCTCGCCAAATCTGTGAAATTGTGCGTGATTCACCGAAGACGAATGTGTTTTGTGCAATTTCATCTTCAAAAGTTTATGGTCCGTACATCTTTGACGAAGGAACTGTGACTGGACAAACATTTCTACAAATGCTTACTACGTGGCTTATTCCACAACTCGAACATGACAATGCAAACTTCATCTATCAGTTGGATGAAGCTCCATGTCACTTTCATCAGAATGTCAGAAATTTCCTCAACAACTGACTGCCACACCACTGGATTGGGCGGTCAGGTAAAAATGATCATCAGCTTCTACGTTGGCCACCAAGATCACCGGACTTAACCCCCTGCGATTTTTATCTTTAGGGACATCTAAAAGACATTGTCTACAAACCTCCTCTACCCCAAGATGTGAATGAACTGAAAGAGCGTATTACTGCTGCAGTGCAAACTGTTGATGCAAACATGTTGAAAGGGGACTGGGCGGAATTGGAATACCGAATTGATGTATGCAGGGTAACAAAGGGGGCCCACATAAGACATTTGTGATGTACTATTTTCATTTTTTTTATCACAAAAACTTTGAGAGTTTTAGTATCTAACTGTAAGATTTGAAGCTATTTGGATGATTAATTAAAAAAAAAAACAGTTATAATTAGTTGTAATCGTTCACATCATTTTGAATAACGCTGTACTAAGAATTAATTGAATAATAATACACAATGTGTAAGAGTTTTATTGGGTTGGTACGATTGAAATGTCCATGGATATGTGTCACTTTAAAAGCACTGAAAACTACAATGCCTTGTTCAAGATAAAGCACAATTGGTATTCGAAATTAATGAATGTTTGTTCGAATTAAACTGACTAATGGCCTGAGTTTAAATAATCGTTATTTCCAACTGAGAATGAAGTTAGTGGAATATTCAACTATCAACATACTTACTTCTAATTATTAGATTATTAATTATTTCACTATCAATACTTTTAATTACACAAAATTTAAATGCTTCTATGATTATAAAAGCCATTTAAAATTAAATATTCGATTATGGGCTGTCCAATATGTTCATTATTCTTGTATCATGTGCAATCATCTGTTCAAAATAACAAAATTAAAAATTTTATATAGAAAAAAATAATCAAAAAATCTTATATAATCGACCTAATTTAATAGTAGAAAATTTCACACACTATATTTTTTTTCGTAAAATGTGTTCATGTAACTTTATTTATAAATTCATTTAAAAATGGGTGTGCGCCAGAAACTCCACATCTCGTCTACTCATGCGTATCAAATGGGTACATTTATTTACTATAGAGGTTGAAACATGGAATCCCAATCTTCTTGTTAGAAAAATGTACACTCAGGTTCACTAAAAACTGATAAATTACGAAATTTATAATGGAGAATACAGTATAAACAGATTCACATATAGATACACAAATGCCAGGAACTTTTCGTGAAACCAGAGGAATCTCATAATAACCTTCGTAAAAATTTCGGGGGGCATAACGCAATGATAAATATGCAAAAATTAATTATAACAATTATAAATGTGTTGCTTGTTATCACAAACTAAGACTCAAAATTTGCGTAGCGTTTACGCAAAGAATAATAGAATAAGACCCGAAGGGCCACATCACGTACGAGTCTTTGTAAAATTCTGCGTACAGAAATCCATTGCAATAAATGCAAAAAAATCATTATAACTGCTATGCTGATTAACGCAAACTAAATAGCAAATTTCGCATTGCATTGGTGCAAACTGCTCCAAAATCCCCACAAATCAACCACCCAACGGCAACGTTCTTTGAGGAAAATAATAAGAGCTTACCTGAACTACAATACTACCTGATTTGACAACACTGGAAACAAACGAAGATCATTGAGCGAAAATCTCTTTACTAACTGACATCCTACTCCACACCGACGGAAAATTACGTATACACACCTCGAAACCTATAATTACTTTCTCTTGTTCGTAAAATGCTTGTTCGATTGTTATTTTTATTTGTATATGAATATATGTGAGGAGTGTAATAATCTTCGAAAGTGTAAACAAACGTGAAAACAAACCATGAGTACGATTTTAGATAAAATAGCTGCCATCGAGGCTGAGGTACGTAATTCTAAAAGTTATGATTTTGATCGTAAAAGTTAAATCGATAAATTTATACTTTACGTATTAGATGATTGTCATATTTTTATTCCATCAAATTTATCTTATGCTTAAGGTTAATAGCGATTCTTGGTTATTATCATTTGTATCAAGTAGCTTTTAAAGTAAAGTGCAAGGGTTATATTGCTCGAGTATGCAAGTTCGATTTCTGTATTTTGTTTCCATGTAAATATTGTCTCCAAATATGTAATACGATTTGGGAAAAAAGGCTGGGATAAACTGCAATACATGCTCCAGCTGCGCATCGATAAGATAGAGTAGATAGGGATAAGTAGGTTAGGGTTGGGAACGGGTTACTTAAGTTGAGGTAAGTTTTGATCCATTTTCATAAAATGAATAGAGTGTAGTTTCTCGTTTCTGAGTGAGTATATCAGCTGGAACACTCATTGTAAAGTTAACGTAAAGGCTGAAAGTTACTCTGACTGCAAATTCGTATGTTATCTGCAACATATAGCCTGTATTTTCATTTCGAACATTTTGTTACATTTATTTTAGTACATATTACAGGTACATTTCATGTGGAATACGTTAGTTATTTGGATCTTATTGAAAATGATTCAAAATAGATGTAGGCCTAGATTAAGGTAAAGTGACCAAGGATTGGAAATATACTAAGAGACTTAAAAAGCTTAAGGTTAGAGTTGCCCCTCCAGTTTCAAACCTAGAAAAAAAAACAGTAAAAACATTAAAACGTGCAGTTTTACTATACAGATCCATTGTATAAGTAGTAGTAGTAGTAGTATTAGGGGTCGTAGTAGTAGGAACGGGTTAGAAGCCCCGCAGGGGTTCGTTGGGTTCTGTTCTCGACATAAACGCTGCTGAAACATGAAACCTTCCGCGTCTTGCAAATAGTACCAACTTCCACACTTCTTTCCTCGTATTAAACATAATTTTACTGCCAAACTTACACACCTAAACATCACATAAGAACTCGAAATCATAATTTCTTACCTCATTTCTCCTGTAAATTTTCCTAATTTTTATAAACAACGGAGGAGCAACTCTAAACTTAACCCGAGCTTACTATACAACTGCTTGGTTAGTTTTGATTTTGACGTTGCTTTCAGCACTGAGGCTATATGCAGAAGACATCCTACAGCTAATGTAATGAGTAATAAGGCAGACGAATTATAAATAATATGTTATTGTTTCATAAGAGAAGCATTTCGCATACATAGGCTCAGTTCCTTGAAATAGCAACTTTTGTCGATTTAGAAGGTGCACAGGACGCACTCAAGTCGCTTGAATTTATCAGTCACATAGTGCCATGCCCGCCCACAGATGCCTTCCGAATTTCCGGACGATGTTCACTTCTTGGAAGTACATATCAAAACATAATAATTTGTTCTCACATAGTACTTTATATATTTTATTAAATACGTACTATAATAGTATAATTTATTGACTGTATTATTTGCACATGTGCATCAAAAGTATGTATATTTGCGACTGTGCTTGTTTGTCGGTCTTTTGGTCCTCCTTGGAATCAGTATTCCCACCCCCAGGAAAAAATCCTGCGGGGGTCCCTGCGCAGCACTATTCACTACACAGTACACACTGCAAGTAGATACAGTCAAAAAATTCGGCATTTATTCCGAAGTTGGGCGTCCGCTTGAGCCACGTTTTTTCGCTCTTATCTCCTTTCCACATTTTCTGCAATTTGTTATTAGGTTCATTAATCCGTGCTCTTCACAAACTTTTAAAAGATTTTGCTCGTTATCAACGTATTGCTTCACAAATGTTAAAACTGTTAGCCCATTGCCCTTGTACATTCGCCATGTTGATAACATAGATGCCCGTTACTTTCCCACAATGCAACTGTTCGGTTACCTTGCGCCAAGTAGTTCCCTCCGCTCGGGGTATAGTCCCATGTTTATAACCGCTTATATATAACAAATAAACAGATTTTTCGACACCATTATGTATTATCAAGCACACAAACGATCAGATTATCCAAATCTTTCCTGTAAATTTTAAAAGTTTTGCTGGAAACGGACGCCCAACTTTGGAACATAACCCAAAAATTCATTTGGAATGATTTAATTCGTTGGCAGGGATCTAGAACACTAGTACGCATCTCAATTGAGTTGCTATAAAGAAAGTATTCAACCTGGCTACTAACTCGCTTTCACTCGTTCTCGCTCGTTCGGCATTGCTATGTGCACTGAGTATTGAGTTTTGATAAGAAACTAACTTGGCTACTAACTCACCTTTACTGATATGCACTGGCGTCTCTGGCATATAAAATTTGGGGAGAAGGGGGGGAACATCAAAGAAAGTAATTTAATTGATACTACCTAGCCTAATCTGTTCATTATCTTCGACTCTATTTTCTATTTTTCTGCTTACCTTCACAGACCCGCCTAAGATATATCAAGAACTCTGTTATAACCGTTTCAGTCTGAATATTATATTCCAAATAAATACTGTTATTTGTATGTTAGGTAATAGTTAAGAACAGCTACTTCTCATCTACCGTGCACGAGGATACATCTTACTGTTGCACTACCTAAACACCCTAAGTACAAGGGCAAGAACTCAGTCTATTACCTACTTCTTAACATCCTAGATAGTCAATGAATAATTCCTGAAAGTATGGAGTTTCTCGTCCTTCCCTAAATGGGAAGTACGGCTCCTTAACTATAACCGTATGTTACTCTGTCGTTAGTAAATAAATTAAATTAGAATAAAATTTTTAATATTTTGTACTTCAAAATATTGGAGGGACGCCTCCCTTCGCCAGAGACGACTATGCTGATATGTGCAGCTCAGCATTCTAGAACTGTCCCAATTCGTTCTTCTGTTTGTATATACAAGCGTGCAGTAATCATCCGCAAAATCTTTTTTCATTATAATTATCGCACTATTGTATTTAGATTTATTCATTAGTACGACAGTTCCTAACACCTTACCTTCAAGTGAGCAAAACCTTGTATGTACCTGTAAATTAAAAAAATAAATTAAGTAACCTATTTCAGAGTTCTTGAAGGTGTGTTTTTGTGTATCACTGAATCTTTTGCGCATAAACCAACGTAAGAATTTTCTTTCCTTACGAGTTATAACGGGAATTCAATTAACTTTAGGGTATACACATCGTTTGGTTCCCTGAGCCCAAAAGAGCATGTGACAATTGGCGTTGACAGGTTGTTTATAAGTTATAGTTACATTTTATTGATTGAAAAAAAAAATCGTGAAAATTATGAGTTTTTCTTTCCTTATAACAAGAAGTCAATCTTTCAGTCAGAATCCGCGCAGGTGCCGAAAAAATATATGAGCTGGTTTTGTTACTACTGTTATTATTATAAACACTTCACGGTTGATTATTTTGCTCAAATCGTGAACATGGAGTAAAACTTTGCTTCCAGTACCCATAAATTGATAGTGGCAATTTATACGGTACCGAATTTATTTTCCAAAGATATGGTGTGGAATTGATATATACTCCTAGTCATCATTGTTACAGCTAAGTTTTGGTTTGAAAACAGCCCCCTTCTAATTTGATACTCTTTGCAGTGGACGCATTGTTCTATCAACCAATAACTTCCCTAGTAATGTTCAACTTTGACGTTATTTAAAGCTCACAAAAATTTGGAGCACATTCCTGCTATTTATCGACTGCGTTAATTAAGAATGAGATTCCTAAAACTGTCTTAAAACCTTGATCTTCAGAACAGATGACAGTTCTTAAAAACTAAATAAATGTTCAACAAGTTATACACATAGGTTCTATGTAAATTACTTCTATATTAAACCACAACTGTTCCGTAACATTATTATGTCGATATGAGTAGATTTATATATATATATATATATATATATATATATATATATATATATATATATATATATATATATGAAACGTTTTATAAGTCTAGTTTAGTTCAAGTGTAACTTTATGTAATTATTGTATTTAGTGTTCAAGAAGAACTGTGAATTCGGAAGTAGCAGGATCTAAGGAAGTGTTATTCTTACTCCGTCCAGCCGGTGAATAGTTGGAATGTGGCCAAAATATTATTGAATTTTAATATACGGCTTCAAATTCAGAGCTCTGTTTGGGGAGATATTAATTAACCATTTCTTATCCTTTTTCATCTTCGGTTCCGTGTGATTCAGATGAAGACAGCAGGAGTAGGAAAATGCATGTTCTGTAAATTTGTTTACTTGTACAAATTTGGTAAGTGGGCATTATTGTATCAGACTCATTAATACGGGAAAATATTATTTTTCTCTAAAATCCAAAAAAGAAAAAACGACTTCGTGGCCATTGTTACTACCAGTGCACAAAAGGGAACATTCGTGATACTGGAATGGCCCCACGTAACGAAGTCGCTCTCGCCTTTGGTGAGAGTGGTCCTGGGTTCGATTCGTAGTAAGGACACTCGGACAAAAAGTGTAAAAGCTTTCTTTGTCCAGCCCTCCTGAGGAGTTTTTTTCTGGTTTTTCCTCATTCACACCAGGCAAATTCCGGGATGGTACCTGACGTAATGGTCCCAGATCATTTCCTTCCTTCCTTATTCTTTTCCTCCTTCCCAATTCCCTGGATAGTGTGATCGCCGAGAGACGCTATCCCTCATACCTGACGGGTTTACATGGCCACAGCTGCCGAAAGCCCAGAAACCTAACTCACAATGCTAATCCGTTATAGTGTAGATAGTACTCTGTTTGCTCCTTTGTCATACTACTTCAGTTTGATATCCAATAAATGGTCGGTGACATTTTACGACAGTTAGTATCATTCGTCGTAGAGATCTTCAAGTAATCGTTGTTTTGTTGCAAGTCTGTGTGGTTATGTATGTACTTTTAGCTGTAAAAGATCAACACATTTTGTATATAGTTCTTATGGCGAATGCTCAAGCTTGCCGTATACAATGATGTCCCTTCTTGTGAGTTTTGTTTCAAAGAATGATAACAATCCATCTTGCAATATTTTCACGTATATATAAGGTGTTCTGGGAGGAAGCCAACAGATTTCTCAAACATGTTCCTCACATCAAAAACAGGTTTATTTTGCACTTTGCTGACAAGTGCCTAATTTCGGAGTCACGGGCAGTTTTAGCCAACTTAGTGATGATGATTCCAGGTTGACTATATTGCGACCATCAACAAACTCAGTCAACGTGTTCCTTACATCGAAACAGGAGAAAACTTTATCTTGCACTTTGCTGAAATAAATATGATTTTTCTTATTTCGATGTACGGAATACGTTCACTGAGTTTGTTGATGGTACAGTCTAGCAAATCTTGCTTCATTATCATCAAATTGCCTAAAAGTTTCGCTATCGTCGAAACTAACACTTCTCAGCAAACTGCAAAATAAACTTTTGTTTTGATGTGAGGAACATGTGTGCGAAGTTCGTTGGTTTCGTCCCGTAACACCCTGTATATTTCCTACCGTTGATGTCACATTAAAAAGAAAGAAAAAAAAGGTACTACGACTATCTTTCCAAACTGCATCTCATACATCATTACATTTATATCGCCGTATTTGCAGAGGGGCTCAGTGGTAGAGCGTTCACCGTCGGTGCTTGGGGTCCCTGGTTCAATCCCAGCTCGCGCCGTGTGGACCTTGTGGTGGACAAACACTGTGCTTGTGGGTTTTCTCGGGGTTCTCCCGTTTCCTCCCACTTTCTTCATTCCACTGTTTCACTCATCTCTCATCATCACCGTCTCCTTTAGCCTAACCGGCATAACTGTGGGACGTAAAACTCAAAGGTTTCATTTTATTTCATCGCTGTATTTGACTGTGGCGTGGTGGAATTGTGGTCCGACGATCGCTTTCGTACCCATTGTTGACTGCTATCATAGAATTGGTTCATCGGTTGATTTATACAATGAAGATTATGCAAGATCTCATTGAGTGACACCTTAAAAAAAAAAAAAAAAAAAAAAAAAAAAGTAGTTGAGTTTATTAAATAGTAACAGGTTGAGAGCTCCTAGCTGAGAAGATACAAATTGTTCGTGAGTACTTCATATAAAGTTTTTTTTTATTTTATTTATTTACATACCACTATTAGTTGTCTCAAATATGTAAACATCTGCGTAGGTAAATAATTAAAGCCCTGCCCTGAGGAAGATTGATAGTTGGTTCAATTTAAATAGTGGCTAAAAAAGTACGTATTTAAGGAACATTACAAATAAGTCAATAATTATTATTGTTATATATTTATAGATTAAGAATAGGTAGTGGTCTTGTATCCAGTATTTCTTCTTATATAATTTCGACCGTCCATGGAGTCTTCCTAAGTAACTTCTCTTACATAGTATATAGAGATATAAGATCATTACTTATTTTTAATCTAATTTAATATGATAGCTGATGTTGTTAATGTTACGCACGTTTTGCTTCGTTTCGTATGGTATGTATTCAATTCTGAGTTTAATTTTCCAATGCTATATTCATTATGCTATTGTAGATGGCAAGAACCCAGAAGAATAAAGCAACAGCTGGCCATCTGGGATTGTTGAAAGCTCGTTTAGCAAAACTTCGAAGAGAATTGATCACTCCAAAAGGTGGCGGTGGTGGAACAGGAGAAGGATTTGATGTTGCGAAGACTGGAGACGCTAGAATAGGATTTGTTGGTAATTCTTCTTTATTTGTTAGTACTTCAAACGTAATGCACTATTGTTATTTTCAGTTGATTTGTAAAGAATTGTTATGTCGTCACTTATACTGATATCAATTATTAAGATTTTTTTTATATATTTGTATGGAGGGAGTTCACCAGTTCCCCACCTACTTTCTCACATTTTTCAAAATGTCATAAAATTTAAGGAAAGTTTTGAAGTCCTGTGTACACTTCTTAAGTACTGTTAGTACACCAGTTACTGTTTTCGAAATGTTATAAAATTGTTCATATCCTTTTGTGGGCAAAAGGATAATGTACGTGTTTTTTGTGCATGTGATCGTAAGTTTGATTCCAGCCTAGATGCTTTCATCAAATATAAACAGTGAATGGTTGTTCTTGGAAGCAGAGTTTGTGGCATAGTGGCTAGTGCATTGGCACGGTATGACGGAGGTCTCGGGTTCGAGACCCAGTCGTCAGTCAGTCACTATTTGGTCTTTGCGTTAGAATTCGCATCTATAGAGGATTTGATGTGTGAAATAAAAAAAACAATAGGTTGTTCCCTCCTTTCATTAGTATACATGAAATCACAACAGTCATAATGTGCCCGGTATATGCACAAAGGCTTGCCCAATCACAGCAGAGGTCTGTGGTACAACCCACGTGGTCCGAGATGAGAGCACCGACCTCGAGAGTCAGAATGAGTAACTGTTTTGGGAAGCGGACAGGGTGGCATAGTAATTAGCAAATCGGTACGCTATAACAGAGGTTCTGGGTTCGAATCCCGGTCCAGTCAGTCACATTTTCATTCTGAGTTAAACAGATAATTTTTCGGGTCCTAGTTTTAGCAGTATGTCATATCTCAGCCTCGATATTACAAAAGGGGCCAACTCCAATCAATTAAGTGAATGATTATGAAGAAGATATCTTTAAATTAACTACACAAATTGATCAGTTAAATTTTTAATTTAATGTGTGTGCGAGTGATAAGAGGAGTGATGCAGTGAAAATAATGCGAAGAAACACTAGAAGCCCGAAGAAAACTGACACTCTAAATATTACTCATCACAAACTCATGTGACCTCAGAATCGAACTAGGAGCCTTCGCACCAAAGATGAGCGCTTAACCATTGAGCTGTTGTGCTTTCTAAATTAATTATGACGATATATATATGGATTGTATCCAGAGGGTTCGTGGACTTTCTATTTACACTTCTCATAATAATAAAAAAGATCGATAATTGAATCTGCGTACATCTAGCTTGAATTGGATAGATTTCAGTTTAAGTCCGTTTTTCAGCACCGAAGTATATGGGGGAAACATATTGTTCAAACTAGGGTCCAACCACGACTTGGGTGTGTATTCAATGCGAGTACCACCACTGTGAATACAACTCTGCTCGCCAGTTTGAAAGCTACAAAACTGATTAGCTTCCAGATAAGTCCATACTACTTACATTTAAAACATCTACGCTGTACGAACGTAACACATGTACTTTGGTCATTAACTCAACAACATAACCATGCCCCGAACATTGACTATATTATTAAAGATATGGTTATTTTGGTATGTTAATTATTATGTTCATATAAAATATTAAACATCATTGGTTGTTTACACAGTGGTTCTCAACCTTTTTTTGTCTGACTACACGCTTTACTGAACGCCCACGACATCCTGACACAGTTGTTTGATTTTTTTTTTTTTTTTTTTTAATTATGAATAATAATACAGGGTGATTCTTTATAGGGTTTACAACTTCAATCAGTTATAATTCTTTATTGGAACTGCACACAGACCTCGTTTATATGTCATTATACTGCAAAACACTTCAAGTTTTGTGTTACAAATCCATTATGGCTCAATGTGTGCACCTGCGGTCATCCTGGACACACAACCAACGAAAGTCGATTTCGTACCAAACAGTAGCCAGCATTTCGGGGGTGTCGTCCGCGATGCCTGTTGTGATGCGATGTTTTAGTTCATTAACATTATCAGGTAGGGGAGGGGTGTACACCTTATCTTTCATAAACCCCACAGAAAGCAGTCAAGTGGGTGTAATCTGGAAACCGTGGCGACCAGATAATTGGTCCACCACGACTTACTGGGAAACGCTAATCAAGAAATTCCCTTACGTCTGTCAGGTAGTGCGGCGGGGCGCCATCTTGTTGCCACCATAAGCAACCATCGTGGTCATCATCTAACTGTGGAACAAGGAAGTTCTGGAGCATATCAAGATAGGCGATACCGGTGATTGTGCTCTCAGCAAAGAAGAATGGTCTGTACACCTTTGCTCTGAAAACAGCGCAAAACACTTTCACTTTGGGGCTGTAACAAACCAGCTTCACGTGCGCATGTGGATTTTCCGTGCCCCAAATAAAATTGTGTGTGTTGACTTGGCCGGAAAGGTGAAGAGTTGATTCGTCACTAAATACCACATTGTTCAAGAATGATTCATCACCGCTAATGCAATCCAACATGGTAACACAACATTCGTGTCGGGTATGTTTATCCGCTTAACTCACTGCTTGAATCAAGAATAGTCTGTATGGCTACTTGGACAAACGTCTACGCAATACACGACAAACAGTGGTCTGTGAGATGCCAGTTTCTTGTGATGTACGTCATGTAGATTTTCGAGAACTGCGGACAAAACTCTCTCTAACTGCTTCCACCACATCGTCAGTCACGGGTGAGCGCCGTGGAGCTTTTGTGTGTCGCACAGAACAAAATGTTTCAACAAATGTCTGGTGCCATTTGTATACTGTTGGTCTGCTGGATGGTTCCTTGCCGTATTGTGTGCGAAACTTACGCTGTACACTTTTTGCTGACTTAGTTTCTTCAAACCAAAACACGCACTTAGCTCTTTCCACGCCAGTGAAATTCCCCATTTTCAACTATTGACCGGTGGCGCCGCGTGTGGTCAACTCCGCAACTACTCACAGAATTACAACTGATTGAAGTTGTAAACCTTATAAAGAATCACCCTGTATAAATTATGGTAATGTAAGAGTGCAAGTTTCTATAAAGTAGTGACTATATATAGTTCTGAGCGTTGTTGCTGTAAGTGGAGAAGTTGATTGATGTATTGTGTCAAGATTGATAACTAATTATTAAAAGCATCGTGATTTTTACATTCTAAGATTTCGCGACACACACTATGGGATTGCGCAATGCAGTTGTTGGGAACCATTTTTACAATATAGTTCTTTTATATAAAAATAGTTTTGTTTAAATGAGACAAAATACTTAGTATCATGTACTAAACCACTCCTTAGATTTACAAAATATATGATTTTTAACTTCACCTTTATGTATCGTTTCATGGCCAAATGGTAATTTTTCATTTCATCATCCATGTATCGTTTCATAGCCAAATGCTAATTTTTCAGTACACCTTTTATGTATCGTTTCATGGCCAAGTGGTAAACTTGTTGAGTTGAGTTGATTTTAGTTTAGCGTCCCTTTCAGCAGCGAGGCTATATGAGACGTGGACCTACTGATTAACGTGGAATCCGAACCACATGAGCTCCCGCCGGGAATCGAACCCGGGTCTCCCACGCAAAAGGCGCGTACGCTAACCGCTTAGCCACGAGGGAGCTCCAAGTGGTAAACTCTTTCTATGTGTGTGTGGACCAGTGTTCGATCCTCAGAGGGGATTACTTCTCGTGGACAAACTTGAATAGTGGTTCGGATCTCATTTTAAACAGTAGGTCCCGTCTCACAGTAGCCTCAGTGCTGAAAAGGGCGTTAAATACCAGACTATCAACGAATTCTTATTTTCGTTATTTCCAGGATTTCCGTCCGTTGGAAAATCGACGTTGTTGAGCAATCTTGCTGGTGTTTATTCTGAAGTTGCAGCCTATGAATTTACTACTTTGACAACTGTGCCTGGTTGTATAAAATATAAAGGGGCGAAAATTCAGGTACGCAGTATTTCTTCTCTTGGAAGCAATACATACCATGCATGTATTATATAATCCATTCTCGAGTATTTACGGTAACTGTTGTATAATATAATCTCTTCTCTCAGCCTCCTAAAGTGTCTTTTCACATGAAAAAAAAAAGTATAATTTGTTCGTATTTATTTATTGCCTGTATGTGATTCAACCTGTAAATGTAATGAACTTGGGCGGCTATATTCAGAGTAATATCTTTACTGCTTCGATTTTGCATCTATTATACAGCGCTTAAGGCCTGCTATACACTATAGAATAGATTCTAGGAAATCTCTTACGATTTTTCCTAGAGCCAAAATCTCAACGTGTACGGCATCAGATCGCATGTCATTTCCTGTGTTCTGAACGATCCTATGAGATTTCTCTTGTTTAGAGCAAGCTCTATTTCGAAAAGAAAATTCGTAAGATTTCGATTTAAGCAACATCAGGCGAGAAAAAGTGAAAACAAAGAACTGATGCGGTATGTTTTGCTAATTTATCTTCTGATAGCACAGGTTTGCTTTTGGTGCACCACTCGAAATAATTGATCAAGAATTATAGTTTGTCACTCATTTCCTTATTATTATTTACTAAATGATTTGCGCTGAGCGACATGAAAATATCTCATATAGCATAGATAAAATTCAAAGGGGTTATCAAGAACAATTATTGAAAAGCTATAATTCTTTTACGCTTTGCCTATAAATACGGTGTCCGGATGTATAGTATAAAAACTATAGTGCAAAAGACACAAACCTACCTGTGCTAGGTGGTCACTGAAAAGCACGAATGCTATCTAACCGAGTCGGCAGGGTTGAAGCGGGGGCCCGGTTGTTAGCGAGGGGGTGCGACCGAAGGAAGCAGGCGCGTCAGCAAAGATAGTGAAAACGAGTGGGTTTTTGCAATGATACGAGTTTGAATGGCACTTGCCATGGTGTCATGCTAGTAGCTCTCCACTTTTAGACATAAATTACAGCTTCTATAAACTGTCAAGATACACCGGTGGTGGAAAATAGTATCACCTGTCATCTTTTATATGCACTCATTTACGTAAATATTTCGCAGAAGGGGTCCTGGAGAACTTAAAAAATAAAACATTTACAGGAGAAATGGAATATGCAAGTACTTCGATATAACACATCCTAACCTAATGAAACTAAACTAACCTAATATTAATAGAAAAAAGCGAAATTCTATCATTTTTTGAAAATCATGCTGGACCCCTATGCTAATATAATCTAACATAACATAGCAACCATAACTAACCTAAACTAAACTCATGTGAGCAGAAACTACCAAAATTGTAACATTTCTTAGAAAAAATAGCTGGAACCCTCCCGCTAAACATTGTCCCTAATTTATTTTATCCGTAGTAAAACAGTTATAATGATTTTACACTAGTAAAAATACATTTGTATAGGTGTATTACTTTGTATTTAATTCTATTGCATGCAGAAATTTGTTCTTTATAAATATGTCTTTTCATGCAAAGTATTAAATTTTACTTATAAATCTTCTAAAATATAGTGCGCCAAAAGTACTCTAGCACCCTACTGATTTTTGTGCTTTTTCAGAGGTATCCAATTTAACAATATAGCGCCTGCTATTAATATTAGTAGGATGTGCAGTGTAGTTAGCATAGGAATTCATCAATCTTGTACTTGTATTAATAGAACTATTTCATACTATTGAAAACCGTCATTCGGTCAGACAGGAAAACTTCTCACCTGTGACACAAAACGGTAAGATTTCCTACGAGATATGTCATAACATTTTTCCGAAGATAAATCTTAAGATGTTTCCTAGGATTTATCTCGTAGTGTATAACACGCCGAACAGGTAAATTATTGTATTATTTTAGGGTAGAAAGCGTAGTGTATTATAATCCATTCTGTAACATTTATGCTTTCAGTTTAAAAGTGAGTATATTCAGGAACATTTGACATCATGATACATAAGAGCATTCCAAAATGTTACATCTAATCGTGAATTGATTACTTTTAGAGTACACTTTTAGTCTATTTCTCTGTATAAACTCCTGTCGTCTGATAATATTTAGCCGTATTCAGTGAGTTCTTATACAAAATAGCTTCTAGTAATGTTTCCAATATCCGTTGACTACATTTGTGACATTCAATCCGTAACACAACTTGAAGTAAGAAGAAAAGAATCATGTAAATGAAATAGTATGATTTCGAGACCAACTTAGTTGAGTAAAAGTGTAGCGGATTTCATTAACACAATATATAATAATAAATTCGTGCTGACATCTGTATTGTGCTTCATGTTTTCCATATTTATAGTTTAAATTTATTAACATAAACTGAAGTAGGTAAAGTAAGCAAGAAGTACCCTAAATCGTAGACTCTGTGACCCAATTTACATGGATGAAGTCCGATCTGCCTTAAACTCATCCATTTCGGAGAGAAAAGGTTGTTTTGAAATTGTGAATTATTTTGTGTATATATTCTGAAAGGCAATATAAATATGAGTGAACAATTGCGTTTGTGTTTCAGCTTCTTGATTTGCCAGGAATCATCGAAGGGGCGAAGGATGGCAAAGGACGAGGCCGACAAGTAATAGCCGTTGCTAGAACTTGTAGCCTAATCTTCATTGTGCTTGACGTGTTGAAGCCCCTGCAACATAAGAAACTAATAGAACATGAACTGGAAGGATTCGGCCTCCGTCTCAACAAGAGCCCACCGAACATCGGCTTCCGCAAGAAGGACAAAGGAGGCATTAATTTGCAAACCTTGGTAAGTGCAAGATTCTCTTTTATTACAGAGTATTGGAGATAATCTAGTAGTTAGGACAGTCTGGTAGATAAGGAAGCCTGGTTAACCAATCCTTAGAAATTGAGCTCATACTATAAGTCTCATAGTATAATTCATAGTTTGAGAAAACGGTGCAGTTTCTTGGCATGAATTTGTGGTCGTAGCAACTTTAATATTTTTAACATATACTCCGATATGCCTTTGATCTTTAGTTTTATATATATATATATATATATATATATATATATATATATATAGAGAGAGAGAGAGAGAGAGAGAGAGAGAGAGAGAGAGGGAGAGAGAGAGAGACGAAACTTTTTCGGCTAATGCAATATGTGCAAAACGTTAAAAAAAAATTCGTATATATTTCAGGAAACCTCAAACTTTTCGTTTCAGAGCCAGAAATCACTTTTATATTATCGCGAAATTTGGCATTACTTGCGATAAAAGCGAAAAAATTGAATTCTTGCTAATTGTTGCTAATAATAACCATAAAGCGCATTTCCAATATTATTTAACTTAAAAATCGTTGCATTTTGTCGAAAACGTGTACGACGCTAAATTAAGTGAATAAAATCTGTAAACTTGCATGGCTTGATGTCACTTTCTGCAATTTTCAATACCTCTTTGTGCGTCACTAAGGCCAACCGGGACCCTTATGCTCACCTTATTGTCGGAAAAATGAAAAACTTGCAAAATAAATTCGAGTTAGCTCAAACAGGAAAATTTGTTTCTGCTACTGCAGAGTTAATTAAAAAAGGTAGTGCTTCTCATCAGGCTGAAGTTGTAGTGAAGTTGAAAACCTGCGTGTCAAAACTATTGATGAAGCTGCAAATTACACACAAGCAAGTGACGACAATTCTATGCGAAGAGTACGAAAAGCTCTCCGAGTTGTATGATCCAGAAACAGTTTAACTTCATAAAGTTGTAGACATCAACCAAACTAAACCGTTGTTTAAATCGTTGACTTGTTTTGTGGTGAAAATGTTCATGATGGTTATGTTGGTTATTTGGAAAATGTTCATGTTGGTTGCTTACGGTGAATTTAAACGTACGGTTATTGAAGTTCTCAAGAGTGAGGATGAGGAAGTTGACATTGTATCATTGTTAAACAGTTTAAAAGTTAACCACAAGTCTCTTGCTGTCAGCTCGTTACGTCCAATATAATTGCCAGTCTGAAGTGTTGATGCCGAGAGATTCTTTTCCAAGTATAATATGATGGCTACTGACAGGAGATAATGTCTTGGTGCATGTTATCCTTTAACTAAGGATAAGGTTAGAGGAAGTGTTTAAAATTGTGCATTACTTTCTATATTTCAGTGAATACGTTAGCTAGAATGTGCACCTAATTAAGGTATATCCTCATTTTTGTATTAGATATATCTTACTTTCAAAAACATACTGTTTACAAGTATCATATAACTTTTGCTACATTTTAAAAATAAATGCGAAAATTGTGATAATTAATGCTACAAAATATCAAAATTTGTACGAAAAAGTTTCGTCTCTCTCTCTCTCTCTCTCTCTCTCTCTCCATATATATATATATATATATATATATATATACCTAGACGAAGTTACTGTAAAATTCATCAGAGAGAAGATCCCCTTTTACATTTTCTGGTGTATGATATAAAAGATATAATATGTCCTGGACTTCTGGAATTTGTTTTGTAGAAGAAAACCATAAACTAGATCTCTTACATTGAAATGGGATGTGCTTGTTAAACTTTCTATTTCGGCTTGATCAAATGTCTCCTAGTTTTTTTCAATATGAGCTATCTTAAATTTTAGGATGTGGACTGAAATCTGTATCATGTCCTTCAAGCAAACATTTTCCAACCTTCTTTCAAACTTTTATAAAACATAAAATAAAATAAATAAAAAAAAAAATGAGGAATCTGGAAATTTTTGAAAACACAAGGAGAAAAATGCCGATACTGCATACTGTCCATAGTTAAACTGAAAATTGGGACAACTACAGAAATTTGATAAGAAAAAAGCAGTCGTTTTATTAGAAGTAAAAAACTGAAACATGTGTTACTGGTCCGAGAATCTAACAGAGATTCTGGCTTATTTTGCCGGTATCTTAACTACTTTATAGGGCAGCAGTATCTCAACAGTGAAGCGTTGATCTCTGGTGCATGGGATCCCTTGTTCGATCCAAGCCTGTGAAATTATATTTTACTCTTTCAATTATGTGTATTCAAGAACTAATACTTCAATATTCGCTATAGGACCGCTCTTAAAATGTCCTGTACCAGGTTCCAGTCACAATACGAGTTGTGATACAGTCCATCTAGTCTGAATGACTGATTAGGGACCTCAAAAGTGAAGACGTGTAGTTCGTCAGGAAGCGGATCTGCTACAATAGCAGTTAACATGCTGATATGGTAAGCCAAAGACCTGTAATCGATTCTCGGTGCAGTCGTCCAGTTTTCTCCCGTAGAATTTTGTGGAATTCATACCTGTAGACAATATGGTGGGAGTAAAAATGAAATTATTTAACCTAAATTAATCATACAATTGTTTTATTGGATTAATGGCAGAATGGCACTTGGGTTTTAACAATACAGTATACATTTCTTATCAGAGAGCTTATCTATCTGATCAGCGGGACACGTGTCACCTGGTAATCACAACAATCTTACCAAACATCAAGATCCGTTTAGTGCATTATCAAAAAGAACATGGTACAGGAATCTCACGTCCAGTATGGTTTCCAAGTTAAAAGTCTGCCATCCTTCACGCTGCGATCATCTAGTTGCGAAAGAAAAGAATACCATTTTTCTCTTTTCCATTTTTCCCTTGAAATCATTGAATTCTCGGAGGTGTAGCTGCTGTAGTTAGATACAGAATATGTATAATTTTTAAATAGCTAGTATTTATTCTTGGAGAAAATAAAGTATGAATAATGGAGACTCGAAAGTGTGATATGTGTAACAATGAACATAACAACTTTATTATTAAAAGCAAAACATTGTTACCTGTTATTAAAATGAAAGGTCAAAAGCTTCATCTTCCATTCTGCTCATAATTAATAAGTGAGGAGAAACAATATTATGAATACCTGTCTATTTATAATTGATTATGCATTATTTGATTCTAGTAAAACTTCTTTTTTTATTTATTTATTTAGGTTCCTCAGTCTGAGTTAGATTTGGACATAGTGAAGTCTGTGTTAGCAGAATATCGTATCCATAATGCTGATATCACCTTAAGATACGATGCAACAAGTGATGACTTGATAGATGTTATAGAAGGAAACCGAATATATGTTCCATGCATATATTTATTAAACAAGATCGGTAAGTTTCTGATAATCATACCTCCAATAATTATAGTCATCCTGATGGGCTGTGCTAATATTTTTCTTTTTTTTTTTAATTTAGTGCCTTTTTAAACATATAATTTTGTTTAATTTTATTTAATACTATTATTTCAATATAAGTCTATGTTTATTTTATTTTTCTGTACGCTCATTTTCTCCGATTACGTGTTAGCTTCAACTTTCTTGTTGCTGGTTTAAGTTTCTATCTTGTTTTGTGTTTGGGGAGCATATAGTAATTATTGTTATCAAATGTAATTTAATACATATTAAATGTAATGTAGTACAAGATGTTTCAAAATGAATATCGGGGTTTTAAGACTTTGTACAGGATAGTCCGGAAGTGGGCGTACCCCTAATTGGTGTTTTCTGACAGTTTTATGTTTTACCACATTTGTTGGGTAACATTGCTTGGCATTGTCTGGCAACATTACTAACCATGTTCATTCACGATTCGACACTTCGCGATTTACGTGCGCAATTACCTGAATCAGACGTTCCTGGCGCTGGATTGGAAGAGGTTTTTCATCTTCACCAACTCCCTTTCTTTGGCCTCCAAGAAGTCCCGATCTGACACCAGACAATGCTCTCTGGGGTTCCATAAAGCAACAAGTAAGAAACACTCGATATCACACAACGCAGGAATTACGAGCAGCTGAGGAACACGCCTTCACCCTTGTGACTCAGGAGTATCTCCGCAAAACATCTGCGAGAATTTGGCGCAGAATTCACCTGTGTTAGCAAATGGATGGTGGTCATACCTATGTTTATGACTCTTAAGACTTTTAAGACCTCAAAGTAACTGTGTACAGACATTCTACCATAACTAACACTATACTGTTGAAACTAAAGGGGGATACGCCCACTTCCAGCCCAGTGATTACAATTATAAATAGTACATCAAATGAAAAAGCGACTTAAATAGTTTTGTACACATGCTTCCACTGTGTCTTCTGTCTGCGGTTGGAAAACGCTAGTAGCAAAGATTGCGACTAGTGAATAGAAAGCTTTCTGTGTTTTACATTTTGCAAAGACTGAATTTGTAGTTACAGTGCAACTGTCTATGTGAAGAATTTAAAGGGGACGCTACAACTACGTCCGTATCATTTGCAGTTGCTACAAACTCTAAAGCCTTGAGACTATGGTTTATATGTCTGCTGAAGTCTTGCTGCATCTCGATGAAGATTTTCTGTCGTCTTCAGTGATATATTGACATTTCATCTGAGTGGCGATGTGAACATTCATAGTGTTCGCATCTGGGGGTCTGCATCCCCCCACTTCCCTCCGAGATGGTACGGTTGCAGCGAAACTCGCGTAAAATGTGTTTTGTACCATATCCCAGCGGAAAGTTATGGGCCTTTCTCGCCTATCGACTCGAAGTGTGCCGTGTAACGAATAGTTCTCACATTGAATACTTGCGGCAAAAACTGTTTGAGTTGCTCTTTCATTTGATGTATTCTTTATAATTATACGTTAAATGTAGTAAATACAACAAAGCCTTAAAATCACCATATTCATTTTGAAACACACTGCATTGTAATATTGTAATTTAGTATCTTATAAATTGCTTCTATAATGAATTCAAGGCCGTACCCAGAAAAGGAACTCGAGGAATGTATTGTTCAACATTTGAGAAGCGTTAAATGCCATTTTTAACCAACATAGCTTGAGAATTTCGGTGTAAAGGGATCTACTTAGAAGTAAATACAAAACTATGAGACGTGATAGCGAAAACTTTCTCCATTAAATAATGGTGTTTATGGAAATTCCGTGCCTCTGTTTTGCACGTAGACTCTGATCAAAGAAAAGAGTGGGCTATGCTAGGGAGTACGTTTATTTTTGTTGTGTTTATATGCTGTTTAGGTGTTGGTTCTTGTAATGAAAAAAATACCATGATGAAAAGATTCTTTGTGACTTGTTTCATTTTTTCTTTTTGTAGATCAAATCAGTATAGAGGAACTGGACATTATTTATAAAATTCCTCATTGTGTCCCCATATCAGCACATCATAAGTGGAACTTCGATGATCTATTGGAAAAAATGTGGGAGTACCTCAAGCTTATTAGGATGTAAGTTGACAGGTTTTTATTCAATTTATATCATAGTCGTCTCTGACGTGATTTCTAATTTAGAATAAAATTTGTCTCCATTTATTTATTTATTTGACTACCACACTACTACCGGCGCTAAATGATTTGTGGGTTCATGCTAACCATTTGTCATTGAAGCAGATGAATATGTAAATAAATTCCTAAGATGCTCACCTGGTTCTGTATCCTGTTATATATTCCTTTCAAAAATTATTTAAACGTCGAATTTGCGTTTACCCGTTGGCAGCACTGTCAGTACAAAATAACTGTTCAAGGTGCTTAAACTAACGATCTGTTAATAACTATACAAGATTTTTAAACGCTTTCTAAACAGATTGCTGATTTTGCGAACAGTCAATAGATTAATTAAAATGAAACACTTTGTACTCATCACAGACATTAAGTGGTACTTACGAGAACCACGGTCCTGATCCTCATGTTGCCTGAGTTTTGCAGGCGATAGCGAAAATGCAGATGAAACCCTAATTTTGTGCAATGGTGACCCCGAACGTAAGAACCTGGTTGATAAATTCAGCCCGATACATCCGAGAATAACATTCACCATAGAATATGAAAAAAATGGTACATTCAGTTACTTGGATATCAGTATAAAATGACATGCAAATATATTCATCAGTTTGGTATTTCGCAAACTTTCTGGCGGAACCAACTATGTGAACATTAGATCATCACACTCTTAACTTCAGAAAGTGAATATCTGGAAAAACTTTTTTTTTTTTTAGGAGAGACTCCTTCCTATCCGATCTTCCCGAGTATCACAGTTAGGAAATACAGTACCTCATAAAAATAGATCAGGAGAATTGTTTTTACAAGTCTTTATTAATTAAATGGTACAGACAGATTCAACAAGCCATTTATAAGCTTTGCATTCAACAACTAATCAAAATTACTACGGAGAAGTCTTATTGGTATTCCTTTGGTTCCGCATATTTCTGCAAAGATAAGGAAAATTTTTCAAAATTAAAATACTAGTACTGCTGAAGTTCTCTCAGAATCAATTGGGAAATACCTAACTAATTTTAAGTCATATTCTCTACAACCCAGTGGAATTTACAGTGTTGTTTGACAAAGTGTTGAGCAGATTGTTGGTCAGAGTCCAATGGAGTGGTCCTGTGAAGCGTAGTCGCGAACGTTCTTCCCCTTGGTGCGAACAGTCCGGGTTTCAATTCATAGTGGAAATACTCGCGCGAAAAGGTGTAACAGCTTTTTTAGGCTAGTTATCCTGAGTAACGTTTTTCCTGGGTTTTTCTTATTCACACCAAAGGATAACACCTAACATACGGGACCTACGACGCTTCCTTTCTTTCTTTCTTCCCTTTCCCCGGATAATGTTCACCTCGAGCGAAGTCATCCCTTATACGTGACGGGCTTAATGCCATAGATGCCGGTAATGCCGAGTCCAATGAATACACCTTTTCGGAATGTGGATCAATAATTCAAAGATTCGAACTGACAAATATCTGTCGTCGCGAATAATTGCCAACATAGTGTTAATATTTACCTCAATCGTTATTGTTCTGGACACTGTACGAGATTAACGCGGATGACTCGCGAACTTCGACAACGGTTTATGCTAACGAGATATTATCTTTCCACTTACGCATTCTTTATAGTCGTCCCTCATTTCCTCCCGTCTCCGAGGCCGATGAACCGAGTCGCGTACAATATCGAATCGCACAATGTTGCTCTGTTTTTATAGCCATACTCACAACTCGAGAAACCTGACGTGTAAAAATGAACACAACTTCGTACCGTATACTAGTGAACATAACACATTCGGCACATTAAAATACCTACCTCATTATTGGTTTGCCTCTTGGTACTGCTTGCAAATACGAGCGCCACGAACAATAGTTTTTTGATAGCTTTTGTATATACATAAAATCTTACTAAAAGCCTAAACTGGCGATCCTTGGCAGTCTAAACTGATCCACAGACTCCCTCTTCCAAGTGAGAAAAATGCTTCTCTATAGTACTAAGAACAAAGTACTGATATTTTATTCATTTGTGTTAGGACAAGGGATGAAATCATTCAACACAATGAGCAGATGCGTCAGATTTTGTCTGTTCGTTTCGCAAGTGTATGTTTGACTGTAGTAAAAAAAATATATATTTTTTTATGAGTGCCATTGAAAATTTATATTTATTGGATTAAAGTTGTTGTTAAAAATCCGGCTCTAAGCGTCTCAAAAATTTTAGAAGCCCACAAATCGTTTCGTCAAACCATTGTGACTGGAAAACTGAAGCTCCTTAATCCATCAGATTGTATATTTTCTGTACTTGCCTCCAATAAAGAGATTATGGAAATGTGTATACAAATGGAGTAGATTAATCTTTGCTACACTACATATAGACCAAAGGGGTTGCTTTCGTGTTTCCTTGAATTGAAGGAAAATGAACATGAGATCGAATTTGCATAAACGATATTATTCAGTTCAGAAGAAAATCTCAATTATATTACATGTAGAATCGCTAGGTCATTTTCGTACTGCAGAATGTGTAAATTGTGGTAAAAATTCGCTTGTTTCCTTTCCTTCGGAATATTTTCTGCCAGAAGAAGTTAGAAGAAATTAGTCACAAAGAATGATTATAATGATTATTACATTTAACTTTCGTCCGTGTAGTCACAAGTTTGATTTTCGTATGGAACAAGAGAATTTGAAGGACATTACAAGTAGTGTGTGCAACACTATTAATAGCAGCTACAGGACTAATTTGTCACTGTCAGGTCTGTGTGTCACCATGTGGAAGACGAACAAATGTAGATAAAATTTGCAGCTTGATAGTGCATTTGTTTTACATATACAATAAATAAATAATCTGTTGCAGCAGAATAAAAACTGTCAGCTATTATTGGCAACGAACGACGTATCTTTTAGCACCATTATTTCTTTTTCTCCTCAAAAAGTGCTCATGAGAATTTACCTTCCAGGATGACACTTTGGTCATCTCGACGTTATCTGTATATTGATACACGCCTCTTCTTCCTACGTTATGACTCATATATTTATTTTTCTCTATTTTCTATAAAAAAAAAAAAGAGCTCCTCCGTGGCTAAGCGGTTAGCGTACGCGCCTTTGGCGTGGGAGTCCCGGGTTCGATTCCCGGCGGGAGCTCATGTGGTTCGGATTCCACGTTAATCAGTAGGTCCACGTCTCATATAGCCTTGCTGCTGAACGGGACGTTAAACTCAAAATCAACTCATCAACTCTATAAAAAAAAAAAAAAAAGAAAAGAAAAAAGAACGTGAGAAGATACACCTCACCTGTAACGTTTTATCCAATGAGATATATCGGCTGCTGTATACATTTATTGTATTAAACAGTAATAACATTGTGGGTAGAATTTAAATGTTGGAGAGCTAAGTGAATTAAGGTTGATCAGTAGGTGTTCTCAGTGCTATGCTAAAAAGCTGCTTGAATAGTGCGGGATTGCCAGATAGAGTCAAGTGTTTACTGATGCCAGATAATAAAGGGAGTAATCATGGAATTCTGCTTAGATACTTACTGAAGAAATTATTTTTCGACAATTACCGCGGTTCCTCTTCTCGAACTGCAACGCTAGAATCCAGGAACTTTCTTGTTGTGACTACTACAGTAAACGTACAAATTTGACAACAATGCATTATGGCGTTCTGCGCAAGTTTCGTCTCAAAATCTATTTCCTTAAATTAAATTAATATTTAAATAAAATATGAAACATAACACGAAAAACGGTCAAACAAAATATCTATTTCGTGATAAGATTCCGGTTGTTACTTTAAAATACTTTACACACACAAATAAACATTTCATGAAATGGAGAACTTCTAGTAAGTGCCATCTTGTATGTTTCTTGTAAAACGAATCAAATATTTTATTTTATTTGTTACATTTTTCGATATTAGGAGACACAACCAAATGAATCAGTTTCTTGTGCTGTAGCTGAAACAAGTACAATATTTATAATATGTAACGTTTCTTTGCGCAGTAATTAAGGGAATGAACTAAAATATGTACTTACTTCCGGGTGGTGATCCACCTTAATTGAAGTCAGAGTTAATGTTATCAGGAGTCGATACGTTGACAACTTATGAAGCACTGGTATATTCTTTGGGTTGTAGTGCCAAGGAGTTTCAACTTAGCTTACAATTCAGTGATGCGTATATAATTTTTATTATTATTTTAAATAAGAAAAACTGGTGAATGCAGTTAATGTTCTGCTGTTTTCATTCTAGATATACCAAACCCAAAGGCCAACTTCCAGATTATGATGCTCCAGTGGTGTTACACTCAGATAAAAGGACTGTAGAAGACTTTTGCAATAAATTGCATAGATCCATTGCCAAGGAATTTAAATAGTAAGTGCTGTAAATTGTAATAAACCATTAACAAAATATTACTTGTTGCTTTTAAATACTTTCAAGCGTAAAGATTACTTTAATTCTGACTCCTCTTGTGAGAGAAATATTTGCGAAAATAATAGTTATTATTATTTTGTATATTTTCAACTTTTTAAAATACTAAGCAATTGAAAGTCGCATGTTGAGTCAGTATTACGTACAGCTCACAGATGACGAGAAGAACCCTAGCAGAAATAGTGTGATGTAGGTGTGGGCTCGCCCACTTTTCGCACGGGGGTTTCAAATGACACCACGGAATTGCACACATATAACTTTACCCGGGGTGGCAGATGACATCTAAGTATAGACCACACCTCAAAAACCGAAAATGGACTTGGCCGTGTCGTTGACATTTCCCCGCTTCCCCTGTTTTAGGGTTCTTCTCGTCATCTGTGAGCTGTATTTATTTTAATTTGTGTATAGCAGAGTACACATGATATCCAAAAACTTAATTTTGCTGTGAGAAATTTGGAATGAGTTAAAGTTTTGCAGGATATATATATATATATAATTTTTAATGGTAGCGCACATTGACATATTGTTGATAAGAGCATAGATCCTTATTTGTTGGATGATAATGATGTTGGCGGTGTATATTTTTGGTAGGACAAGTTTCGCGTAAGTGTGAGAAATCTGTGCTTGACGTAGTATATAAGAGAAAAATAGTAGAAAGAAGGAAAAGTTACAAAGCAATTTCCGTTTCTATCTACATAGATGTTCCACTGTAATGCTGTACAAAGTTTGATAACCATACTTCGCGAAAGAGGTAATAAGTCTGCGCATAACGTCCCCACACTTACATTCTAGAACCATACATGTCCCATTTCAATGAGCGTAAGCTTGAAAGAGGCTTTTGAAGCGATCCTTTGCCAATTACGTTCCTTTTAAAATCTAGCCTGGACCTTACTTTCTTGAATTTTTTAACAGAACACTGGAGGAACGGGTGTACGAGATCAATCCCCATATTTCCAGTACCTTCAGGAATATGTTCATAATATGCATTATCATATGCAAAATGTTGCCGTATTTTTGACATTTTAGCATTTGCTGTGGTAAAGATTACATTTCAATTGTTCTACTTCACAGAACTTTTCGAACAGCTTGTAGAACTGTGTATGAAGTTCTGTTGAAAGTAAATTAAAATATAAATGTATAGTATATATTAGAAAAGTAGGTTACTTTATTTAAGAAAAGTTTCATATATTGCATACGATAAATGGAGAAAATAACCAATTTTATATCAGACCGGTGCTCTTACAGGTGTAAATGCAATGATTTACAGAAAGGAAAAATGCGTGACTGAACCGGGAATTGAACTTAGGTCTACTTTTACCGTGCCGGTGTATTAATCATTACGTTACCCAGTCCACTTCCTGAAAAGTTATGCATTCTATCACTCTTCAAGTAGGTACTCTGTCACCCAGTTTACATGGACTGTACCAGTCTCTGATGGTGTATCTATCATACGAGTATAGGCTATGCTCAGCTGAAACAACTCGTTCGCAGACATACGGTTTTTGATACGTATGCATCGCCGTATGCGTTCCTGATCCGACGAAACACTTAAGCTGATTAACATCCGCTATCGACCTATTTGATTTTTAGAATTTCATACTGAGGTGAAATTGTCGTATGAATATAGAAAGTACTATTTCAGTTCCCAATTCTATCATCGTTTACTATTCCAACATTGTGTCACAACCTTCGACCACCAAATAAATGGCAAATATTAAATTAAATTTATAATTACACTAAAAGGTGGCTACATATCTCACGATTACAGATTTTGTTTGTTTGTTTGTTTGTTTTGTTTATTGCTTATAAAAGTTATAATTATACATTCTGTTGCTCAGTGTGTGGGAGCTGATAGTGGAAAGATTAACATCAAAATAACGTTTATCAGTTCACATTCGTAAGCGTGGTTGTAAGAAACTTGTTTTGATCCCCTGTCAGCTTATCTAGAATGAATGATAGCTCCCTTTAGCACGTACGTTTGCTTTATCTTATCACTATAATGTGAAAGGTAGAAAGAAAACCAATAAAGCAGAATTTGATGTGCATCAGTTTACCCTTTCCTAAGAGCTGACGTTTAGTGCTCCACCCCGTACCAATGCGGTGCCGCCTTCGCTAGAAATCAGTTAACATAAGTTATAGTTGTCACTCATGGAGGAGCGTTTGAAAATTGTTTGACACTTGTTTATCTATCAAACTGTGGCCCGTGCATCCTTCCCTTACAAATATATTTTCTTCCTATTGATTCCTTTCTTTTACATATTTTATCGCTATTTCATGTTACAAGTTTCAAAAAAAAAAAAAAAAATCCTTTTTAATTATTTTTGTCCTTTTCTTTCAGCGCCCTTGTTTGGGGTTCTTCTGTGAAACATCAGCCGCAGAAGGTTGGCAAAGATCATGTTCTTTGTGACGAAGACGTGGTACAAATTGTGAAGAAAGTGTAACAACGGAAAGTACATTTTCATTTATGACTACTGTGTAGCCGAACCAACTGCTCCGTGATGTAAATGAGTTTTCCAGAAGATTGGCATCTGTTTCTTCCTGCTATCTGTATAGGTTTCTCTTGTACTCAGAAGTCTTTAATGGTGAAATGTCATTTGAATCAATCAACTGGACATGCTAACAAGTAATAAAATCATGCTTCCTATTGGTCTTCTAAATGGTAGGTAATGATGAATGAAAATATACTTTTCGTTTATTACCTTGCATTTGGGAAAAAATAAAAAAAAATGGACAACAGTAAACTGTGTTGTTATTACTAATCTTGTTCCTTTCGCATTAAGCCTACGTTAACTAGAGTTGAATCTGGTAGAAAAGTTTGCATCAACCTTCAATTACTTATTTTAAGGTACGGCTCTTAAAGGCAGTTTATACTGGAAACATGAACAGTGAACAGTGAAAATACTTACCGGGAGGGAAGTGATCATGATATCGCATTTCCAGAATAATATTTTCGTAACCGAAAATAAGTTTAAATTATCAATTTTTAATGTATAATAGTTGCAGGGTGGGAAAAAATCATGATTTTTTTAAAAATCATTTTTGTTGATTTTTTTTATTTAAATCAAATGTTTCTTCTCGTATAATACAAGTCGCGAACTGAAGAAATAACATTAGGAATTAGTAGTAAAGGTCAATTATGCCATTTAAGTGAAAGTATTGGGTCCCCAATTGTTAACCTATTTGAATCCCAAACAACGTTTTAAGGAAAAAGTACAGCAACATTTATTAACATGACACTCTTCTTTTCACGAAAGTTACTGATATTTGGCAGGGCCATACTTTTAAAAAATGGGAACTAGCTAGCGGCAGGAAATACATATGAAGTACATAAATTTCGCCTAAAATTAAGTAACTAACTCTATGGCCTATGGAACCCGGAGTTTCATGCCGCGTTCACAAAATTTCTCCACTGACTTCTATCCTTAGATAACTGGATCCAGTTTCTACTTTGTATTCCTATTTCTGCGAGATCCATCTTAATATTGTCCTCCCATCTGCATCTACGTCTTCCTAATGGTCGTTTTCCGGCTGGTCTTCCAGTTAAGATTTTGAAAGCGTTCTTTCTTCCATCCTGGCTACTTGACCTGCTCACATGAGCCTCCTAGATCGGATGACTCTAACAATGTTGGATAAACCGTATAAATTATATAGTTCCTCGTTTTGAAGATTCCACCATTCCCTATTCCCGTTTCTCTTGGGTCCGAATATTCGTCTCAGCATCTAGTTCTCAAATACTTTGTCTATATTCTTTCCTCATGTTAAGCGACCATGTTTCGCAACCATACAGAACAACAGGCATGATTATCATTTTATATATTTTAAGCTTCAAATTCCTCGACAGAATTCGCGACGACAAGAGATTTTGAAGTGAATAATAACACGGATTCCCTTTTAGTCGACATTTAATTTCTTCGTGAATATAGTTTTCGTCTGTTAATATTGATCCTAAATATTTGAAAGTATCAAAAGTATTATTCGATATTTTAACGCATTCAAAATTTGCCGTATTACGATCCCGAGAAACTTCCATGTATATAGTACATAAATTTCGCCTAAGTTTTAAAATCTATTTTGTTTGTTTCAGAGAGGGGATCGGACCCTCTAAATACGCCCCTATTATCTTGAAACAAACAAATAGACGTGGACACAAAAGAATTTTCGTCCTAAATATCCATGATGATTTCCCCGTTGGAATAGTAAATGATTTAAAAACTCTATGGTAGAAGAGAAGAAATCAGGATTCACCCGTTATCCGTTCAAAACGGGATTTTCCCTAATCATCCTCTGCATGATACTCGTTTTCATACTGTGCTTACATACATTTGAGTCTCATTGTATTATGATTATTATCTTCCATAATCGAAATAACAGAACAGAAACGGGATTTTACTTATTTTCACTTTAAATTAATTTGTTTCGGAATTTGATTTAAATCAACGATTTTTATTTTTTTTAAAATCAAGTGATTTAAATCAATCCACCCTGAATAGTTGTAAATTTATTTAAATAAAGGTCTTCTGTTCAATAGTTAATATTGTTACAATTCCGAAAAACACTAAAGATAAAGAGTTTTTAGGTTTCTCTGTAAAATTGACATTCTAGTGTTAACGACAGTTTTGTTCTGGAGGTGCAATATACATTCAAAGTTTAAAGACATCCGAGCGTTCGTCTGTTTGTACTGAAGGGCAAAACCTGGAAATATATTTACTTGAATATTAGTGCCACCTTTCTTGCATAATATAAGGCAAAAATTCTTGAGTTTTATTTTATTTATTTTTTTTAATACAAGTGGTAGAAATGTCGATATATGCTTTTTAATTATTAGTTTCTCTTATGGTTCATGTCATTTTACCATAGTATTTTCTAACCCTTCTAATAAGTCACCGGTTTTACAGCCAGTGGTGAGTGTCGGTTTTGTATTTATTTATTTATTTATTTATTTTTTAACTTATAGGAGATGTTTGTATCCACATACTAAACGGGTTCTCAAAATGGACACAAATTTTTAGGGGAGCCTTGTATTCGAGTAAGTAGGATACTTCAATTAAGATGATCGGTTGTGGGGTACGGACTCCACTTCCCGATTGCAAAGCAAGTATGAAACATTTCACCTACGCTGTCTCATGTTCTTTAATCAGAACTAACACTAAGTGGTATTCTCAGCTTCCTGCGGGTAAGGTTTAAAGTTAATCCGCTGACAAATATACAGCCTTAAATTTCCATTAGATGTTTAGGAGATGATTATGTTGTAGAATCAAAGGTCTGCAGTCAAGTATAGCAACAGTAATAACATAATTAGACTGTAGAAATAGTATGTCTACCACATCATTCTTAAGATGATAATAAATCCGACTTTATTATGCATTTTGTACTAAGACAAAAAAGCCTGAACTAACTCGGGATAAAGGGAATTTTAGTAAGAATGACTAGTATTGTAAATAGCTTTATTCAAAAATTTAAATTACTTTGAAGCTTATCAGACCTCGATGTTCCGAGAAAGCAAATGCTCAAAAGTGCCCTCGCTCAGAGGAGCAACGAGACTTAGGGAAATACGAACATCAACACTTATTGTGTTTATATTCTGAGAGTGCTTACTTGTCAGTGAATGCTCATCGTTGTTTAATTTTTTTCAGTTATATTAATGCTTTCTAGGCGGTAATGATGGGCATTTTTCGTATAACAGAATTATAAAATCTGTTCATTTAATTTTGATTAGTAGGAATATGAGTTTTGTTTCAGAGGGTTTCTTTTTTTTTTCTTTTTTTTTTTTCGTGCATTGGGACTGACAAAGGAGAGAAAAAAGTTTTCTGAAAATTTTCATAGCGTAAGACACAATGAAGTCAGTTTTATTATTATAGAAATAATTGATTCTATAGGAAAACATCAATTGGAATATAAATATATTTATAATAATCCTATAATATTTGGAAGTTTCGCTTTTTGTATTATTTTATTTTTAAATCCCTTAAAATGCTGGAAAAACACATTCTTAACAGAATGAAAAATGCAATTCAGAGAAAGAAAGTGTAGCCAGTCAAAAATACAGTTTTAATAATTTTTGGACATTATTGATTACTTTTTGGTGAGCAAAATTATCATTGTTACGATCATGAGAAGATATTGGTTATCTCAATTTATGTTAACACGGATGAATCAAATGCGTTAGTACTGATGTGATAGAAGGAGTTGTTCGTAAGTCTAAACCAGTGTGTCACATTATAAATTTTAGGTTCATTCTCTGACAGAAAGGTGGCGCAAGTGTTCTTTTAATATGAAGGCAGAATACTTATGGTGATGATTATTAACATTTAGTCTTCAAGGCCAGTCGAGAAAGATGTGCTCCTTGTAACAGACTTCAAAAAATGAGGAAGAAGTTGTCAATACGACTCATAGGCTTCCCTGGCTTTCTCCTGTGAAGTTCATAAGGATCTAATCTCTTTGAAGTTAGACGATGACGCTCTTCAATGTTTGTTAGTGTTAATATCGTAATTGTGTATATGCTTCTGTATAATTTCGTAATGCCTAGAACGATGGAAAAAAAAAATGTTCACGTTATGTTTTTTAGGCAGATCCATTTTACAGAAAGTCAAGTGTCTTACCTTTAATTTAGGTACTTAAGTAAACTACGAAAAAATTGATAAAATAAAACCAGCTTTTATAAACTATGTTAACCGACTTAAAAAGTAATGCTAGTAAGCAGAAAATAATTCATCTTTCCCAATAAGATAAGTACGTATTTTATTTAATTTTATAAAGCAATGATTACGAATCTACCTGCTTAAAAACACCTATATTATATTGCATCTACCTACATAAAATAAATTGGGTTTTATTATTGTTTATAAAATAGAAAAATCAAAGTCTGTGCATAGCCAAACAAAATTTATGTCTAATATAAAATTATAGTTTAAATAGTGAAGAACTGTCCTCCACACATCATATCTCGCAAAAGTTTTAGGTATTTCCGTTTATGAGCCTGAAACAATAAGAAATAAAAAAAAAATGACACACATAAAACAGTAACACAACATTGTAATATTTACTTAATTTCAAGATATATAAACATTCGCAATAAAGGAGTTGATAGAATGCTCTGCTCTGTAGACAATATAATTATCCTTAATGAAGTTAGAAATTTAATATTTTATTCTATGTGACTCCCTTCGTGCTTATGGCTGGGGTAATCTATTCCTACTTGAATTATCTGGCAAACTAAGGTGAGCTTTTTATTTCATTATTGCCTATAACTGAAAATTTTAGAACGTTAAAAGTCATTAAATGTAAGAATGAGTTAATTTTACATTCATAATTCAAAAATAGATCGTTTGAAGTTTACTGGGCAGAAGTATTTATATAAATGAAAGCAAATGCTGACCTTTGTCTTTCTCTAGAAGCGGAAATCCAAACAAAACATTCCTCTCGTCTGTTACGAGGTCATCTGTTTTCAATAATAAACAAGTCACACGTGACAATTCACACACGTGTAGAATGAAGTGAATATGTGCTTTTAAGAGACCTCGTGAAATGAAATCAAAGGTCACATTCTAACATATTCTACGTTATCTGTCCATTCAGTAAGTGAAAGGTTTAGCTCAAATTGAATTTTCTGATTATAAATGAAGTGATTTTAATTGAAAAATAAAAACAGTCAGCATGAAATATTACATACACTTTGAAAATATATAATGAAAAACTTGCCAATATCAAGCTCTTTTTACATATTTTTTTATTGTACATCTCACATTGACAAGTCATGGTCGCGGGAAAGTGATACAGGTGGTACAGCCCTGCGTGTCCCAAATATGTATACATAGATAGATATAATTAGGGTGGTCCTTAATTTTCAACTTCCGAGGTTTTTTGAGTCTTAGCCCTAAAATTTCTCCATATCGGACCAAAGTAGCGTCCGAGAAGAATTAGCACAATTGAGTAATATAAAGTGTTGCCCCAAGCGACCTCAATTTTTGTATGCATTCACATATGAATAATGTAGCTACAACTTCATCTACTACTATATAGTACCATCTTAGATTCAGGTCCAAAATTTTTAATAGGAGGAGGACTCACCTGACATTGTTTTGGGGTAGTTTTTCGCCACAAATATACATCCAACTTATACAAAATTAAATAGTTATTACCTCTAAGTCTTTCCAAACTTACAAGCTACCTTTTTCCTCATATTATATGCTGTAAATACATTCAAAAATTGAGATCGCTTGAGGGATCATTTAATATTGTTCGATTGAGCTAATTTTTCTCATGAATTACTCTTTGGTCTGATAGGAACCATTTTAGGGGCTAAGACTTAAAAAGATCTCGAAAATTGAAAAAAAAAAAAAAAGAAAAAGACAACCCTAATATACATAAGTATAAAGGGCACGATTTCATTTACTTAATTTTACGAAATTGCTTTTAATACTAAAAATATCGTACATATTTGAGCCAATACGGCATTTCTTACACAGAATTGTTACGTTGGCATTTCTTACACAGAATTGTTACGCTCAGGGGTTTATTATGTATAATTATTTGCTAATGAGTTAAATTTCATACTTACAAAGGATATCTGGATTAGTGTCGAACTGATTCTAGTCGAGACCTTTTTGAAGATACTGGTTTGCACCTCTGAAGTCGTAACTTTTTGAAATTAGTACTGAATTGATGTTTATGTTAAACTCAGAACTTTAGAATAATGATTTATTGTTTTAAAGGAGTAACAATATATTCTTAAACAATGCGTTATTCGACTTGCTGATTAATGTATCCTCTGAAAACATTAGAATACAGGTTTCGATACATCTTACTGTCAGTTGGTTTGAAAGATGGAAACTAGAATTAAGTTCAAAACAAGTGGACTAATGCACACACAGAAAAATTAATATATTTAAAAAAATAATCAAAAGACATTAAGAACTAAGTATCACATAATTGCCTTATATGAAGATTTATTCTGCACATCTCTTTAAAGATACACATGTTCATTTTCTTAGCTTATAAAGAAAGCTCCCTCAAAATAATAAGATAACGTTATGGTAGTTTATTTATACAGTACCTTTAACTGGTATTTGTGTGTTGCACGATAACTTTTCAAAATTTAGCTGATCTTCGCGAAACTTGGTGGGTGCTATCCTCTGGGCTTAAAAATAAACCTACTGTTTGAAGTTGAAATACATCAAGAATAAGTGGTCAAAATTAGCCCCATGTAGTGAGTTTGAACATAATCAGATAATAGAATGTTGGTAAAAGTTATATCAAGTTTTGATGTAATTTGGTATATATATTTTCTTCAGGACTTTCCTGTTATTTCTATTGCTTGGAGTTGTCAGTCAATGATAATGAGGTAAAAGGGCTAAATTGACTCTAATTTGGAAGTTTCCTCATATGCTTATTATGATAAGACAGTAAATTTCCACAACTTTCGTAAAAATTATTCGATTCTGATACACTGAGACGTATGTTTTCTTTGAAACTTCCTAATTGTCTTTTGCTTGGTTTTGAAATTGATGAATCTACAGAAGGCTGCTCAAGATAAAATGAAACAAGTTTGTCGTGGCGTCATTGTGAGTCAAACGCACGCAAAGCTGAGGCACTTGGACTGTGTGTGAGGCAAGGCCTGGAGAATGAACGGTAAACAGGAGAGTGCGATTGGTATAGGTATGGTTGTGCAGCTCACGGATTACTGAGAAAACTACATCTGCTGACTTTCCAAAGCTCACTGGAACGTGTCAGCGATAAAGATTGCAAGTAACATGGTTTGGACATCAGTGAAGTCCTCGTGCGACGTGTCAAACTACCGCCAGAAGAATGGGAGCGCGCCAGAAATAAGAAGTGAAAGCGACCTCATCTTTTCTCTTTCCCTCCCCAGTTGACACAGTATGTGCCATTTGCTTGAGGTGATGAAGGAGAGCCCTCCAACACAAGAGAATTTGGCCAGGCGATACAGCTCTGTCCACATCATTCACCTAACCTGGGATTGAAGGTGTGACATAAACCACATGGACATGCTCTGACATATCAATACATACACGAAAGATTCTCTAACGTCAGACAACTGTATGAACGATACGTCACAGGTGACACATGGCAGTGGATCGTCACCCTGGATGAAGAGTTGCTGTACCTGGACGACACCAGTAAGACACGGGCAATTTTCTACCAACTAATACAAGGATAATTTTCTATGCGGTTGTGGCCGTATACTGCTGTCGGAGTGCACTTCCTCTTCTGCGGGTGCCATCCAAGTGAAGGTTACGCAATGTTATGCAACCCACATCGACTGTACGGCCAGGAGAGCAGGAACTTCTCCATCCATATGAATAAGGCTTGCAGGTACACTTCCTAGTCATCACTGATCTACTACACATAGAAAGAGGCCGAGTTGGGTATCAAGGTGGTGCCATTCTCGTGGGTTCCTGTCAAGACTCTGGACGCATCCCCCATGCATTTCTGTGGCTTTGGGCTCTTGAAACAGGACCTCGCCCGACATCGTCCACGCACCCTTGAACACTTTTCCAAAGTTTCCAACGCGACCTGCAGGCTGTTCCTCTCTATGTCCTTCGACGAAGCGTTCTCTAATGGAAACCCCGGTGCAGAGCCATCGTTCAAGCCCGTGGGTGTGTCATTGAGCACGATCGGTGATGGAGAAAGGGCATCTACTAGCTAAGTGTGTACTTTATATTGTTTCATCTTATCTTGAACAACTTTACGTTCTTCCATTACATATACACGGGGCAAGTCAAAATGATAGACTCGTTTCAGAAATTTATTCTGTGAAATTAATAAACATAGTGATTCCCTTTTCTACTTGCAGCATTAGTTCGTTAGGAAACACAGATGCAGTCTGTTTTAATCGGTAGATCTACGTGTAGTGTGTCGATCGGTCGATCTCACACAAGCCCAGCAGAGCCTAGCCAAAATATGTGATACTTTTGTAGATATTTGAACTGCCGAAATTTCTGCTACTTCCTTGGGCTGAAAATAAGATATGCACCTTTGGCTTGGGAAACCAGGGTTAGCTAATGTGGTTTGGATCTCATGTTAATCTAGAAGTCCACATCTTATATAGCCTCGCTACTGACAGGGACGCTAAACTCTAAATCAAAATGAAATGAAATCTTTGTTTTACGTCCCACGGTTATGCCGGTTAGGCTAAAGGAGACGGTAATGATGAGGGATGAGTGAAATGGTGGAATGAAGAAGTGGGAGGAACCCCGAGAAAGCCCACGCACACGGTGTTTGTCACTTGACGGGGACTGGGATCGAACCCGGAACCCCAAGCACCAGAGGTGAACGCTCTACCACTGAGCCACCGCGGCCCCAACTCCAAATCAAATCGAAACATAAGAAGAGCCTTAAAAATGAAATGAAATCTTTAAGTTTTACGTCCGACGCTTATGGTGGATAGGCTAAAGGAGCAGACCGTAATGATGAGAAATGTAGAAAGTGGGAAGAAACGGAAGAATCCCGAGAAAACCCACGCGCACCAGAGGTGAACACTCTACCACTGAGCCACCGCGGCCCACCTTATTAAAAAGAAAGAAAAAGAGGAAAGGACAGCTATTCTTTGTCACCAGTGTGTTTAACCTCCTGACACGTAGTGTAGACCAGGCTCTACAAAAAATGATGTTATTTGCCCGTTCGTTTCTGCGAATATCTCGAGCTTTGCTGAGTTGAAACCTTTTGTAGGGTAATATCTACACTTCAAATTTTGCATTGGCAGACAGACGATAGCAGAAGCCCCTTATGTTTTACATTTGGACAACAGTTAAGATGGCGTCGTGCAGCAGTGGCGGCCGCGACCCGTAGCACTCAGGAAATTTATTTATTTTAGTACTTAGAAAATAACAAAATGTTTTGAATCCTCACTTGTATGTCTACTAGATAACCTAAAATCTGTATGGTATATTGGTTTTGAAAAACTTTGTGTTTGGTGGTTTGCAGAGCATTTCTTTGCTGTTGTAGAGGGCTCTCTACATTGGATTTCCATGAGTAAATTTTTGTGGAAGGATAAAATTATGTAGTATTATTTTTGCGCATTGTTGAATATCTTAGATTTTTTTTCTTTTTACCTCCTTAGATTTAACACTGTTTAAGGTAGGGTACGTAGGATTTTGTTCTGGGGATCCACATCTCCCTCAAAATCTTTCAATTTTGCAGAAAATAATATAATTAAGCAGAAAATAGTATATTATAATTTCGATAAATGAAATTAAGCAAAAAAAATTAAATCTATATATATAAAAGAGAACGTACAAATCCTTTGTTCCCTCATCACGCTAATACGGCTGAACCAATTTCTTTTATTTTTGGGGGGTTATTAGGATTTGGACCCTAGATGGTTTTTATCATATCACTTTAATTTTTAATTACCAGTGTCTTGAGATAATTGACCATTCAAGTGTCCATAACGTACAAATCCTTTGTTAGTTCATCATAGGTAAAAATAAACGTATTTATATGCAACCCGCATGACCGTGTCACTCGGCGGGTTAACATAAATGACAGGCGATATAATGTTAACATTTACTGCAATCTACTATGGTTTTTATCATATCACTTGAAAGCGAAAAAGTAAAAATTATCTAAGTAACAAAGTTTATTGCGTTCCGGGGTGACCGCAGCGAAGCGGGGCGGGTTAACATAAATGACAGGCGATATAATGTTAACATTTACTGCAATCTTCTATGGTTTTTATCATATCACTTGAAAGCGAAAAAGTAAAAATTATCTAAGTAACAAAGTTTATTGCGTTCCGGGGTGACCGCAGCGAAGCGGGGTGAACGCTGCTAGTCAATCATAAAATAATAATAATATTGTCAATAATCGAGTTTCTATTTTTTTTAATCTCTATTTTTATAATCTGTGACTTCTGGTCAGAGATTATATAACTATAAAATTGACAGTTGTGTGTTAAGGTGTAAAAACTTTTATATAATCTTTAATCAGTATTTAGGATAAGTTCTCTAATTCACACAACAACTGTTAGGTTCCCGCTAATTTATTATCTCCTGAGATAGTTTACAAACATATCTCATAACATACAAGCGCCCAATGCCTCCATATGTTTCTCGCCTTCTGTTATTTATTGTCACTTTTACACAAGTTCAATTACAACTCTTACGAACTCCTTACTTCACTTCTATTAATCATTTCTCATTTCTGCTAATTCTCTTTTATCTAATTCCTCTCTACATCTAACTTCCTTCAAGTTCCATTTACTATTCATCAATTAACCAAGGTTCGTATATCGTCCTCCTTTTCTTCTTCTGGCTAGTGCTATTTTTTAAACATTTCTAACCTAACTTCCTACACTAAATTCCTACTACTAACAGTAAGGAAAGTGTTTCCCGTTGTAGATCTGTATGTGACTAAGAATCTGATGTATTATATATCCAATCCTGTTTGCGTGGCTTTCTGAACATGGCACGAATTCACCTTAAAGTAGATCTATGGTACTTCCTGACAATACAATGTTCTAGCTTTTTCCGAATGTAATTTCGGGTTTACAAGACATGGATACTTCGAACAATTTTTGCACTTTTTCGATCTGGTAGCAGTAAATGTATGGTTTGAGTACAGACGAAAATGTAAACTAAAGAACTTTCTATCCAAAAATATCCTCAATTTTCATTAATTCAAAATGTCTCGGGGTAAGGAGCTTATTTTTCCTGAGTAGGATCAACGTTAGGAAAGCGATCTCGGAGATTACGATCCAGCAGCCTAAGGCGAAAAAGAACGCCATTTTCATGTGCAGCATCTAGATATGCAAGTACGCGGCATTTTCCCGAAGCGCTACAGATGCAAAACTACCCAAGGTGTAGAAATTCTGGATGTAAGCAATTCTCCAGAGTATAATGTATCTGGTGCAAGGTATTTCTGTGTTCCGCCTGAATGTAATTGTTTCCTAAGATTTCACACTAAAACGTGAACAAACAAGTCATAAAAAGCTCAGTGTGCAAATATTATCAATTATAAAGACTAAGGTATAATTTTACAACAGAAAATGTATTAATATATTTTTTCTTTCCAAAATAATGTTCGTTTGTTGTATACGATCAAAGTAATATTACAAATGTTAATCACTATGAGTATTGTTAGAAGAAATGTATGTACGTAGAAGACCGAATTTACATGTCTAGAATTAAACAGTATGGATCCTATATGAACAGTTTCCTAGGATCCTATATAAATTCCCATTTGTGTTATTATCCCCAAAATACCAGTGTAGAGATGGCTTTACAGTCGATTATGCGCATGCCCTTACAATTCACAAATTACTAATGTTGGGACCCCAAATATTTAACTCTTTCCAGCCCAGTGGTTTCAGTGTGAAACCACATTTTTAACATTTTTCTTCATGCAGCTCGCTAGTTTGAGAATGAAACCACCTTTTAGTATGAATTTTGTGACCCATCTAGGGACAGCAGCTTAAATTATTTCTAGGATTTTCGTTGGCTCTGAAACTGTATCGAAAATTTTGACGTTCAGACTTTGTTATTTGTAGCAGCTTTGTTGCGTCATCGGAGAAATTGAACTATTTTACACCTTCCGGGACAAATATTTCAGAAGGAAATGTTATAGTTGAATATTTATTTCTATATTATTGATACTGAAGTGTTTCTGTCGAATCATCTATCCTAAATATATATGGTTTCAAATTGAAATTACCGAACAACAATGAAATGTTACAGCACAGATTGTTCCCGTAGGTTGTACCATTTTTATTAGAATTAATACATTTTCTTGCAATATTTATTTGTATTTCTTATAGAAATTAATGTTCCCCAGTGATGGAGACTATATACTGTAAGGAAATTTGATGTCACTTCTGACAATCGTGGTGGGAGGGAAAAATTTTGTGGTATCTGCTTGATATCACTGTTGTAATGCATTTCTGATTCATAAAGGATGGTGTGAGACGGCATTCTCTTTGAAGAGTTCCGACTTGCTGTATTACTCGGATGATTGGAACACTAACATGATTGGAAGTGTTACAATCTGCATACGATTCCTCAGATTGTTCCATGTTTGATTCATAGCACTAATCCCACGTTTACATTCTGCAGTTGATATCGGTTATTATTTCCACAGCTTTCTTAATGTTCAAAAATAATACACACGCATAGGTTTATGATTTCATTATATATATATAAGAAACTACCAGAATATTGATCGATATAAGTAAGTATTCGGTTTACATCGGTGTAAAATGCACTCCGCGCAAGAACGAACGCACAGCTACCATCAACTCAACACGAGAGAACATTAAGGCACATCAGCATATCCGATATCATATTGCCTTTAGACCATGAGTCATAACTACAACTCTTAAGATTCAATAAGGTTACCTATCAGATATCTAAAGCTCAAGGTAAAAAATCAACCACCACCAATGATCTTATAGACTATGAGCTGTGATTAAGTTCAAAGTATTGTTTCATATTAATCTGGTATTTAACATTCAAACTTCGCGCCTCATACTAAAATTTTGTTTATCACAATTCCCAAATTTAAAGAATGGTCCTACGTACCTCTCTCGATATACCTAATTCTTGGAATGAACCATATAATTATATGTTCAATGAGGTCAATAACCTCCGTTAATTGTTTACCTTAGCAGAACCAACTGTTGTCTAAAAGGTGTTATTTGATAACTCCCAAACTTAAGAAGTACCACGACAAATTTTGAAAAGGAAATGAATCCCTGTACACTACCTCATCAAGGTCAATCACGTAGTACAACGTATTGCTTACGTTTATATTTTGACCCATAGGCGGGAATAATCAAGACCAATGTCGTAATTTCATTTTGACAATTCGCAAATTATCCTACAAAGTTTACCAATATCCTGGACTCATAATCCCATCATAGGTCAATAAGTGACCAGTGATCATACTAATATTTGACAACGATTTACCCAAGCTGGACCACCCAAATCTAAGAACAATTACCAATTATTGATTTAACAATAAGGAATGTACCCTCCCAAATTTAAGATTGGTGCACAAATATACCTATGTCTTATGAAAGGTAATGAACCCCGTACTCATATGAGGTAACAAAGCCGTTTCAAAGAAAATAAAATAGGTCAATAACTTTCGAAATTTGAATATTTGGCCATAAGAGAGACACCAACATTTACAATGAGTTCTAGAGAACGTTTACCGAATTTTATTTGGTAATTCCTAAATTTAAGAAATGGTCCCATATACCCAACAAAATTTAAAAAATGAGCATCAAAGTATAAGGGAAATGAATCCCTGTACACATTCATCCTTATCAAAGGGTTCGATTACTTCCAAAATTTACATTTTGACAATTTTTACCCATGAAAGGGAACGAAATTTATAATGATATTTGTTATTGTACTGTACTAGTATATCAAATTGGGCAATTTCTAAACTTTAAAGAGTGAGCCAATGTAGCCCTTCTAAATTGTCAATGTACCTATATCTTAAGAAAGAGAATAGATCTCTGTATACCTCCATATAACCATATAAGGTAACAAGACCTCATCAAATGGGGTCAATAACCTCCGAAATTTGAATTTTTGGTAACTTTTTAGCCATAAAAGGGAACGATATGGAACCCCAATACTGATAGAGGTACACTCATGTCCAAAATTATTGTCGCATATCTATAACTATCTTCTTGTAAGAATATAATTTGATGATTATATTGCAGGGTACTTTTAATACTGATACTATGTGTATAATCGAGAAATGTATATTTGTGGTAAATTTCATAGGAAAAGAATTATAAATACTAAAATTAGAATGAGTAAAACAAAATGTTGCTAAATGGACAACAAAGTTTTATTTTCGTTTTATTGTTCTTATTTACTGCTCTTTTGACATGAAATTTTCCACATACATGTCTTTGCCGACTGTACACATACTAGCATTGTAAAAAGTACCGGGCGAATTCGTTATCAAATTATATTCCTACAACAACATATTTGTAGGCATGCGACAGTAATTTTGGACATGAGTGTACATATCCTTGTCCTAGGCTACCATACCAATTTTTTAAATTGGACACTTTCCAAAATTTAAGGAGTGGGCCAAGTAGCCCTGCCGAAATTTTAAAGGGGTAAACCAATATACCTATGTCTTATGATAGGGAATGGACCCCTATACATGCCCATATAACCATATAAGATAATAGGACCTCATCAAAGGGGATAAATTGGGTCAAAAAACGGAACACGTGGTACAACGTATGCTTAAGTTGATATTTTGGCAATTTTTTTAGTCATGAAAGGGAACGAGGTGGACCACCCAAATTTATAGTGGTATATATTGAGGTTCTATACTATTATACCAAATGTTTAAATTGAGCAATTTCCAAATTTTAGGGCTGGGCCAAGGTACCCCTCCCAAATTTTTAAAGGGGTGCATCAATTTACTCATGTCTTATGAAAGGGAATGGACCCCAGTATACGCCTATATAACTATATAGGGTAATTAAGCCTCATCAAAGGGGATAAATCAAGTCAAAAACCTCCGAAATTTGAATTTTTGGCAATTTTTAACCCATAAAAGGGAACGAAATGGGCCCTTCAATACTGATAGAGGTACGTACCTTGATCCTGGGCTACCATACCAAATTTTTAGATTTGGCAATTTCCAAAATTTAAGGGGTGGTGGTCTTATGTACCCCTGCCAAAATTTAGAGTGTGGGCCAAGATACCCCTGCCAAAATCTAGAGGGGGTGGTCCTAAGTACATCTAGGTTATTGACCCCTGGCCTTGGGGCCCCTCATTGAGGATAATCAAAAGTTAGATAGGGTGATGCCACTACTACTAGAGAGCGTTTTCAAACACGTAATTTCTGTTTGTTTTCGATCAAGTATAATTTTTTGTAGCCCAGGCACGTAGCCAGGGTTTCGTGAAGGGGGATCCGTGATATGAAATGCTGTGATCATCACACCAGGGACTCGATCATTCTAAACTATTTTACTGGAACATATATTGGTTCGTTTAGCCAGGATTTCGTAACAGGGGGGGGGGCGTGATATGAAATTCTGAAGGCTCAGGAGCTTGATCAGTGTAAACTATTTTACTATCAACATATATTGGTTTGTTAGGACAATAAAATGAGGACATGTTGGTAAGTATTTTAATAACAAACTATGAAGAAATCTCGAATGATAAAAGAATAAAATAAGTATTGAAAAATATTTTACAATATTTACATTCTTTTCTTTGTTCATTCAAATATAACAATTTTCCTTCCATTATGATCTTAACTATTATGAAAAGTATATATTCACTATTATAAAAAGTACATACTCAATAATGTCTTGTAAAATATTTTACAATATCTGCGTTCCTTTTTCTGTTGAATCAAATGCTAATAGAATTCCTTTTCCATATAAATTTTTGTTTTTATTATTCCGTCAATTACTGGTTCCAAATGACAGGTTAAAGGAGCACTAGAAAATTGTTTTTGAAATAACATGTTTGATTCTGCAAGGATGCAATGACGAAAAATTATGATAAAAAATGTCCACGCTGTTACTCAACGGCACTATGCTTTCGGAAGCTTGAAATCTCCCTGACTAGTAGCAGAAATTCTGAGAATTCTGTAACTTTTCTAGAAACTTCAAATTCCCTGACTCTTCCAGGATATCTCGCTCACCTTGCCACCATGTATTGCAAGTAATACAAATCTCCTCATAAGAAATAGTAACCGAAAGCTTCCTGTAGTTTTTCTTTTATTATTTTTAACGCTGATTCTTCTTTTTCTCATTTCATTTTGTTTCATCCTTTTTTTCATTTCTGGTCTCGAAGGAGGGGGCGGTCCGCCCCCCCCCCTTGGTTACGTGCCTGTGTAGCCTATATGTATCTTAATATAGCAAATGTTTATTTTTATATAATATCTTGCTTTACATAATATCAAGGTTAAACCCCGAAATCCTCTTTGCGCAGTGATTAAATTTAGCAATATACGGTGCTGTATAGACTACGTCCAACTTAAGGAAATCTTTCACTTAATACTGTTCGTAGTACACAACAGCACTAGTTAAATATATATTTTTTATGCCTAGTTAGATCTTGAGATTATATTTATAACTTAATCTGTGTGAGAGGGCAAAATGCTCATTTGTTTGTGTGTCCTAATCTCAACTGGATGGAACCAGCACACTCGAATGAGAACGAACAGGGGCCGTGAGAGAGAGTTATGTGGGATGGTGCAGTGCAGCTGCCCGTATTAGAATCTCTAACCTACTTCCTCGTTGCTACAAAAACAATGAAACTGGATCTCAAACCCAAATACAGGAAACGGAAATTTAGAGTTTTCATTTTTTTTTTTTTTTTTGTTTATTATAGGCCTAGCTGTTTCCTTTCTATATATTACTCAAATAGAACAGTGGTTGCGCAGTTCATAAGGCATCTATCTATCTAACAAATGAATAGACTGGATTTGATTCTAGGTGGGGGAACGGTTGAGTTGAGTTGATTTTTAGTTTAACGTCCCTTTCAGCAGCGAGGCTATATGAGACGAGACCTACTGATTAACGTGCAATCCGAACCACATGAGCTCCCTCCGGGAGTCGAACCCGGGTCTCCCAGGAATTTTCTTTTGTTCCAATACGAAGTTCAGGAGTTCAGCCAATCTGTGCGAACGACCAAGGCAGTTGAAGCGTATTGTTGCCTGCATCACCTCTTATACATGTGAAAGTCTAGAAAATAGACTCAGATCTTGGACCTTCTGTGACCTCCGTCGAAGGAAAAATTAGACTTGTTCTGCCTTATGCAGAGTCGTTTTGATGTATGATTAGCGTCATACTAAAGGCCTGACTACTGCAGGAAACATGTTAGTCGAACTCTTTAGTATGGCACTAATCACGCGTCAGAACGACTCTGCGTAAGACCCTTTACCTTTAATTATATACAGTAGTACCACTCAAATAATTTAACAACCGATTTTATTATTAGCATAGTAAGCTAACTTTCTGGCGTACGCAGAATTTCATAACGGGGGAGGTTCCAGCTCCTGAGTTCATATCGTTTCGGGATTTTGCTTATAGATGTCTCAATATGGTAAATGTTCGTTTTATTATATCATCTTGTTGAAAGGAGTCCAAAACCGGAAATTCACGTATGCGTACGCCACTGCTTAGTATTAATATTATTAAGACTGCTAAGACTGCAAGATTATGTTATTCTAATTTAACCTGGTGTTCCTGTTAGAGCCTATTATTCAGCAAGAGCTAAAACAATCGTTACGCCAAAAAAAAACTGCTCGTAAATGATATGACGGTGCAGAATTGTTAACACACAATATTGTAATTTCGTAAGAGCACATTTCTCATCCGAAGCTATATAGTTTCCCGTTCACATGAAAAATTTCTCATCAACTAAAATAGATACTTCATCTGGTCATTGAAACATAACAGCGACACTTGAGTAACCAAAAAGATTAAACCAAGAGGGGCGCCATTATGCAAAGGTGCACACTTTGGACTAACCTTACTCAAACTCATGCTCACAACATCCTTTCCATCTCATGCTCAATCGACCTCACACTTACAACATCCTTTCGATATCACACTCACTCGACCTCGCGCTTACATCTTTTCGACATCACGCTCACTCGACCTGATGCTCACAACATTCTTCCAACCTCACGCTCACATCATCTCAACATCACGCTCACTCGATCTCACACTCATAACATCATTTCGACATCATGCTCACTCGACTTCACGCTCACATCATGATTTAAAACTCGCGCTCACTCAACCTCACACTCACGTCGTGAGCACAGACAAAGGATATCCTTTGTCTGGGGTCGTGAGGGTGAGGTCGACTGAGCGTGAGTTCCGAACTCATGAGCACCGACCTCATGAGTTCGGGCACCTCTGCCATTACGTATCGGTTTTGATGAGCACGAAGCAAAATATACGTTTCTAAGCTTCTAACAAAAAACTACACATATTGCAGAAATGAATTTTGTCTACACATCGGACATTTTGTCATCACAATTCATTTTGATTCATGAGATACGTACTATAGAAAATTATAAAGTGTTATATGTTAACTGCAGCATGCCTTACGTGTCTCTTTAAAAACTGGAAGGTAGAAAATATGTAATAGATTCTCCGTTCGAGAATCTATACGAGAGAATTATTTTACTTTGTAGGTACTGGATCTAGGCGAGAAAGATACAACTTAAACAACCAGTTCCCGGAGCTTAGAATGAGTGGTGCGAACCGGCTGAATGATAAGCTGTCTATATATAACTCAAAGTCATCCATAAATGCTTACAGTTCCTAGAACGTAAGATTATACTACTCATTAACGAAAGACCATCTCGGGTGTTTTCTCTAAAACAATTCAAAAAGCGGGAGTGCAATAGTTAACAGCTTTTTTGCCTTGCTGAACAATACAATGTATAAATTTGTTGAAATCTCAAATTATTATTATTATTATTATTATTATTATTATTATTATTATTATTATTATTATTATTATTATTATTATTATTATTATTATTTACGGTTTACTTGTATAGTTCTAAGAATCTTCGTAAAACATTATTTAAAATTTGATTCTAATCTCTTCAACAAGTACACCAGCCAATTCTTTACTTAAAAGCAGAAAAAAAAAAGGAAAACGGCATTTTGTTAGATACTACTATGTATTCTAAGCTTACAGGATTTTCCTAAAATGAACACCCTGGTCACGTTGCAGAGGTGTGCTTGTGAAGAAAAGGAAAGGATGAAACTCTTAGTTTCTGCTTTCAAGGTTAGAATCGAAAGAATTTTTCTTAATTCGCTTTTTGGCAAACACACCAGTCTTCCCCTGGAATGGAATTCAATCATTCAAGGTTTTCTGACTCTCTAACTTTCAGCCAAATCTCTCTCCATTTTATTTTATTTAGCCTCTTATTGTTAGTACCGCATTGAATTAACTAGGCAGACACAGCGGTGTAGCCAGCAAGTTTTTCTAGAGGATCTTACTTATTCGGGCACTCAGGCTTTTATCACAGGTTGTAGAAAGTGTACACAACTTATTTATAAAGAAATTTTAAAAAAAAGTTTATGAATGTTCATTTGTCTGACTTTGAGTTCGTATGGGTATAATTTGTATTAAAAAATAATAAAAGCTCGAAGAAAAAGAAGATCAAACTGGGGCACTATTATGCAATGACATAGTAATCAATTTGTAACTGTGTGCAGACCAGAGTAGCAAAGTAGCCACTAGCCAGCAAGTTTCTCTAAAGGGTCTTACTTATTCAGATATCAAAGTACCGTAATCTTTTTTTAAAAAAATCTGCTACCAGATCCCAAATTACACTTATCGTTTTCACCTCCCATTCGCGATCCCCATGTATTCCTCTCGCGACTCTCCAAGGGGTCCCGATCCCCAAGTTGAAAACCCGCAGTGTATTATTAAACAACATTCTAGAATGTTTTAACCCAATAGGCAACTATTGCAATGCTATATATATCTTTCTGCTAGGATTAATGCATTCATATGAAGAACTCGTAAGGAGAAAGGAACGTAGAAATGATTGCACCATGTTATTCTTTTTACTTCTTCCCATTAGTATTTTTTTCTTTCCTCTAAGCAAAACTATTTGAGTGAATCAAGCTTCCGTACATTCCAAACACTTGGCTCAATCTTCTTCGTTTGGCTGACTCGTAGTCGTAGGTAGTAGTAGTAATAGTACTGGTGATACCTTAGCTTTCTGCATTTGGCTCCATGCCTTGAACTCACTGACCAGCAGACCAACCTTGATTCTTTTGGCAATTGTATCGACAACCAAAATACACACAATGTCACTCACTCGAACGCACGCTTACGCACGCACAAGCTTATCCAATAGGCGTTTGTCTTGTTTTGGCCATTCACATCACGGGAAATCCATGCGGCTGTCTGCAATACATCTTCATTTTTAACTATTGATTTGTAAATTGAGAACGACGCAGGAGAAAAGCCCACACAGGAATTGAAGAGCTTATTTTCAAAATGGAATATTCCCATCTTCAGTTTTTTTTTTTTTTTTTTGCTAAGTTGACCTTCAAAGTTTTTTGAATCTATGGAATGAACTATTGAACTCAGTCGGATTACGTCATAAGATGTATGCAAACAGGAAGATTTTTGATAGAAATTATAACTAAAATTAGTCATGTTAAAAAAAAAAAAAAGTAATATATCCACCTCATTCATTCACTTCTACTGTAAAATCAGCAATTCTTGAACATTTCATCTCATAGATTGAGAAACCGTTAAAGGTCAATTTCGCAAAAAACTGGAGATGGAAATATTCCCTTTTGAAAATAATCTCTTCAATTCAAGTACATACGTCTTTTTATAGGATACTATAACAATTCTTAATTATAGTGTACGCAGGATTTCAAGGGAGGGAGTGGTTCAACTTGCCAAAGTGCATATTGAGTTCCTTCGTGGATATATTTGAAGTGTACGCATCTGTGGGGTCACAAGAGACCGGAGTTCGATTCCCAGCGGGAGCTCATATGGTTCGGATCGGACGGTAAGCTGTAAATCCACGTCTCGTACTGCCTCGCTCTTGAAAAGAACACTAAACTCAAATCAAATGAAAATTCCAAATTCATGTTGTTTCAGGATTTTTGTGTACATACCGTGATATGATAAAACACTTCTTCATAATACGAGGGTGTATCAAAAAGTTCGTACCATCACCTAGAAGAAATCCACTCTGGAGAATTCTGACACCATGATGGTATTAACGTGTCTAGCGACACATTTCTGCACGTTATTCTTCACTTTCCGTAAACCCATTTTCTAAAAATCTACAGTTTGGCTTTGAAACTATAGAAATGGAGTCGTCTGAGTGGATGCTTCATTTCTGAAAACAAAAAGAAGTCATTTGGTGCAAGGTCCTGTGAGTATGGGGGTGGGACAATATTTCATATCCTAATTTCACTACCTTTGTCATGAATGCATGGGCTGAATGAGCTTATGCAGTGTCTGGTAACCGCAGCACTCTTTTGGTGTCTAATAACCTGTGATACTTTTTTTTTTTTTTTTTAGTTTATCTAGTAGTTAGTAACTTAGTTACGAGATGGGAATGATAGACAGAAGTAATAGTTTAGCCCGTGGCAGGTGATCTGATCTGTCATGATGACCCCTTTACGATCCCAGAAAACGGAAACCATCATCTTGGCGGCAGACTTCTGAACTCGTGCCTTTCTAGGGTCGGGGGAGGAGGAGGGTATTCATTGGTTGCTCATTTCTTTTGTTTCTGAATCATAAGGATAAAATGAATTTTCATTTCTTGTCACTAGTCTACCGAAAAAGCCCTCTTGAGAAACCTCACAGCGTGCAATATTTCTCTTGCAGCGTTCTCGCGATTCCCCTTTTGGAAAGGTGTAAGCAGTCCTGTCACCCATCGTACTGAGTGCAACTGGTTGTGAATGATATTCAGGCAGACCCATAACTCATACCTATTGCACGCATAACACTTTCAATGCTTATCCTCCTGTCTTCCATTATGATCTCAACTTTCTCCGTCGATGCGGCATCATCAGAGAAAGATGGTCTTCCAGATTTAGACGCGTCCACGGTGGTCATGTGTCCTCTTTGGAATTGTCGTTTCCACTTGGATACCATATCATAGAATGGGCTTTCATCCCTATAGACTTCTTTCAGCTCTTCGTGGAGCTGCTTTGCTGATTTCTTCTGAAGATGGAAGAAATTAATGACGTTCCGTGTCTCAAGCGTATCAATCATCGCATCTTCAATGATTTACCTGCAAAAAGAAGAAAGAAAGAGCAGATGTGTTGTATAATAAGTCTAGAATTTGCATGGTTAACATACAAAATCGTAACTACAAAGTGCATGTCGTAGCTCACCTTGTAGGTGATTGCATGATCATTTTAATTTCCCTTTATCTTCTTCAATTGGGGAGTTAAAATCCGGAAACATCTTTGCGTATGCCATTAGTCTTTACTAAATATGAAAAAAAAAAAAAAAAAAACCGTAGGAACAACAGTAATTCTCTCAAATCATAATTATTAGCAGCGTCATTTCAAATTTTGTTTTGTGTGAGAAGGAGGCTTTCCATTGATATAAGTAGTTTGGGTCTTTTTATTAGTATACAGTGGCGCAAATCTCGGGGGCGATGAGGGGGATATGACCGCCGATTTTGGAATTGGAAAGACTCTCCCCTCAATAATGCGATTTGATTTTTTTTTTTTTTAAAGAGAGAAAGGTGATTTATTGTGTTCGATTGCCCCAAAGAAAATATATTAAATTGGTGTCTCTTGCTGTATAATATACAACAGGTTTACCTCAGAAATCCAGAAATCTGATTCATCTACTGTAATATGAGTCTCGTCTCCCCCTTCCCTCCCCAGAATAAGCCTCAAATCTGTCCGCTTCCCACTGTTGAAGACAAATGTGCTCCTCTGTTCATTGTTTTTGAACTTCATAAATATTTTGATCATCGCTTAAAAAATATGGGGACGGTCTTATCCGTCCTCTCCAATGTTGAAGACAGATTTAGTATATTACCATTGACTAAAACATGTATATTTTAAATTTAAGGGGAAGGAAATCGCTCCCCAAATGACGCCCCTGTAATTGACAAAAACTCTTGGGAATACAACCTCATAGGATATTTTGCTTGTGGAGGACATAGCTTCTTACTTCTACCTTTCGGAAAACTTTGTTCTAATAATACTTTCTGAGGACTTCTTCACCCCCGTCCAGAGTTGGCGTGGGTCAATGAAAACTTGACCCACGACCCACTGACCCACCACCCACGACCCACTGACCCACCACCCACCATGACCCACTCTGACCCACGACCCATCACCCACCATGACCCACCATTACCCACCACCCACGGTGACCCACTGTGACCCACCACCCACGGTGACCCACTGTGACCCACCACCCACGGTGACCCACTCTGACCCACCACCCACCATGAACCACTCTCATCCACTTTGACCTACTCTGACTCACCAAAATCCATCGTCATCAACTCTGAACACGATCCACGGCCTCTTCTGAACTGACTAAAGAGTTTACACTTGTAATAAAACAAAACTGTGAAATTGTCACTAATCGGAGTTTGAATTTCTAGTCAATCGCTCAAGCACCACACTGTTACAATAACAGTGGATCTGACCTTTACGATATAAAATGGTAAAGTGTTTGTCAGTGAGGAAATTGAAACAGTTCGAGATGGGGGAAATTAGTGTGTGCCTAAAATATACTTGTACTAAGAGAGTATTCTTTCAAGTGTTAATTTCTAAATGCATTCCACAAGAAACTTCTATTCGCAGGAAAATACCCCTGTACAATATGGAAAAGGTTATGGTTTCTCAGTTCACAGTATTTTTTTCACAAAAGACTTAAAAAATCAGTTGTTCATAGGGTATAAAGGTGTTCGGGTACCCTCTGTGAGAGCATCTCCATAAAGTATGCTCATAATTGTAATTTGTGTAATCACTAAAACACCATGTTAAATTTAAGTTACAAATATACATAATTGCAATTATTATGAATATTTATTCAAAGTAATTTACCTAAAGCAAAGAAGAGACTTACTAAAAATTAGGTAAAGAGTTGAATAACAAAAATAAGCCATTAATAATACAAATATACATTTTCCGTAACTCGTAATTTTCCACCTTAAAACAAATCTGAAATCGGATTTATTTCCTGTTGGTAACTTTTTGGCGGTAAATCATCCGCAGTGGAATGATGTCCATCCTTCAGCCAAGAAATAACTAGCTCGTCTATTTCGAGCTTGTCTAGCGGTAGGCCATTAACTTTGATGAGCAACAAGTTAGACAATGTTTGAGCACTTAGTCTATTTCTAATATAAGTCATCTGTAAATTCATAAGGGAAAATCCCCGTTCGCACTCTGTCGTGGAAATTGATAATATTTCTATCCGATTTCTGCAACTTCTCATCGACAATCTACTTATTATAAGTATTACTTAAGTCTGATAACGATTTTTCTTGGTCAGGTTTGAAATACTCAGCAAGAAGTATCATCTTTCTATCACCATACAACATCTTTTCCATATCGACCATGTCAGTTGGCAATGTCGATCCATGTAGAACAGAAACTTCATCTACCACGCCTTTCATATGGAATCTTGTGAATAAATTATCAAGTAAAGTCTGATAAACTGATGATTTCTTATTTGTTTATAAATTTAATTTTTGTAATTACACATGAAGGTTTGATACCATTACCAAGTTCCCTCCTCCGCACAGTGGGAGAATTCATCGATCTAGGGGAACTTTATTCAGTGTGTGATGCACATTTGCCTGTGGCAGGTTTTAACATTCTATTCGATTGAAATATGCGATATTTGTGTATTATTTACCAAAGAAGTAACACATGTGTGAGAAAGGTGAACACGATTACACACAATTGGTGAAAGGACAACAGTAGGATTGATGTGATCAGCTTATATCTAAATAAGCGTTTAGTGATAATGAGTACATTACATGAGATAGTCAGAACAATAAACAAGAGTCAGCGAGCACGCAAAACTGACGAGAAAAACAAGTTCATTAGTCTTAGTCACTGCTCTGTTCGGAATGATCAGAGAAATCATTCACATAAGGTGCTTTTAGCAATCGTAGTACCTCGGACATTATGTCTGAACGTTTGGTTTTAGCAGGAGTGCGTTTACTAGCAATATGGATCAGCAGTGATCAGGAATCTATGGATTTAATCCGTGTTGGTATTCACTCTGAATAATGTTCTTGTGAAGAGTTTCCTATATTTCTTATTGTCTTTATTTCGAGCCTCCTGTGCTTTTAAAGAAAGCTGGCCTATCGGTAGAAATAGGACTTCGAGAACGCTTACGGGCATATGATACCAAACGTTTGCAAATAGAGTTCCAAAGAGCAACGAGCGCACCCACTACATTTGTTTGTATCAGTCGGAAAAACACAATTTAAGTATTCTAAAATAATGTGACATCGCTTAATTAAGTGGACATTTTACCTGAGTTATTTCGAACGATTTTTCAGTATTCCGTAAAAACTTGCGGGCTGTATTGCCATCATTGGTGTTTCGTGCTTGTTGTTTCCGCATATCTACCAATAGTCCAAGTTCACTACGAAAATTTTGCTTGGACCGTTTCCTTTTTTATTCCATTTTTATTCCGATTTTCTTTTCCTCGTACATGCCAGGCTTTAATATCTAGGCGGTAGGCAATGTGAAGAATACATTCCATAAGTCGTATCCAAGAATAAACCGGAGAGAGTTCAAAAGTCAAAAAGTTCCGATCTGAAGGTTTATGAGAAAGAATACCAAGATTATTCATCTCTCTCGATTTTGCTCCACATAAATAACACGTTTGCGTAGACGCACATGAGGATACAAAATTACACACTTTTCCATCAATCATGCAAAAAATTATCTTAGGCCGAACGATAAATTCCTTGTCACCTATAGTTATTATGATTGGAGAGAGTTTCTCGATTTGGTCTTCTACTTTTTTGGACTTGGTTTTGTACAACCTCAACCGTTTCTCTTTGAAAACACAAAACTTATGGGATGACAATATCTGATAGAGGATGGAGCAGAACTTTGCCAAATAACACAGTTACGATTGTTAGTGACACTGTACAGTTGAATAGGGACCATAGATACTCCAAACAAACTCTTGTCAGTTGAATGCTTATCTAAGAAAGGTTGGCGATACATACTTTGTTGCGCACCACCACAATCCCCCTTAACACCAATATTAATGTTGCGAACATCAGACAAAGTTCGAAACAATCTTCTTGTGTTTTACTGAGTCTTCTTATGGTATCATGAAGAAGGGATTGCAGCTGTATGTCAACGAATGTCTCTGTGATTTTTATTTCATCTGGATAACAACGTTGCTTAGCATCTCTAACCTTATCATAGGATGGATACATTTTACTGCTTGCTTATTTTGCCTCATCACGCATGTCATTTTACTGGTTTTTCCACAGATTCGCATCAACTACTAACGCCAAAGCTTCATCTTCTGATAATTTCGCCGAAACGGGAAGTACAGCGCTTCCAGATTTCGTTATTTTTCGTATCCCGTGCGGGGAAAGAACAACAAAACTCGTGGACGATCGCTGCCGAGTCGCGTTTTCCTGCCCTCTGTAGTTTTAATTCAGTCGCCATCGTCAGTTCCTCGTTGCTGGTTGATTATATAAGTTCTTTAACTTTCCTACATTGCACTTTTGAGGTACATTTTCGGTCTACCGCATTTATTTTCAACAGAAGTATCCGTTGGCAGAACAGGCGCTAAGTTGAAGTCCAGTTCATTTTCCAACCATGTTGCATTGTCTTCTTTCAACCTCTCCTGGTGCCGATTGGCTTTATCCCGTTTAACCAGTACGTATATCATTAATATATTTTCTTATTGTTGCTCGCGGGTCAGTTCTACTACCTCGGTTTGTTCCATTATGTAATTTGTTAAAACTTCAACCGCTTTGTTGACACATGTTGTTCCCACACATCTAATATAATATGCCATGTAAACACGAGAACCACATTTACACCACGTCCTCAAGTTTTTGCGCAAACTGCGCAAGGTTTCTCGATTGTTTTCACTTCTAACCTCAATAAGCTTTCAGGTGGACTTTATCCGCAGGCTGAACACCACAGAACACCTATTTGAAACCTTGTTTGTAATCCACATATAACATTTTTTCCACACGTTCAAACACACACTTTTCCCACGCTATCCCCTAGGAACCCTAAAATGCAATGCAAAGTTCAAATGTTCAATCTTTTCTTCAGAGAACCTCAATACTATTACAGCACTGCACTAACCACTCTATGTAAGCACAGCAGGACACAAGTCAAATGAACTGCTAGTACGAAGCGTAGCTATCGCAGGATCTACGCGCGTGCACTTGGTTGCCTCCTTTCAGGCCATATTTGTAACCGTTGCACGCGACCATCGCCCGAATTCATGTCAATTTCATACCAACGGCATATTTAGCTACCTACATCGCAGGTATTCTTTGCTATATTGCATGGTCGCAAAATTGAATAAAGTTCCCTTAGATTGATGAAATCTCCCACTGTGCTCCGTCTAGAAAGCGAAAGGGAACGAGGTTCCTGGAAAGCGTTCAGAGGTGAATGGGAATTTCCCTTCTTCTTCAACTTCAATTACCACACTGCTGTTTGCAATGTGCCAAATTACGATGAATTTCAATTAAATTATCATAGTATAATTATTTCCTTGTTGAATTATCGATACTTTTCAGTGGAAAAAAGGATGAAATTTCAAAGTTCCAAATCAAAGTAAGTAGACCAACGTAAAGGGAGATAAAATGTAAAATTTTCCATACAATTATGCGTACAATCCAAACTTAAAATTTCCGTGTAATTAAGCTTACAGTACAAATTTTATGCCTATTTTTCTCACAACTTTATGGGTTGATTGTCCTGTGCTGTAAGCACTCCATATAATAAACATAAGCTTCAGCAATTATTATAGCAGAAAGCAATGGATATATGAAGCCTAGTACTGTATTTTTTGTTTCTATTTTTTTTCTTAAATAACATCGATCGTTTTCGATCATTTTTACAAACCAACTCACTTCCAATTTTCCATATATAGAAAGTGCCCCCCCCCCCCACATAAAGGAGAATTTTTAAAAATGCTAAGACATACACTGTTTATTTTCAATAAAGAGTTAATACACTGAATTTCATCTCCGTAAGTTTAACGGCTTGCGAGATACTCATTATTTTTTCGCAAAAATTCAGATCCTCACTACCTCCTTAGAATATTATGCATTATAATAAAAGCAATATAACATCCCAATTTGGATTAAGGCCTAACTATATACCAAAAGTAATTTCATTTGACTTTGCAATTTGACCGTGATGATCAGGCACACATAGTTACATTCAATTTTCTTTATATAATAATTTATATATTACAGTGATTCAAAAATGTACTTTTTCCAGTAGTTAGCTCTAAAAACTCATAGGTCTCTAAAGCTAAGTAGTAGTGTAAGTCCTATTGCTATTATTACTATTAAAAATATCAATATCCAAAAGTGCCTGTTCTTTTTTCACTTGGTTAGATAATCTCACCTCAGGTAAGTAGACAGAAACAAGTGGAAAAGAAAGGGAAATGAAGGTCTTGAAAGTAAAACGGAGATAAATTTACCAGTCCTCAGAAGATACTGTCTACAATGCAGTGAGCAGAGAGGGTCGGTAGATCATACTGAGTCGGTGGGTCGCAGTGGGTCATGGTGGGTGGTGACCTGCGTGCAGTTAGCCCCCCCTCATGCTAAATTTAAAATTATTGTTATGTCAATCGTTTGATCATCGTTTGATCAGGTATGATCAACAATTTTTAACGTTTGATCAGCTTTACTAACAGAAATATAAGCGATATTTAGTAGGGGGGGCTAACTACACGCTAGCCCCCCCTTCACGTCAGATTCGAAATTTTTTGATGTCAATCGTTTGATCATCGTTTGATCAGGTTTGATCAACAATTTTCAACGTTTGATCAACTTTAGTAACAGAGATATAAGGGTTCCAAAATGGGGGGCCAGCCCCCCTTCACCTCCGATTCGACTTTTTCTTATGTCAATCGTTTGATCATCGTTTGATCAGGTATGATCAACAATTTTTAACGTTTGATCAGCTTTACTAACAGAAATATAAGCGATATTTAGTAGTGGGGGCTAACTACACGCTAGCCTCCCCTTCACATCAGATTCGAAATTTTTTGATGTCAATCGTTTGATCATCGTTTGATCAGGTTTGATCAACAATTTTCAACGTTTGATCAACTTTAGTAACAGAGATATAAGGGTTCCAAAATGGGGGGCCAGCCCCCCCTTCACCTCCGATTCGACTTTTTCTTATGTCAATCGTTTGATCATCGTTTGATCAGGTATGATCAACAATTTTTAACGTTTGATCAGCTTTACTAACAGAAATATAAGCGATATTTAGTAGGGGGGGCTAACTACACGCTAGCCCCCCCTTCACGTCAGATTCGAAATTTTTTGATGTCAATCGTTTGATCATCGTTTGATCAGGTTTGATCAACAGTTTTCAACGTTTGATCAACTATACTAACAGAGATATAATGGTTACAAAATGGGGAGCCAGCCGCCCTTCACTTCCGATTCGACCTTTTCTTATGTCAAACGTTTGATCATCGTTTAATCAGGTATGATCAACAATTTTTAACGTTTGGTCAGTGTTACTAAGGTAAATATAAGCTCCTTTTAGTAGGGGGGTAACTACACGCTAGCCCCTCCTTCACCTGCGATTCGAAATATTTCGACGCCAATCGTTTGACCATCGTTTGATCAGGTTTGATCAACAATTCCCAACGTTTGATCAAGTATACTAACAGAGATTTTAGGGTTACAAAATGGAAGGCCAGCCCCCCCCCCCTTCACCTCCGATTCGATTTTTGTTATGGTAATCGTTTGATCATCGTTTGATCAGGTATGATCAACAATTTTTAACGTTTAATGAGCGTTACTAAAATAAATATAAGCTTTTTTTTAGTAGGTTGGGGCTAATTACACGCTAGCCCTTCACTTCCGATTCGAAATTTTTCGTCACCAATCGTTTGATGATCATTTGATCAGCTTCGATCAACAATTTTCAACGTTTGATCAAGTATACTAACAGAGATATAAGGGTTACAAAATTGGGGGCCAGCCCCATTTTACCTCCGATTCGATCTTTTCTTATGCCAATCGTTTAATCTTCGTTTGATCAGGTATGATCAACAATTTTTAACGTTTGATCAACTTTACTAACGGAGCTATAAAAGTGAGATAAATTTGAGAAAGTAACAATGATAAATTGCCACCTACCAGGGGAAACATTCGGTTATCTACCCAGCGACGCAAACCTGTATTCAACATAGGGGGGAAGTGACGGATAAGACCGTTAGCAATTTTTTAAGATATTTAAAATGTTTATGAAGTTGAAAAACAATGCTGTGGAGTATCAGAAAACTAGAATTGTCTTTAGGGATGCGCACGAGACAAGATTTGTGGCTGTCTCGTCTCGAAAATGTTCTGTCAAAGTGATGTCTCGACTCGAAAAACGTATATTTTTCTATTGGAAGAGCCGTGTCTTTACTCGAATTTTGTCAGGAAATTCCTGTCTCGATTCGTCTCGTGCGCATCACTAACTGTCTTCAACATTGGGAGACCTGCAGGGGCAGATTTGAGGCTATTCTGAGAGGACATAAATTTCTTCTCACTTTCCTTTGTTGTAATCGGGCAGAAATAATCATATTTTCCCCAAAACACATTTCAAATCGAATTATTGGGGGGACAGTCCCCCTCAGTTCCAAGATTGGAGGGGACTTATCCCTCCGGAGTTTCGGCAATGTATCTACCTATGCAGAAATTAAAGTAAATCGGAATTCCGTGCTAAGAGGATGGACCAATAAAAATCTCTTCCCTGAAGGAGAATGAGTGCAGAAAGTTGGAGAGTATAAATTCTCTTCTTTTCGTTTCAAGTGATTCAAATAGCGCGTTGTTTCACAATAATGAGAAAAAGGGAGTCAAGATAGGTATGTAAAACTAACATGAAAAGTTTTTTTTTTTTTTAACTCTCTTGGACCATGGAGTAGTGAAGAAACTCCTGAATCAGCAACATCAAATAACAGCTAAAGCATCTTCATGCATCAATTTACGGTAAGTACCGTATTGTGATCTTTCGTGTACAGTCGGAAACAATAATAAGTAAAGGTGGAGGTATAAGAAACAATAGGTCCAACCTATACTTAATATTGTTTCTGACTGTACATCTACTCTTGCTTACTTCTTACTTATTTCTGTATAATTTCCTTGTGTGGACTGCTAACAAACTTTAAACGTTTAGATACTTGTGTGCCCAAGGACGTAGACATTTCGAGACCTTAGGCGACAAATATTTCGGCGTCGCTTGCGCCCCCTCCCTTCGGTGCCTTCACCTTGATGAAACTTACACCTTTCTTACTATCTGTTAATAATTATGTTTGCAAGTTTCTACAAACATTGGAAATTATATACAAAAATACATGTTATTATCTTTGCTATTTTATTTCAAAACTTAACTTTCATATTGATGTATGTAATTTATATCAGATTGCACTACTGTAATACAAAAGCAATGCCGAAGGCGTTATTCAAAGTTATATATTTTTATGCATTTTGTACTTTTAAAGATTTTACATAAACATTATTCTTCTCGTGCTAAACCGAGTACTTCTACCAATAGGTATATAGTGTATTATAATTTATACACTATGTTAAGTGTGGCAAGTGCAAACCATTATATCTTTCACTTAAGAGTCGCCATCGCTATCAATTTTACTTTCTTCTCTACCTAGGACATTGTTCAGCTTGCTTGGGAAGAACTAAAATATATTTAATTGTTATTTATTTGTAACGGTGTTCGTCCGATGGCATTTTCTTTGATAAGGACACCAGTGACCGCCATGACGTACAAAGCAGCCGCAGGTTCCCGTGTAAGCTATTTTTAAAATACCTGTATATATGATTAATATTTTTCGAAGGCAAAAGTAAGGCTACTTTTTTGAAGAGATCAGGGGTGTAACCAGCAGGTTTAAGTAGGAGGGGCCCTTCGTTTTTGAAGAGGGGCCAGCTACAATGTATATAAAAAAAAAAGTGTTGAAGTTAGCGTTTTTTGAGACCTGAAAAATAGGAAAATTTTTGTTTCCTTCCGGAAAAGTAAAAACACTGGTATTTAGCTTATTATTATTATTATTATTATTATTATTATTATTATTATTATTATTATTATTATTATTATTATTATTATTATTATTGCTTTTTCTCCATAAATTATGTTCCAGGTAGTTTTTATTATGTTTCATCAAGAACTACTGAACCGGACCAAACATTATACCTTTGTGTATAACTATTTCAATTTAAGCCCTTGGACACAGAACCTATCTATAAAGGTTACCAAGAAAGTTATATCGCTTTTTCACCCACTTCCTTCGAACATCGATGTATTACCTCTGGCTAAGACTACCTGGAAGATTAAAGGTAGTCCCCATTAGCATCAACGATCTTCTGCCAACGTTCTGGGAGACCATGCATTCCATCGCGGTAGAACTTCGTGGAGCGTGAAGCGAAGATATCAAGTGAATTTTGTATCTCTACTAGGGATTTGAACTGGCATCCTCTAAGGTGACTGTCCAAGGGATGGAACAGGTGATAATCGTACGGTGCAATGTCCGGGGAGTATAGCCGATGCAATAGTGTTTCCCATTCAAGGCGTAGAATGGTGTCCCGGGTCATCCTTACCACGTGTGGCTTAGCGTTATCCTGTAACAGGAGGACCCGTTTGTGATTCAGAACTGCTGGCTCCACATCTTTGAGTTTTCCTTGGACACGGCTTAACTGCTGACAGTACACAGTTGCATTGATGCTCTGACCAACTGGTAGCAGTTTAAGATGCACGATGCAGCGAGCACTCCACTCAACACACAAGAGAACTTTCTTCTGGTGCAGTGCTGGTTTCGACTGTTTTGGAACTGGTTTATGGATGCTAACCAATGATGGCGGCACCGTGGAGCTTCGTACAGGTCCCACTTATCATCACATGTCAACACCCTGTCCAGAAATGGCTCCTTCCTCAGACGAGACGACAAAGAAACATAGGTGTCTGTTCACGTTGCCTTCTGGCCCGGAGTTTAATCATGTGGGATCCATCGACCCAACTTGTAGTGTTTCCACAGTTGATGGAGGTGCTGCCGAATGATTTCTTCACTCATATTGAATTGTAGTCCCAGTTCCTGACACGTCTGGCACTGTTAGCCTAAATTGCTGCTTGCAGATCTTCATTTTGTACATGTGTTGGTCTTCCGGCATGTGATGCGTCTTCGAGTGTTTCGTCACCGTCCTTAAACCTGTTAAACTACCACTGCACTATCCGCGTAGTCACGACACCCTCAGAAAAGACCTGGCATATCTTCTACTTCACTGCAGCGTCATTTGACCCTAGTTTGAACTCGTACAGCATACACGCCCTTATGATTCTGTGGAGGTCCCATATTCCCTCTGTCCTTACACAAGTTCACGGAATAACTGAACTGTCACAACCAGTTAGTACGTTGGATATACCCACACCAACAACTGACCTTCGCCTTACTTCCATTCGCATTCAACTCACGGTGTGAGGGACAATGGATCACATACCTCCACAAAAAGGGACAGAACATTCTTGGCTATTTTTATACATAAGACTGATCTTTGGAATTGCACTTAATTTCTTTAAGATTTCCTGACAAAAATATTTATTTATTATTCGTCCCTAAAAAACATAATTATTTTATTAATAGCTATACGTATATCCTGTTACACATCAAGTAGTATTAAAAAGAGCGAATGAAATTCGAACTGAAAAACTGATAAAAAAAAAAACGTTATTTTCCACTAAATTTTCCATCTGATAAAAAAAATAAAAAACACTAGTTACATATAAAAATATATGATATTGTTACTAATTAGTTTAGTATCGTTGTTTAATGGTAGTATTTGAAGTACCTTGTTAAAACATTTGACTTCAAACTGTCCAATATGAATCACAGTAAATTGAAGACTTCGGGGCAAAAACCCGTCAAGCCCAAAAAGTGAGAGTGTAAAGGAGATAGCTTCACAAGGTTTTCTCGCCATCGGATTTTCTTCAAACTTGACACATACTAGACCGAAAATAAATAGACACTTTTTTTGTTTCTTTCGGGAAATAAGTTAAGGTCAAAGGGCGCCTTTTCAAAAAGGGCCTCCTTGGTTAAAAAGGCCACATTAAAGAAATGAAACTCTGCCGATGGAAAGATGACTTAAAAATAGAAAATACGTGTTTTGTCGTTTTTGCGAGAATAGAGTTATAGAGGGCAATGGCCCCCTTCAAAACGATAAAGGACACAACCCTTAGGAAATTGGATTTCCGTGGAATTGCTTGAAACCGTGATATGTTCTAGATGTTATATTCCTAAGAAAACGTCTCAATAGGCACAACCACAAATCACTGACCGTTTGGCCACTACAGGGCCACTTTTTTGAAAATAGTCGAATATAACCACATTCTGAATTTTGGTAAAGTGACTAAAGCCGTGATGTGTTGTAGATATTGTGATCCTGAAAAAAATCTTAATGGGCATAACCACCAATCATTGATCGTTTGGCCACTCAGGGCCACTTTTTTGAAAGCAGCCGAAGATAGTGATATTGTGGATTTCGATGAAAATGACTGAAACTGTGATATGTTCTAGATGTTGTGATCCTGAGAAAAAGTCTGAACAAGCCAAGAAGCACAACCACCAATAACTGACTGGTTACTACAGGGTCGCCTTTTTGGAAAAAAGAAGGTAACGGTATTCTGAATTTAGGCGGAATTGCTTGTAACCGTGATATGTTGTAGATATTATGACCCTGAGGAAAAGTCTTTACGGGCACAACTACCACTCACTGACCATTTGGCTGCTACGAGATCACTGTTTTGAAAGCAACCGAAAATAATGATCTTGTGGATTTCGGTGAAAATAACTGAAACTGTTAGATATTGTGATCCTGAGAAAAGGTTTTAATGGACACAACCACTAATCACTGACCGTTTGACCACTACGAGGACACTTTTTTGAAAGCAGCAGAGCCGAAGATAGTGATGTTCTGGATTTCGGTCAAAATGACAGAAACCGTGATATATTGTAGATTGTCATCCTGAGAAAAAGTCTCAATGAACACAACCACAAATCACTAATCGTTTGGTCACTACAGGGCTACTTTCTTGAAAACAGCTGAGTACAACGATGTTCTGGATTTCAGTAAGATTGAGTAAGACTAAGATATGTTGAAGATCTCATCATGAGAAAAAGTCTTAATGGACACAACTATCGAATTATGACTGTTTGGCCACTACAGGCTCAGATTTTTTAAAACAGCCGAGTATAATGACATTTTTTATTTCAGTGTAAATGAATGAAACTGTGATACGTTGTAAGTCGTGATCCTGAGAAAAAAATGTCTAGGACATTCTAGAATTTTTCTTCGTCTCGAAAAATGAGCATCTGAATGTTATCTACCGGTATGCTTAAATAATATTGGCCGCTACTCTTCCATCCCTTTTTCGGGTTGTGAGATAATTTTGAACTTTTCATGATTTTATACAATTCTACCAGAATTCCAGGTATCCTTACCTTCTTCTGTTTTAAAAAAATGTGGCCCCGTAGTTGCTAAATGGTCACTGATTGGTGTTTGTGTCCATTAAGACTTTTTCTCAGGATCACAATATCTACAACATATCACGATTTCAAGCAATTCCACCGACATCCAGAATACTGTTACATTCTGTTCTTTTTTTAAGTGGCCCTGTAGTGGCCAAACCGTGATTGTTTGGTGGGCGCGCACGTTGAGACTTTTCTCTGGATCACAATATCTACAACATATCCAGGTTTCAAGTAATTCCACCGAAATCCAGAATGACGTTACCTTCTGCTGTTTTCAAAAAAGTGGTCCTGTAGTGGCCAAACGGTCAGTGAATGCTGACTGTGCTTATTGAGACATTTTCTCTGGATCACAACATTTACAACATATCAGAGTTTCAGTCATTTTGGTCGAAATTCACAATATCAGGATATTCGGCTGCTTTTAAAAACATGGCCCTGCAGTGGTCAAACGATCAGTGATTTGTGGTTATATCCGTTAAGACTTATTCTCAGGATCACAATATCTACAGCATATCACGGTTTTAGTCATTTTTTTTTTTACCGAAATCCAGAATGTCGTTATAATAGGCTGTTTTAAAAAAAGTGGCCCTGTAGTGGCCAAACGGTCAGTGATTTGTGGTTGTGTCCATTGAGACTTTTTCTCAGAAACATCATATCTACAACATATCACGGTTTCAAGCAGTTCCACGAAAATCCGCGGGGTCCTTTGTCATTTCGAATTGGGCATTGGCCCTATAACCCTTTTCTCGCAAAAACGACAAAACCGGTATTCCCTACTTTGAAGTCATCTTTGCATGGGCAGAGTTTAGTTTCTTTAAAGTAGTCCTTTTAATCAAGAGGGCCCTTTTTTAAAAAGGGGCCCTTTGCCCCTTCAACCTATTTCCCGAAAGAAACAACAAATACGTGTCGATTTATTTTCGGTCTTGTATATAAGTGCCAAGTTTGAAGGAAATCTGATGAAGAGAAACGGAAAATTATTATTTATATATAAACATTAAAGCTGTCGTTTGGGGGGGGAAGGAAGTCATTTGGGGGGCTGGACCCGTTGGGAGCCTCCCGTGGCTACCCCTGGAAGAGATAAAAAACAATGCAAGCCGTTCTCACTGTCATGGCACCCAAGCAGAGGGTTCCTCACACCCTTTTTTTATGCTAGTCACTTTGACCCAGGTGGATGAAACAAAGATCAGCATTATGTCAGAAATAGAAACATCTAGAACCGGTTTTCTTTTATCTTCATTAAAATAATAATAATAAATACAAATTTCCACTTGTAGAATGCAATAATTCCGCGTGAGTCGATGAATACTTTAACATTGTAATTGAATCTGGAACACTATCACAAAATCATTGGTGCATCATTATTGGTTCTTAGTGCAACAACCCCTAACGTTAGTGGTTCATTAGTGTATGTGCTACAAGTAAAATATCATTGGGGTCATGATGAACTTGCCCACACTTCAAGCACTAATGAAAAAAATTGTGCAATTCGTTAGTGCATCATTAGTACTTCTAGAAAAAAAAAACAGTTTGTATGGAATTTGATTTCTGAAATTGTCCCCCCCACACACCAAAAATCTTGAATAAATCCCAAAATATGGTAACGCTAACATTAGTGCTCAGTGCGTTTAAGAGAACTAACGATGCACTTACGATTGCCGTTAACCCATGTAACCTATTTATGTCAGTTAGTATGAAATTTGATATGTCTGAAGTCGGACCACCCACCGAAAATCTTGAATATGTCCCACAATAGGGTAATACTAACCTTGGTGCTTAGTGCGTTTTAGTGCACTAATAATGCACTAATGATGTGATAAGTTTGGTGAAAATCTGTCTGCATAAAGATGGGTAGCGAGCAAACTTCATATGAAGAAAGACCCCCACCAAAAATCTTCAAAAACTCGTAAACTCTGATAGCTCTAACGTTAGTTCTTAGTGCACTAATGTGCACTAACGATGAACTTCCGATGGACGACGTTTGGTGTAATTTGGGAGAGGTGAGGGACCAACATCAGACACGTAAGTTGATGGTTTGTTCATGGTAGATTGCGTAAGTTTAAGGTCAATTTTCTCGAAATACTGGGAGGCCACAATTTTTTTAAAAAGTTGTCCAAAAGTGTACAAAATTCATACATTATTTTTGTTTACTTAAGTCATCGGTATGAAGATTCCGCACCCCAAGTTGATGGTTGAGTTCGAAATTTTAGAGCTAATTTTCTGGAAACACAGGGGTGAACAAAATTATTTGAGTTTAGTTGATTTTGAGTTTAACGTCCTTTCAGCAGCGAGGTTATATGAGGAGGGACCTACAAAATTGTACGAAATTCGCATATTATTTTTAGCTACCTAAATCTCGAATCTGGTGATTCCGCACTCGAACGTCAAGTTGGAGTGCGGAATTTTGATCGCAAATTTCTGGAAACACATGGGTGTACAAATGTTTTTAAAAGATGTACAAAATGTGTACAAAATTATGAACAATTTTAATACATGATTTGTCGATTTCGGACTCCAAGTTGACGGACCTTTATTAAACGTTTAATAGTGTTTATATATTTAATTCGATTATATAAGTCACGCATTTCCTTACTTTTAAAGATTTTGCATAAATATTATTCTTACCATGCGAAGCCCAGCATTTCAGCCAAAGGGTTTTTATGTAATTGTTCCCTTTCTATTACACATTCTTATTCATTGTTTGAGAAGACACTTAAAATACACTTAAATACACTTAATAGTTGTTTATTTCTAGCAGTGTTACAAGTCTCTGTAATAAAGTTAATCAAACGTTGGCAATTGTTGTTCAAACCTGAATAAACGTAGCTAAAACAACAGAAATAAGAAAACACCAAATCGGAGGTGTAAGGGAAGGGGCTGGCGCCCCATTTTCTTTTAACCCTTCTTTCTCTGCTAGTAAAATTTGTCAAACTTTGTTAATTGTTGATCAAATTTGATCAAACGATGATCAAACGACTGACATCAAAAAATTTCGAATCTGACGTGAAGGGGAGGCTAGCGTGTAGTTAGCCCCCCCTACTAAATATCGCTTATATTTCTGTTAGTAAAGCTGATCAAACGTTAAAAATTGTTGATCATATCTGATCAAACGATGATCAAATGATTGACATAAGAAAAAGTCGAATCGGAGGTGAAGGGGGGGCTGGCCCTCCATTTTGGAACCCTTATATCTCTGTTACTAAAGTTGATCAAACGTTGAAAATTGTTGATCAAACCTGATCAAACGATGATCAAACGATTGACATCAAAAAATTTCGAATCTGACGTGAAGGGGGGGGCTAGCGTGTAGTTAGCCCCCTACTAAATATCGCTTATATTTCTGTTAGTAAAGCTGATCAAACGTTAAAAATTGTTGATCATACCTGATCAAACGATGATCAAACGATTGACATAAGAAAAAGTCGAATCGGAGGTGAAGGGGGGGCTGGCCCCCCATTTTGGAACCCTTATATCTCTGTTACTAAAGTTGATCAAACGTTGAAAATTGTTGATCAAACCTGATCAAACGATGATCAAACGACTGACATCAAAAAATTTCGAATCTGACGTGAAGGGGGGCTAGCGTGTAGTTAGCCCCCCTACTAAATATCGCTTATATTTCTGTTAGTAAAGCTGATCAAACGTTAAAAATTGTTGATCATACCTGATCAAACGATGATCAAACGATTGACATAAGAAAAAGTCGAATCGGAGGTGAAGGGGGGGCTGGCCCCCCATTTTGGAACCCTTATATCTCTGTTACTAAAGTTGATCAAACGTTGAAAATTGTTGATCAAACCTGATCAAACGATGATCAAACGATTGACATCAAAAAATTTCGAATCTGACGTGAAGGGGGGCTAGCGTGTAGTTAGCCCCCCTACTAAATATCGCTTATATTTCTGTTAGTAAAGCTGATTAAACGTTAAAAATTGTTGATCATACCTGATCAAACGATGATCAAACGATTGACATAAGAAAAAGTCGAATCGGAGGTGAAAGGGGGGCTGGCCCCCCATTTTGGAACCCTTATATCTCTGTTACTAAAGTTGATCAAACGTTGAAAATTGTTGATCAAACCTGATCAAACGATGATCAAACGATTGACATCAAAAAATTTCGAATCTAACGTGAAGGGGAGCCTAGCGTGTAGTTAGCCCCCCTACTAAATATCGCTTATATTTCTGTTAGTAAAGCTGATCAAACGTTAAAAATTGTTGATCATACCTGATCAAACGATGATCAAACGATTGACATAAGAAAAAGTCGAATCGGAGGTGAAGGGGGCTGGCCCCCCATTTTGGAACCCTTATATCTCTGTTACTAAAGTTGATCAAACGTTGAAAATTGTTGATCAAACCTGATCAAACGATGATCAAACGATTGATATAAAAAAATTTTAGAATCTGACGTGAAGGGGGGGCTAGCGTGTAGTTAGCCCCCCCTACTAAATATCGCTTATATTTCTGTTAGTAAAGCTGATCAAACGTTAAAAATTGTTGATCATACCTGATCAAACGATGATCAAACGATTGACATAAGAAAAAGTCGAATCGGAGGTGAAGGGGGAGCTGGCTCCCCATTTTGGAACCCTTATATCTCTGTTACTAAAGTTGATCAAACGTTGAAAATTGTTGATCAAACCTGATCGAACGATGATCAAGCGATTGACATCAAAAAATTTCGAATCTGACGTGAAGGGGGGGCTAGCGTGTAGTTAGCCCCCTCTACTAAATATCGCGTATATTTCTGTTAGTAAAGCTGATCAAACGTTAAAAATTGTTGATCATACCTGATCAAACGATGATCAAACGATTGACATAAGAAAAAGTCGAATCGGAGGTGAAAGGGGGGCTGGCCCCCCATTTTGGAACCCTTATATCTCTGTTACTAAAGTTGATCAAACGTTGAAAATTGTTGATCAAACCTGATCAAACGATGATCAAACGATTGACATCAAAAAATTTCGAATCTTACGTGAAGGGGGGACTAGCGTGTAGTTAGCCCCCCCTACTAAATATCGCTTATTTTTCTGTTAGTAAAGCTGATCAAACGTTAAAAATTGTTGATCATACCTGATCAAACGATGATCAAACGATTGACATAAAAATAATTTTGAATTTAGGATGAGGGGGGGCTAACTGCACGCAGGTGGGTGGTGGGTCGCAGTGGTTCATGGTGGGTGGTGGGTCATGGTGGGTGGTGGGTGGCAGTGGGTCACGGTGGGTGGTGGGTCACAGTGGGTCATGGTGGGTGGTGGGTCGCAGTGGGTTACGGTGGGTGGTGGGTCACGATGGGTCACATACTGTTGGCCCACGACCCATTGACCCACCCAGAAAACTTGACCCACTTGACCCACTGACCCACTCCATCTCTGCCCCGTCATTGTCATTTCTTCCAAGTTCTCTCTCTCTCTCTCTCTCTCTCTCTCCTTTACTTCTGTTGCCTTTCACATGGATTGCCACCTAGATTGTTATGAGACATTGATTGTTTCATTTCTACTATTTCTCTTTTATTTTCAAAAGGTGTTTCTTTAGGTGTTTCAACTCGACAGTGTCATAGAACACAGATCATTGCAAATTTATTACATTAGAAATCTGTTTTAAATTAAATATTTTCTATGTTCCTCTTGATACTATATAACTACATACACATTTATTATGAAAACATATTATTGAAAACTCATAATTTTATATTACATCTTTACACACAATTTACTCATAGCATTCTGAGAACAAGCGAGCATATTCGTAAACATAAGGGGGCACGGTGGCTCAGTGATAGAGCTTTTACCTATAGTGCATGAGGTCCCTGGGTCGATTCCCGGCCAAGTAAGTTTATAGTGGAAAACATCGTGCCCCTGGGTTTGCTCGGGTATTCCTGTTTCCTCCCTCTTTCTCATTCCGCCAATTCTTCCATCATCATTCATTTGCTATATTCATCGTCTACCTTAGCCAAGTCCACGTTATTCAGTAGGTTCACGTCTCATATAGCCTCGCTGCTGAACGGGACGTTAAACTCAAAATCAATCAATCAATATTATAATTTAATATTATAGAATGTTTAAAATTAGTTATGGGTTAATATTAATTCATTATTATATTTTTAAAAAATGTAAAATCTTTTCATTTTAAATATTATAAAAAATCTCTGTTATTGTTTACTGCTGTTGCAGCTTAATTACAGAAGCCTTTGCTGGCAACGAAACCTACTTTTTTTTTTTTTTTGCACACAAAACAAACAGTCGTATGTAAACATGACCCTGTCGCAGAAATATAGCTGTTGTCAACAATACGGGAAGAAAAGATTTGTTGACTGACTTGAAGGACATAAGTAACATCATACTTGTAACAAAAAATATCACGTTTATAAATACCGTTCTAAGAAAAGTAATATAATTTTTTATTTTATTTATGCAAGAGATGTAGATTTTGTTTCTTTATTGCATTGTAACTTAACGAATAGAAATTTATACGAGGACTTTCCAGAATGTACCAGACGTTTTGGCCTATAGCGGCAGTGGGCAGGGCTAGAGTAGCTACGTTGGTGTCAGAACGTTGCCACTCTCACAAGGGAACATCTTATATTGATAGTAGCATTGCCCAATCAAACAATGTGCAATCGATAGAGGAGTGAAGAAAAGTGAGAAATCCAAAGTTTTACGGGCCGACACCCAAAAACCCAGGAGATACAGAGGGAAGAAGAATCTAGAATCATGTGAAGATAACAATGCAAAAGATACACTGACACAGAAAGAACTTCAAAATGATTAAAGTAATCAAAATGACATTTACACAGCAGTATAGTAAGCAATCATTGTACCCACAGACATGTTCAATAACATCATATGTAATGCAGTGTTGCCAACTGAGCACAAAATGAAGTTTTGTTAAATGGCACGGAGCACAGATTATAACATGCAGAAAATTTAATTATGATTAGAACCACAACTGTTTAATCATGATGTACCGTGTTACCAACATTTGAAGATAGGCCTATATGAATTCCTACATGAATTTCGGATGTAGAAGAGTATATGCATTACCAATACACTGCGGAGCGCTTTATCAACAGCAACACTGAACAATTGACTACCAATAATGTGTGAGGTGATACAATATTACGTGCATCAGAAACGTGAGCCTTCTAATCAATTGTCAATCCAAGAGCATGCATCATTTCAGTTTTGTGTGTTGTGTTTGATATTATTCTGATTTTCCACTTGGGCAAACCTGCTTTGACACTGTGATTAGTCCCTTATTTTCGTGCTTCAGTGATTTGGTCTCATATTTTGGTTTTAACTAGTTAGAATCGTGTACTGTATGTTCTCTTCTACATCCGATATTCATATAGGAATTCATATGCGCCTATCTTCAAACATTGGCAACATTGTACATCACGACTTCACAGGTATGGTTCTACCCCTGATTAGGTTTTCTAGATGTTATAATTTATGTTTCGTGCCATTTAACAAAACTTCATTTTGTGCTCAGTTGGCAACACTGCATTACATATGATGTTATTGAGCATGTCTGTGTGTCTGGGTACAATGTTTGTTTACTATAATGTTGTGTAAATATCATTTTGATTACTTTAATCATTTTGAAGTTCTTTCTGTGTCTATGTATCTTAAGCACTGCTATCTTCACATAATTCTAGACCCTTCTTTCCTCTGTATCTCCTGTGTTTCTGCGTGTCAGCCCGTAAAACTTTGGATTTCTCACTTTTTCACTCCTCTATCGATTGCACATTGTTTGATTTGGCAACGGTACTATCAATATAAGATGTTCCCTTGTCAGTACGCATCCAACTGTGGTAGCGTGAGGACTGTGACGCTCTTACTGTCTTACAGTGCTTTCTGTGACGTGTTACACTGTGCGCTGCAATAGAAAATCTCGCCTCTTGTGAGATGCGTTCTGTAATTAGGTTGATATTGGCAAAAAAGAAATAATAAAATAAAAATAAAAAAAATAATCCATCGCCAAGTGTGTGAAGTGTACGACCATAGAATAATGAGTGAATGTCGAGTGAGGTGCATTGATTTTAAAAATAGTTGTTCCAATGTTCACGATGAAGACCGCAGTGGTAGGCCTATATTAGCCTTTTGTCTGATGAACTGGTGAGGTAAATCAATGGCAAAATTCGTGCAAATCGTCGCTTCACAATTACGGAACTTGCTGAATATTTTCCCTCACATTTCACGGAGTTCGCTGCATGAAATTCTGTTGGAAAAGCTTGGTTACCACCAATCACAGGCGGCAGATTTCTACCGCAACGGTATTGACAAAACTTGTCCCACGGTATGACAAGTGCCTTAATTTGTATGGCGATTATTATAGATTAAGAGTGTACCTTTCAAATATAATACAATTTAGTTTGATCGTTCTGTTACTTTTATTATTATTATTATTATTATTATTATTATTTAAAAACTTCTTTTACTTTCTGGATAACTTTCTGCTTACTACCAATCTTTAAGAAAATTAATATAAGTTTTGACTTTATTTATATAAATGATGCAGAACTTTTTTTAGTGCATTGTAACTTAATGAATGAAAATTTTTACATACTATCAATCTTAAAGAATCTAAGTGCACGTGGTCTGCAATCCACGCAGTATAAATTCTGAAAAGGAAAATGTCAGCGGGCGCATGGGATATAATATTGTAAAACTTTGTCTCATATAGGATTTTTGGGTAGAATCCCATTTAATAAAAAGAGCGTCCGGAATCGATCTCCCACTACCAATTTTATTATAAAACTTCCACTATAAAAGTATTTCCACAAAATACTGTACAAATTAATCTCTCTAATATCAAAGGTTAATTATAGGTGGTCTTTGATCGTAAGGTCGCAGACAGGATCTCCAACAGAGCCCCGAAGCACGCTAAGAGGAGTGGAATTAGGTGCCCAAAGCTCCGAAGCAAGCAGTGGGTAGGTTAGATGGCCAACAGAGCCCCGAAGCAGGCTAAGCGGCTGAGGTTAGGATTCCCAGTCAGAGCCCCGAAGCAGGCTAAGCCAGGAGAAAGGATAGGCGTAGTCCCGAAGCAGACTAGAGGCCCTGGGGTTAGGTTACTCCTAAAGTCCCGAAGCAGACTAGAGGAGGGTCACCAGAAAACAGGTGTCGAGCTGTCTTCGTCCATCCAATTTATAGGGTCCTTTGGGTGGCGGTGCCGCTGCTGCTCCGATGTCGTCTTCTGCTCCGTTGGAGGGGCCAGATGCCGTCGTCTGTATGTGACTGTAGATCCATCAGGTGGGAGATCCTCTTGCCGAACCACGTGTTGGTGTTTGTAAACACTGATGCGTGGAATTGTTTGTTTACATCATCACATAGGATATTACACCCCTGGCTTGTTTAAAAAATAAGCCGAAGGGTTAGTTTTCTTTATATGAGGGTTGGCAACACTGAGGTATCACATAAAAATCACTAAAAACATTAATAACACTTGCAACACTGAAAAAAATCACTTTTCGGAGCAGTAATAAGGTATCAGAAGAAAGCACTAAACAGTTAGTCTCTAATCACAGGCAGGATCAGTGCATAGTATATGTCACTTCATTTCCCTCGAGGTAGGGCTGTTTTAAGCTTTGGCTTAATACACACATATATTAATTCACTTATAGTGAGTGGGGTTGGAGCCTGTAATGTCGGTTGCTGCCTAGTTATATTATTGGTATTAAATGTGTCCATCGGAATTGGAAATATTTCTAAGTGAGGCGTTTTGGATATTTTTGGTATCGAGTGAAGACGGATATATAATATATAAGAAATGATAAGAGTTAGAAGTACTAAAAAGTAGCTAGTAACACAGAGATATAAAGATAATTTATATTGGAAAGTTCTGATTCGAATGGCGTGACTTCTTGGTCACTCTGTATAAGGTGTAAAGTTTCTAAAATATAAAGGCCTTAAATATATGTATTTCAATAAAATAATCTAATTTTAAATGCTAGTGATGATAATGACGGTTCTGAATTCTTGGTCATCCTGTATAATGTAAGACTGATCCTGACTTTTGGAACATCCTGTACAATACTCAAGTTGCATAATGTCGGTGACAATATGTAGTTCACAGAGGAAAAGAAAAAATATCGATGAAAATGTAGAATTATAAGTTAGCTGTCCTTGTAAAGATCAGTTACCTTTTAAACGTGGAAATGCAGATCTCAGCATTATTTTATTCAATTGCAGAATAATGAATCAGCTTTTTATAAAACAAAGAGGAAATGAATGTATCGTTATGAAAAGTGTTTTTATCTGTCTGAAGTCTTGTCTTTGTATTTTCTTCTTTCTAGTGGTGAGTGCTTTATTTTATTTTTTAAAGTAAGGAGTGAGAATGATTAGAAATGTTTTATGTTATTCAATGTTCTTTGCCAATTGAGTTAAATGCATTTATTTAGTTATCTTGTTCTTTTCTTTTCGAGCTGCCAATTGAAAGAAGAGAAATATGTAAAAGATTAGATATTCCAGATCATATTACATATCTTGCGCTCTGCTCTGGCTATTATATACTTTTTTTAGATGTCTTCGCTCGTGTAGAAAATAAAAGAACTTATTTATTCTTGTTCTATGTTTTCTCTATCTTCATAAAATGGCTTAATTCGGTCTACTGAAATCTCCTGTATTGTTTGACGATATGAGTCTGGAAATTTGATCTTATAAAGATTAGGGTTAACTCTTTCGATAATTTCTAGAGGTCCTACATATTTGGATGAAAGTGATTCTGGTATCCCAATTTGACGATTGGGAAAAAATACAAGTACTTTCTGGCCCTTATCAAAATTAGTTTGCTGATGTCTGCGGTCAAAGTATCTTTTCTGTTTATTATAACTTGCGATTAAATTATCCTGGACGATCCCACGTATCTTATTTAAATGTTCTTTGCCGACGCATAACGTCGGAGTTGATGCTAATGCTATATCAGAGGTGGTCTTAGGTTCATATCCATGCATAAGAAAAAAACTTCAATATTTAGTTCCAGCTTGTACGAACGTATTAATTGCGAATGTTATATATGGAATTAGTTTTGGCCAATGATTTTGATTTTCCTGTACAAAAAATTTAAGAGTGTTCTGTATGATTCTGTGGAATGTTTCCACTACACCCAGATTTTTGTGGTCATACGCTGGACAAAATTTAAATTCAAAATTGTAGAAGTTCTGCAGCTTCTTAGAGTTATGTACAGGGTGTCTGTCCAGATACAGGTACGAAAAAGCTCCGTATTTAAGAATAATGTCATATATAAGAAATTGTTCAATTTCTTCTGCTGTGATGTTGTCTACAACTCTGGTGACACAGTATCGCGTGGACATTTCAATAGCAACTAGTATGTGTTTGAATTTTCCATCTCCGACCGGCACTCGCCCAATTGAATCGTACTGCCAGGCAGTGGCAATGGGTTTAGATGAGTGATGCAGCAATTGGCCCACTGGTTTAACTGGTAACTTCTTGAGTCTTTGGCAAAGATTGCACGTCTTTATTCTATTGGCTATGTAAGCTTTCATATTAGGAAAATAGTATTTCCTAAGCGCCGACTGGTATGTCTTGGTATAACCGAAGTGCGGTACCATTGGGTTGTTATGGATACTCTCGAACCATTTGCCTAGTAAAGATTTCGGTACGCAAAGTAAATACAGCAGTCCTAATTGAGGGTGTTTCGCCGCACGGAGTGTAGATAATTTGTTAGGTTCTTTATTTTCCAATACAGTAATGATGTCCGAAAATGAAGGGTCCTTCCTTTGTTCATCTGCTAAATTAGGTAACATAATGGACTAGTCAATTTGAAAGATGTGCTCTAAAGAATGTGAAGCAAAAACTTTAGCGTCTTCTGTGTCGGAGAAGTTATCAACTTCTTTATTCTCGTCCTGTTGTATATCTTGCTTGTCTTCTAAGCGGCTAAAAATGTCTGCGGGACGCTGCTGACTTTTAATGTGCTGAATTTCAAAATTGCAATCCGCCAAGAATATGTTATAGCGACTAAATTTCCCGACTGCCAAACATTTAGCATCTATAAATAATTTAAATTTTCTATTTAGTAAGAAATATCGAAATTTTCGAAGAACATATATCAGTGCATATAGTTCTTTTTGCCATGTTGAAGTCTTTCTCTCACTTTTGGTAAAACGTAGACTACAATAGGAAACAACACGTTCCTGATTGGTTTTATTATCATAATAAGCCAATATGCCGCCTGCGGAGGTTAACGATGCATCTGAATATGCTCGGATTTCCAACGATGGATCAAAATGAAACAAAGATGGAGCTTGTATAATATCCGTTTTAAGTTTTTCAAATAGCTCATCATGCTGTGTTGTCCATTTAAATTTTGAATTTTTATCCAAAAGAATTTGAAATGGTTCCACCCTTTCCGTGAAATCTTTAATATATGCTCTTAAATAAGAGCATAGTCCCAGGAAACTCTTCAAGAGCCGTTTAGAGATTGGTTTCTTAAAATTTCGTATTTTGTTGGCAATTTTAGGTGATATTTTGATCTTTCCATTAACTGAGAATCCTAGAACATCTAATTCCGAGTATAATAGATGGGTCTTGTTCGGATTTGCTCTAAAATCGTGTTTTCTTAACCTTTTAAAGAGCAATTCCAAGTCCGACAGTTGTTGTTCCCAATTTTTGCTCCCTATAATGAGGTCATCCGCAAAGGCTGTTACGCGCGGTGGTAGACCCTCTAAAAGCATGCGTACAGCTAGGTATATACTTAGGGCAGTGGCGGACGAGATGAGTCCCATTATGCAGCGGTGAAACTTATACGCCTTTCTAGTATGATTAAGATCAAAAGTCATGTATTATTGAGTTTTGGGATGCAATAATAGCTGGAAATAATTGGATTTTATGTCAATAGTTGAAATACAAGATTTGCCTCTAAGTACATGTACAATGTCTTCTGTACACTGGAACGGAATGTTCAAATATTGTGTAAATTTATTACAAGCCTGTAAATTCAGAACTAGGCGGAATTCTGAACTATTTGGTTTCTTCACTATGAGAAGTGGCGAGGAAAAGGAACTGTCACTAGTCTCTTTATTAATATTGGCGTCTAAACGTTGTTTAATTTGTAAATCAATTTGTGGTCTTACTTCCAATGGAATGGGAGGTGATCTTTGATGAAAAAAGGCTCCTTTATGTATCCTTATCTTATGCATATAACCACGAAAGTAGCCAATGTCAGTTGGTGTATAAGAAAAGACATCCCTATATCTAAAAAGTAGATCATGTACAGCTTTTTTCTGTTGATCGTTAAATTTGGATTGATGTCAAATAACATCAAAAAGTGACTTGGTCTCTTCTAGCCTATTCTGAATTTCTTGTTCCGTTCTATAAAATGTTTCGTCATTTTGTTCAAATTTTTGGTAATCACCCTGTAAATCTACTTCTTGAACATTCTCTTCAACATATGCAATTGGGGTGTTCTTTATTAACGTTACTGGCCTACTAGTAGGATTTGATATTAATAAAGTGAAATTATTCTTAGGTACTTTAGTAGGTAACGTTTGTCCAGCAAAGTTTCTAATGGAGAGAGAAAAAATATTCATTATTCTTTTGCCGATTCTTGACATTAATTGCTAAAAAGAAATGCGACCTGGCTGGTATGGTAACCTTTCGAGTTGTAAAAACATCAGTCGACTTGTGCTGTTTTATTGTATGCATAGCGCTAGCAGATAATTTTTCCTGAGTATCAATTTCAATTGGATACTGCGGAGGCCGTGGTTTCTTGTATACCGGCAACATATTATTCTTTAAGTCAATTTTGGTCTGTAATCGATTCAGAATGTCTTCACCGAATAAAAATAAAAAATCTCCATGCTCTAAAATTCTGAAATAATGAGAAAATGTTGTTGAGCCAATCCTGAAATTAATCAAAGCTATATAGCGTAAATTTACGATGGAATTCTTAATTCCTCGTAAATTAGTGCTAAAAGGAATCAATTTTGTGTTTGGAGGAAGCCAATTTTTAGGCCATAGACTCAATGAACTGCCAGTGTCAATGATTACAGGATATTTTTCTTTATTAATTCTTACATTAATTAATAATTTATGTTCCTAATTTGACATTTTACTGTTCTCCCTTCTATCTGATAGCGGAGCCACTGCATAAAGTGATGTATTTGCCAATTTTTGTTGTTCACTTCTCTCCTGTTTTCGGGCCCTCAGAACATGTTCTTGAGAGGGTTTGTCCTTGGGCCCCCCTAGGCGTTTCCCTGCTGATTGTTCTTATAGCATGTACTGGAAGAATGACCTTTTTTATAGCATGTACCGCGTACTGTAACTGTTTCCGGCCTAGGATTACTATTATTATTTTTATTATTTTTAGAACTGTTCTTATTTCCATTTCTCTGTCCATTTTGATTACCATTATTTGTATTTTTCGACCTGTAATTGTTACGGCCACCCCTCTTAAATTGTGAGTTCTTTATAGCATTTTGAGCTACAAAAAGAGATAGTTCAGCCATTTGATTTGCTAATTTAGTGAAATCTAATAAATTATTTGTACTGGAATTACTAGATGTGCTAGGTGCGGGGCGTTCGGGAGGGGGATTCGGATTAGCAACTTGGCGGGAAAGATTTGGAGTTATCTGATTTTGTGATGCACCCTGAAGCTGCGGTGCTGAAGTGCAGGAAAGACGGGGCGTTTGTTGGTACTGATTCCAATTAGGTGTTGGGTTACATAATGGATCTGTTGATGCACAGGAAAGGAATTCCACGTAATCACGTTTCTTCATTACGTCATTTGCTTTCTCCAGATTATGTAAATGCGTTTGTAAGGCGTGAACAGTTGTAAATGTTTCTAACGCTATCTTTTGCCAAAAAAAAATTTAAACCTAAGGATAAATAATTTGTTTTCTGCTCCTCGGTGGCCCGAGGTAGAACTTGTCTAATGACCCTCAATTTTCTGAGAAAATATGCATCTATTGGCTCGTTTTCACCTTGTTGGACTTAAAAAATTTCAAATTCCGCCCGAAATGCCGGGAATTTTGGTCTACTCAAATCAACTAATTTATCTTTTAATTGTTCATAATTAAGGGCATCTAACTAGTTCTGGGCCTTTAACTGTAGGACTAAATCAAGTGCTACGTCTTGTAAGTACATAGGTAATAGTTCTTTCTTTTTCTGTTCATTCCACGAACGCAATAATGCAAGATGGTCGAAAAGCATAAGAAATCTATTGGGATCCTCCGTAACGTGTCCCGAATACTTAGTGAGGTGTGGTATATTAAAAGAAGCGCGCGAATTCTGCTCCATATTTGTACCGTCCTCCGGGAAAGTGTTCTTTCCAGTTCTAGTTTGAGGCATGCACTAAGATAAAGTCGAGCCCGATTCACTAGTTATACACTTAAGAAAATCACATACCTTTAAAAAATAGTTCACTTTCAAGTTAATAAAAATACTGTTCGGTAGGGGAGTATTCAGTTCGGTACTGAGCCGGTCAAAGCCTCTACCATGTAAAACTTTCTCTAATATAGGATTTTTGGGTAGAATCCCATTTAATAAAAAGAGCGTCCGGAATCGATCTCCCACTGCCAATTTTATTACAAAACTTCCACTATAAAAGTATTTCCACAAAATACTGTACAAATTAATCTCTCTAATATCAAAGGTTAGTTATAGATGGTCTTTGACCGTAAGGTCGCAGACAGGATCTCCAACAGAGCCCCGAAGCACGCTAAGAGGAGTGGAATTAGGTGCCCAAAGCTCCGAAGCAAGCAGTGGGTAGGTTAGATGGCCAACAGAGCCCCGAAGCAGGCTAAGCGGCTGAGGTTAGGATTCCCAGTCAGAGCCCCGAAGCAGGCTAAGCCAGGAGAAAGGATAGGCGTAGTCCCGAAGCAGACTAGAGGCCCTGGGGTTAGGTTACTCCTAAAGTCCCGAAGCAGACTAGAGGAGGGTCACCAGAAAACAGGTGTCGAGCTGTCTTCGTCCATCCAATTTATAGGGTCCTTTGGGTGGCGGTGCCGCTGCTGCTCCGATGTCGTCTTCTGCTCCGTTGGAGGGGCCAGATGCCGTCGTCTGTATGTGACTGTAGATCCATCAGGTGGGAGATCCTCTTGCCAAACCACGTGGTGGTGTTTGTAGACACTGATGCGTAGAATTGTTTGTTTACATCACATAGGATATTACAATATTATGTTTGTATCACAGGGTCCCCAGTCATGGGGCGCAAGTGTGCAGTGTGGGTCATAATAATACAAAGCTAACAGTATTTATGGATTAAAAAGTGACTTAGGGGGCTATAGCCCCCGACCTCTAGGCGGACAGGGAGTTGTATTCTGATCAAAATCTCAACTGGCAGTCTAAAAAGAATTATACAATATATAATAATCGTAAGATAAAATATGGCCAAAAATATGGAATACATTCCCTTAACTTTCCTACTGTACCTTCACAGAAATGTATTAGGCGAAGTTAGCAGTGGTCACATATTTTTTCTATCTCCGGGCCTCCAGATGGGTTAATCCGGCTCTGGCTGACACCATTGAATTCTGAATTCTTTCATAGTCAGATAAAACTCACCGTTAAATTGTGGCCATTTCGTAAACAGTATCGCACACAAAAGTTTTTTTCCATGAAGGTTGTTTATTTACAATGATTCTTTTAATGAAGTATCAAATTTCATACATTACTGTTTAAAATTTTCCAGTGGACCCCGGGCCCATGATAAGAGGGCCTGTGGGATAAGCCAAGCTCTTAAATCGATGCACCTTCTGACATTTTTCTATTTCATTGACATTTTCATGCTTTTATCTGCAGCTGTTAGTGGTTTATAACCATTGGATGTTTTATTTGAATGCGCGGGAATTCAAAATTAAATGGTAGCTATTTCGTAAACAGTACTCCCACGAATTTTTTTGTACAAATTTTCTTGTTTTTCAATAATCTTTTTAATGATATAGAATACTACATATACCTTGCTATTTAAAATTTTCGGGAGACCCTGGAACCCCTTGATAGAGAGCTCTGTGGAACAAACAGAATATTCAATTCGAGGCGCTCTCTGATATTTCCTTATCTCATTGTTTTGTTTTATCCCTTACCTCTTACTGTTCGTGATTTATAAAGCACTGGACGTTTTATTTGAAACATCCGTTATACAGGGTGTTTCAAAACAACACCGACAACGTTTGGGAGGTGATTCCTGACACCAAGATAAGACGAAAAGTATAGATCAACCTACGTGCACAAATGCTCCTTACGGAGTTATGGGCTATCGAAAACATGAAAAAAAGGACTTTAAAGGTCCATAGCTCCAAAATTATGGGACCTAGCATAGTCGGGTCAAGACTTCACTTAGGAACTAGTATGTGCCCTATTAAAATATCAAAGTTTCAGAATCTTGTGGTATTTCCGCAACCATTTTTGTAGAATTAGTTCGTGAGTACTTCAAATTATATGCCCGTAGCCAAACTCCCTCTATAAAAATTGATGCGTGAGTATAGCAGGATTCTGAAACATATATTTTTGGATAGTGCACATATTAGTTCCTACTCCAACGCGAACATCCAAACGGATGATACAGGTGAGGCAATATATGTGTGTGTTTCAGCGCACCGGCTCTTAACGGTGAGGAATTGTGCGCCGACTTTGCTTCTGATCCATCGATTTATAATATAAAACATTACTTTTCTTTAAAAAAAAAAAAAATGAAACGAACTTAATTTGCTTGTACTGATTTCTTTTCAAAACCTACGTAAATGTTCTATACTTCCCCAAAATTAAACTATATTTTTTCAAAGTTACATTTTTGTTTTGGAAGGAATAACGAAAATAAAAATGAGCTCTAAAGATACTTTCACTGCCACTGAAACAAAATCAAATTAAATGAAATATTTCAGTTTAACATCCCACAATTATGTCCAGGGAGACGATGATTAAGGCAAGTGAATAATGATGGAAGAATTAGTGGAATGAGAAAGTGGAAGGAAACAGGAGTAGCCTGAGAAAACCCACGGACACGGTGTTGTCCACCACAATCTTATTTGATCAAGGTTCGAACGAGGTACCTGTGTTGCCCACGAACCAAAGGTAAGCACTTTACCACTGACCCACTGTAACGTTAATTCTTCCGTTACATTCCCTGTTTCCAAATATATTGAATATTTATAAAGTACACGAGTTTAATGAATCACACAACAGTTATGCACTTTTGGATATATATATATATATATATATATATATATATATATATATATATATATATATATATATATATATATATATATATATATATATATATATATATCCATATATATATATCCATATATACATATATATTTCCATATATACCATATATATTTCAACATATACTGTATTTGTCACATTAAAATAATATACATCCAATTTTAACAATATGGCTCTTCGTTCTATCTTTTTCTAGTTGCCTTAACAACAAGATAAACAAGTCATAGCAACGAAAACAAGAAATATATCGATATAATACAAAATATTTTAAATTATTTCTTTATATATTTTCATCTTCTTCTTATCCGCTTGTGCTCTTTGAAATAGCACTTTTGCCCGTAAATAGAAACAATATTTAGAAGTACATACAAAATATATATTATCGTTGTTTGTATGGCTCCCAAACTATAGAACTTCTTGAATTGATTACAATTGAAGAAAGAATCCTGGACCGTTAAACATTTCATATACCTGATAACCTTACTTCTTGAATAGCTTATATATATATATATATATATATATATATATATATATATATATATATATATATATATATATATTACAATTCATGAAATAATATATTTTGATCTTATATTATTCCATTACATCATTCTTATATTTGTCCAATAATCAATTTTATTTTCATTTTATAAAATTATCGATGAGAAAGACATATTCAAAATATGAAAGTTGGTTGATTATTTAGGTGCTAAATAAATTTTTTAATTCAAGACAATTTATACTTGTTAACAATAAAGTTGGTGTAAGTTAAAATACAACATAACATGTTTTATTTCTTCGGGCATAATTGGCATACATTTGATAAATAATATCTTGTATTGATGCATAGATGAGATGCATAGAATGTGAACGAAGTAAAAAAAAAAAAAAAAAAAAAACAATGAAATCATAAAAATATTGAAAGTGAAACCAAACAAAAACCAATTGATATCTCAAAAAATAATCATACAATAAAGAAATGATTACACTAAGGATTAACTGAAACTTCAATATTATCTATATTGATCTTAGATAAAACTTCTGTATGAACTAACTTTTCAACTAATTGCATCCATTTACTTTTGGTATGCTTTGAAGGACGCCACAACTTTAGTTCGCCAACATTTCGTATACCCAAAAGTTTACCAGTCTTTACATCCTTTAATTCGAAAACCTTAGAGTTAACTTGTCTAGTACATAAATAAGTTCCAGCAAATAAATCGCAGAACTTATAAATTCTCTTCAATGACGCATCACTTTGTGGATGTAACCTCACAAAAACCAGATCATTGATTTGAATTTTGGATCTACCTGTCTGTTGATGTTCGATCATTTGGTTTCTCAAAAGAAATTTTCGTGTTCTACGAAGACATACCATACTGACAAGGTGTGAATAGTCCAATTCATCATTCTCATTAAGTTTAACATTAAAATGCTGTTCTATGGGTTTTATTGAATCAGTTTCATTATGAATATTCGTCGGAGCAACTCCCAAGGTATGAATAATATAAAAAGTAGGTAATTTCCGTCACATACTTAACCCAATCTGTGTGTTTGTTTTTGCAACAGTGTCGAAATAATATACCAATATTTCGATGAACATTTTCAACAATAGAACTACTTGGATGGTACGGAGTAACAAAATGTACTTTAATCAATATTGGCATTATTCATCGCACGGATAAATACGAAATTGTCCATCATTATGACATAAAATATGTTCAATCGGGCCACAATAATTCGATGCAAAATTCGATGCAGAATCGCAGATGAAGTTTCTTTTTGTAGGGGATACGCCACTAAATATCTTGTAAAAACATCCACGACAATAAAAAGAAAAGGGATATAGTATACGTAAGACCGTCTGAGTTCCAGAAGAAGCTGGACGCTCATACTTTTAGGGATTATTCATTGAGTATCTACGAACTTAGAAAGGGGGTAACAAACCCACTTTCATTTACTTATCCACTGATACGAAAATAAAAAAGAACGTACCTATTTGCCCTTGTACTTTATATGCTATAGCGCATTACATTATATGCAACAAGGATTTTGGTCTGCATCATGATATAAATTTAAAAATATTTAACATTTTTCGAATCGAAATCAACAAAATTTATTCTAGAAAGTAAAAATAGAATGTTAAGCACATATAATGAAGACAACGCAGTGATTTAATTTGGTAACGTATAAATATATAATATGAAGTATCCTCGCGCACGAAAGACAGGGGGTTCTCATGTATACTATTACCAAGAAAAGTATCACCAGTAGGTGCTCGAGGAAGAGGTCCATACAAGTCAATAGAAATGAAAGAGAGGTCTTTCAGGCATGATTGACATCATAGGTTTGTATATAGATTGGAGATTATGCTTAATTCTCATGCATCCCTTGCAATCATTAATATAACTTAATTTGCGTTCTGAGTGATTTCCAATAAAAGGATTTACTAATTAGTGAATATACTTTCAAATATCCAAAATGACCAAGATCGTCATGATATGCTTTTAATATATGAGGCACCAATGTCGGGGAATTGCAAATTTTCTTTCTATTTTTAAATTTGAAATCTTTAATCAAAAGTACTTAATTAGACACTTGATACAGTGAATTCCAATTAAGAGGACAACCACAATCCTTAGGGCAAGAAGTTAAATGGTACATGATTTTGGAATAAACTTCATAATTTTTTTGGTGTTCTTTCAATTCATCTATGGATATTTTAGCTATCTCATCCTGTAAAATTTTGAAGGCATTTATAGACAACACTCGATGATTATCGTCTGGAAACAATCTTGATAATGTGTTTACCGGAACATTACTTACACCTTTAATATGTTGTACTTCAAAATCAAAAGACTGAAGTTCCAGTGACCATCGCAATAAACGGCTGTTATACCCTTGAACTTTCTTTAGATGTCGTAAAGAACTATGATCAGTCAAAACTATAAAATGACAACCACTTACAGGAATATATTGAGGGTTATTACTATAATCTAAAGCCTTACGGTTAGGAATAGTTTCACGTATAGAAAAGCTAATCAGAGAATTTCCACATAGATTTAAATCACTATATTGTGGGTTGCTATCATTTAAATGATTTGAAACATTATCATTTGAATTTAAATACGGTTTTTATATTCTTCCGGATAAGTTGCTGACATGGCTTTAACCCCTTCCACGTCAGACGGACCTTGTTTAAATTTGTATTGTCAAAAGATTCGATTAGGTTGCATTGAATGACACAATCTTGAGTACAGTCCTGTATGTTATTTACTTCACCAATTCTTTGGTTCCTATTCTCAAAATTTCTGCCACCTATGTAATTACTTCAAAATCTGGGAGTACGCGAAGAATGAGATCGATTATTTACATTATTCCTAAAAGCTGTATGATTATTATTTTTGTTTCTTCTAAAATTAGGTTTGGTCGTATTGCCATTACGAGAAAATCTAACATTACCTCTCGTATTATGATTGCAATCTTCTCTAACATTGATATTTCGAACAGGAATATGGTTGATTTCTGTTATTATTACCTTGTAACCTAGACTGACTCTCATAATTTTGAACTATCATTATTAAGTGACTAAAATTAATACACTGCGAAGAGATCAATACCTGCTGTAGCCTAAACGGTAATAATATTTTATTGATGCAATACTGCGTGATTCCTGCTTATATGGATTGATCTGTTTCAAGTCATTATATGCTGAAATTACAAAATCTGTAAGACTTTTGGCCACTTTAGGATCAAAACGTCGGTTTCTAATTTGAGCATCCCGGTCTGCTAACATAACATCGTTTCCAGAATTTGTTAACAGCGCATTTTTAAAATATTAATAATTATGCAGACTACCTCTGATCGCTTTATACCATACCGAACAAGGTGGTAACAAAATATGTGGCAATATTTTAAGGAAATTAGTCTTATCTATACCAATTAGTTCACATTCTTCAATTTTTTCTAAAAAAGTACTCGCTGGGATGTCCTCAGATCTAGTTTAGGATTTTATTTCCTAATTTTATCTGAATTTAGTTAAGGATTTTATTTCATTAAATTTCATGCGATTATTAGTACTAAAATACCTTAGATGTCTAGGTTTTACGTGTGTATGGTTCCTTCGACGTGATCTTCTTTCTTCGTCCTCGATATTAGAGATGTCCTCCCTTTCAGAATATCCTTCTGATGAATTACTGTCTTTTTCACGGGGTCTTGATTCAGTTCTCCTATGTTCCTCATACACTACGTTGAGGGCAGGATCAGGATTACACTTTGCTGTACTGATTTTCTCTTTGATGGTACGTACCTCTTCTTGTAGTCTCCGAATTAGGTTTGTATGTTCATTAACTTGCATTTCTACTACATCAACGGTACTTCTCACCACTGCAAAACTATGGATAATTTGCTCTATCCTATTGTCGGTTATTTCCAGTTTGGTATTTATCTGCTGCGTTACTTGCTCCAATTTGGAATCCATCTGCTGTCCTATTTGTAGTTTTACTTGTTCCAGTCTGGAATCCAAATTTTGTGTTACTTGTTCCAATCTAGAATTCAAATTTTGTGTTACTTGTTCTAATCTGGAATCCAATTTGGAATCCATCTGTTCCAAATTTTGTGTCATGGAATTCATCTGCTGTCCTAGCTGTCGTAAAAGATCCATCACATCCGTTGAAGCCTCAGTTGCTGGAATATTGACATCTTCAACTCCTGTACTGGTATTCATTTTAGTTCTTCCATATATTTTTCTTTTATTACGTAGTAAAATGTAATCCGTGATGTTGAGATAGTTTACTAAAACTTCTGACTAATCTCGATGTCTCCACGGTTTCGGCACATTATATACATCCAAAATATGGTTCTTCGTTCTATCTTTTTCTAGTTACCTTAACAACAAGATAAACAAGTTGTCATAGCAACGAAAACAAGAAATATATCGATATAATACAAAATATTTTAAATTATTTCTTTATATTTTTCTTCTTCTTCTTCTTAACCGCTTGTGCTCTTTTAAATAGCACTTTTGCCCGTAAATAGAAACAATACTTATAAGTAAATACACAATTTACATTATCGTTGTACCACGGTACGCCTACTGTAGCGGTTAGCGTACGCGCCTTTGGCGTGGGAGACCTGGGTTCGATTCCCGGCAAGAGCTCATGTGGTTCGGATTTCATGTTAATCAGTAGGTCCCATCTCATATAGCCTCGCTGCTGAAAGAGACGTTAAACCCAAAAATCACTTCAACTGTACATATAAATATGACAAGTAACACCGTTTTTCCATAAGAGAAAGAACTGTCGATTTTGGTACAGAAGATAATACTCTTTATTTCCTACTTTGTTACATTGCAAAACAATATCCAAAGTGCTTTGAAACTTATTTAATAGATTAACTCCATTACTTTAAAATGCACTTCCGCACAAAAAGGATGATAAAATGCCACTTAAAGTGTCTATTAAGGACGCGTTCTAAAATTAATGTAGGCCTATATTAAGGACATACTTATGGTCTGTGTTGTATAGTAACGGTAACACAATGAATTTGAAATCAAAAGCTCTTGTATTGTAATGCATTGAATAATTATATCTCAATAAATGCATATAAATAAACTCTGTTGGGTCAAGGAAAACCAAGAGCCTAACTAGCTATCAGCACGCAATATAATCTGTAAGATATGTAACCTGTGTAATCATTGTTTATTTTTTTCAGAACGTAAGAATAAAATAATAATCACAGTTTTATCAGTTAACCTTAAGTGACATAAATTGAAATTGTTTTGTAACTTTTTCTTTCAAAGGATTTATTTGGACAATATACATCTATTATCTATTTATTAATCAAGTAGGTTACAAGTTTGAACACGTAATGTCTTATCTGTATCTTACACTATAGCAGAGTTTCTTCCAGAAAAATCTTTTTGGGAGCAGTATTCGTAGTTCGAGAGAAAATTCCCTAATCTAGGGAAATTTCGAAAGTAAATTTAGCAAAAAGGGGAAAAGGGATTTTTTTCAATAAACGTGAAAATCCAGGGAAATTCTTGGACTGGCTAATTGACCAATATAAATGCATAGATTTTTCTTTGTTCTTCAGAAATAAACCAATACAATAGCAATAATTTGTGTGTGTGTGTGTTCAAAGTAGCATAATTTTTACCCATTGTTCGTTGGGTATAATTGTGTTTATTGTAAAAGAAAATGAAGGGAAAGATGAGAAAACGGAAACAAAAGCAAATGAATAAAACAAATGTGGTTGGCACTTCCTTTAATATAGCTAAATTAATCACATAACTTCTAACATAGGAATTGGACACTCAACAATCTAGGAAAAATTTGATAAGAAAAGGGAAAATTTTGTCGGTCGAGGGAAATTTTCTTAAGAAAACCTAGGAACACTGTCTGGGAGGTAGTTTCAGATGCATGTGTGGGAAGAAATGATCAGAATCACTTAGAATCTTTTTTTTAAAAAAAAACAAAAAAACAAAGGGCTATAAGCTTTAGATTCGCCTCCCCAAATAAAACTTCAGCTATATCTTACTTCCTTTTCATTTGATATGCAGTACATAACGTAATAAAATCATGTTTATTGCTATTTAGTATCTACTCAACGTCTTCGAAACAACATTCGAAATACGGCACTAGTATTATTATTTTAAAATAAGGAATTCCAGAAGAGATTTTTATCCCACGGGATAGGATCTACTTCATAAAATAACAACATAAAAATGTTATTTTTTTCACTATTGTTTCTCCCTGATTTTCAAAAAAAAAAAAAAAAAAAAAACGAAGTTCATACGCACTTGTTCAAGTAACTTCTAAACACACTTGTAAATAGTAAATAATAAATCTCATTATGATCCAAGTATACCTAAGCCAAGTATATCTGCATATTTACCACGATTTTAAAAGTTCACTTTAAAAAAAATCACTATGATTTTTTTCTAAATGAATAGCAGACAAAGAAATTTTAGTTTGAATTAGATCTAAATCTAAATCTTTTCAAAATAGTACTTCCTTACAGTAATTCCAATAATCAGTCACAAAACTATTTGCAAGCTATAGCATATAGAACTTATAGGATTACCTGCGTTTCATTGCAAATGTCTAAAATATTACGTTTATTGCCAGACGATTAATACCATAGAATTAAATGTAGTAAAAATATTTCTTATTTTATTTATAACTAGGTGTTATGTCTGTTCTTCATACGGGTCAGATAAAATATCTATGTAAACAAACTGAACAACGAAAGAGCAATTAAGAAACATTTCTGAAATTGGATCTATTTTGTCTGTGTGAATGCATTAAAGCGTGTGAGAATATCGTGAAATAATGATGATATTATTATTATGTAGAATATAGAGAGACGCATTGCATTGTATAAATGATGAGCTTGGATAATATTGATTTATTATGATTGTGTTTATCATTTGGCTAGTATTTACGAGTTGTTATTGGGTGGTGACATTGGAAGGTGTGTGATGTCAATCCTACGACGCACAGTGACATCAGTCATTAAACGCAATTTCACAAAGTCCACATTTCATCATCTTTTAAATTGTTATCAAATACACGTATAACGCTTCTGAGAAAAATAAAATTTGTAGTACTTAACATTCATCATATGATTGGAATTTACGCCAGCATTGTTTTCCCGCTAAACCTTACTTTTATTGTTTATTCCCTCTCGGCTGAAGTCTATTATGAATTAAATAATTTCCTGCTGCAATAATTTTCCACTATTTATCCCATAACATTCCACAAGACCAGATTTTTTTAAACAGAGGGAATGATGCAATGTTTATGGAAACTTTTTAAAAACTACGTTATACAAGGTCTTGATTTTTTTTATATAAAAATACTGTCTATTTATTTGATCTACAACCTATCCCACATATCTTTCCAAGCTACATGATGTTCTTAATTTGTTTCAAGCTATTATTTGAGACAGATTTCCTAAGCTACGTAAATCAAAGAATGAGTCTCTAATAAAACATTGAATATATTATATAAAGGTACCCAAGAAAGTTCTGTCGGTTTTTATGGAGGTCTGTATTCAAGTAGCCTTCACATTGTGAGTTGAATATGAATGGAGGTAAGGCGAAGGTCAGTTGTTGGTATGGGTATATCCAACATACTACCTGGTTGTAGCAGTTCAGTTATACTTTGAACTTGCGTAAGAACAGAGTGAACATCGGACCTTCACAGAGCGTCATAAGGGCGTGTATGCTGTACAAGTTCAAACTGGGGTCAAACGCCGCTGCAGTGGGGCGGAAGATATGCCAAGACTTTGGTGATGGTGTCGTGACTACGCGGACAGTGCAGCGGTGGTTTACCAAGCTTAAGGACTGTGACGAAACACACAAAGACGCACCACGTGCCGAAAGACCAACACATGTACAAAATGAAGGTCTTCAGGCAGCGATTGAGGCGAACAGTTGCCAGACATGTGAGGAACTGGGACAACAATTCAGTATGAGTGGAGAAACCATTCGGTAGCGTTTCCATCAACTTGGGAAGCACTAGGAGTTAGGTCGATGGGTCCCACATGATTTGACTCCGGGCCAGAAGGCAACGCGAGCAGACACCTGTGTTTCTTTGCTGTCTCGTCTGAAGGAGCAGCCATTACTGGACATGGTGTTGACATGTGAGAGATGTGGGTCCTGTACCAAGCTCCACGGCACCGTCACCATTGGTTAGCATCACATGAACCGGTTCCAAAACAACCGAAACCAGTGCTGCATAAGAAAAAGGTATTTTATGTGTGTTTGGTGGACTTCTCGCGGCATCGTGCATCGGGAACTGTTACCAGCTGGTCAGAGCATCAATGCAACTGTGTACTGTCAACAGTTGCGCCGTGTTCAAGAAAAATCTCAAACCTCTGGAGCCAGCACTTCTGAATCCCAAAAGGGTCCTCCTGTTACAGGACAACTCTAAGCCCCATGTAGCTAGGATGACCCGGGACACCATTCCACACCTTGGATGGGAAACACTATTGCATCCGTCATACTCCCCGGACAATGCACCATCCGATTATCACCTGTTCCATTCCTTGGGCAATCATGTTAGAGGACGCCAGTCCAAATCTCTAATAGAGGTGCAAAATGCGCTTGATATCTTCTTAGCTTCATGGCCCACCAAGTTCTGTCGCGATGGAATCCATGGCCTCACAGAAAGTTGGTAGAAGGTCGTCAATACTGATGGGGACTATTTTTGATCTTCCAGGTATGTCTTAGGTGATATATCGATGTTTGAAGATGGTGGGTGAAAAAACGACAGAACTTTCTTGGTTACCTTTATAGCTTCATCACAAAATAACTTGATATTTTGTATTTGTTTCTCCATAAAATACAGGATGGTTACAAATTATCGAACAATTTTATTAGGATATACTTTCACTAACACTGAATATAAGTACATGATTTTAGAATCATTAGATAGAGAGAAGTTCGAAGTTTTATCTCGACTTTAGATGCTGTCGACGTGAGCTCCACGTGTAATATGGCAGACGTCCATGCGGTGGCCCTATTGTTGCCAAATACTCTCAAGAATTCTGATATGATATTCTGGAAGGCTCTGGTAATGCGCTTTCTCAATTCTGGCAGTGTAGCTGGAAGTGGAGGGATATAAACAATTGTCCTTGGCGGAACTCCACAGGAAGAAATTTCATATTGTGAGGTCCGGGAAACGTGGTGGTTATATGCAGAATGCGTTACACTGTATCCATTACAAGACAAATCCACCTTCCTGGCAGGTGTCGATTTAGGTACCACAGGACTGGGACGTAAGCAAGGGATGGGTCCTGGGGGACCGAACACCCTGAATTCCCGACTTTTCCGTAAATTTGGTCTAATTTTAAGGATGATTTTACAGATTTTTATATAATTCACCCTCATATAGAATTTGGACCCTTCCATAACTAAATTCCTACATATGTTCCTGCCTCGCACATTCATATAGTGTTACACGTGGCGCTCCCATCGAGTACATCTAAAAATAGAATAAAATTTCAATCCTTTTTCTTTCCAACACACTACTGTTCAGTATTAATAAAAGCATAGCTTTCTGAAATCGCCCAGTAAAAATCTTGTAGCCTGTAGTGTACGAACAGGTTCATAGGCGCCGACTTTGGGGGGGCAGAGCACTTTTGGCCCCCCCAATATTTAAAGGTGGGGTCCTCGCCCCCCCCAATATAATCCAGTTGAGGAAGAATTACCAATGAGGAGTAAGAATTTCTGTCGTAAATTACGTCGTGCCTTTAATTCAATACCAGGAACAGCCTTCTTATTCCATAAAAAGCACCGTTTTCAAATCGGCGTTTAACCTTAGGATTTCCACTTTTTGAAGTAAATTTTAGACTTTCACTCAAACAGCTACTGCTTTCTTACTATTTATCGTAGGATCGTGGTTCATATCTCGTTTTTCTCAGGATAAATCATACTTTCCAATGGTACCACTCTCTTGTCCGTATTATACACCAGAAATAAGAAAATTGAAAAAATGAGATTTTTCGAAAAAAAAAAATCGAAATTTTTGTGCCTCTCTGGTCCGGGCCTGGGTTCACGTAGGGATTTGAATCTTTTTAAAAAATCTTCTTATATACATAATATGTGCGCAAAATTTCGTCCTTGTATCTTGAAAACTGAGGTCGGGAGAAATTTTTGAAAGTCTGAAGGTGACCCATCTTTTCATATATGTATATAAATAGAGAAAGTTCGGGTATTATGGAATAGTCGGATAATATGGAATACCTCATTAGCTCGCCTGTGATGTGTTGCTTCCAAGCAGAGAGGAAAGAAACTACTACCTCACGTCCCCATGATGCTGTAGTCACTCTACATGTGATTGTGACATTCGTTGTGTTGGTAGACGTGAAAATCTGATTTCTTATTCAGGAATACTTTTACAGGTAAGTGGTTTACAACCTGTATTTTCCTATTGAAATGTAATAGAACAACAATTGTTTGTTTACAATGACGTTGGATATACAGAGTGGTAGTTTGATAAGCGTCATTATCCTATACGCCTTCGAATGCGTTTAACAGCTCTTTCGTTTCCAAGCTGGCGTGGAGGGCAATATGGAATACCCGCAAGAAAAGCATGGTATTCCGTATGGTATTCCGATTACAAAAATATCTATCGGTATTGGGCAATTAAACATACTAAATGGTTTCTTATATATTTTTTTATTATAGCAAATTGTCTGATGATACAAGGGGTAAGCTTGGGTCCAGCGTTCATCATGTTTAATGTGAGCACACAATGACTGTGCCGATCCTGAAGCAGCGTGTTATATTTATGACTTTTGCAAGTAATCACAATCAGTTATGGCTTTGCATTCAGAATTTTCATATATTGCTACTATATTAATTGTAACATTGAAACAGAAAACTTTTTTCTTTTCTATTTATATATAGCATTTGTATTCCATATTACCCGACTATTTCATATTACCCTCCAAAGTGGTTTCTTTACAAATTATACATTTTACTCACCCCTGTAACGAAACTTCTTTATCAAGATATACATAAATAAAGCCAAATATGTAAGGCGTATATTTGTTTTCCTTTTTGTTTCAATGTGCAATTATTAACTGAGTTACAAGCGAAACAAAAATGGTATTCCATAATACTTGAACTTCCTCTATATATACCTAGGTATAAAATATTTAAAAAAAAATGTACTACGTCATTCCTATTTAGCCTAGAGTCATGGTTCAAACGCCAATTTCTTCAGTATAATAAGCCCTTTCCAACGGTATCACTCACATGTCCGTATCATACACCTAAACCAGATAATTAGGGAAAAACTCGGAAGTATTTTTGCAAATCCAACCAAAACATTTTGCCTACGCCTGGGTTGACGTAGGGATCTGAATTTTTTTCTAAAAATACATTGTTATGTATATAATACGTGTGCAAAATTCCAATCTTGTATCTTAAAAACAAAGGGCAGAAAAATTGTTGAAAGTCGTGAATTTAGGCTCTCTCTTTATAAAAACACATATACCTATCATAAAAATTTACTGCGTCATTACTATTTTGGCTAGAGTCATGGCTTAAACGTTATTTTCTTTAGTATAACAAGCCCTTTCCAACGACGCCATACACATTTATGTATCGTATTCCTGAACCGGAAAAATCGGGAAAACTTATTTTTTTTTCTAAAAAAATCAGCCCCTCGGAACATTTGCGGCCCTCGTGCCCGGACTCGGTTTCACGTAGAGATCTCAGAAAAAATTGAGAAATATCCAAAGGTACATACAATTCCAATCTGATATCGTGAAAACTACAGGCGTGAAAAATTTTTGAAATTTGCCTTAAGAAAAAGTAAAAAGTCACACCCTTCCGCGACCATCTGGTTCCAAAACGCATCCGGGGTGTTCTTTGGTCCATCCTTGACTTGACTAATAAAAGAACAACTTAAGTACCTGTTATTGAACCTAAATAAGAGGTCAAAGACTATAGTACGCCATGGTAACAAAAGTTATCAAAAATCCTAAAAGAGTCAATAGAGCACTGAAGCTTGAATCAACACTATGGTAACACTGATATGAGAAGTGAAAATCAATGTGGTGCAGTGAAGTTCCCAGAATTTGAACTTCAATTTGTTTTAATGCGTTCCCTCAAATTTGACTTAGGTCATGAATTTAGAAGCGGAGCGGATGCACCAGCCCGAGATCTGGAGGGAATTGGGCCTTTATCCAGCAGTTGGTAGAAAACGGCTGAATATGATTATATATTTATTCATTGTTTTGCCCCCCCCCCCTCCCCCAATATTTTCTTCAAGTCGGCGCCTATGAACAGGTTGATCGCCATGAAACAAAATCGGACCTCACTAAGTAGTCGATACCCAGTTTTGGGTCTCACTGCAACTGGTTGAGGCTTGTAATACCTCTATGAGGGTTTCACTTGATATTTTTAAAGTGTACAAACAAGTTGCTTAGACTTCTGAATGTTACCCTGTATTTGTTACCTATTCTATCATATCATATTTCGCGTATTCATCGTTATAGTCGCAGGTATAAAGCCATGTCGACTGCGTCACTAAAACTGTTTTTAGATTAGAGTTGATTAAAAAGTTACAGAAGTATGAGCTGTAACCAAAATGGCCTGGCCGAATAGCTGGTATTAGTAAAGTTGCTATCACTAAAAATTGTCAGAAGTAACGAAGGGTAGTAGTACCAGACATATATAAATTGTTCTAGGTAACTTAAAGATTGTATCAAACTAAAATATGTCTAACAGTAAAATTGTTTAAAAAGCGAAATTTTAATAAAAGTAAAAGTTTAACACTCATGTACTTATCTGTCCACGGCCATCTTCATTTGTAGCCTGATCTTGTAAAGCAGAAGTTGTTCAGTTCTCATAGAAATGGAATAATATTGTTGTAATTAATTTACTGATTTGTTGTTGTGCACAATATTTATAATTTAGTTATTTTATTGTTGTACAGCAAATTAACCGACATACATATTTCGTGAATTTGTTGGTTAAAAATTATTTACACATCTTTACATTATCAATAACAAGAAAACAATGAAATTAGTGAAAAATTGGTAGCGGTCAAAGTTGTACTGGATCATCTCAAATGATGCTGTATTTTTGTACCATGAGGAAAAGAACAATAACTTATCTGGAACACTACCGTTATTCAGAAAAATAGTCTCTATCGGACTCCGCAACACTCTTTCATTTGTCAATTTGTTGTTGAATTCCTCACTGAAAGAAGTCATCTGTTTTGGAGGCAAAAAACTAGTTACTCTCGTCGCACGTCATCCTCATCTTGAAGGTTTCCCCGAAAACATTTTGCAGGCTATAAAATAAGACAATAGTCTGTTGGGCTGGTGAAAACATCGGGTGGAGGATTTTCTACCAGCCACATTCCGAGATTTTAGCATAGGTCCTTCTTGTCGTGTATGGGCGCGCGTTATCACGTGGATGAGCACACCCTTGCTGTGAACCAAAGCAGAACATTTCTCCAGCAATGAAGTCCGTAGTCCTTTCAAGCTGCTGATAGTAGACATCTGCATTTATTGTCTGGTTATGTGGTAGGAGCTCAAATTGGATTATCCCACTGATAGCAAACCAAATACTCAACACTGCTTTGCAGGAGTGGAGGTCCTGTTTTGGCACAGTTTTTGCGTCCCCTTTAGGTACCCACTGGCGTTTCCGAGTAATGTTATGGTAGAGGACCCACTTTTGAGCCACTGTCAGCATTCTGTTCAATGACTCACGTCTGTGATGAGTGAGATGGAAACTTGAGATGTTCACTCGCTGCTGGTTCTCTTGAGGCGTTAACGAATTTACTGAGCTTCAACACGTACCCAAGATACTGAAGATGACGATGAACAATCGAATGGGTGGCATAGAGTTCACTGGCCAGCTCTTCAACAGTTTGCATTAGATCTGCCTCCATCACTGCTCGCAGGGCATCGTTGTCCAGCTGCACAGGCCTAACTTCTCGTGTCTTATCAATGAGGCTAGTGCCCCAGATCGAAACCTCTGGAACATTTTCTGTCACTTCTACACATCCACAACATTGATGTTTCGTGACGCTGTGTTGGCTGAATGTCACTGGCGAAATTCATATAGGATGACATGCTGTGTGTGGTCCTCCATCACTACCATGATCAAACACAAGCCATAATTCCAAAACGGGCAGTAAACTGTTTTCCTTCGATACACTGCTACACAATGAAGTACTCTATATGACACAGGTATGGCAAGAAATGTCTATTTCACTATTACATCACGTGGCGTCATTGCAGCGATCATTGAGAAAACGATATTACTTCTGGGATGAGCTGGACAAGGATAAAAGGAAATAATTGAAATAATTGTAGTAGTCGAAGTTATAAGTTCTGTCTCGCCAAGCAAGAGGCAAAAACACTTCGTGCAATATTGGATGTCGTGGCTTAGTGTTCTGAATTTACTCCAATCGGCGACAGTACCAAATAGTTTATATACGGTTCATTTACTTTTAAATTTCTATTGTTTGAGTGACCTAATGAATAACTTCAACCATATTTGGCCCCACTATGTCACACATTTTGTCCATGGCAGTCATCCTGTTCAACTATTACTCTCTACTTTTTACGAATAATTTCAGAGTATTCATTCGCATAACACAGAATACGAGTCTAGTTTCGAAACCTAGCCTTACAATAGTTCAAATGTCACTGATGTACAGACTTTCCTGTTTGTTTAAGTCTTCTTTTTTAAAAAAAAAAAAATCCTAAAGGAATTTCGGTTTTAAAAATTGACCAACTTCTAGAAAATAATCATCTATTTATCAAATTTCCACATAAAACCCACTAGATTAACTTTCTCTAACGTCATTAACAATGAATACGTATCAATAAGTGATGAAGGAATTGGAAGAAATTTACTAGGCATGACCGCCCGTAAAAGGAGGCAAATGATTCCTGGATTTTCAAAAGTGATTCGGTTCTGTAAAATACATGTCAAAACATATTAGATTCACTTACTCACATACTGGGACAACGTTTCTTTCAGACATGTTTTTTTGGGGGGCACTGCGTCCCGGAGCTCTGAGAGTGTCTCCCCCCAGGAGGAGACCAAAAAATACGTCTCTGATGTAATAATAAATAGAATAGTACCAGCAGTGTACCCGGAATACTAATTGTGGCCCCCCGGAACATTTTTTCTGAAGTACAACTGTACTGGAATATTTAGAAATAAAACATAATATATTTGCTGCAGTAAAGTTATGAAATGTGCATCAATAATTGTTTTACACGAAGGATTCCTATATGCATTGTATTCGGGACTTCGGTTTGAGTGTTGGTTTTTTCCCTCTGCCCTTATCCTGGGGACGTTTCTGCACCAGCAGTGGCGTAACTGAGGGGCCCGCAGGCCCTGCAGTGCTGGGGGCCGCAGAGTTTGGGGGCCCGCCACGGAGCAAATTCCAAGAACTATAGGGTACAAAAAGTGAGCTGAATACTGAATATCCATTTCTATGAACCTTTGGGGATCCTATGGTACAATTTGTACCATACGCGTTTTTCATGGTACATTGCGTTATTTCTCTTCTATTTGAGCTTTTTCGTCCGGGTTTTTTTTCAAGTCCAGAGGCATTCTAGAAGACATTACGTATGGTTTCAGACCTTCCTGCGTCCAGACATAGGAGGTGATGACGTCATAAGTCAAATTTATTTTCTCATTTACTAAGCCTATGTTAAATATTTTTTGGCGGGCTTATTTTTCCACGTAGAAGATTGAAATTTTGCACAAACATTCAGTCCACCAAGTAGTATTTACCAGATTTTTTTCAGATTTGTGAGTTGTAACAGGGGAAGAACCATAGAGGCAAAGGGGTGAAAAAGGGATATTTTTACCCCCAAAATCCCGTTTTTCAGAATTTTCCCGCCTCACATACATGATGGGGACACGTGAGTCATACCGTCTGAAAGGCAGTTCCATTCTGAAGAGAATGACGTCGAATCATTATCCTAGGATAATTAGGGACGTCCCAGGGATTTTTTGAAAAATATACTTCTATATAGGGAAAAATGGGACATGGTCGGTATATTTTTTTTGGCGGGCTTACTTTTGCACCTAGAAGATTGAAATTGTGCACAAGCATTCAGCCCACCTAGTAGTATTTATCAGATTTTTTTCAGATCTCTGCATTAAAACAGGTGGGTTCCAGAGGGGGAAAAAATTGAAAAAAGGAATTTTTAGACCAAAAAAATCCCGTTTTTCACGATTTTCCCGCCTCACATACATGATGGAGACACGTGAGTCATACCGTCTGAAAGGCAGTTCTATTCTGAAGAGAATGACGGTCGAATTATTATTCTAGGGTAATTAGGGACGTCTCAGTAATTTTTTTTCAAAATATACTTCTGTATAGGGTAAAAGTGGGGTATTTTCTGAATTTTATCTGGCGGGCTTATTTTTGTACCTAGAAGATTGAAATTGTGCACAAACATTCAGTCCACTGAGTAGTATTTAACAGATTTTTTTTCAGATTTCTGCGTTAAAACAGGGGGGTCCAGAGGGGCTAAAAGTTGAAAAAAGGGAAATTTAGACCAAAAAAATCCCTTTTTTGGAATTTCCCGCCTTAGATACATGATGGAGACGTGAATGGTACCGCCTGAAAGGCAGATCTAATCTGAAGAGAATATGGGCGACACATGACCCTAGGGTAATTAGGGATGTCTCAGGAATTTTTTCCCCTTAGATCATAGTGTTTTGTGGTAATTTGGGGCATTGTGGGAATTCTTGATAAAATTTCTCCCGCCCTTACTATTCAAGATAGAAACTTGAAATTTGACACACACATTCAGTATACCAAGTACTATTTATCAGACTTTTTTTTAAATGGCTACGTTTACACAGGGGGGTCCAGGGGGGGCCAAAGTTCGAGAAAAAAAAATTCCCTCCGAAATTTTCACTTTGACATTTTTCCCGCTTCTGATATATGGTATGAGCATGCAAGTGGTACCATTTGAAAGCCAGCTCTATTCTGAAGAGAATGAGGTATGAACCATGATCCTAGGATAAATGGTGACGATGCAGTAGCTGCTTGACTGAAAGTCTAAAATATAGCCCAAAAAGCCGGGATCCGGAAAAGATCCCCAAAGGGTTAAGAGAAAATAATTTTGCTGCCGACTGTACAATGTGCTGAAAATGTCTTCCTTATGGTACAAAAATTTAAGCAGATAGAATACGTAGCCCTATTACTACATTCAATTCAATTTACATTGCTTCGTTTCTTTATGTAAACATATCAATCAATGCGCCAACAAACACTGTTGTATTCTTTCTTGATTATAAATGTAAAATGTGCCTGTATCAATATGTTAATTATGATTTATTAACCATTGTCTTTTACAGGGACATAATATAGTAGGAAGTTAATGGCCATAGGGAAGGGGGCCCAAAAATAATCCTGCGGGGGGGCAACATTTTTGCATTACGCTTATATTTAAAAATGCCTTCCCGCTAATCGCTTGATATGATGAACGTGAGCATACATCAACTTAAAAACGTCAGTCACGATAACCGGCTTCCAAATTCGAATCCATACCTCCGAATTGCGAAGCAAGAACGCCGTGAGTAGTATTGATTTAGTGTGGTATCCATAAAAGAGATGCGACAGTTGATAAGAGATAGCACATATCTACTGTTTAACTATGGATAAGGGGACTATCGAAGGAGGTGATGAAATAGGGTCAGGTTTTTTTTTTTTTTCCTGGAGATAGATGACGAAAGGAAAGGTTGAATGACCACTACGAAGGTCACAGTGGATGGTCCCTGTGCAGGACCACAATGGATGACCCCTGAAGACTGCCCCCATGCAGGACCCATAGCCCCTATGCAGGACCCATAGCCCCTATGCAGGACCTATGGCCCCTACGCTTCAATAGAAGCTACCTATTAAAAAGCAAATAAAAGGAAATGGTTCCCTTCCCTGCTTGCAGCTTATGTAATGGTTCGTAATATGTAAAATATTACTCATTGGTAAAAATATGGCCCCTGGAAATGACCCCAACCCATGGCCCCTATGCTTCATTAGAAGCTACATGCTAAAAAGGTGGGAGCAGATAAAAGGAAATGGTTCCCTTCCCTGCTTGCAGGGACAGTGAATGACAGCAGGACCCATGGCCCCTGGAAATGACCCCAACCCATGGCCCCTGTGCAGGACCTATACGAACAGTATGTGAGCATATATAATTGATTAGAAGCTACATGCTAAAAAGGTGGGAGTAGATAAAAGGAAATGGTTCCCTTCCCTGGCCCCTGGAAATGACTCCCAGGACCCAAGATTGCCCCTATGCAGGACCCACACGAACAGTATGTGAGCATATATAATTCATTAGAAGCTACCTGTTAAAAAGATGTGAGCATCCCTCGACTTGAACAAAGTGAAAAGTTAAAAATAAGCCCCTCCCCCTCCTACAAGTATACTATGAAAAGGGTAATATTTATTATAGCATTTTTCTTACTTGCGAGCTGAAGACTGATGTGCATAGACGTCCTTCCTTGAGAGCCGTTGAAATTGAAATGAACGAGCGAGAAGGTGTTTGGCGTGGCTTTAGTGACGTCAAGATTAACTTTGTACCGTATCAGAATGATAAAAGTGATTATAGACTTTATTTATTGACACGAATCACAGATTACTGGCAATCATCTACAAACATTTGTATGATTTGAACTTAATGAGAACTCTGAATAACAATCACGTGCAAGGTTAAAAACCTTTATTATTGACAACCATGAGTGATATCTAACAGAGTTAATCACAGATGGATCACGAGTTTATGTGTCTAAGTTTAAATGATATTGACGATAGAGAAACCGATAATCACGAGAACTGATGGGTTATTGAACGCTTGCTTGCAATCATCTACAAACATTTGTATGATTTGAACTTAATGAGAACTCTGAATAACAATCACGTGCAAGGTTAAAAACCTTTATTATTGACAAGCATGAGTGATATCTAACAGAGTTAATCACAGATGGATCACGAGTTTATGTGTCTAAGTTTAAATGATATTGACGATAGAGAAACCGATAATCACGAGAACTGATGGGTTATTGAACGCTTGCCCTATTACAAACTGAACTTGTATTTGTAAATATATATATAAACAATTTGGAAACGTTATTACTTAGAGATAAACAGAGAACGTCGAAAACATTTATTTTGTTATTACAATCTAATACGAGAAAATAAACTGTAACTTTAGAGATTAATGCCCCGAACTGAACAATTATTATTGTACGGATTCAATGTTCACAGTGAGAACATTGACCATGCCCCGCCTATATGCAATAAAGTACATGGACTTATGGGTAAAAAAAAATGGTTCCGCCTATACTAAATAAAGTACTTATATATAAATCCCTTTGCTCCCTTTTTCTATATATTATAATTGTTGCTACTGAGAGTGCCTTTTATAATAATTAATTGTGTGATTTTACGTGCGTGTGTTTGCGATTTTTAAAAAGTTTGGACGACCAGCGAAAACTGTAAGTTATTATTGTAGTTGATATATATATTTACACATATTCACTGACGCGCCTTTTGTACATTAATATTTAAACCTAGGGCTAACGAACAAATGTAAAATTGTAATTCACTTTAAAAGTATAACACATAATCGTTAACGTGCCACCACAGGCATTTACATTGAAACGTGAGAAAAAAGTGATTAATTGTAAAATATTTTTAGCATTAATGCCGCACCTATGTTTAAAATGCTATTCATGTTGCGCGCTTACACAAAGATTTATTTTTTAATTATAGCAAGCATTTACGGAAATAATTTTAAAATGCAATTGCACCTAACACATATTGGTTACGCCTTTGTTATAATTGCACTTACGCGAAAGCGAAATAAAAATTAATGTGTTCACCTAACACATATCGGTCGCACTTTTTAAAATTGCACTAACGCGAACATAAAATAAAAATTAATGTGTGCACCTAACACATGTTGGTTGTACTTTTTAAAATTGCACGAACGCGAACATGAAATAAAAATCACTGTGTTCACCTAACACATCTTGGCTGTACTTTTTAAAATAGCATGTACGCGAACATAAAATAAAAATCAGTGTGTTCACCTAACACATGTTGGTTGTACTTTTTAAAATTGCACGTACCCTAATACAGATATTTAACCCAAGGCGACCACCAACTTACATTTGAGAACGCGTTATAAAATAGTTTGTGTTATATAACTTTTGCGGATAAATTAGTTGCCTGGCACAAAATTTTAAATTGCCCATCTATTATTAAGCTAAGCTAAGATGGCTATACTTCCTAATGCGCCTTTACTTGAAAACCACATTTTTTTTACTAAGCTATTGTAACGTAACCGTTGCTAACGCGCCTTTACTTGAAAACCATATGGTTCATTAATAAACTAACCTAAGCTGGTGATACCTGCTAACGCCACCTATGGTATTGTGACCGTCGGTAACGCGCCTTTATTTTAATGGAGCATTATTCACTTTTGATAATAATGTATAAAATAATTATTATTTTGTTTTAACTTGTTGCTACGCGTTTGCTAATACTGAATAATTGCTTGGAAATGCACACCGGCTTTGCCCTCCCCCTGAACCACATGGTTGCGCGTATGCTTTACCCTGCCCCGACCACATAAACGCACCCACGTTTTTCACATGTACACCGACTGCTACATGTTTAGAACTAATAAATGTAATTATTGTACGCATGCTTTCGTATAAATGCAAGTATTTTTCCCGAATGGACTTGCATTGCTACACATTAATATTAATAATTGTATGAATTCTTCCGTATAAATGCAAGTATTTTTCCCAAATGGACTTTTACTGCCACGGCTTGAACTATTTTTTGTACGAATGCTTTCGTATAAATGCATGCACGCATGGACACCGACTGTTACACATTAATATTAATAAATGTATGAATGCTTCCGTATAAATGCAAGTATTTTTCCCAAATGGACTTTTACTGCCACGGCTTTAAAAACTAATAAATGTAATTAATGCACGCATGCTTCCGTATAAATGCACGCACGCATGGGCACTAATTGTTACGCTTTTAAAATTAATCACTGCTATATTTTTATGCATCTACAATAACAAATACGCAATATAATTGATTTTAAAACACGGAAAACAACATTAGCTTGCGATCGGCTAACATTCACATGGGTGTAGGCCACCATCATTTGCTTAACGCACATAAGAACGAATATATTTTCATAAGTATTCATAAAATAAATGTAGAAAAAAAGATTATCAATTTGAAATATTTGATTTTTAGTACATACTAAATAATTTAATGCTAAAAATGATATTAAACTTACCTTTATATATAATCTTCTTTAATTACATCACAAATCCACGTTTGAACTACACTTATTCTAAGAAGCGCGTGGACAGGAAGTGACTCAACTTCCTGTAGCAGTGTTGGTAAATCTTAATACTTTGTGTTTAGTTAGAGAATGGTAATGGAAGATTTTTGATTTAAAGAGATTAATAAATAAGAAATTATTATGAAATGGGGAATTGTTTTTTGGTATACTTTATTTACAAGTGCGGAAAAAGTATATGTATTGCCTAGTTTGTAAAATAAAAATAAATGAAAATGCTTTAGGTCATTTTGTATTGTAGCCTGTAGGAATATGAGCCGATTCACTACCCTTTATGATATTTAGACTGCAAAACACAGATTATAATGTAACACATTTGCTTATTTTATGGATTTTGCGATGGATTATATACGCAAACTAGAATGCGAAGACAATTTAGTAAGACACAATGTGATAGTAACAGACAACTTACTAAGACACATTGTATTAGTCAAAGACTATGCAGTAAGACACAATGTGTTAATGAAAGACTATTTAGGGGTAATCAGGGGTTAGTTACGGAAGACTAAAGATAATCAAGGGGTAGCTACGGAATACTAAAGATGGTCAGCGACTATTTAGGGGCTAATTAGGGTATACTAAAGATAATCAAGGGGTAGTTACGGAATACTAAATATGGTCAGCGACTATTTAGGGGATAATTAAAGGCTAGTTAGCCCATAGTAAGGATAATCACGGAATAATCAGGGGATATTAAGAATGCTTAAAGGGTAAGTAGCCCATAGTAAGAATATTAAAGGAATAATTAGGGGATAATTAAAGGGTAGTTAGCCCTTACTAAAGATATTGAAGGACTATTAGGGGATACTTAAAGGGTAGCTAGCCCATACTAAGGATATTTAAGGACTATTAGGGGATACTAAAGGTAATCAAGGGGGTATACTAAGAATATTCACGGACTATTTAGGGGAAAGCTTAATTATAGTGTGGAATGAGGACTTTTTTTTGCGATACTTAGTTTGAGAATAAATATTGCGGTGGGGGCGCTGTACAGAATGAGGGCCTTTTGTTTTGGTATAGTTAGATTGAGAATAAATATTGCGGTGGGGCGCAGTACAGAATGAGGACCTTTTCTATTGGTATATTTAGTTTGAGAATGAATATTGCTGTAGGCTGCAGTACAGAATGAGGGCCTTTTGTTTTGGTATAGTTAGATTGAGAATAAATATTGCGGTGGGGGCGCAGTACAGAATGAGGGCCTTTTCTTTTGGTATATTTAGTTTGAGAATGAATATTGCTGTAGGCTGCAGTACAGAATGAGGGCCTTTTGTTTTGGTATAGTTAGATTGAGAATAAATATTGCGGTGGGGCGCAGTACAGAATGAGGGCCTTTTCTTTTGGTATATTTAGTTTGAGAATGAATATCGCTGTAGGCTGCAGTACAGAATGAGGGCCTTTTGTTTTGGTATAGTTAGATTGAGAATAAATATTGCGGTGGGGCGCAGTACAGAATGAGGACCTTTTCTATTGGTATATTTAGTTTGAGAATGAATATTGCTGTAGGCTGCAGTACAGAATGAGGGCCTTTTGTTTTGTTATATTTAGTTTGAGAATAAATATTGCGATGGGCTTTAGGATATTTTACAATTGGAACAAGGCTACATACAGGTTTACTGTTATTGGAAACACGTATAGAATGTGAATCGGAAAAAAATGCATAGAGACGTGTTGTTTTATGAACCCGTTTGCAGACGCCTTAATACTATACTGAATGCTTTTGAATAAGACCGCTAGGTGGCAATACTTACCACATGATTGCGTCAAAACATGCGTAAACTTGTTTAATGTAATGACATATATATATATATATATATATATAATAATATCTATTCCGTTTTAATATCATTTTATTGTACGCCGTTGGACGTAACGTGTTGTTTACCCCTGACTTATTACTAGTGCTAATAGTAGTACTGAATTGAAAATTATAACATTTAGTAAAAAATATTATTAATGTTTTACAGTGTGTGTGTGGACCCTGCAGTTGCAGAATAAACATTAGCGAGGCCATTTTTAACAGTTTTTGAAGAACAACTAAGAATTAGAAGGTGAGTGTATTTCATAATTATTATTATTAATATATTTATTGAAAGCAATTAGTAACCAAGACTTTTTTAAAACCAATTTAATGAACATTTGTTTAGCTGAGCTTGTTTTTAACCATTAATTATTTAACCAACAGTTAGTAAACAAGACTTTTTAAAACCAAGTTCTTAAACATTTCTTTAGATGAGCTTGTTTTTTAACCAGTAATTAATAAACAAATTTCTTTTATAGTTTTTCAAAGCAAGTTATTGATTATTGCCTGTTTTGCTAGATTTTTTTTTATTACATAGAACTCAAAATCTTTTCTTTTCTTTTTTTTGTTTTAGATGGATTTCCTGTGTTCAACTGGTGAGTTCAATATGATTGATGAACTTTTCCTGCATGAAGTTTTACGCGGGCTTGATGACTATTCTCGTGTCTTTAGCACGTGGAAGGCGATAATGGAGCTGCAGCGATTAGGTCATCGAGCCAGTGTAAGATGTGAGGCTTTATTACACGCTCTTCGTGCTTTAGAAGGTAATGACCTTATACTTTTAAATCATTGCGTTTCAGCCGCCGATGTGCTTGAGTTATTTGTACATGGATTTTTTCGTAATAAGGAGTTTTACAATTATGCTCAAGACAGATTTATGTATTTAATGGCGTGCGGAGAAGGGCAAATAGATAGAATAAATAATACAGAGTTATCCAACTTTTTTGATTTTGGTTCGCGATTTGTTTTGGATGAATCTTTAATTCCATCTGAATCACCCATAACTGTGACCCCTCAAGAAAATTGTAACTTGAGTGATGAAGACTTGGCATTTTTAGATGGAGTAAATCTAAATTTCGATGAAGAACAAGAAGTGAGGAGATTGGTTAAAAATGTGGACGATGCTGTGGTTAAACCCACGCAACAAGTCCAGGGACAAAATCCTGTATACAATCACCCTTGTGTACAGGATAATCATGGTTATGGGGACCAATCTGATCCTCAACCTGGACCCTCACATGCTCCTGACCCCGTGTTTGTTGGATATGGGAGCATTAATGGGAAAAGTACAAATAGTACTGAATGTAGTACTAGTGGTAGTACTAGTAGTAGTGGTAGTGGAAATAATAATGAGGGGGAAAATCAGAGTAATAATAACTTCGAAATAGTAAGAGAGAGCAGAAAACGGTTTCGTAAGTTTCACCTTACGGGCCATGAAATCGCGGTTAGACCTGTGGATAATGAAAGACGTATTGATAATCCACAGGCCTATATTGAAAGCTTATTTAATTTCGCATTAGAACATGTGTTATCTAATGCTCGCCCCACTGATTATATTGGACTATACATTGATAGTAGCAATAGTAGAAATAACAAGTCTGTATATGTTCCATTTAGAAGAAAACCCGATTTTTCTGCTCAAACTGTCCTTTCCTCAGTTGAACGAGTTTTAAATTCAAATGAGGATTTCCTTTTGGGGCATGAGGTATTGTTTCGCTTCCATGTAGCGGAGAGTATGCATGGAAACGGAAGAAATGCAGCAAGTGCTGTTGAAAAGTATTCCAAACATCAAGATTATTTAGAAAAGCGATTAATACGCATAGAAAACAATAATATGTATTGCTTACCCATGGCAATTGTTTGGGGAATTACAAAGCACACCGCAAGTAAGCAAAGTTTATATAAATTAAAAACAAGAGATTATGATACATGGGTTCTTAAAGCAGAAGTTCTCTGCGAGATGGCAGGAGTTGACGTTAAAGCAAAGGGTGGATGTGATTTTAAAGACCTGGATTTGATACAATCATATTTAAGTGGTGAGTATCAAATTGTGGTGTATGAGGAAGATGAAAATAATGACCGGGAATATATAGTACGTTACCCGGGAGAGTATGCAGAGAATAAAATCTTTATTTTTTATAAGAGAGGTGACACTGTTGGCCATTTTGAACCCATTCCATACATTAAAAAATTACTTGGAAAATTGAAGTATTGCTATTATTGTTTGCAAGCATATAATGGGTTAGCATATAAACATAAGTGTGAAACTCAGTGTTCTCTTTGTGAATGCAAACACGAACGAAATTATAATACTAATAAAATTAAATGTAATGCGTGCAATAGAGAGTTTGCTGAGGGTACATGTTTTCAGAATCATAAGAAATGTAATAAAGGCGGGAAATCTGTGTGTGATAATGTTAAGGTCTGCATTAATTGTGGTATCATCTTTGATAACAGGCGTCGAAAATCAAACCATGTGTGTGGTGAACATTTTTGCACGACTTGTCGTAAGCATGTCGATATTACTCACACATGTTTTGTACAACGACAAGAGCCTGTACATACTAATAGGTTTATGTACATTGCATATGATATAGAAACGATGTTAAAGGCACCAAATGCGCGCGGTGAAAGGGAACATGTGGTAGTACTTGTATGCTGTAAGCATATTTGCCACAACTGTATGAATAAAGGTATTGATGAGTCCTGTAAAACATGTGGTGATAATAATGGAAATCGTTCGTTTTCTTTTAAGACAATGACGGACTTTATTAACCATGTATTGGCAGACCGACCTGACTTTAGACGTATAATTTGTATTGCACATAATGGTAGCAGATATGATGGTCTTTTCTGCCTTAGAAATCTAATAGAAGAGCAGCATCTTATTCCTAATGTGGTAATTCAGGGTCAGAAAATTTTTAATATTAATATTGGTAATCGTATTTTCTTTAAAGATTTTTATTTATTTATTGGTTGTAAATTATCTAGACTTCCCAAAACTTTAGGCCTGCGCGGAAATTTAAGAAAGGGAGATTTCCCATATTTATTTAACACCGAGGAAAATCAAAATTATGTTGGTCCCTATCCCCCAATTGAATTCTATGACCCTGAAGGACGAAGCACTGAAGAAAAACAAGAATTAATAGCCTGGCACCAAGAACGTGCGGCAAGTGGCGAGGAGTTTAACCTCGAAAAGGAAATGCTGTCTTATTGCGAAAACGATGTTAGAATTCTAGCAGAAGCGATCATCAAATTTAGTGACATTATCGAGGAGAAAACGAATGGTTTGCAATGTTTCATGACATCATCCACCATTGCAGGTCTTGCAATGCGTACATATCGTACTTTGTACTTACCTAAAAATACTATTCCCGTAATTCCCGCGTTGGGTTTCCATCATAAGACAAAGTATAGTACTAAAGCTATGCAATGGCTTATGTATATGGAAAAACAATTAGGGATAGAAATCCAGCATGCTAGGAGAGGTGGGGAAAAGTATATTGGTAGGTACCAAGTTGATGGATGGCATGAGGGACTCAACGCTGCCTTCGAATTTTATGGTTGTTACTGGCACTCGTGCCCGCGTTGTTACCCTTTCAACCGTAACGACATTTTACATGACGCTCAAGACTCATGCAATACAATGGAAAAAAGATATGAACAAACAATGCTCCGCCGGAAGTATCTCAAAAGTTTAGGTATAAACCTATACGAAATCTGGGAATGTTCTTGGGATGAAAAGGTAAAGACGGATAAGGACGTACAAAGGTTTATTAAAGAACGTTGTACTAGCCTGCCTGATTTCCTTATTCCCAAGAATTGTTACAACGGCGGACGCACTGAAGTGTTCAAATCTTTTGTGAATTGTACGGGTAATGAGAAGTTATGTTACGCCGATATAACATCGTTATATCCATATGTGATGTCACGTAAGCCTATGCCCGTTAAATCACCTAAGATACATACGGGGCCGGACTTTCCAGATGTGGAAAGTATTCATGGTGTAGTAAAATGCACTATTTTGCCCCCGAAAAACTTGTATTTTCCGATTATTCCGTATGTGGCTGGAGGCCGATTACTTTTTGGTTTATGCCGGACATGTATGGAAGAGGAAAACACTGATGATTGTACTCATAGTGACAATGAGTGTGCTATTACAGGTACGTTTTGTACTCCAGAGTTACACCTGGCTCTTCAAAAAGGGTACAAAATACTCGATATACACGAAATATGGGAATTCGAACTCATGGAACCTGAAGAGGGGAATTCAGGTGGTTTGTTCGGAACTTATGTGAATTCCTTCCTTCAGATGAAGCAGGAAGCCTCTGGTTTTCCTGCTTATTGTAAAAATGAAGGAGACAAGCAAAAATATATCGAGGACTATTATGCCCATGAAGGCATACAGTTAAATTATGACAACATCAGGACGAACCCGGGATTGAGGCAATGTGCAAAACTTTACCTCAATTCATTATATGGCAAATGGGGACAGCGCACTGATATGTCACATAGTGTAATCGTTAGTGACGAAGTTACGTTCCTTAGGTATTTAACGTCGGCAAGGTATGAAATTCAAAGTGTGGTCCCAATTAATGATGATCATTTAATTATCACATATAGAGATAATGAAACTGAAAATGTCCCACTGGAATTTTCAAACGTTATATTAGCTGCCTTTATTACTTCGTGGGCTAGACTTGAACTATATAAATTACTAACGACTGTAGGACCAGACAGAGCCATTTACTGTGACACTGACAGTATTATGTATATACAGAAAAAAGATGAGGAACCTTTGTTACCACTTGGAAACTATCTGGGTGATCTAACAGATGAAATTCCAGAAGGTTGGGAATTTACAACCTTCTACGGTCTAGGTGCGAAAAATTATTGTTATAGGCTAATTAATGCCAATGGGGATGTTCGGCACATACTCAAAATTAGGGGGATAACACTAAACGATAGGACCTCTCAAAAAATTAACTTTGAGAGTTTCTATAAATTAGTGTCTGGACAATTAGAGTCCACAGTAATAGAAAACCCAAATAGTATTGTGCGTAAACCAGGGTTCCGCATCTTTAGTCGTACAGAGACTAAGACACACCGTGAGGTAAATAAAAAACGTAAACGAGTTGACGAAGATGACGTGACTGACAATATACCAATAACAAAACGTGCGACTTTACCTTACGGATATAGGCCCACGAACGAGTAAATGTGACTTGTGTGAATGTTTTTTTCTTTTTTAACCAGTTCGTTTTTTATGGAAACTCTGCTTTTATACTCTTTTGTTTCTTTGGAAACTGTCTGTTAAAATTTCCAGTGGAAAGTCGTTAATTATTTGTTGGACTGCTTCTTATAGAAGTGCATTGTTAATTATTTTTTTTTCCTTCGCTTCTTATAGAAGCTCGTTGTTAATTATTTTATTGTTCTTTCGCTTCATTAGAAGCTTATTGTTAATTATTTATTTGTTTGCTTCTTATAGAAGTTCAGGACAATCGTTGATTGTTTTCTTACAAACCTCTATCTCTTTTCTTTTTAAATGTGTGAGTGTATATAAAGCAAAAGCTCTATTGCATGCATTCATTTGAGTACAACATGTTAAAGTTTCAACATCCCTCTACCATTTTAATTGCGGGTCCATCAAGGGCAGGAAAAACATGTTTTGTAAATCGATTACTTAATGAACGTGATCAAATGTTTAGTATAAAATTTAATGATATTGTTTGGTGTTATGGTGCAGTAATACCAAACCTGGATGCACATGCAAAAATACGTTTTGTAGAAGGGATACCTGACATGAATAATTTTGAAATTAAAAAAAATTCATTATTAATACTTGATGATTTAATGTCAGAAACTAATGGCGATGTTGCTAATTTATTTACAAAGTATGCACATCATAAAAAGTTGACTGTTATATTTATTATTCAAAATTTATTTCCAAAAGGAAAACATGCACGTGATATTAGTTTAAATGCACATTATATTATAGTATTTAAAAATCCTCGTGATAAATTACAAATACAATATTTAGCAAGGCAAATTATGCCTCGATATAGTAAGGAAATTGTGAATGTATTCGAAGAAGTAACACGTGAGCCTCACACTTATTTGTTATTTGACCTAACCCAAAAAACAAACGATGCATTGCGAATACGTACAAATATTTTTCCTAATGAAATTATGCATGTATACGCCAACATAAAAGACATGCATACAGAAATTTTTATTTAGTTGCTATCAAGATGTTGAAGGTAAAACAACACTACAGCACGCTCCGTGCTCTGTGCAAATGCAAAAATACAAAACGGAAACAAATTTTACAAAATGCTTCAGGGGATTTAATAAGAACAATTTCTCAAGTAGCTAAAAACACAATAAAAGGAAACATCCCTTTAAATCCTCGTCAGAAGCAACGATTACGTAGACATAAAAAGATCTTGCGCGCTTTATCTCAGCAGCGTACTGCATTAAAGAAAAAGAAGAGGTTGTTACTACAGAAAGGTGGTGCACTTTTACCATTAATTTTGGGACCACTTCTAGCAGCAGTAGGCAGTAGTATTTTTAGTCGATAATTATGTCAGAATTACGTAAAATGATTTTAGTTCCTGAAAATGCAATACATGAAATTCAGTCCAATCTTAAATCAATAGATTCACATCAATCACGTTTAGATGAAGAAATGAATAATATTTTAAAACGTCATGATATTAGTGTACAACAAAAATGGAAATTATATCAACAAGCTTTGCATCGTTACTTACAGTATACATCTTCTTCTTCTTCACATAAACCTATTACATTACCTGTTATTCAAGATGAACAAAAAGAAGAAGAAAAATTATCATCACTTGCTTTGCAACAGGATAACAATACTTCTATTTTACCATTTGTATCAGACATTTTACATTCAGTACCAAAAACACTACGTAGGAAAACAGATCTATTATTAAAGCAGTTAACAAATTCTGATAAAATTCAGTGGGATAAGTCTGGCATAGTCCGTATCCAAGGAAAAACAATACCTGGTTCAAATATTATAGATTTAGTAAATGATGTTGTTCGTACAAGAAAATATTCAAGAAATCCTATAGGTATTTATGAATTTAAAAATTTATTAGAAGATCTTAATGTTCCTAAAGAATTTATTGGTACACCAGCATCAAAACTGAATACTAGTAGTAGTAGACAACGTATTCGTAAAATAAGAAAATCATCCAGTCCTAAAGCAGTATCTAATTTATTTAAACATTGGAAAGAGTATAGTATGTAAAAAAATGACAAAATTATCAAAAATATATTATGATTATTCAAATCCTAATTCTTTATCAAGTATACAAACATTACATCGTAAAACAAAATTATCTAAAAAGAAAATTAAAAATTGGTTAGCTTCTCAAGATGCATATACATTGCATGCACCAATTCGTAAAGTTTTTCAACGGAAAAAGTATTATGTTAGTGCACCAAATGAAACATTACAAATGGATTTGGCAGATATGCAAAACATTGCAAAGTATAATAATAATTATAAGTATATATTATGTTGTATTGATATTTTTTCACGTTATGCATATTGTGTCCCCTTAAAAACAAAGAAAGGTCCTGAAATGGTAAAAGCAATAAGAAAAATTTTAAAAAATTTCAAGTTACCCGTGTTTAATGTCCAAACCGATTTAGGTACAGAATTTTATAATCGTCATGTAAAACAATTGTTTAAAGAATATGAAATTAATCATTATAGTGTTCATTCTGAAATTAAATGTGCTTTAGCAGAACGTTTTATAAGAACGATAAAAGAAAAATTGTATCGTTATTTTACTGCAAAAAATACTTATCGTTATATTAATGTCTTAGATCAAATTGTCAATAATTATAACCATTCATATCATTCAAGTATTAAAATGGCGCCTGCAGAAGTAAATGATTCCAATGTGAATCAAGTGTGGAAAACATTATACGGAAATACAATAAATAAAAAGAATACAAGTTGTAAATTTAGTCCGGGTGATTATGTTCGTGTTAGTAAGTATAAACATGTATTGGAAAAAGGATATTTACCTAAATGGTCACAAGAAATATTTATTGTCGATAAATGTATTAAATCTAATCCTGTGACTTATAAATTAAAAGATTGGAATGGAGAAGAAATTAAAGGAATATTTTACGCCCAAGAATTACAAAAAGTAATTATAAATTCAAAAAAAACTTATCTTATTGAAAAAGTATTAAAACGTAAAAATGGGTGGATGTATGTAAAATGGTTGGGATATCCGTCAAGTATGAATTCATGGATTAGATCCGATTCTATTCAGTCTGCAAAATGAATTCAAACCTTACACATGACTTTTACGTTACTCTTCCTTCAAATGCCAGTAGTAAACTTTTTAATAATAATACAACAGCTTCATTTCGCGTTAAATTAGCACAACCTATTGATTTAAGTGATGGGGAATGGGGTGTTGCATTAACACAAATTAATATTCCGTGGAGTTTTTATAATGTTGGTGAAAATGAAGAAATTATAATTACTACTGTTATCAATGATAAAGTTGAACGTCATCATGTTCGTGTTACACCGGGATATTATTCTTCTATTGAATCTATTCTTGAGTTAATTCCTGAAAATGTTCGTATGTTACAATATTTACAAAATAAAAATCAAATTGTAATTAAACATTCTTTAAAATTAGAAGATCAATGTATGATTGGTATTACACCAGGATTACAACATATTTTTGGATTTATTAATGAAAATACACACGATATTAAAAATGTAGTATACACAAAAATTAGAAATGTTGATTTATTATTATCACGGGGTAAATTTCCATGTAATTTAGATTATAATATTCCCAATTCAATTAATGTATGTGTTGATATTGTAAAACATCAACAAAATATTGGACCGTTAATTCGAAAACTTAGTGTATATAATGTACAACACGGTAATGTAAAATCTTTTGTGTTTCATACACCCCATTATGTTAAAGTTGAAAAGAAATATTTTGATACAATAGAAGTAAACTTAAAAGATGAACACGGTTTAAAATTACCATTTCGTTTCGGGACTTCAAACTTGACACTTCACTTTAAACGAAAATGATTTCTGAAAGTATTGATGATAGTTTTTACATTACATTAGTTTCAAATGCTAGTACAAATGTATATCCTACAAATAATCCAACACATTTTATTAATCAGTTGAAAAATAATATACGATTATCAGAATCCGATTGGTACGTAGGGTTAAGTGAAGTACATATTCCATTAACATGTTATAACGTCACCGAAGGTGAAAATGTTGTATGGTACAAATTTAAAAATGCAGACCCTATGAAAAGTAAAGTTGTTGTTGGATATTATCCATCCATTCATCATTTAATAGATGAATTAAATACAATATCAAGATTTATACGATTTAGCTTTTCAAATATTGTACGTGTTGAATGCGATGAACGTGTAGAATCTGTTACATTGTCACCTACATTAGCTTTACAATTAGGTTTTTCTGAAAAATCAGATCTTGTAAAAGAACGCCGTGGATTCAAACAGCCATACGTAGATATTGGATATCCACATCAAATTTTTATTTATACCGACATTATACAATATCAATTTTTAGGTGATACAAAAGCTCCGTTACTACGTATAGCAACAATTTCAGATATTAATTATGGAAAAGTTCAAACAATTACCTTTGAAGATATTCATTATATGCCACTTGCAAAATTTTGTTTTAATACAATTGAAATACTATTAAAAGATCATGCAGGGCGAAATTTGCCATTCCGATCAGGGACACTGACCGTAACACTTCATTTTAAACGCTCTCCTGTTAAATAATAATAATAATAAAATGAGATCTAGACGTGTTACTTTACATCGTGGACGTGGAATACCATATTTTTCAGGACCTGTATATCAAAGGGGACATGGTATAGGGAGTTTCTTTAAAGGGTTATTTCGTTTTGCATTACCATTTCTTAAACAAGGTGCAAAAACTGTAGGACGTCAAGCATTGCAAACCGGTATACAAGTTGCGGGTGATGTATTGGAAAATAAACCATTTAAAGAAGCGGTTCGTGCACGTGTAAAAGAAGCTGGTAATAATTTAAAGACAAAAGCTATTAATAAAGTTGGACAGTTGCTAACTGGTAGTGGTAAGAGACGGTCACGCAAAAGAAAGGCTCCTGCAATTGTAAATTTTGGACCACCAACAAAACGTAAACATATAAACGATATCTTTTCATAATGTCGCTCCTAAATTCCGATAGTTCTGAATGCTGTACCAATGAATTTGATTTCTTTTCAATACCAATGACACAAACAGCTATTGAAGCAACTATAAATGCTGAATATCGACCTATTTCTACATTAACATCCGAAGGACCAATTGAATTTGTTATTCCTGGAGAAACAGGAGAATTTATTCATCCAGCATATCTATATCTTTATGTACGTTGTAAAATTACAAAAGATGATGGTAAAAATTTAGTTAATGATGATGTTGTTGCACCAGTAAATAATTTCCTACATTCATTATTTAGTCAAATTGATATTTCGTTAAATGATAAATTAATTAGTTCTTCATCAGGATCTTATCCTTATCGTGCATACATTGAAACTTTATTAAATTATTCTCATGATGCTTCTCAAACACATTTAGCATGTGCTATGTGGCATAAAGATACTGCAAAAAATTTTAATAAATTAGACAATACAAATGATGGTTTTCAAAAGCGTGCCAATAAAATAAAAAATAGTAAATCTTTTGAAATGTACGGACGTCTTCATACTGATATTGTAAGTTTAGATCGTATGCTTCCTAATAAAGTAAGTTTACGTGTAAAATTACATCGTAGTAAAGATAACTTTTGTTTAATGTCTCCTGAAAATACAAGTTACAAAGTTGCACTTGAGGAAGTTATTCTACATGTACGTCGTATTGATGTTGCTGCAGATTTAGCTATGCAATTAAATACACGAATGGTTTCAGAAACGGCCAAGTTACCTCTCACAAGAGTAGAAACAAGATCTTATACTATTCCCGCACAAGTCAAGTCATATAACCTTGATAATCTCTTTCTGGGTAATGTTCCTAAAGGTCTGGTTATTGGTTTCATTTCCAACACAGCCTTTAATGGTAAATCACATCTTAATCCATATGAGTTCCGGAACTTTAACGTTAACAAACTGCAATTACATGTTGGATCAAAATCATTCCCTCCCAACCCCCTTACGCCTGATTTTAATAATGATTTATACCTTCTAAGTTACTATACTCTGATATCAGGTACTGGTATATATTATCAAAATTATTCACATACTGTTACTCTTGAAGAATATCCTAATGGATATACTCTGTATGCATTTATTCTATCTCCAACTGGAACTTTAGATGACAACACTTGGGATGTAGTTCGTGATTCTCCTGTAAATTTAAAAGTATCATTTTCAGAAACTTTAACTGAACCAATTACATGTATTGTCTATGCGCAATTTGATTCGTTAGCACAAATAGACAAAGATAGAAATATTTATACTGATAACACCTTCTAATTTATTCAGTTGAGTAGAATGAGGGTTGTTGTACACTTCTCCGCATTCCATAATAATGATGAGGAATTTATTGTAAAGGAACTAGCAATTGTAAATCCTGACGTTCCGTTTTTACAAAATTGGATATTTAAACCACCATATCCATTAAATAAGCTGTCTGAGCCAATCATAAATACAAACAAATATCTAAGTGAAAATGTATATGGCATTACCTGGCACGAAGGCGATGTAGAGTATTCACTTCTTAAGGAAATAATTCAATCATATTGTTCAAATACCACCAGTATTTACACGTATGGATTAACTAGAAAGTGTTTTCTTGAAGAAATTCTGCAAAGAAATGTTACAAATTTGGAAGAAATAGACTGTCCAAAGTATACTGCATTAAGTTTCCACGTTCACAAGTGTGCACATAATAAACATCGTTTTGGACAATATAGGTGCAGTATTCATGAAGCATTACTATATAGTGAATATGTAAAAGTGTATGATTATGTTTTACATGTGAAAAACAGTGATAATTACATACCTACTATAATTAAAAAATAATAATCATGTATAGTGACAAATTGTTAAAAGTGTTAGTGACTGATAAAGTGACTGGTGCAAGTGTTACCGGGATTTATCCTATTGATAAACTTCCTGTAATGGTAGAACCACCTGCAGCACTTGTAATTAATCTTGATACATCCAATTCAAGTGGATCACACTGGGTAGCAGTGTACATTAATGAGAAAAAACATGGATTCTATTTTGACAGTCTTGCTATGGACATTCCCAAGGAAATAAAAAATTTTTTATCCAAAAATACTAAATTATATTTTACAAACAGTGAACAATATCAGCACGATGATTCTGTGTTATGCGGATACTTTGTATTATATTTTTTGCATCATATTATTCGCACTCAATCATTTGAAAAGTGTTTAAAATTGTTTAACAACAAAAATTTAAAAAAGAATGATGATATTGTTTATAAGCATGTAAACAACATTTTAAAAAGAAAACACAAGTAATTTTTTTTATTTTTTATTATTGTATATATATTTTTTACAATAAAAATTTTTAAACTATATTCATGCATTTAATTTACAAATCCTCGTTACAATCTTGATAATGCATTAGTTAATGCTGTTGATCTTTCATATTTCCACCAGTAATTCAACTGTTGTGCGTTACGATATGCACATCCTGATTTCTTTACAACATTTTTGTGAAAAGAACAATATTCATTAAATGTATTTCCACACAAATCATTTAATGCTGGACATTCTTTCGTTTCTAAATCAATAACATTATCTAATGCAAATATTCTCTTAATCCAAAGAGATTTTTCTAAACCTTTACAATAAAAGGTTGAATTCATTGTACATAATTGATATACAAGGTTACGTATGAATGATACAGTATATCCTGTTTTACTATCCCAGTTCAAACCGTGTAAATTCGATGTCAGCCAATCAATTTGTTTTTGGCAACCTATTGACAATAAGTTATATTCTATTGGTGATTTTACCAAGCAATGGAAATTTACTGTATCATCACATGCGCTAAGACAAAACTCACGAATAATAAATTCATTATCAGACATTTTAAAACCTTGAATATCAATAATGTATTGATTTACGCAAGGTGAAATTTCATTTGTGCGCTGAATGAAATATGGTATAATTTGTCCAACAAATTCTGTATTTTTTAAAAGATCACAAGTTTTACGCATAAAGCATATAAATGAGATTTCACTATGTTCTTGTTCATACAATTCAAAAAGTTCACCAAGAGTTTTATCAAGAGATAAATACTTTGCTGCAAATGATCCAATATCATGAAGAGTACTTGATTTGCAATCCAGCGGATTATTCTCACGTAAGTATACATTTATTGTTTTTAATACACAATTCACATTAATATTTTTAGCACTACATAACACACATAAAACACTCACACTATTCGGATACATTTTTCCTTCTGTCTTTTCTTAATAGAACCTCTAGTAATTCCGGAAAATAGTCTATATCATTTAATAGTTCCAAATATGCTTCATAAAATTTTTCTCTTGTTAGTATTCCAATAATGTGGGTGTTGGCATACAGGTAAAACACATCATCTTCAACACTAGGGCTTGCTATAACACTCCAAGCACGAACTTCCAATGATTTTGGGGGTAAATTCATACAATCATGCGCATATACATGATACGATCCTTCTCTGCAACCATCACATATTAACGTGTCGTTAAATTTCCATTTTTCAATAGCTTTCTTTATACATTCTCGGTCCACATTTTGACTATTACAAGAACAGTCTAAACTCCAAAATCTTGATGGTGATGATGCTGGGGTTTCTGAAACTGTTAATACTGATGAATCTATTTCATCAATATCAAATTCTTCATCTGAAGATGATTCATATATTTCTGTTTCAGCATCAGATAATGATGCTTCAATATCGCCGTGGTCCTTCTTCTCATACGACTGCATTGTGTGTCTTTATATATTTTCTCTCTTAGAACTTGTATTTAAAGTACTTTCAGATTTATCACGTGTTCATCTTATGCCTAATCAAATGTGGTTAGTCATCAATCACATGTTACTTAATCATACGATTGTAGCTCCAATTACTTATCACATGATGTTTAGTCATGTATCAACGGTCAAAATTACTCATCATCACATGATGTTTCGTCGTTCAACAAGTTTATCTAATCGTACAAAGGTCAATTCATCCGGGTTTTCAAAGCGCGCAAAACCTCAGTTCATGTCTTAAGTTCTTCGGTGATGGATGTGCAAGAACAAGACTCCGTCTTTAGTACTGTAATCAAATATGGCTGAATAATGCAATAAAATAAAATAAAGTTATTTCCTATTTTCCCAAGTTCAATTCCTGTGTGCACATAAATATAATTTCATATTTTTTAAAAAATTCATTAAACAGGGGGAGGGTGTCCCTAAAAAACCGTGGTCCCTATACAGGGGTCAATCTTGGGTCCTGGGGGCCATTTCCAGGGGTCATCCACTGTGACCTTCGTAGTGGTCATTCAACCTTTCCTTTCGTCATCTATCATTGTGAAACACATCACGTGTTCCTTATCAATCAATTAACCTTTCCCCCTTTCCTAATCCTATTGCATCACCTCCTTCAATACTACCCCCTTATCCTTAAATAAACAAACAATAAACTATCTCTTATCAACTGTCGCATCTCTTTTATGGATACCACACTAAATCAATACTACTGCCGTGTTTGCAGTGACAATGCCGGCTTTAAATTCTTGGGGGGCAATGAGAGGGACAGATACATTTTTGTGTACTGAAAATAATAGTTTTATACTGTATTACTTGACCTGCATTATAAATCATTATTTCTGAGGGACAGTCAGCAGGCGGACGATGCCACCGGGGGCGACGTCTGCCCTCTTCCTTCTAGTGTCGATATTGTTTGAACAGATTGTGCATCAACAATAAATACACAGGGTGTCCCTAAGGTCTGGGTGTATGGGAAAAAGCACATTTTAGTCAATTTAATGTTAATAAATAAAATTTTCAACATAATTTCCGTGGTGTTCAATGCATAATTTGATGCGCTTTGCAAGATTAAGATGATTTCGATCGAATAGATCTGAATTGCCGTCGATTTCAGCACACTGACTGGTAATGCGTTCTGTCAGGTGGTTTAAATTTCTAACCTTCATCGAGTAAACTTTCTCTTTCAGAATACCCCAGAAAAAGAAATCAAAGGAAAAAAGGTCTGGCGAACGAGGGGACCACTCCACATGACCTCTTCTTCCAATCCAGTGTTCAAATAAGCCTCACCTGTTAAATGTTCATCGAAGAAGAAAGGTTCTAGCACATGAGCTTTCCACAAACCACACCATCACTTTTTTGGCAGCCCTGTTGTTTGGATGGACTCATCCAATGTGGGTTGCCTTGAGACCAGTATTGAGATTTTGTCTGTTCACTTCCGGAACGGGGTATATCCAACACACTGTCTGTTTCTTTAAACTTGGTGATTAATTTCCCGACGGCAGTAAAACAAATAGGTTGACGACGAGGGTGTCAAAGGTTAAATTCTTCTGCAATTTTGCGATACTACCATCCTTCTCGTCCACTTAAGAGTACCAAGTCGACTCGTTCTTCTTTAGACAGAGCCATCATTCAATCTGGAAAAACAAAAACAAATTATTAGAATTCCCTATGTACCCAGACTTTATAGACATCCTGTAGTGTGAAGCGATAGTAACAGGGATGTCATTTTGGGAGGGCAGAATGGCCATTATCCCCCTTAGTTTAAGTAATACATATATTTTAATGAATTCTATATTAATATACTAGTAAAAAACGTGAAATTCTTATGAAGTGGCGGATGTAGCCTGGGATCGGGGCCCTAGGCCCCTCAATTTTTTGAGTGACAAAAATAATTTAAACTATAATTTATATATTTTTTGAAAGTTTATATTAAAGTCATGATATATCTATCATAGTCTAGGTTCTGGCTGGTCTCCCTAGTTTTTATCTTCTAGATCCGCCACTGTATGTTGGTGGAGAACCTTGCCCCTACCAAGAGCAAAACCTGAAAGTACGCTGCTGGATAGTAATACGCTAAGTGTATAGATTTTTCAAATAAAGAAGGCATAATAGTCAAGGTCAATTTTCAATTATAAAATACACTAGACTCTCGCTAATCCGGCCATTCCTGGCACATATGGGTGCCGGATTAACGAAAGTGCCGAATTATTGAGTGTCTGACATGCAGTATATAAAGCATACGTAAATAATACGTACATTATATAAAGCATTGTTTAACTAAGCATTGTTGCGCATGCGCACGATAATTCATTGTGGACGTGTTTTTGGTTGGATGTGCGCTGGATTATTGAGAGGCCGGACTACTGAGGACCGGATTAGCGAGAGTCTAGTGTAATAATAATGATATGTTATAAATAATATCTAATTTTGAACATTTGTACTTGTTGGAATACCAGTAAGTAATAACACTCATTTATTTTATCCTAAGGAGATACTAATGCCAGAGTGATGTATGCATATTTACAGCTTGTAGTTTTGTTATGTTAGTGATCAGTGTTCGAAGAGGAAGAAAAGCAGAGGTGGTATGTTTTATTACGATTTTGATTCGACATACCGGCTGTCTAAATGTTCAAATATAGTGAGGATATGTTGCCTAAAAGATTGAATTTCTATTTACATAATGACTAAAAACCATTGAAGAATTTCTCTGTAGTTGGAGGGGGAGAGGGACAAGGAGAGACTTTGATCCCCGTCAACAACTTTCTGAAGAAAATAATTTTAAAAAAACATATTATGTTGTATTATAGAAAATTATAGGGCCTACACGAAAATGCTCAAAACTCGAGTTTTTATATTAATAATTTCCTGTGGGAAAACACCTACCTGGAGCCACACTCGACTGAGGAGTATTCCAAACGCCCGGCAGAAACCCCTAAATCCGCCCATGCTCAAAACACGACATTTATATGCATTAAGGCAAGAAGACACACACATAAATCAGAAAGAAATAATTCAATACTACGCATCAAAATATAAACTAGGTGAACTTCTTTTGAAGACATCTCATTTTAAAAACAAAAGTTAGGATATATATCAATTAGTCAACTTTGATTATATATATATATAATCAAAGTTGACTAATTGAAAGAGGTTTCAAAACACAAAGTGCATCTAAGCTTTAGAGACAGAGAGTGTAGCTTCTGTGAAATTTATAAATTAATTATAAGTTAAATTATGACAACTTGACTTCTTGCTGTCATAATATGTTAACCCTAACCATTGTTATATTATATGTATACCGGTGACACAAAGTTTGAACATGATTCACGATTTCTCTCTATTTCTTCAAAGTATAAAAAGGTTCATTCCCTAAAACAGTAAATGCCCACAATATTGCGACACACACTCGATTTTTTTTAAAAAATAAGTTATAATGATGGAAGGCTATAATAAGTTTTTACGAAGTATTGAGTTTATGTAATGTTAATCATTGTTGCTGGCGCTGGAGGTGTTGACTTATACACATCTAATTTTAACTAATTATCTTTCATAATTATTAAATTCTAAAATTTCGTGACACTGTGGGACTGCGCGACACACCAGTTAGGAATCATGTTCTAATCATCTGATGTTCCTGCAGAGGTCAATGACCAACAACCACTAGGAAGAACCTTGCCAATGAAAAGCATGAGCAACTTATCCAAAATCTCAACGGGTGGTGCAATTCAGTTCTTCTAGTTCTTGGCGACAGAATGTCTAAGCACAGATTAGCATCTATTGTGAATTTCCTATTGGCCTTTCCTCGTCTTGATTTTTTTTTCCTAACATGTCTTCAAATCTCTCATCTCTGGGAAATACTGCAAGGAATCACTAACAGTGATCGAAGTGAGAGGGTATGTTGTGGTATGCCATACCGCCTCTGGTTTTTCGGTGAGCAAAACATACCGTCACTGGAAAGTAGATGCTAAATACTTTTAATAAATCAATTTTTGTACACAGTAATTGACGAACAGCTTATGTAGAAATAATTTCTAACTTGACAGCAGCGAAATTTTTATCTTTTTCCTAACTTTTGTTTTTAAAATGAGATGTCTTCAAAAGAAGTTCACCTAGTTTATATTTTGATGTGTAGTATTGAATTATTTCTTTCTGATTTATGTGTGTGTCTTCTTGCCTTAATGCACATAAATGTCGTGTTTTGAGCATGGGCGGATTTAGGGGTTTCTGCCGGGCGTTTGGAATACTCCTCAGTCGAGTGGGGCTCCAGGTAGGTGTTTTCCCACAGGAAATTATTAATATAAAAACTCGAGTTTTGAGCATTTTCGTGTAGGCCCTATAATTTTCTATAATACAACATACTATGTTTTTTAAAATTATATTCTTCAGAAAGTTGTTGACGGGTATCAAAGTCTCTCCTTGTCCCTCTCTCCCCGTAACTACAGAGAAATTCTTGACTATTTATCCTGTACCCATAAAAATCTAACTTAAGCAAGATATTAAGTATGTTTTACATATCTTACTTGAAATTGAAGTTTCCACGAAAACTAAGCTACAGAAGTAGTCAAAGTTTACGGTTTTTAGTGTACACCCTATAATGTACCGGTACAGTAATGCATCTTTATCAGGGGCGTCATTTAGGGGGCAGGAGGTGGAAATTGACCCCCAAGAGTTTGAGGAAGCCATATACTTTAATCGATTGTCTACTGATATACTAGTTCAAAACGTGAGTCTTATGTCAGTGTCCTCTTGCCCCCCCCTCAAGCAAAGTTTGAAATGACGCCCCTGCTCTTTATCCTTCGCAAAAGGGTACCCATGCTTCCTTTGTCTACTGATCCAATATCAGCGCTCTTTCCACGGATGCACGTACATTATCAGTAGTAATAGACTATCAGCAATTATGTCGATTACAGTTACCCATTGTAAAGGATTTTAGTTACCTAAACTGTTGCCATGTATGTCCACGCGTCAGTCCGTCCAGGAAACAAACAAACTAACAAACAAACAAAAATCTCAAGAACTACTTGTTGGATCACCATCAATGTTGGCCGGGATCTAGAAGTTTTAAAAGATAGGGATCGAATTGAAACCGGAAGAAGATAGAAGTGATGTTGAAACCGGAAGTGGTCGAAATCAATCATTTGTAGTTGTAACTTTGGTCATTATAGAACAAAACCGGTATAGCACATAGCAAGGAGCTGTTTCCTGTATTTGATTAAGAGTCTTCATCCCTGCGAAATTAAAATACCGCTAATTTTACAGTAATTATGTGATATCTTCAAATAGATAAAAGATAATTGAAATATGGAACAAGAGCGCCCTAGACAATATTATTTTGCGTGAGGTACCGTTATCACAAGTCACCTAGTGGCTTTCCGTTTTCAGCTGTTTAGAAACGCGAAAATAAATGCCGATTTTCAAAATGGCTCGAAATCGAAAGCAGATAAGTGAGTCGTGATAACGATTTCTTATGTAAAATAATATTGTCTAGGGCGCTCTTGTTCCATATTTCAATTATCTTTTATCTATTTGAAGATATCACATAATTACTGTAAAATTAGCGGTATTTTAATTTCGCCGGGATGAAGACTCTTAAGCGTCCCAAGAATACATCTCTATCATGTAACTCTCTATTAAAAACGGAAGTGGTAAAAATCCACTGAAACTGAAATTGGTTTCAACATCGATCTATTTAGAGCGAAAATATTACGAGATAAGAAGAATATATTCGTTTTTCTTTTCTTTTTTTAAAAATCGATTTAGAGTTCTAAGAATTGGTACTATCCAGTGCCGGATTTAGGAGAGGTGCAGAGATGTACGTACATTCCCCCCGCCCCCCATTCGTTGTAAATATACACTATCTAAAGTGAGAAGCTAGTAGTGAAAATAGCAACACTTTTCGAAAATTTCTGCTGTCATGTTTCCGTTTGGGCTTCAAACAATGAAATTCACAGTCATTTAAGTTATGGAACGATACTTTGGGGTCATCAGTCCTCCATTAAAAGCCTATTGAAAATACTAAAGATATGTGTAAGATTAATGCTCGGTCTTCCTAGTCGTGCGCATTGTAGGTCAAGCTTCGTTAAATTAGGAATTATGACAGTACCTGCAATTTTCATATACCAATGTTTGCTTTACATGGAGGAAAACAATCATATTTACAATGAGTTAGGGTACTCTCATAGGTATCAAACTAGAAACAGGAACCGTTTAGGATTATTTACATGTGAATATAGTAAGAAAGAAAAAAAAACCTTTTAATAGCCTATATGTCAGTTAAATTTTATAATTTTCTTCCTATATTTGTAAGAGAACTTCCATTTCTGGCTTTTAAAAAAGAAGTACACAAATTACTTATTAATAATTGTATATATAGTGTTGAAGAATTTTTTTAACTCAAAATTGATAGTTAAAATATTTGCGTCTGTTATCCAGTGATCTTTGTTTATATTATGGTATATTATGGTATGTTATATATGCAACCCTAAACATTTCAACTTCCATTTCTGACGATTGTAATACATCTGATGTTCTCAGATATTTCTGCAATAAAATTTATTATTATTATTATTAATGGGAAGTTTTACAAAATCGATAGTTTAAGTCAATTTTCTGAAAGTTTGAAGAAAAGGATTCAACAAGAACAGACACTTAGCATTTTCAGGGCATTTTCTCATTCACACCACAGATGCCTAAAGGCATTTAAAAATTTCCAGTTCAATTCAAATGTACTGGTAGTTATAGCTGCATCCTCCTCAGAAAATCCTGGATCTGACACTAGTATTATCTTCTCTGTTAACCCTCTATTCAAATTGAAATGGGCAGAAATCTACAACGTCCGGTTTCAACGTCAATCGCTATAGAGTAAAAACCGTAATAGATAGCGAGAAGCGGTTTTCTGCTATCCCAAATTTTTTTCACTTGCTAATTCAACATCTAACATTTTTGCTAAAACAGGAAATCGTAGAAGTCTGCTACCACTTCCTGTTTTGATATTAATTCATAAAAAATCACACCATATGAACCAAATTCCTTCACTTGGTATACATGTAATACTGTTACCTTTTTTCTTTTTGTATAATTTTACGTTGCAAGGTTACTACATCTTTGTAGATTAATAGAGAATTGCCTTCGTATCTGGAATAAAACTTATGATTACATGGTGAATCGAAAAATGATTCGTCTGATCTTTTTTGATGTAAAATAATCTGAAAATCTTATTTTTTCCCCTATATTATTTGAATGTGTAACTTGTCTAGGAACAAGTCGCATAGGAGCCAGTTTTCTTTACGGTTCATTAACCTCAAAATCTCTTGTCCTCGCGAAACAAGTTTGTAAGGCAACTTTTGTTTGGCTTATTCATCGTTGAGCCGGAAACTTCAGTGTCTATCCAGTTAATTCACACACACAACCCCCCCCCCCCCCACACACACACAAAAAAAAACATTTATATTTCTTCGATGCCACAGTTTTCTTAAGTGTATTGTCAATAACTTAAACGTAAAATGTTAGGTGTAATCACAATGATGGTTTCAGGCGGTGGCCAGGGATTGGGTACTTCTCTCCCTCAGGAGCTACGAAATTTCCCCCGCCGGCGGGGCATATCTTCGATTGTGCGCAACATGGGAAGTATTTTCATGTTTTTCTCGCAGTACTTTCCCCCACTTCGAACATTGAACCCATCTTTCCCGGATGACAATGTGCAAACGAATGATATAGATTTTGGCTTCGTCAAACACCGTAATGATGAGAATTATGCAAACCGGATGTAACTAACCTGCGGCTCACAAGATTTCCTAAACTAGGCCCTGCCTGAGCATAACTGAACGCAAACTTTTGATTAGAGAGGGCGACAAGCTCCTATATTTCTAATTAAGGTATTTCTGATATAGGGTCAAAGGTCAAATTTCGATTTTTTCCTTATGGGATTGCAATGGTAAATTCTGAAGGAGTCTGAAGAAAAGCGTAAGTCGAAGTGATAACAAAGAAAAAGCTGCATGGTATGATTCCATGTCGCAAGCCGACCAAATATGCGTCAATCAAGTGTCGTAGTCAGAGGTCACTCTCAGATCAAGGTCACAGGTCACCTTGAGAACCCATTTCACATGATGAGGTATGGACATTACTTTAACCCTATATCTCTTCAATCTTTAGTACAAGTAACATGTTTCTATGACGAAACAAAACTTATGTCCTACGTCTAAAGTTACACCAAATTACACCGCTTTACCTCATACCACTTTTGCACAGTGAACAAATGAAATTGACACACGAATTAATCAACCCTCTGTATATACAACAAAGTTTAACCGAAACCGGGCTATTATCATTGCAATCTTCTTTGCTTTATTACTTTTTCATCATTCATTTGTTTTTCCATTTGGACAAGGGGGAACAGGGACGAGGAATAGGAAAGTTGGAAGAAATCACAACGCTAATCTATACCAATAATTAGACCAACAATTCTTCTAATATATTTTTAAAAAAGTATGCGCAAATATCACAGAAATGGCTATATTTTTCCTTTAGGGAGGCCCGCGCGCCCCTTTATAGATCCGCCACTGGACTACGGAAATTTATATCTCCTAACTCATGCAAGAAAAAAAAGTTTGGACAGATGCAAAATATTCCATATTGACAATAAAAGGTCGTCTCATTTAATTGAAATAACACAACAAGAGTTATATCTTCGTTTCAGGGGGGTGCCCACTTTGGATCCACCACATACTAATGAAAAACATACATTTTTATGCCAATGGAGAATCTTACCCCTCTCTCCACAGCAAAATCTAAAATGGTACTGTTGCTTGGTATGGCCTTGTGTATTATATGTATTAGTTCCTTAACTAAATAGTCCCTTCCTTCGTGAGACTCGAAAATAATCCTGTACGTAGGTAGCGCTTAAGGGTCGCTACAGGCTAAGGGGGAAAAGCTTACAGTACCGTAAGACGGGGTTACTTTGCACACAGCAGCGTCATTTCAGATTTGGGTTGGGGGGGGGCAAGACCCCTTGATATAAGTAGAAATTCGTGTTTTTCATTGACTTACTACTATTCTATTAATAAAATCTATATAAATCTCAAACTCGGGGGGGGGGGCAAATGCCCCTCCCTGCCCCCTAAATGACGCCCCTGTTTGCACATCAGGGGTTACTTTGCACAAAATATGAAAAGAGTTTCACAATCCTCTGTAGTGTTGTAAGCAGACGAGACGAGACGAGACTTCAAGCTGCCTTGTCTCGTCTCGTGTCTCGTCTCGAAAAGATATGTTCGTCTCGTCTCGAAGGGTCCTGTCTCGTCTCGTCTCGTTTGTCTCGTTTTGTCTCGTAAAATGTTGTAGCATATCATACGAACGAAAGTAAAATGTAGCAGACTGCACCATGCTGATCAAGATACAACAATGTTATTACTCAGAACACAGAAGACAAGAAATGTCACGGTAGCTACACAGTGAAGCATTCACCTCTGGTGCGTGTGGTAGTCGGTTCGATCTTGGTTAGTGCCATGTGAGCTTTGTGGAGAAAAACGAGTGTGTGTGTTTTCTAGGAGTTGCCTCGTATCCTGCCACTTTCTTCATTCTACTAATTTTCTCATCATCATCCATTCAGCGTGAGCCAAAGTTGCCTAAAGGTCTTAAAAATAAATTCAAAAAAGCTCACAAGGCAAGGACAAATAGTTTACAAAATAATATTTCTCTGCTGTTAGTTGTCTGATTCTTCTCGATCCTGTCTTTTTTTTTTTCTTTAACATTCTGAAACAGAAATTTATTTCACAAGTTTGAATACACGAATATACAGTAAATTGCTCATAATTACATCGAAGACAAAGACACTTGATTTCATATATTCCAGAAAGATATACCTAGGTATATACTTTGATTTCATATATTCCAGCCTTTAGGTTTTTCAGTGTTAACTCAGACCAATCCAAAAACTACTTTCCATTTTTAGCATGTTTAGATGTGTTGCAATTATTAAAAAAAAAAAAAAAAAAAAAAAGCTTGGAACAAAATAATTTTATTGAGTAATAAAAAGTATTTAATTGAAATTTTATAGGTTACTGCACAATAAGCTCTATTTAAAGAGCCATAGTACTGGAAATTGAACGACACATCGGAGGAAAGAATGCTTGGGGGACATTCTACACCCCCATTTTACAAATCTGTCCTCATACCCACGGGATCTGTGCCCCTATATGGTGTTTGCCTCGTTTGTGTAACAAACTCATGACGGCACACCCAGATTAGCTAGTGGTGTAAAAAAATGATTTTTAGTTTGCCATTTTTAATTAAAGATGGCGACTTTTTAAAACATTTTCTTATATTGTCGTGATCTATTGGTGATCGTACAACGTACACCTTCATACCAAGCCGAGCAGTCTGCGGCGATATAGCATCGGCTCGAAGGCCCCAGGTTGAGTCCCGGAAGGGTCATGTGTAAGGATTTTAACAGCACTTGTCTTTTCGTATCAGTGTCAGAGGGCAAAATTGTGCGGGATAAGAGGATTTCAATCTGAAAAATTTGGGGAGAATATCCTCCCCAGGCTACTTTCATGGGAGTAAGAAATTAGTAAAAATATAGGATATACATTTTATAGCAGGATTCAAAATATGGTTTGGTGTCCTATTTCTTTTTTGTTAATTATGTTCTTCAGCGTTCGAATTTTGTCCGTTCTCATGATAGTTTCTGCTTTCAACGGATTTCCATGAATATTATACCAAATGTTCTTTACACTTATCAAGTACGAAAGGTTTTATGTGCCTGTAGGAAACCGTTTTTGAAGATAATTCAGGTTCTAATTTATATTATTCACTAGGAAAGGGAAGTATTCTTCTCCTCTCAACATGGAAGCAGAGGGCAATTTCACACTCTGGTCAGATCCAGCATTTCCGAGTAACAAAACAAAGACAACCTATTCACCTCCAGTGTTATCATTACTATCATAAATTTACTGAATGCAAACAATTTGAAAGGTTCGTCGACAATATCTTGGCTTTCTTTGTCCTTCGCCCGGCTTCCAAACGAACTGAATTTTACATGACTGCTGTATGTTGTAGATGCCCCTAAGCTAGCGATTAGTAAGATGGTAAAAGTATGTGTGTAAGTGTGTGTGTGCACGCGAGAGAGAGAGAGAGAGACAGAGAGAGAAAGAAAGAAAGAGAGAGAGAGAGAGAGAAGACAAAATTTTAGTTGCAGATGACGTGCTTCAACTGCCGTTTTCGGTGCATTTAGCAAAAAGAATACCGCCACGAGAGAATAAAGACCACTATAGTTTATTCTCTTCCGCCACCTCAGCCAGAACTTTCAACTACAGCTTTTGAAGAGTGTGGTCAAGGTGACCAGACGTCCCGTTTTAGCCGGGACAGTCCCTGTTCTCTAACCGTTGTCCCGTTTTTTCTGATTCTCGAACGGGACGCCTGAATGTCCCGTTTTTAAGTAAAAATGACCTAGGTGTCCCGTAATTATTATTCAAAATATAAATCGTAAATGGAAATTCTACTCTCTTCCGTACCAACCTCGTTGCCAAGATTGAGCCGTGTCTAGAACTTCTGAATTTTCAAATAAGAATTGAGTATTCGTGGTTCAAGTGCGAATTCTGAGTGTTCAACTAATTAAAAGAATTGTTGGGTAGAACTTACAATCGGGAACCATTATTTGTTGTGTGGTACACATAAAGTTAGAAACGGTGTGTTATCACTCTTATTTGTGTATTTTGTAAATTGAGAACTCTGCTGAGTCCCAAAATGCAATCTGGAAGTCAGATACCCCCCACCCCTTCCCCGTAGCCGATTCGTATACGTTCCGTTTTCGCAAAGTGAAAATTCTGGTCACCTTGATGGTCGTGGTAGTTCGGTTTCTTGAGCTTGTAAAAATCTTCCCTGTCTTTGTTTTGTTTTCATCATTCCAACCAGAAATGAAAAAAAAAAAAAAAAAATAGAGAATTCCTCAGTTTACAGCAAGGGGAATTTGGGACAAGGATGATATTCCTGGAATCTCATGTATCACGATTGTTTCATTCAATAGACAGAGGACACTTTTCTATGAAGGATTTTCAACATGTTTTCTCCCAAAGGGGATTTTCCTTTTGCAATCTATATGACAATAGGCAACTTCAGTCTTGGCCTTTCCCGCCAGCGTTTGCATTTTTGAGATACGAGACGAGATCCGAGAAATGTCTCGTCTCGTGGCAACACTAGTCCTCTGTCGGCAAAACCATGAACAAGAACAGCTAACTGTATTTTGGCTATAATAGTGGCGGTTAACATCAGTTCTAATTACCGGGAGGGTTCGTTGTTGTAGAGGCATGGAAAGCAGTCACTGTAAAGGCCGGCAAAATTTGAAAGATATCGCATACAATATTTTCCGTCAAAGTTAAGTCAGTTTCGTAGAATACTGCTGTGTATAATGGGACTTCGATGCAATAGTTGACATTGAAATGTGAAACGTTTTAAAGTCATGAAAAAGTAAAACTGGAAGCAGGCGGTTTCAGCCTCTAATCGAGGTTACTTTGCACAGGTCCAAAATACCGCTTAGATAGGAAATTATTACTACTGGAATCTCCTGCATTCTAAATTTAGGTAAATTTCCTATTTAGGTAGATGCCGGAATGAATTTCTTGTTGGAAAATAAATTATGAACAGTGGCGGATCCCAAGAGCGCCGATCCTGGGGAGCCGAAGGAGCCTGGCCCCCCAAAAGCTCATGTGGGCCCCCCAATTGTATTTATGAGTATACAATATTTGGGATAATTTGAGTGCAATTTGTCTTAAAATCTTCATATATATGCACCTTCTGCATCTGAATGCCCCCCCCCCCCGAAATTTACAGAGAAGTTGACGCCCTTGGCGGATCCAGAATAGTAGTTTGAGAGGGGCTTCACTCACAAAGGCTTCACTTATTATTATTATTATTATTATTATTATTATTATTATTATTATTATTATTATTATTATTATTATTATTATTATTATTATTATTATTATTATAAATAACTAGACTTTTGGGGGGCTTGCAGCTTATACGCATAGGAATGACTATATAGCATTAGATGTTTTGAAAAAGAAATCATGCAATTTGGGTGGACTTCAGCCTGAAAGTCCCAAACCCCGTAAATCTTCCACTAACTACGGTTGGGATGATATTCTTGGATATAAGGAATAACCAAGGTAAATCAGTTCACGGGGATTTTTTTTTTTTTTTTTTTTGTTCCTGAGTTGGCATTTGTGTGGGACATATGCTAAACTATTAGAATGTGGTTCCTGTGCCGATACCAGAAAATACTTAATTTTCTTCACAAATATTGGTAATTCATACTAACATGTAAGTATCGATATCAGTACCCTCATTCTAAAATCAATATTTATAAACTGTATGCAGTTTTGTGTAGAAAGTAAAATGTATAAACACTGAAGGGAAAACATTGCACAGAAAAGTTATATTCGTATGTTAACATACTTGTTAGTTTATATTTCAATAACTATGGTCATACTGAATGTTTACCAATGAACTTGCACGAATATTTTCGACATATATCTAGCTATTATATGTTTAAAATACAGTGTTCTAAATCATTACGTTTGTAAGTTACATGCGATTTTCTTTAAAATTCCTTAAATCGTGTGCAAAGTAACCCCGTCTTATGGTATCTAATGTGCTGATTCTTATATAGAATTTTCTGACGCTGTGTGAAGCGTTCTCCCTTATAGAATGTAGTGACATCTTTTTTTTTTTTTAACATATGTGACTTCCCTCAAGAGCCCGCCATTGACGCTATTGAAACTATTTTTGAAATCCAAAATTGTAATCTACATCAAATTGGACGTTTCAAATATAGTTTCAAATTTTGCTGTAACTAATGTAAAAATTCTATTGGGTTTTCGGTATTCCCAAGTACAATTTCCTCTTAGGGGGGTGAGCGTCCCACATTGCCCCCCCTGATGGTCGCCCTTGGTAACATACATTTAATAGCATGTATGGAATTAAAAATATAAGTTGTTCATTAATCCCAGTATCAATATAACTTCTACAAAACAGGCGTCATTATTCATTACTATGATTAATATTGTTCTCTACTTATTTATTTTTTTAAAGGCAATCCACCCAATGCTTTGTTGACTCCCTACTTTCTTGACTGGTGAGTATACCAGGGTCGATATAGGTATGCAGAGAACCGATAGGTTCTGTAGATCACGAACACGTTGATTTCAATGTCGCAAAGTGAGGTGTGTTCGAACAAGAGTCGAAAAACCGGTTGACGGTCCCGACAATTTGTTTTCACTTCTTGGGTCACCGTGCGCCACTGGAGAGGGTTCTGATGGAGATCTTTGGGTCTATCCTCATCTCTTAACTTGTGTAATTGTATGCTGCACACTACCCATGAAACCACAGAGATCCAGCAGCATCCGCACAAGAATGAAGAAGAGAATCGGCCCAGAAGCACGTATTGTTTACTTGTGGGGTGCGTATCTCCGGTGATCGACGGGCATTGTGGATATGGGGAGAACGGGAAGGCACGCTAGTTTCCGAATATGCAAATCCCGGTGTCACATTGCAGTTATTCCAATGGCGGAGCTCAAAACTGGCAGACCCTGCTGATCGCTCTCGGCTATTTCGACCCATGTGTCAGATGAACTTGGTTTGTTCTAGTTGGAACCCATTCTTGGGCTTAGTTGTGACATTCGACAGGCTAGTAGCTAGGAGTGTGTTATAGGGGAAGCACAGTTCAATTTGTTCCCTTATACACATACACACGTACACACACACACACACACACACACACACACACACACACACACACACACACACACACACACACACACACATATATATACACACACACACACAAAGCAAGCTCAGCTGACTCGTGGATCAAAATAGCCGAGAGTGATCAGCAGTCTCTGCCTGCTTTGGGTCCTGGTACTGGAACAACTTCAACTGCGACGTCGCGGTTTGCATATTCGGAAACTAACGCGTTTGCATATTCGGAGAACGTGCACATACGTTCTCCCCATACCCACATTGCCCGAGAGATAGGTCGGTCACCGGAGATACGCGCCCCCATAAGTAGGCCTAAACAATACGTGCTTCTGGGGTGGTTCTCGTCACTTTTTGAGAGGATTCTGCTGAATCTCTGTGGTTTCATGGGTAACGTGCGGTATAAAATTACACAAGTCAAGAGATGAGGATAGACCCAAAGATCTCCAGCGGAAGTCTCTTCAGTGGCGCACGGTGAACCGAGAAGTGACTACAACATTCTCGGAACCGTCGATCTGTTTTTCGACTCCTGTTCGAAGACACTTCACTTTGCGACATCGAAACCAAAGTATTCGTGATCTACAGAACCTATCGGTTCTCTACATACCCATATCGACCCTGGTACTCACCAGTCAAGAAAGTAAGGAATCACTAAAGATGCCCTTTGTTATTAAATAATCTGATCATACAATCTTCCAGACATAATTTTAAGATGTTCATGAGCAAGGAATGAAGTCTCTTCTTACATCTTCGTTATTTAAGAGTACAAAGGGCTGGTACCTACTTGTGTTGCTCTTGTCAATTTACTTAATAAAATATGAAATACGATATTTTAACTGAAAAAGATAGTATCCTATTAGTTATAAAACCCTTCTCAAACAAAGTGTTAGCATCAATCAGGGAAACCAACATTGATATACAAATATTCAGATTATGTCCTGCCCCCCACTTTTAACGCCCAATCGCCGTCACTGTCCGTAAGGTCTTGTATTTATTGCGTTCTGTGTACGAAACCGACAACATTTGCAAATTGCATCTTTGTAAGCCATATTATGGAGCAAAATTTTTGAGTGTGTTCTATTGTGATGTTATTATGCCCTATTATGCAGTCTGGAAAATGTAAGCGCTTCATATACATTGTCACGGCTCTACAAAAATATACTTCAGAAGGAAAGAAAAAAAGAGTCTATATTTAGAACGAAGATAAACCCAGGCGCGACAGTAGTACCAGTGCTTACAATTTCTTGGAGAATATTTATGATCAGTGACAAGAAAAATGACGATACACGGTTGAAAAATAATTTAACTTTTACAATTCATTGTAATGGGTCAAGTGTTTGTATTGCTTTTGTATGGTGCAATTGCATTTAGCGCAGTTAACAAATTTAGAGCTTAGGCGACACGAAAATGCAAACGATGAGAAAAATCAATAAACAACGGTCTTGACTCAGCTTTCAATATCCTCGCTTGGCAACAGTCCAGCGAGGCAAGGAGCAGCCGACTTCGAGCACAGCCGCTTTAGTCAATAGAGGTCAAGACTGAATTGAACAAGCTTGAGATATCGCTTCTCATCTTGCAGTCTCGTTGCGTGCGTGGACTGCAATTTTTGTTCCGAACGCGAAGTGAGAAAGTCCATAGATCACTTTGGAGTTGTGGAAGTAGGAGGTTAACACAGCATTTTGTAGTCGTCAACTCACAATTCACAGAAACTCGTTGTGAAGTGGTTGCGCGTGTGAGGTGGTGGTGTGCCCCACCCGTAGTTGGTTCATTTTATAAAGTGAAGTCTACGGGTCTTTGGCGTAGAGTTCAACGATTCGTCGGTGAAGGTGGGTGTGTTTTGTTTGACAACATTGAAGTACGGTATGACAACAATGTTATGGTGGAATGCGGTAGTGTAAGCTTTGACGCATTGCTGTCAGTGTTTTGATAATCTGTGTATTTAGATTTCTTTAGAATGTAGTCAGTTTGATTTTCGTAATATTTATTCAACAGTTTTGTTATTGCCTTAAACATGTAACCTAGATTCATGTATAATTTACATAGCGTAAGCGTAGGTGTACGTCACATTTCAGAAATATATCTTTGCTTGTGCATAATTTAAATAAATACTAAAAATTAGAAAATCGAGAGAGAAGCATCAATCGCTGGAACTTTTTTTCTTTAATGATACGGTATTCTGGTAAGCCTACGTTCGAGGTCTCACGTAGGCGTTTCCATACAGTACAGGAGTTTCATCATGTGTTAAATTAGAATGCGTTTTTTTTTTTTTTTATCCAGCGTATTTCAGACAGACTAGGTGAAGGGTGGATTTATCGGAAATTCAAACCAAATGTACTCTTGACGGGAATTTCGTATAATGTCTAGAAATAAGTAGTGAAGCTAGTATGGCCACAATAGATTTATATATACACATTTTGTGGACCGGGCCTCAGTATGTGATCCTTATATAAACAGTGTGTGTTAAACTCAAACTTCCACACAGTTCATGGTCTTCTTTACCTAATAGCTAGCATGTACTGTCTCCTGGGTTCGACAACATTCGAATTTGAGCACATTAAGGTGGTTTAGACTCCATCTAAAATTATAGGTTCACGCCACATAAACTTGAATCTCTGAACCCCAGCGGGAGCTCATGTGGTTCGGATTCCACGTTAATCAGTAGGTCCCGTCTCATATGGCCTCGTTGCTGAAAGGAACGTTAAACTCAAAATCAACTCAACTCATTGGAGCTGTGAAGAGGCTAAACTTCAACAACTGACAGACATTGGCATCCTAGTAACTGTTATTACTTATGCTTGCCTCTCATGCTTGGGGTCCTTAGTTCGATCCCAGCTTCGTTAAGAGGACTGTGGTGGACAAATACCGTGTGCATGTGTTTTCTCGGGTGGTTATAGTTAAGGAGCCGTACTTCCCATTTAGGGAAGGACGACAAACGCCATACTTTCAGGAATTATTCATTGACTATCTAGGATGTTAAAAAGTAGGTAATAGACTGAGTTCTTGCCCTTGTTTTTAGGGTGTTTAGGTAGTGCAACAGTAAGATGTATCCTCGTGCACGGGAGATGAGAAGTAGCTGTTCTTAACTATTACCTCTCGGGTTCTTCTGTTTCCTCCCACTTCCTTCATGACCCCATTTCATTATAATTATCCAGTCTCCCTTAGCCTCTGTGCATAATCGTGGAACGTTAAGCTAAAAGGTTATCCAGTGACTAGGTCCTCCAGACTTCTTTTTAGCCAAAACAGTCCAGGATTTACATGATGTGTCCCTCCATACCGAAAATGTTTTCAATTTAATTCGTTCGATATTTAACTCTACAACACTAAACTACCCAGAAGTTACGTTATTACTAAACGTTCATAAACTACTACTAAAAATATTTGGCAAAAGTGCACTTTGAGCAAAACATTCATAGCAACCAATACCAAAACGAGCCCCGGGGGACTACTAACCCCCTTCGCTCGCTCAGCTATATTTTGTGAAGTAAGTAAAGGTGGAAATATTATATTTACAAGATTGGGGGAGAAACAAAAAGGTACCCAAAATCACTTGTTCTGCTCAAAATGCACTCTTACCAAATATTTTATTGCTTTGTGATGTATATTTATTTTGAGTAAACATGCAATTAAATTATAGGAACAGTTAACAGAAATCTTTTTGTGCTAATAAGTAGAAAAAAAACTATAGTAGAAAGGTAAGTAGAAAAAAAATCATAGGTAAAACTTTATAGTTACAATGCAGGAATTTCTCAACGATTGAAGTTTTCTTAATCACTTTCATAGCACGGGAAAATATGTAAAAACAAATAATGAATACGACAGGTGCTAATCGTCAAATTTGCAAATGTTTAGTGTTTTAGGGTTTTTATTAGACAATGATACTCAATCGATGCAAATAATTCATTCTGTCACTCTTGGTGGGTGTTGAATTATTATTGAATTAATTCTAATCTTTCAGAATATAATGGTGCGTGACTATGAATATGCTGTAAATATTCATAGGATGTCGCAGTTTACCAGTGACTAATCTTACGTGAATACCGAGTCACAGGAAACAGAATAAGCCATGCAGGAAGTCGATGAGTAACATCTCGGTCTACTAGGAATGCAATATTTCTCCACTGGAAATACAGGTCGCGGGTACAAACAAACAAAAATTGAGAGCAGAATTTTAAACGTAAATGCGGGGGACAGGGTCACTCAGTGATAGAACGCTTACCTCTGATGCGTAGGTTCCTGGTTCAATCCCCTACCAAGTAAGCTTGTGACGGGCAACATTGTGTCCGTGCGTTTTTCGCGGGGTACTCACGTTCCCTCCCTCATTTTCATTCCACCAATTCTTTCATTGCCTTCATCCACTTGCCTTAATCATGGTCTTTCTTAGTCTAAAGTGTATAATTGTGGAACGTTAAACAAACAAACAAAAAAAATTTCATTTTTAAAATATAAATGCGATATATAACTTTTTTTGTAACAACACGCTTAATTTTCATTTAATAGCGACGTCATAAACTTAAGATCAAGCGAAGTAGCACAAAGCGACGTCATAAACTTAAGATCAAGCGAAGTAGCACAAGTGGCAGAGCGTTGGCTTCGTATTCGGTCATGGGTTCGATTCCCGCTGCCGACCATCCTGGGCGCGGTTGCTCAGTGGTAGAGCGTTCACCCCTGGTGCTTGGGGTCCCGGGTTCGATTCCAGCCCCCGCCAAGTGAACCTTGTGGTGGACAAACACGGTGTGCATGGGTTTTCTCGGGATTCTTCCGTTTCCTCCTACTTTCTTCATTCCACCATTTCATTCATTAGTCATCATCACCGTCTCCTTTAGCCTAACCGGCATAACCGTGGGACATAAAACTCAAAGGTTTCTTCCTGACGGGTTTTCCTCAGTCCTGCCACGCAAATGCCGAGATGGTACCTACTAAACAGGCCCTGGTAGATACCTTCCCAAATGCTTTCCATTGTTGTTATTGTTGTCTGAGCTGTATCTGGTGATTATTAAATAAATAAGTAAGATGTTTAACTCCGGTCTTCATCAGTGTATTTCATTCGCTGACTTGTCATTTCTCATCAGCTGTTTGTCTTGCAACATATAGTTATGAAATTCACTGGAAGTCACGTCCAATGTCACTAGGCGTAAAAACTTTGACATGGATTGCACTGTTACTAGGTCAAGTTTCTCTCCTTACCCTGCTGTTCATTCATCAATGCCCGTCTCCTTTTAGCCTAACCGGCATAACCGTGGGACGTAAAACTCAAAAATTTCATTTCATTTTCATTCATCAATGAAAATATACGTTCCATATCAGAATTATGTGCTGAGATACTGAGTTTTAGGCAACTGTCATTGCTATCGTAAGGAATTACTCTCTCGTTCATCCGAAAAAGAGTCGATCAGAAAATCGCGAGAAGCAGTGCTGTTTCGCGGAAAATCAGCGCCCGGGTCGAAAGTATACGACGGCGTTCCTGTACATATGTGTGAGGTCGACAGACCAGCCACGAAGCGCCACCATGGTTGGCGCCAAGCGTGGTAAAATTTTCAAAAATAAACTATGTTTTTCCTTGATTTTGAGCACCTTTTATTACCTTTTTTTCTTCTATTTTATATTAGTATTTTCTTCACGAATTTTGCGCTCCCTTACTTCGGCGCCAAAGGCCGTCGACCCGCTTGCCCCCTCCCCCTCCCTTATAGCATGGCACTTGCGAGGAGCACATCGCCATCAGAGAGTTATATTTCAATTCTTTCATGAAGGCGTGAAGCATAATGAGAATACCATCTTTTTTTATAGCTTAAAAGATTGAACCACCGGTACGAGTAAAGAAATACAGGACAATCCTCTATATACAGGGCGTTTGGCAACACCACTCATTACGTGTTGTTCTTATACATAGATGTTTCAATTTGCATTCTAATTCGAGGAAATTATCAAAGAATAAGGTATCAAATTTGCTGAGTGAAATAGATAAGTATAAGGAGGCCGCCACACCAGCTTAGTGGTTGAGTGCTTATCAATGGTGTATGAGATCCCTTGTTCGGTCGCAATTCACACCAAGTTTTTCTTTGTGGTGAACATTGGCGGTGTGCGTTGGTTTTCTCAAGGGTCTTCCGTTTCCTCCCACTTTCTTCATTCTATCATTTCGTTCATTATCGTCATCTCCTCTCTCTCAGCCTCGGCACATAATCATAGGAAAAAAAAAACTAAATAACTGTAACGAAATTCCATCGTAATTGCGAGGTGGTTGGGGGATACAGTGACTCATGGATAATGCCGTCTCATTTTAGGTGCGAAGGGAGACTGGTTTGATTCTAAGGCTTCTGAATTCGTGTTAATAATCATTCACTTTATCTACAGGGCATAATCATAGAACAGTGATTCTCAACCTTATTCTTATCAACACCCCCATTTTATCACATCCTCTTGCCAGCGACCCCCTTATAATTTCTGGTTTGTATCAAGCTTGTATGGCATTTTTAATATACCTATTGCGGAGATCTGACGATATCCATCTATTTCTATAATAGTAGAATCCATTTCTTGTATATAGTGGATATCGTAACTTCCCTAAAAGCGAATAAATTAAAACTAAATTTGGTCAGTTCATTTCACCTATATCGAACGTGATCCATCATACGGTTTCAAAATGGAGGCCGTTTGAAAATATTAGAACTTCTTAACTCCCTTAATTTTGGGTCATATAATAAAAAATAACTTGATTTCTAGTTTTGGCTTTAAAAACGTAGACAGTTGTTAAAAAAGGTATTGAGTATGTTAAATGACTTGATAATGTGCGTCACGAAGATTGAACCGTACAATGGGGCACTAGTGAAATCGCACTATGCTCTTGTATTCTTATTTTTCATTGTATTTTCTTTCTTTACATTAGCTTTCAATTTTCATTCTATTTCAATATGCAGGTTTTGTTGCATTTCTATTTTTCTGGTATTTCAATAAGCAGTTCTCATTATATGCATATCGTACCTCTTTTATTTAAATTGACTTTTAAACAACTCTGCACCTGTTGAAAATGTTTAGTAGATCTATTTTTTGTTCATGTATAAAAGTAAAAATATTCCTAACAACAAAATTCAAAATGATATTTAAAAACATTTTCCGGTATTAGATTCTAATTATATTTATCTCTTCCGCTTATCTTCGCAACCCCCTGGTTGAAAAACCCTGCCATAGAACATAAGACTAGAAATTTCAGTTCATTTTCAATACCAGTATGCGGTGTGGGGAATTATTTTATTCTGTGTTCGACCATTTCTGGTTTTCAAATGCCGTGCAACGACCTCTAAACGATAAGAAACTTTGAGTTTAACGTTCAATAGCGAGGCTATATGAGACGTGGACCTACTGATTAACGTGAAATCCAAAGCACATGAGCTCCCGCCGGGAATCGAACCCGGGTCTCCTACGCCAAAGACGCGCACGCTAACCGCTTAGCCACGAAGGAGTCCACGAGAAGAAAGGTATTGTAGTTAGCTATCCGCACACTTGCCGCGTGTAACCTTGAAATGTAATTAAGTGTTGAGTTTAGTGCACGATATGTATACCCTGTAGGCTAAATTTAAATATTAGCTTATTTAATTTTACATCAAAGATTGTGCTGTAAGGAAAGGGGGAGGGAGGAAGACTGGATTCCGGAAGGAAGAAGTAAATAGAGAGTGACACCACAGTCTTGAGTTTTGTTCTTATCGTAGCCACTGGTTTCTGTTCGTCCGCTATTCCTGCATACGTTTTTTTTTTCCTATTTTATTTATTTTTGAAATTAGTGTCTTGGTTGTGCTTTTCACATTCTCAAAAAGTAGACATAACTAATCTCATCCATATTTTCTACCTGTACCATATTATTCTTCTAATAATGGGAAAAGCAGCATGTATTGTCTGTCTGTTGACAGGTATCAGTAAGATAGCAAGAACTTTTTAAGTATATACATACGGATTCACTTCCCAAAAGTAGATTCCAGTTTCCACCGTCTATTTTAACCGAAAATTGTAGAATTATATGTCTGGTTTCGGCACTGAACACCGAAAAACAAAAGTGGTGGTAGATTCTGAGAAGCGGCTTTTAGATGGATTCAGCTTCTCAGGAATAAATGGTAATTAAGACAATTACAGTAGTTTATCTTAGCGTATTTGAGTGTGTTATATGCCTGTCAAATATAGAAGTATATGGAGCAGAAAATGAACATTACATGAAAGCGATGAGAAAAAGAGTACAAGCCTTCGAAATGTAGGTGTGGAGAAGAATGGAGAGAATTAGCTGTATCAAAGGAAAACGAATAAGATATTAAAATATTAGAGACGAAGAAACCAATTTGAACAGAGGAGGAGAAACTGTTTGGGGCATTGGCTGAAAAGGAACTGCATCATGAAAGACGTGTTAGAGGGTATGGTGGCAGGAAAAAGAGGGAGGAAGCGAAAGAGGTTGCAGTTAATGGACGGTATTAAGACAGAAAAATATGATAATTATGATGATGGTATCATTTCGATGTCTTGAATATCTGCTGAAATCTACTTTCGGACCACACGTCTCATTTAGTAACTTGGCCCGGAAGATGTCATCAGTTAATTAAGACATCGATATGATAGGCAAATAATAAACATCCAATAAGCTAAGGTAAAGTACTGTAATTTTCTTCTTTACATACGAACATGAAAACCTTAATATAGTATTCTCAAGAATAGTTTCCATCTCCGCACGTATGTCTCCTTATTAAAACCGGAAGTGGTACATATTTACAAGTTTTGGTTTCAATAAAGGTGCCCACTCGAAAAAAAAGTGGTAACACATAGCAAGAAAGTGTTTATATATTCGGCGCTGCTAGAGTCTCCGCTCATACCTTGCACTGAAACACTTCTGCCGTTTTTAATGTTGATCCCCTAGATAGAAAACGGTAATAACTAGCTAGAAACTTCATATATTGATTCAGAATTCGAAAAATAGGTTCCATCTCCACCCATATTTCTCTACCTAACCCAGAAGTACTAAGTATCTGCTACCACTTTCCGATTTTAACATTATTGATCTCCATAGAGCAAAAAAACTGTAAATAATAAAAAGGTACTTTTCTTTTAAAATATGAATTCAGCAAGCCAGAGTAGATTCTGACTCAGTCCTTGTCGTACTATTGAAGACGAAAATGTTGGAAATTATTACCACTTCCGGTTTCGGGATTGGATCCCATAGAACAAATACAGCTAGAGATAGCAAGATTTTTTTGCTAGATTGATTCAAGTCCTAAGATTTTTTTTTCTTAACGTACCACGGGTATGCACCTAGGTTAAGGAGAACGGTGACGATGCACTGGGTGTAATCGTGGGGGAAAAAAAAAGGAAACACGAGAATCCGTGAAAAACCGCATCCACTATGTTCGCTGGAATCGAACCAAGAACTCCATACGCTAGAGGTGAGCAATTACCACTGAGCCATTTAAACCAAAAATGTTAGAAACTGCAACCACTCTCGATTTCAATAATCTCCAATTGAGTTGAGTTCTATCTTCTCTTCAGATTTTCTAACTTACTTACTATAGTTAGACTTCTGATACTTATCCTCCAGTTTGTATTGTGTAATTCATGGAGCTGACTGCTTGTACAGTATGGGACTCTGAGTTTATCGCTCTATCTATTTCGAGTAATTCAGTTCTAACAATCAACATTCCGTTGCTGGGTGTTCTTGAGAGAGTTACATTAGTGGTTTTCCGTTCCTTTCACCAATTAGGAATGCACTTTTCACCGATACTTGACTGGTTTTCGCTGTTGTCCTTTGTTGTCCTACCACAGGCATACCTAGACATTTCCTGTATACTAGGGCTTCCTTGTGAGGACCGCTGCAGATACCAAAGCGTCATTGCCCAGGACTCGCTCCTAGAGGCATGTGCGGTGTCTTAAAACACTCAAGCTCCTCTGTAAATAAACTAATGAGCGTATGTATGGTATTGATGTTATTAAAACACCTAAGAGTGGCTTGGAGTATACTTCTGGTGAATATTTTGATAGAGCTTTTTTCTGTTTTTTATGTTGGGACTATGACGAGAAACATAACAGTATTGTCATTTAAATATAAAGGTGATTTTAATCTCCCTGGTCGCAATATTGTCGGTACAGGGGAACTCGGGTTCGTTTCCCAATAGTTCTGATCCCACGTTGCACTGTAGGTCTACGTCTCATATAGTCCTCCTGCTGAAACAGACGCTAAACTCAAATTCAACCAACCATGAAGGAAATATCCTGTGTTACGCGTAAAACATGTTTCATTCTTCGTTCTATAGAGATAAAACTGCAACCAAACCAAAACTTATTGCCGCAAATAGAAAAATAATCTAATTCACATATTTTGTAAACTTAGGTTGCGTTTGAAAGAGGTATTATCTTGCTCTTAACATAGAGTAATGAAGAGAAATTCCCTTCTTTCTTCTCCCATCATTACGGTACTTTGAGCTTATCGTTAGTCTGCTTAATTACAAAAGTGAGGGGAGAGAAAGAAAATAACCCATCCTTTAATATGGAGGTTCGGTCCCAATTCCTTATTTTTATCTTTCTTTCTTTCTTGAGGGAAGAGTGGGGAAAATACGGTATTAGGGTTTTTTCTTCTTTGATATTCATTAAATATTCACCACGGTCCAACTTCATTTTACACCATTAGCGTTATTTAAAATCAAGCTTCTCTATTAGCTAAAGATTAGTGTGCGTGAATTTAGTATTCGTGGTCCAGAGTTACATTCAAGATGAATGAGAATTTTGTTGTTGTTGTTGAGCCAGTATCTAAGGCAATAGAAAAGCCATTGCGATAAATTGCAATCGAATTCTGGTCGAGAATCCAGGCATGATGATGTTGAGCCCAGGTGCGATGACCACGTATCATCCAGTTAAAGATGCATCATTTAGATCAGCCATATGCAAGCTGGAACAGCTGTTCTAGATGGTGGACCAATCATAAAGAACTTATTGCTGTGAAGGACCGTACGAGACAATGTACAGTATAACATTTTTACAAGAACTGAATAGCCATATCTTGGAGAAACTTGTTCATCGTACAGTAACACCACAGGGACAGGAAACTGCCATAACGGTAATAAAATATTTACTTCCTGAAGAAATGCAGAAAAATCTGTTTACTTACTATTTTAGTGGGATAATTGACCCTTTATGTTTTGAACTACTCTCTCAATGTTCGGGGGTAAATTGGATGTTCCAACGTAAAGAATATCTATGTAGAAAAAAAAAAAAAAAAATGAAAGATTACTTGAAAAATATATTTCAAATAACGGATCGGGCGGATTTTAGACCAACAGTTCATTTAGTGCAGTACTATTAAAATTATTCGAATATAGAATTTTAAAAGCTCTGTTGTTTACTTTTTTTTACCATATTGAACTTAAACGAAATATCGTATTTTCTTAGGAGTATTAATTGTTTGAGGTTAATTATGTATTTGATTTTTACATATGTTATTTTCTTTTCCAGGTTGTTCTTATTTGACGTGTGAATCCGCTATATGGCAAGTTTTTGTTACAAATCAAAAGAAAAAATACGTAAGTACTTTTTAGTTTCTTTGTCTATAGAAATTTTATAATTCGAAGTATACTGTTGTAAAATTAGTGATGAGTGTGTGAAATGACAAATTGTATCAAAACAGAATGCTTTGTCAGCTGATTTTCTAGTTTGAAACTTTTTGAATATGGAGAATTATGTTAATTTCTCTGCCCAGATATTGTTTTGGACAGAAGTTCTAATCGTGCAAAAACATTTCCCGGCTATTATTGTTATGAATCCATTTCATAAATGGGATTACTTTGTACTTACAGGTACGTAGATGCAAAAATCATTGTACACTGACGCCGAATATTTTTTCGTGGTGCAACACTTACACACCGTATGATATGATACAATATGATATGATTCAAGTACACTTCCTAATTTCCGTCGCCGATATCATATAAACTAACCCTTGCTCTAGTGCTGATGCTTTTACTCATATTTCCAAGAATCTGCGTGGTATTGATATCTGTCTGTCTTAGTATACCAAGATGCTTCTTTCCAGAAGATTTCTCAGTTAGAATTCTCCTTTATGTAAGTACCATGCAAGAAACATCCCGGCCAACTTATTTGAGACTTCTCAGTATTTCTCTCTATCATTTTTTTTTTTTTTTTTTAATTTACTTGAACATTTTCATAATTTTCTTTCTATGGAAAATTCTCTCTTATCGTAACCATATGCACTATTTAATGGGAACTTCAAGTAATGAGGAAACTCTTTGCACGGTATTTACTGTAGTGTAAAACGCTCTTCGTATGTCGGCCACTATTCTCACCATAACAATGTAAGAAGCTGAAGTGACGAATGATTACAAGTATTAAGTTGACAAATTTGGTATACGTTTCGAAATTTTCAATGGAAACTGCCATCTTCCTCAAAGGCGTTTTCGCAAAGCATCGACTCCAAATTTCAACTCATGACATAGAAGTATCGAACTAAAACTTTCTTTCAGAAGCAAAATTTATATATATATATAATTAAGTTTGATATTATTAATAACAAAAGCTGTACTCTTAAATATCTAAAATTTCCCCACATTATTAGTACTATTGATGGTATCAAGGTTGTAATTGTATAGAACAAAAATCTCAAGGTTGTAAACGTATAGGATCGGGAGGCTTGGTGACTCAGTGGTAGAGTGCTTACCCGTGGTGCAAGGGATCTCTGCTCGATCCCAGCCAGGTGAGTTTGTGATGGACAACAGAATTCTCGTATTTCCTTCCCGCAATCTTTCATTAATCGTCCGTATCCTGTAGCGTAAAGAGGCATTACTGTGGGAACGTATAGTACATGTATGCCAAACTAGAAAGCTGTCGAGTTTAAGGAAAGTTTGAGTGTGTTCCGTGAAAGTTGAGATATTCAAGAGTTCAGCCTTTATTACTGATACGAGCAAAGTATTTCTATATATAATTTTCTATAATAATATAATATTATAATATATAATAATATAATATATATAATTCTAGAAGAAAGGTTTATGTTTGATGCTTCTGTAATGTAAATTCAACTCATTGATGTATGTTAAAAACTTTTAAAATTAAAAATAAAGGAAACAAACAGGCTGAGATTCTGTAAACACACTTTCAAGGAAGTGAAATCTAAAAATGTAAGTGAAAATGTCAAAATACAAAAACAAAATAAGGAACTTATACAGGTGAAAAGTCAAAAACAGGGTATTTAAACTAAACAAATGGTAAACAAAGGGTCAGTCATTGGATCAGTCAATTGATGAGTCAAAACGGGCATCGTGATTCGACCTTCAAATTTGATCCTTGTCAGTATGGACCTCAGCCTGTATCATCAAACCCTCCTGTAAGTACTTCATTAATTGTCCTAAGAAGCAACACATAAGAAGTTCATGCATGAAGGTCTTCCTCCATGAAAGACGTAAATTGTTAAAAATTATAATTTCTATGTTTAATTTTTTGTAACCTTCTTTCCTATGTAACGTGTTTCAATAATAATCAAGACGCATCTGAAGTAGTGTTGTCTTTCTACCGAGGATAAACAATAAGCAATATCCTATAATCATTATTCCAATTAGTAACAAATCTCTTTTTATTTTAAAGTTACGAAACATGGCTCCCCGGCGGGGAATCGAAGCCTGGTCTCCCGCGTGACGGGAGCCATGTTTCGTAACTTTAAAATCGAGATTTGTTGCTAATTTAAATTAATGATTATAGGATATTGCTTATTGTTTATCCTCGGTAGAAAGACAACACTACTTCAGATGCATCTTGATTATTATTGAAACAGTTTACATAGAGAAGAAGGTTACAAAATAATAAATATAGAAATTATAAATTTTAACAATTTACGCCTGTCATGGAGGAAGACTTCCATGCACGAACTTCTTATGTGTTGTTTCTTAAGATAATTAATGAAATATTTACAGGAAGGTTTCATGGTATAGGCTGAGGTCCATACTGACAAGGATCCAATCTAAAAGTTGACTCATGATGCCCGTTCTAACTGATCAATTGACTGATCCAATGACTCCCCTTTGTTTACCATCTGTTTAGTTTAAATACCCTGTTTTTGGCTTTTCACCTGTATAAGTTCCTTATTTTGTTTTTGTATTTTGACATTTTCACTTACATTTTTAGATTTCACTTCCTTGAAAGTGCGTTTACGGAACCTCAGCCCGTTTGTTTCCTTTATTTTTAATTTTAAAAGTTTTTAATATACATTGATGAGTGATGCCAGAATGTATAAATTGAAATTTGCAGACGATATTTTAAGAAAATACCACTGAACTAAATGGGAGTTCCCATTGAAATTATAGCAGTTATTTTCAATTATTTCAAACAAATACCAAGGTTAGTCCAAGTTAATGTTGATAATGAGCCAGCGGTGCTATTCAACCGGTTCGAACCGATTCGGTAGAACCGGTTAAAATATTTCGAGCTCGCAGAACCGTTTGTTATACCCAGACATAACAAACTTTGCCCAGTTACACCCACAAACAAGTAAATTTTAGTTTAACGATTTTTTTTTTCTAGAAATTCTTACTTACAGGATTGAACATATGATCTCTCAGAACAAGGTGTAAGCGTTTATTTCTTAATCTGAAATGCCCAGATATCAAGAATGAGAACTGGGATCACATGAGTGCAGTGGTGAGGATTATTTATATTTGAAACGCATACATACCATTATCAAAAATTGTCAATCCATTGCTGGATTAAGGTCTTTCCAATATTTTTTGACAACCATCTATCTTAGATAATTCGTTACCTAATTTCGTCACAGCACCTTGTATTTGGATGCTGCGTAGGTCTCTACTTGTCACTTGTGGTATCCAGTAAAAAAATTGTTTTCCTCTACGGATATGATCAAGGGAGGGGCTAAAACAAGTTTTGCCGTTTTATCCAGTGTAAAGCAGGATTGAAGCACATTTTATCCAGTGTATACCTGAGCGTCAAGGGGAGCTATAGCCCTTGTATATATATACAGAACCGGTTGTTAAAAAGTTAGAATAACACGACTGCAAAGAGCGTGCTATTTTGTAACCAGTCTCTGTATGCAAACATTGCTACTTCCGTAGTATGCGAAATAATTTTCCTTCCTTGAAAGGAGAAAACAAGTCATGCAAATCAAGTAGATTGGTTGTGTTTGTTCTCCACAAGTATGTCCGTCAAACAGTTCATCCAACTTTCATATGGATAATTTTATTATGTAAAGTTGAATTCAGATAAAATTTTTATTGCGATACTTCTATCCATAAGATTCTATCTTTTAGTTATATGTTGCTTAATTTATATTTAACCAATATGATGTTATGTAATGTTGTAACACGTGATTATATTGTTTTGTTCTTTTTTAAATCAGCTCATGCGTCCAAAGCCTCAGAGTTGGTAGTGGATATTCCGGTTGGAGAAGGCCAATGGCCATTTCATTCTAAAGGTCACAGGGAATGTTGGCAAGTTGTATTTTCACCCGATGAAAGTAGATTTGCATGGCTTTGTGATAGAAAGAAGATAACTATTGTACCATGGAATCGGTTCAAAAATTGCCCGTAAGTACATCTACAGTTTTAGTTTCAATAATACTGTAAATACAAAATGAACTGTATTTTATTTTTACTTTTTTTTATTATTTTTATTTTATTTTATGTAATGTATAAAAAAGAAAGTGATCTTGCTTGTGACCGAATCGCCGAAAAACTGCAGGTTTGTTTGAAATGAAGTTATTAACTACTTCTAATGGGTTTTTATCTTTACTTCAGTTAAAATGCATATCCTAAGGGGAGAGCGGGAGGTAGAGGGAGTCATAATATATGCGAAAAAAATGTGTAGCTCACGTGCTGTACAAGTTAGGAAGTTTAAACTCGATATATAAAAACTCTTAAAAAAATAAATAAACGGACTTGTGTCCCAGTGTATTTAAACATTCTAGTTTTAAGGAGGCAAAGAGGACATTTTCAATAATCTTTCTTCTTTTGAGGGGGCCACGGTGGGTCAGTGGTTGAGTGCTTATCTCTGGTGCGTGGGGTCTCTGTTTCGGTCCCCGGCTAAGTAAGTTTGGAGAGGACAGCATCGTGTCCGTGGATTTTCTCGGGTACTCCCGTTCCCTCCCACATCCTCATTCCATTATTATTCACTTCGTTAATCAGCCGTCTCCTTTAGCCTAAAGGGGATAATTGTGGGACGTTAAACTGGAAGATTTTAATTCATTTTTCTTTCACTCTTTCTCGGGCTTTTGAGTAAAGATTGGAAATGATTCATTGTCGTAGTCGAAGAAATGAAATTAAAGTGAGACAAAGCGATTAGCTGAGCATGCTATACATATTCAGCAAAACGTCATCAAGTACCAGGAAATTTCGAGTTCGAACCCGCAGCCACATCTTTAAATTATGTATTCCCAAAATCCAGGCAAACTACATGATGTGAACTTAGTCCTACCAGGCAAATGCTGGACTGGAACTTTTTAACATAAACTTTGGTCGACTTCCCTCCACAATTCCTTTCCATCGTTAAGCATTACTATTATAAGATAATAATATTATTTCCTTTGGTATATGTGCGATTGTGAATTTGATTTCAGAAGTAAATGTACCAAATAGTTATTCACCATTTTTAGCCTATATGCTGTGATCTTTCAGTTGTCTTCACACTTGTATTGGCTATTCAGAACTTCCAAAAAGGTACGCTCCCAGTTTGAGAACCACTGGAGAGTTCTACTTCTTTGAATAATGAACAACTCCGAATTTTAGTGGCATTAATTCACGTTCTGTTTGGAACTGTGTTAGGCAAATAAATAAATATCATAAAACGTTGAAGTATTCATTTTCTTTTACGTACTTCAGTATTAATGTAAACTAAAATATTTATTTCGTAAGTTGTTATTTAATTTCTTCACCCAATATTTCAGTAACTCAGCTGAATAGTTACTGAAATGTTGAATGAGAAAATAACGTACGGAATTAAATATATATTTTATTTTACTTATTATACACTAGCAGAGTACCCGTTCTTCGCACGGGGAGAATACGTTTCATTTTGGACTAAAGAGCTGAATTTCGATTTAAACTGCATCGAAAGTGTCACTGTTCATCACAGCGACCCCGAAAACTATGGATTCGATACTAATATCGGTCATTTTCATATATCTCCCCCTTCACTTTTCCCCAAGTTGCGGGGCTGATTTGGATTTAACCAGTATTGGAAGTGTCACTGTTCATGTCAGCGACCCAGAAAATTATGAATTCGGCAATAATATCGGCCATTTTCTATAATTTGTGGTCCCTAACTCCACTCTGCTTAGCCTGCTACAGGGCTCTGTAGAGATCCTGTCAAAGACTACCTGTAACTAACCTTGCAAACTTGGAGAGATTATTTGTATAGTATTTTGTAAAAATACTTTTTATAGTGGAAATTTTATAATAAAAGCCGGTAGTGGGAGTCGATTCCGGACACTTTTTTATTAACGCTCTACCTATACCTATATGGGATGAAGATTTACAATATTGTAATATCCTATGTGATGTCGTAAACAAGCAGTTCCACGCTTCAATGTTTACAAACAACACCACATGGTTCAGCAAGAGGATCTCCCGCCAGAGGGACCTACAATCACATGCAGACGACGGCTTCTAGCCCCTCCCATGGAGCAGAAGACGACATCGGAGCAGCAGCGCCACCGCCACCCAAAAGGACCCTATAAATTGGATGGACGAAGGCAACTCGAGACCAGTTCTCTGGTGACCCTCCTCTAATCTGCTACGGGACTACGCCTATCCTATCTCCTGGCTTAGCCTCCTACGGGGCTCTGTCTGTGAATCCCAACCTCAGCCGCTTAGCCTGCTACGGGGCTCTGTTGGCAACTTAACCTGCCTCTGCTTGCTACGGAGCATTGGTTCCTTAACTCCACTCCTCTTAGTCTGTTGGAGATCCTGTCTGCGACCACTCGGTCAAAGACTACCTTTTACTTACCTTTTTAAATAGAGACCAAATTGTATAGTATTTTTGTACAAATACTCATATAGTGGATTTTTATAATAAAACTGGTAGTGGGAGTCGATTCCGGACACACTTTTTATTAACTGCTCTACCTCTTCCTTATATATGAGACAAAAATACACAAAGTTTTACAATATATATATCCCCCTCCCCTAATTTGTACCATCAAAGTTAAATGATAAAAATCATCCCAATCCCGAACCGTATCTATGTTGAAAATTTGGTCGAGATCGGTCGGGTGGTTCAAGAGCTATGAAGTCACAAACATAATTACTTCCACTTATATATATATAATATAGATAAACGCAATATTTTATCCTTTAGCATGTATTATGTGTAATAATTTATGTTTTTAAGTATGTAGTTTTTTATTATTATTTTCTTAAATAAACAATAGAAATCACATTCCCTTGTTTGTGTTTTATTCTTATACTTATGGTACAAGGAAACAAACAAAGTAATGCATCTTGTGAAATAAAAGTCATTTCATCTTAAGTAAAACAGACAGCTGTGTACAGATAGATATTGCATAAATGGATTGGAATTGATTTTAAGTAGCTTCCTCGAGTACGTAATAGCAGTCCTTATTAGCATTTGTTTTGTTTTTCTAGAGTGACGCAAGACTGCAGAGATACTGAAGGGAATAAATTGGAAGGAAATATAGTGACTATTTGGACCTTGACCCCTGTCTGTTCAGCTGCTTTTGGATCTGGTACTTGCAACGATGATCTCTCAAAACCATTTGAGAAACAATGGAGGCGTTTCAACTATAACAAAGGAATGGTGCTTGCTACTGGCCACTTCAACGGACGAATCAGGATTTGGGATGCAGATTCAGGTTAGTTGAATAATGGCTTTACTGTACATTCCATCTAAGCTGATGGTCAATCAAAACAAAACTCTTCCACTCCCCCTTTTTCACCAGTATAAAACGGAAAAGCAAGTCGTTGACCTTGTCAAGGAGAGAAGCTGTTTGTAAGATACTTGATCGTTTAAAATCTAAATTTTGACTCCAGTCGTTCGCGTTTGGTGTTGCTGAGAAGGAGCTGTTGTTTCGTTTACCCACTGTCAACCCCTGCAACCAGTAGTGGCCCCACGTAGCTTAGTTGCTAACGCTTTCACCTCCAGTGCAAGCGGTCCCGGGGTTCGATTTCCGGTGGGGGCACTCGGTCGAAAAAGTGTATGAAGCTTTTTCAGGCCAGCCATCCTGAATAAGGTTTTTCTGGGTTTTCCTCATTCACACCAGGCAAATGCCGGGGTGGTACCCGGGTAGTTTGCTCGCCGAGGGACGCCATCCTTTATACGTGACAGGCTAAATTGCCGAAGATGCCGAAAGCCCAGAAATCTAAATCCTAAATCCCTGCAACTAGCAATAGCTATATTTTAATTATTATTATTATTATTATTATTATTATTATTATTATTATTATTATTATTATTATTATTATTATTATTATTATTATTCACTGAAAATATGATTTTAATCGTATTCTTAATTTGGCATACTAGAAATTCAGTGAATCGTATGAATGTTCTACGTTTTGAATTCCCAAGTGTCATCGCTGGCATCTAAAAGCATCTAACAACACCTGACTATCAAATAAACTTCAAATGTTAAATTAAATCTACAGTTATATTAAGAGATGCTATTTATATCGCTAATGCAGATTAGGGTAATAAACTGTTTTAAAATATGTATGTATTATTATGAAAGTTACAATTAATTCTTTATATATGTTAAATACATCTTAAACCTCCGTGTACAGGAGATGTATGAAGGCAAGAGAAACAGCAATATTTATGTTGATTAGATTCTGAGCGAGAGCGTGGTCAGGAGTAAGTTTCATCTATTAAGTTTCGTGGAATGAATAATAGTCCGTGGTGTGGTGAAAAGTATTAGTGTATTCCGATTAATTTAATGTAGCCGAATACCTTATATTGTATCCATGCTGTAAGCGAAAGCAAGAAAGTTATTACTGTTGTTGAGTCTTACTATAGCTTACTTCCTGGCGCAGAGGAAAATTTAGTTCATTTTGTAATTTTAAACATTCATAACCTCTGCCTTCGTAAGCATGGTTATTATTATAATATCGTGGTTGCATTCAGTACAAATGTTATCCTTTATTAAAAGTTTTAGAGAAAGCAACTTTTATCTTGCCTTGATTATGGAATGATTAAGATATTTATCGACGTTTTGAATGTTGTGATTAGTAAGAGATTGCTATAAGCCACTCAAGTTGTCTGCTTAGGCTGTAAAACTATGCAATGGAGAATGGTGGAAAGAATGCAAATTAATCTATTAAATGTCTGTGGAGGAGAGAGAGAAGTACTGTTATAAATATTATCTTTACACTGTGAGAAACCTGAAGTAAAACACAGTGATAAACTACGTGCGAGATTTGTAAGTTTCACTCAGATATAAGTCAAAATCGCTGATAGGTGATGTTCGATTTTCATCTAAAACGTATAAAACTTTGTTTTGTTCATACGAGTTGATTGTTTACCAGAATAAATTAGTCCTGTGGTATTCTCATCCTTTATTCAGAACTTAGTTATGTAATAATTAGTGAGTGTTTACTAGTTATGTAGTGACTGTTTACTAGATGTGACTAGTTATGTAATAATTTGCGTCTGTTTCTGCATAAATGTTTTTTAATGAAGCGAATGGGTTGTGTGCTAATTCATAGGTTTTCCAGAATATAATTCTGATACTTAAAATAGGGCCCAATCATACCTAATCTGTATGTCTGACAAGTTTAAAGTTATAGATTTACATTTTGAGTTAAATATGAATGTGGAAATCTTAAATTTACGATTCAATATTGCGGATACGAATTTCTCAGAACGATTTTAGCAGTGAGAAAAGCTTCTGCTTCAAGATCAATGAAAACAAAAGGAGATCAGTTCTCTTCCAATCTCTATTGACTACTCCATCATGAGCAAATGGCTAATTTGTATGTTTAGTGTGCGCATGGTCCTGGTACAAATTTTGGCGTACCTGCCTCGAAAAAATAGATCATTGGTTCGGACCTGATTTCCTTCTCATGTAGCTTCGACCTCGTTGCTAACATCCCCTTTAAATTCCAGTAAGTTAATCAATTAAATGTAGCTTCGGTACTACAACTTCAATAAATCTATATTCTAATGTATTACTAGAAGGATATAATACCTTCCCCGCAAAAAAGAAAATAAAAGGGGGGGGGGAGGAAAAAGATTAAAGCGAAAGTTTTCATTAGTTATGCAGAATATTGTAATAATTTCTCAGGTTTGAAGCAGAGTTTAAATATTTCCCCAATATTAAAAGAGAAGATAGGCTTCAAATACTAGTGGCGGAAGGCACTTATTTGTTATTTTCTGTTTCCCTCTTCAGGCCAGCTGTTGTTGGAATTGGTGGATCTCAAATGCTCCATTAAAGATTTGGCCTTTGCTCCGGACGGATCTCTCCGGCTGGCATCCGCCTCCATGGCAAGGGATCTCAAGGTAAAAATATATTTTTGTTATTATTATCATGTAGTATTCTATCAATGAAATTTTTCAACGCTATACTGTGTAAGAAATCCTTTTCGTACGGACAATTTCGTGACAGGCCTAGCAATGAAGTGTCACTTAACGAAATTTGTATAGTGATGAAACAGAAACCTACCTGTTTTACTAGTCACAAAATGTTCACATGACAGTTGTGCAGTTTTAATTTACCCTTCATTGCTACTGAAAGATGACCTTTCAATATCAGAGAAACTTATTTATTCACAGAGTTTCATACAGCACTAATCAAATCGACTGAAAATGAACAACATAACAATAACAAACAAAACAAAATAAATAAATAAATAAAATAAAATAAAATAAAATAACATACAAACACAAAAGGTTCACCTCTAAATTTCGAATGTCCTCTTTAGCTGCGTTCTAAAGTTTCGTTGAGAAGTAAAAACTACGTCCTGTTAGCAATGTATTGTAGTCATGCGCTTGTCTGTTAAACAAGAAGCGTTTTACAGTTGATAACCTAGGTGTCTCGTAAGTTAGCAAATTAAGAGAGCGAGTTCGCTGGGAAGGATTCAGAATCAATTTTACCATTGATAAATGTAGGTAATGTAGGTCTGCTGCTCGGCGTTGTTTGTCTGGGGTACGTAAAGACATTATTTCTTGTCTCGAATGGTCACGTACTCGGGAATTCTAAAACTAACTATGGCTATAAAGAAGTTTAAGACGGAGCCAATGCATGAAAGATTAGTAGGAACTGCCATGTTCCATACAGGTGAATAATATTCAGTGATCGGGGAAATAAAAAGCCTTATAAAACATTGTAAGAGCTGGAAGACCGTATTTCAGGAAATCTATGAAGTAGACCAAGTAATTTCATAGCTCTGGGTAAGATCGAAGAGATGTGATCCTTAAAGGAGAAGTTTTCGTGAAAGACAGCACCTAGATCTTTACGAGATGAGACATGTTTAATAAGTATATTGTTGACATTGTAAATTTCAAGAAGTACATTCTTTTTTTAAAGAGACAGAAAGGGTAGACCATTTGTTAGGGTTTAAAGCTAAGTTCCAGTTAGTACACAGGCCTTTCTTTACTCTTGTCGCGTAGTCCTGACAAAAGAAGATTAATATTCCACTGTTACTAAATTTACCCTAGTTCTTTTATCACTATGTTTGCATGCTTTCTATATTATATTTTCTTTCATGGTAAACTTATTACTGAATTTTAGACATTGACCGGTGCGAAAGGACCTTTACAGCATATTGCACTCACTCCAATCTCATATCCTTATGTTTACCTTCTTCAAAAACGCTTTCTGCCACGTTGTTGTAAACCATTATCCATTACCTTATCTTCAGCTTTCAAGGAATGACAGTTCTAGCTATGCTTAGAACTCCATCATGGTTACATTGGTAGCATTTAATGCTTTTCATACGATCCCAGGTTCGATTCTCGATATGATCACGTTGTTCAAATAGCACGTTAAGGTGTATGTCCACGTTTCATATACTAAAGAAACATTAAATATACAAGGAGTCTTTAGATTAAATCTATACATAGTGTTACTTCAAGTTAGTCTTCCTTTCACTTACAAGAGTTGTAGATCTATAAATAAAGTGTATATTATTCACTTTTGTATCAGTATGTATGAAAGTGCATTGCGATAATAATAACAAAAGAAAAGTGATCATGAGGTTGATAGAGACTCACATATCGATTTCTCGCATGGCGAGTGGATATCTAGCAGTAGATATGTATTGTAGGAAATGCATTATGCTTGACCCCATTCATTATTTGTAGAGGCAATTTACTGCTGCCCATATTTTAATTAAGCGTGTGTTACTTAAAGCGTCGGAATCGCAGAAAATCGAACGCACACCTGGTAAACTCACTTGGCATGAATCTTGTCGTCAAATAGAAGACCGGAGTTCTCGTTTTGCCAGTTTAGCGACTAAAATTATCTGATATTCCATTATTATTATTTTCTTACTGGTATTAAGTGTGTATATATAACAATTAAACTATGTAACATGCTGATTTTTCTTTTCTTGTTTTTGTTCCTATTGTAGCTGTGGGACTTAAAAGATGACGGTACTTTGTTTGAAACTTTAAAAGGTCATTCTGATGTGATCATGTCTTGCACATGGTCTCCTAATGCTAAAATGTTGGCTTCCACTGGACCGAGCAAAGATGTAAGTAAATAATGTCAGTACTAATATTGATTAAGATATTGATTATTGTATGTCGGCATTAAACTTTATTAAACATTATTTAAGATAAAATATGCAGTAAGTAGAATAAAGATGTGTATTTTATAGATTTAACTTTATAACAATACAATGAAATGATGTTTATATAATAATTCAGTGTTAAATATTTTGTGTGTGTGTATTTGAAGTATGTTCAAGTTTTATGTTTACAACTACTTAGAAGTGTATTTTTTTTTTTAATTAACGAAAAGTCATAAAGAAAATTCGAAACTCATTTTTAAACAGCTGAAATTGCTTGTCTTTTGTATGAGTGTGTACGTGTGTATGTGATAAATGTGGATAATTTTACAAAGTACATGGACAATTATTTTATGACCCAATTTTGTGCCTGTATTGTTCAGTAATTTGAAAATATATTTAAACTTAAAGCGAGTAACTCACTTTGCAAATTCAGAGTATATTGGGCGATGTTTGTGAAAATAGAGACCTAGATTTTTTTCGTGTTTTTCTGTGATCGTATTTTTTTATGATATTCATATAAGGAAGTTAACTGTACAATATTTTATATATTCCAGTAATGATGCATATATTATTTCTTTTCTCCGTGTATTATACAAAATAATGCATAAAATATAAAGTGTTGTTACCTAGCAGGAGACAATGGAAGGGAAGGGGGGGGGGGTAAAACCACCAAAAGAAAGGGGAAAAGCAGGAGCAGCATAATTACAACATAAAAATTTAATAATAATGATGCTGTCATTTTGCTACAATGACTGCATTAAACATGTTATGGAATACATATAAATCAGAACATTCACAAAATGTAAGTTGGTAATATTCATTGATTAATATTAACATTCTGTTTTCATTTCTAAGTTTGAAACTAAAATATCACGGATCTATGGTAAATTTTCCATCTGTTATTTATTATTATTATTACTCAAATTAAAACCGGTAAAGTTTGGTTTTATTGTATCGTAATGATGTTGAGGCATTACTATTAGTAAACAGGGAACTTTCTTTTAGCTCTAGTAATGTAAAGTTAAAATTAAGATTTTATTATACCATAATTTTGCCTGTCAGCATTTATACCAAGAGTATGTTTTAGTAAATTTTATGATTTATCATAAATTTAAGGTTGTAGCTATCCTGTATTTTAAACTTGAAACTGTTCATAAGTAGCTTCGGCTATAGAAATATAATCATCAACTTTGAAATTCGTATACATATGCTTTTAAAAAATAAAGATCACTGGAAGAAATCAAGGTCTCTATTTATCAAATATCACGCAAACAATTCTTTGACATGCACAAATTATATTGAAAGGACTATGATGATTTTCCATTGATGAGCCCATTGCTACCATTAATGAAATTTATGCCATTTTGTTTAAACACCTTTGCATTGGTCATGGCTTCCAAATCGTAGTTAACGCCGGTTAGAAGTTGTAGATCAAAATGCGAAAAGCATTGTTCCTCCAACTTTGGCATTTTAAAGCGATCATAACAGTCTTTGACGGAACACCTAAAGCCTTGCGTAATATAATGCTGAGTTTGGATTGAAGAGACAGAATTCGGCTATTGTTCTGCCTTTTATACTGCAAACCAAGATCCACTCACTTTGACTTTATGTCAACAAACATCTTACAACCAGATCAAAGCATCAAATCGGCTCAATGTCAAACTGTAGCTAATAAATTGTAGCCTTTCACTTGAAAGGCTCATGTAAGACACCTTGACTTCGTGTTTCAGCAGCAATGGTGTAAGCCGTCATTCGAGGTAAAATCCGTTATGAAGATGATAGTATTTGCCATACTAAAAATGTGTAAGGAATTCGGTGTTAAGAACCGGTAAAAAAATGTATTGCTGGTTATCGTTTTCGCTTTCATCGTTGAGCATAATTAAAATATCTTCCATTTTGCTAAGAGATAAATATGTTCTTGGTTCATTTACTTTAAGAAAATGAGTGTTTCGTCCTCCGTGTTCGCTGTCCCTGTTTGTCGTACATCAAAATTTATGTATCATATTTTGAATCAAGTAATAAGAAAAAGTGATTCTTGCTCACTGATCAGAATTTCTAGAAATTAAACTATTTGGCCGTTGGAGTTACGATGGTGTGCAAGTTTCAGCCATATCATTGCATACAAGTTTAATGATTTGATTTTTTTTTTTTTTTTTTTTTTTTTGCTTAACATCCTACGGTTATACCTCTTAGACTAAAGGGGGCTAAAGGAGTGAATTAGTTACATGAAGAAAACAAGAACAGCCTAAGAAAGATTTTTACATTTTGTTAGTGTCTGTAGGACTCCCACGGTGTTAGTGTTAAATTGTCACTTCTTTCATAAAGAATGCCGTAAAAAAATTCTACATAAACCACCGGTTTTAGAAAGAAGGTCTCTTTCCATTAGCGTTAAAAGTGCAAATTGTGTTTATAAAGTGATTTGATTTTAGTGTAACTTTCCTGCTGAGCAAGGTCACAGCTTATGTAGCCGAAGCCGTCCAGTAAAAATCTTACAGATTCAATTAACAGAATTAGTGTTTCACTCATTGCTTTAATCATTAAATGTTCTTGGTCCGTTGTATATGACAAATACCAAATCACTGGTGCATATAGGGAGCAGCAATCCGTGCATTGACGGCTAAACGACAACAGCATCATCTTTATCCCGGTTGCGAAGAGTATAAAGAAAATAAAAATCATCTGATTCCGTTATATCTTGAGTATGTGTGCACGTGGTAGCATTGAGTCCGAAGCATGTATTCGACAGCATTAAGCAATACTAACAAGTTCCAGCAGACTTCAAGAAAATATGTGTCATTTTGACTTACTGTCTCACGATAATAGGATGCTGCTTATTTTAAATGGTACGTTCAGAGAGCTAAAACCCGCAACTCATCTAACTCTAGGTTGGTGAAGATGGAATTCTCCATTCAGCACTATTTAATTTCGTTAAGAATGGTTAATTCTTAAGCGTTGATAATCTCTGCAAGCTTTTACGTTGTATTAAGATTCTTTTTTATGCTCTTATTTAAAAAGATCATAAATAAATAATGAAAATAAAGAAATCAGAAACTTAGAACGAAACTACGAGGGCTGTCCAGAAAGTTACAGACATTTTGAAACTGAATAGTAACAGAATAAACAAACCAAATTGTATTAAATACATTTGAAACGTACCCTCTTTAGGTATTTTTTCGCATAATCATCATGCAAATTAAGGTCCTTACCATACCGTGGCACAAGTTTTTTCAATTCCGTCGCGGTAGAAATCTGCCGCCTGCGATTTCAACCACTGGCTTACATCAGCATGCAGTTAGGCGTCAGTATCAAAGCGTTGCGTAGCGAGCCATGTCTTAATCTCTGGGAAGAGGTGGTAGTCACTCGGCGCTAAATCCGGGCTCTATGGTGGGTGAACATCTCCCACCCAAAACCATCCCAGAGCTCTCCGCCCGGTATGTTTGGCTGTGTGTGGACGTACGTTGTCGTGAAAAACAACACTTTCACTCGTTATTCCATGTCCGTACACTTCACAAAATTGGCGATGGATTTCAATTAGCTTCTGGTTTTTTGGCAACAAAAACCTAATCACAGAACGCATCTTACAAGAGGAAGAATTTTCTGTTGCAGCGTACATTGTAAAACGTCAGGCAGAAAGCACAGTAAAAGCGTTAAGTTCTCATGCTACCACAGTTGAATGCGTACTGAGTGCGGCAACGTTCTGACATCAGAATCGACGGGGATTCAAATTTCTGCGTATTAAATGCCATAGATTTCATTTATGGTCGCATTGTGGCTCAAGATGATCATAGTTCTTAATATTTATCCGAAGAGTAAAATATGAAGTTAAAAAGTATTAAATTGAAATGCTAAATTATACAGTATGAAAAAAATAATAAAAAAAAAAAACCTTTTGTAGAAGAAACGCAGCAGTAACTGAAAGAACAATGAATAGAGAAAGAAAAGAAAGAATTTAAAGTTTTGTTCAATATTTAAACGTACGAAAACAATTTGTAAGTGTGTTTTATCACCATAAATTCAGGTTTGATAGTTAGTCTTTCATAAAGAGTTGATTCGCCAAATGACGTTTTTTTTTTTTTTTTTTTTTTAAATAAAGTATATCCCTTTAATTCCCTATAGAATAAAAGCATGATATATATATTCTATACGGCTTTCATGAAATTTTAAATGAAATTGTATTGATTCGTAAATTTATATTCAAGTGCTTGAATGAGAGAAAAATAACATTATATAAGATTTCGTCGAGAAAAAACTTAAGGGTGTAGATTCTGATCTCATACACAAGTGGCTTCAGTCTGTTAAAATAAATAAAACTTTTTTTTTTTTTTTTTTTTTTTTTTTTAGTTGTGATGAGAATAAAAATTGAACTTCGATTCAGCGTGAATTATATTGTATTAATTCTTTGATACAATTAAATATGGGCCTATAGCTTAGGAGCTCTCAATTGGTAGCTGTTCCTCTTCACTGTGTTTGTGATATAATGTTTTTAGAATTAAGTACAGTATAAACAGACACAAGCGCATATTCACAATCAATAGACTGTCAGAGAAGATACGGTATAATGATGAATTGTTGACAGCGCACTCCAAAAATACCCAAATACAGCGCAACCTCGGATATATCAACCACCACAAGTTTTTGAGGCGGTTTTAGAAAAAAAAAATTCTAAAAGCTGTCAAGAGAACCATGCGAAGATTTAATTTCGTCCGGTAGATATCAATGCTGTCTGTAGGATTTTACTGCCATCTAACGGCGTGATCTATAGCTTCTATCATTCTACAGTAATATACCGTTGCTTTAACAGCAGAAAATAGGATACACACAACCACCGTTAACGGGTTGTTGATATTAAGATCACCGTTAAGATGTTAACTCCATTAACGTACTCAGTCAAGATTAGTTCTATAGCTATCTACCCTCCGCCAGAAGAATTGTTATGTGGAATAACATGCATACTAACATTACAGTCTTATAAGTCCCATTTGCATGATCCTAATAAAGTTATCCATAGCGTAAGGCAGAAAACATACCAATTTAAAGACTGTTTTTAAATATTGAAATCGCAATCTTTATTTATTGATTTCCATATGTTCTGATTCTGCTGGTTATCACAGTTCAACCATTACAGTTCTGCATGCTACGAAATAAGATTTTTTACTTTTTCAGATGTAAATGGTTACGATTATAGTACGATTGTAGTTTTTCCAAACTGTGATTATAGTACGATTTTTTTCGGAAGTGTTTTTATATTTTAAAAAAACATGTACTATATTCGCGCCAATATAATAGTTCCCACGCGCCTTTTTGACGTGAGTGAATAAGTAAGAGTTTCAAGCCTAAGAAAACCGAAGACATTGTAGTTGATATTTACGATAACGTTGCTTAAAAACAGAAAGTAGAAAAAGAAAATAAATATCTATAGTCGAACACTAGTGGTACACTACTTACTTTCTTCTATATCAATTTTGACTATCGAATTTTGGGTTTTCAAAAGTTCCTTCCCTATAGAAAATAAGCGGAGGGAACTACGTTTTTAGACTAGTTTTCTCGAAAAGCCGAAGACCGTTGTATGAGGTCCGAATCTAATATCTCTTAAGTTTTAATATATTCAGCGAATAACCCTGCAGCGAATACAAAGGGTAGATTGAAATATGCTCAAATTAGGGTGAGTGTAACAAGCACCAGTCGCCGAAAGATGGCACGGCGTTTCTCCTATCTGTCCAGTGTATTTATTTATTTATTATTGGCTAGTAACATTATTTACAATGATGCAATGAAAATCAAGAGACAGGTATTGAAAAATAGCCAAAGGGTAAAATTGAATTAATAGTCTGTACGTTTTTTTAAGATATTTTGTTTTACTTATTGAGAACGCTTTATTCCACATCTCTGTAACGAAATGCAAAAAATTAAACTCTCTCAATAATGAACGAAACTTACATATAAAGGTTCATAGATTTTCCTCTGATGATTAATGATTAATATTGTCCATGAACAGAGTTGCAATCCATCTCTTAAAACTGATTATATTCATTACTGACTCCGTACAAAATACATTGGAAAAATAGTAAAAGCGCCTGTCATTTATTTGCAGTTGGCGCCCGTTGACGCTCATCTTGCAATAAATAGCTATTCAACATTAATTTTCTCTTTAAATGTCCTTCTTTAAGTAAATTCCCATATTTCTATTGATATAAACGACAACTGAAAATGATAATAACAGATTGATGTGACAAAAGTGTACTTGAAATGAAATAGTTGTTAAAAAAAAAAATGTAAAAGTCTTTCAGTTACGTTTCACCTTTTGTTTGAGTATTATTTTTACCTTACATTATTATGATTGAATGAATTGATAAATTTTATTAAGTGCCAAATTCAAATTGATACAGTTGTCCATAAATTTTTGATGCTGAAATTTCTATTAACATGAATCAAATATATTTTTTTTTTCCTTTTAGCATTATTTGAAAAGAAAAAACTTTAAAAAAATGAAAATATTTTATCTATACAATGGTTGAAATTTTAAAGAGAAATTAACGCAACAATGGAAGAACTTCCGTAATTTTGTAAATACTGCTTCGTGATTTTAAGGTTAGAGAACAACCAATAATGGCAAAAAATATTATTGTGTAAATACAGACTTGTCGGAAAATTCTAAAGGTTTACTCCAACATAATCAGTTACTTATTTTATGCTGTGCTATTGTGGCCCCGCATAGCGTAGTCGCTAACGCTCTCGCCTTCGGTGCCAGCGGTTCCGGGTTCGATTTCTGGTGGGGGCACTCAGTCGAAAAAGTGTAAAACGCTTTCTTTTTCAGGTCAGCCACCCTGAATGGGGTTTTCCTCATTCACACCAGGCAAATGCCGGAGTGGTACTTAACTTATAGGTCCCAGACCGCTTCCTTCCTTCCTTTTCCTCGGATAGTGTGCTCGCCGATGAACGTCATCCATCAAACGTGACGGGCTAAATGGCCATAGATGCCGAAAGCCCAGAAATCTAAATCCTAAATCATATCACTTGCACTATTATAATTACTAGTATGTACGTCACGGCCATATGGAAGACAGTTTTTTGTAGAAATTAAACTGGTATTTCTTTAGTGCATTCTGTTGTTTTTAGAAATGCTGGTAACAACATTTTGATCACCGTTGTTTTCATCTATGTTACTATTTGTTTAGATCAGAACAGGGAAGTTGCTCTGAAGCGTGTGTGAGTATTCTAAATGTAGATAAAAGGTCGTTGTTACAGTTTTGTCGCGAGAAGTAATTGCAATTCTGATTATTTCAGTGTTATTTTTGATCTGACATCTTAATTTTAGTTTCGAATGTAATAAAATATCATGGCTAAAGTTAGATCTAAATTATTGTCATTAAATACAGGTGTATTTCTTGCAGTTACAGTTAAAGCACTTTGGAAATATACCTTAAAATCATAAATATTGCTGGAAATTAATGTATGAGGTGTAGTCGAAAAGTATTCGGATTACTTTTTTTTTTTTTTAAACATTTAAACTAAATTACAAATTGCGTTATTACTATCGAAATAGTTTCCGTGGGAGGTTACACACAAGTTGGAGATGTACCTCTTACTCTAGGAATTAGATCACGTGAGTAGGGGCGGGATTGTTATGACATTAGAGTACCCTTACTCTTGGCACGCTGAAGTATTTTCGTCATACTGTCAAAGATCTCATGGTAGAAATATGATTGACGCTTTGAACGCAGTTATTATTTCGATTTTTTTTTTCAGTTTCTACTGTCAAAAGCCTACCATAGTGCAGTCCAGTAGCGTACACAAGGAAAAGTTCCGAGATTTTAATCCCTTTCAGCTAGATATTATGGAAAAAAAAAAAAAGAATGTGTATAAAAGAAAAATGGTCGCATGTGCGTTTGGTCCACTGGTCCCGAGTTCGATTCCTGGTGTGAGAGCATTGACCACATTACTAAGGTACGGATTACACCTTAAGCTCCCAGCGGGAGCTCATGTGGTTCGGATTCCACGTTAATCAGTAGGTCCACGTCTCATATAGCCTCGCTGCTGAACGGGACGTTAAACTCAAAATCAACTCAACTCCACCTTAAGCTGTGAATGGGGTACTGAAAAGGGATACTAAATTTCAATGAACAAGTGAAGCGTATATTAATAGAATATTTAGAAAAGTTACTGTTAAATGTTATGAAACAAACATTTCTTTAAAAGCGTAATGTGCTGCGGTTATGCCCTTTAGATTGTAGAAGGATGAATAATAAATGAATTGTTGTGAGACGAAATTTTTTGTATTTCTCACCGGGAATCGAACCCAGGACCACGTGTGCCAATGACACGCGCTAGCCACTAGACTGGCGTGGAAGGCTTTCGATAATCTGTATGACCACACAGTGATAGTTTTTTTTATTTATTTTATATACTTGTTTTACAAGTAGTATATTAAAATCCAATTTGGTGAATTTATTAGAAAGTACGAGCTATTCTAAGTTGCTAATAGCGGAATATTCTTGTATGATATATGTAACTCTTTCCTATAGATTGTCATTATTGGGGGTTTTCTTTTATATCGCTACCCAGTCCTTAAAACCGGAGGCAGTACACAAAATTTTATAGTTCTTTCCATTGTATAAATATTTTTTCTCAATTCTACAAATATGTATGAAATATTATAAAAATTGCATGGAAATTTTACACTTAATATACATATTTTTATATGATGTGTGGACGAAATAGGATTTTTTTTTTATCAGTTCACTTTCTATGTATGTGTGCGTGTGTATTATTGTTGGCCTGGTTGTAGGTTAGGGGGACTCTCGCTTCTGTGATTCACCAGACGGGGAATTGCTGAAGTGGTCCCTGTTTTCAATTGGTTGGTTCCCTTGTTTCAAAAATCCTCGAAAGTAGTTTGATTGGTGAGGCCGAGGTACATCACTCGTGTACGTGCTTTTTACGTTGGAGGTGATACAGATATATGGTGGGTAAATGGAATGCCAGGTGGGTGGAAAAGTAAGACATGGTATGTATGTATGCTTGAAAGAATAACACGGTTGATATTTATGTCTTAAAGAAAGAAAATAAATGCTATATTAATACTTGTGTGTCTAAGGATATATATTTCTTTCGTAGTCAAGTTTGTTTAGCTCATGTCAGATCATTTCATTCTGGTGAAGTTTGTTTCAGTTGCAAACGTACTATATATACTTGCATGTTTGGAAATTCTTTATAGAAATGTAAAGATAGTTCACTGATCGTAAATGCTATTAACCACTATTTCATCTCACTGCAAACTGCGCATTGTACAGTGGTACAAATAATGTCTTAAGTAAGAGACAAATTATTAAAAGCAAAAGTACACGTCAAAGAAAAGTACCGTATTACAATGAAAACTAACTGTCTTGAACGTTAAATCCAGAAATGTTGCGGAAATCTGTGTAAACTGAGTGCAAAATACAGTGATCCCATGGAATACGAACTTAATCTGTTTGTAAAACTCCGTTAAAGTTCTAAGACTTTTTTTTCCTTTCCAACAATAGAGGCGGGATTAATCCGTTTCTGGGTCCCACGAATTTGAATTTTCAAAATTATTTTAACAGTGAGTGATTGGATTTGAAGAGAAAATAAAAATAGATAGTAATACGTGAGCAAAAAATGAACTTTTTTGGGTCAACAGTTAATATACTTCTCGTTATACGAAAGCTAACACAAAATAAGTACAATAGCAAACAACTATCAGCTTAAAATCAAATGAGAAGCTTTCACTGTAGCTTCCGACAATGAATGAATGACAAAAGAGTATGGCTGGCCCAGACGCAAAGGAAACATATGTACACACTCATACACACAAACAATGTGCAATGCAGTGATCATATTCCAGGGAAAATTTGCTCGAATTTTTCGTTCGTATTCCAAGCTGTTCGGATTCTGGGATGTTTAAAGTCTGGAGGCAGTACCCTACATATTAAGGTGAAATACCTAAGAAAATCGTTAGAAAATCGCTAAATAATAGTTTTTCTCTAATGGAAGCTCTGGGTTTGTTTATTGGTAGGAGTACTTTTAGTGCGAATCGCACTTTCACTACAGTTTATAGATTTACGTCTCGTATAGCTTCGGTGCTCGAAAGAGCCAAGTAACAAAAATGTGCATGTGCAGATTATCGTGCTCTTAAACTGTCAACAACTTATAACTGTATCTGAAATCGATTATTCTAGTCTGACATCTGCATACATAATATTAGAAAATACCATGCATTTACATCTATGAGTAAAATAACCCAGTTTTAACTTCTGGTGAAGATATCTCTAATTTCAGTATTAGACCAGTGTCAACCTATTTAAATTGAGAAGTAGCTTGTTTAGAAATGAAGTAAATATGGCAATGTATGATGTATGTTATATACTCGTTCAAGTGGATCAGGAATTAGATTTAACAGACAGTTGAAAGGCTGCGTTGTGTGCTGTATTTATTTCCAACGTGAGACTGTGCAGATTCAAACAGGATACATAATATTCGTACATGCAAGTTCCACTGACGTGAAACTGCTTCCCCTCCATGAAATGATCTGGTGTTATGAGTTAACTGCATTCAGTGAAGTGCATGTTTATCTAAACTCTGTTCGTAATAAGTTTGTACAAAAAAAAAAAAAAAAAAAAAAAAAAAAAAAGTAACTTGATGTGACGTAGCATGCACATCTCAATGTCGGATTTTAGATGGGGAAGTCTAAGAGCAAATGAATTATTATTATTTTTTTTTCCTACTAAATTTTTGTCCAGACTTATGACGAACGAGAAAAGTTGTTCCGTTATGAAAAACAATTCTAGTTCGGTATCGTGAAATACTTTAATCTTCATTGTACAAGAAAATTAGTATTTTGATAATATTCCTCTCTGCCATATGTGTAATTTAAAGGCTTCGAGACTAACTAATTTCATCTTCAAGGAATGAAATATATCTGGAGAATATATTATTTTGAAGGTTTGCTCTGTGATAAATGGTACAGATTTTCAATTACCAGGTTATTATTATTATTTTTTCTTCAGATCTTGTTACTTTCTTTGAAGATAAATACAGGAAATGCAGGTCTCTCGAACCATTAAATTATTTTATGGTGCCGAAATATTTGATCCCAAATACTACAAACTTAATTATAATGCTATTTTCAGTTCAATATGACTTTATAACAAATTTAAGTATAACAGATGTCAAGGATAGTGCAAAGACATGATGTCTGACGCTGACCTCATTAAATACTTAATTAGCTTGTAATAATGTTACAAAAGTAAGAAGACAAACCACGCTTAAGAGCCTGAGACACTAAAAATAATACAAAATGTATTATTTTTCTTTTGCCTGTTTTCACAAGTGAAAGGAGATAATAAAATGCAATTTACCACAATCGTAGATAATGTTATTCTACGACAGAAAATATGAACCCGAAGAATTTTCAGTGTTGCTATCCATAGAAATTACAGTGTTGCCAGAATAACATTTCCTCCAAAATCTAAGTTCGGTATCCTGTGAACTAGTTTTTAAATAACATTATTATTTGATTTTAATAAGTGTATGTTAAAACTATTTTGTTTATTAGAAACTAAATACAACTATTATTTAAACAGTAGTTCACAGGATTCTAAGACAACATGATACGTAATCAAATGCAGTTGAGTCCGTTCCTCTAGTCACTGCCTTAACTTAGATTTTGAGGGAAATGTTATTCTGGAAACACTGAAAATTCTTCAGATTCATATTTTCTGTTGTAGAATAACTTTATCTATGATTGTGGTAAGTTGCACTTCATTATCTTCTTTCACTTATGAAAAATAGTCGAAAGAAAGATGGTAAATTTTGTATTATTTTTAGTATGTCAGACTGTTAACACTCCACAATCTTTCCATTTTTCTAAAAAAAAATAAGTGAATAACACAGACAATGAAGAGTAATGGAAATTTTGAAAATAAACTATCTTATATATACGAAGTGCAATTTAAATACTTATAAATACGTAGCTTTCAGTATTTTCGATATTCAGAAAGTATTTGATTTCACATATGTTTGCTCTCAAGCTTTTGTCTCACATGGAAAGCGTCGAAAGTTAACAGTAGTTCTTTTAACAATATTTGGTAAATATTAACCTGCCTACATTCTGTAATTGCCACAATTTTTTTTTCTCCCATTATGTTATTTCCAATAATTAAGAAAAAGAAGTAAGGTATATAGTGAAGTTCCGCCTCTATCTACAGTGGGGATTTAAAAAAATAAAAAGTTAGGTTTCGAATCGAAATGTATGTATATTGTGGAGTTTACTACTCTTTTAAATCAGTTATCTGTCAATTTAATTTTTAGTAGAGCCAGATCTAAGTGAATAGTATTTTTGAATGAGCGTAATTAAAACTAGGTTTAAATGCCACGTTAATAAAAATAAATATTTAATAGAGCTTTGTGCCACGGAATGTTACAAACTAAAATACAGCGTGTGCATAACAATACTATAATACTTTAAAGTGGTATTATGTCACTTTGTATAATCGTAGTTAAATGAAATTGGTCACATTTGAAAGAAAAACTCAAAATATTTTTGTGCATGTCAACAATTTACAACAATGTCAGTAATGAAGGGGATCAAACAGGGAAAAAGTAAATTCACTCATTTTTACTTTGTGATTAGTCGATATGGGTTCATTGTTGGATATTTAGCAGGCAGTTGCTGTTTTTGCTGGAGGTCACTTGGGAAGGTTTAATGCTTCTGTACTGTTATGCCTTAATGTGCTAACGTTATTTTATTTCCTTTCGTTGTGTTGTGTTGTTATTAAAGAATAAGTTTTAAGGTGTTATGATGACCCCCACAAGAACAAAGTTGATGTGTTTTGGAATATCACAGCACGCAGAGTCTGGCGCAGGTTCGCTTTTAGGCGAAAGTTTCAACATTAGTAGCCCCCTTCCCCCACACGTCAGTTTTGATGTGGTGCCGTAAGTTTGTGGATCGTGGCTGCATATGTATATGTCATCAAAGGAAAGGCCATTTAGGGTGACCATCGGTCAATGTGGGAATTGTAGAACAAGTGGCCGCAGAGGTCGCCTGACTTGGTGGTCTGAGACTTCTTTTTATGCGATTGTGACTATGTACACTCATGTCCAAAATGATTGTCGCATATCTATAACTGTCTTCTTGTAAGAATATAATTTCATACTGATTTTGCAGGGTATTTTTAATACTGATACTATGAGTGTATAATCGGGAAATGTATATTTGGTAAATTTCGTAGGAAAAGAATTATAAATACGAAAAAAAAAAAAAATGTTGCTAAATGAACAAGAAAGTTTTATTTTTGTTTTATTGTTCTTATTTACTGCTCTTTTGACATGAAATTTGCTACGTACATGTCTTTGCCGATTATACACATACTAACATTACAAGAAATACCTGACGAATTCGTTACCAAATTATATTCGTACAACAACATATTTATAGACATGCGACAATAATTTTGGACATGAGTGTACCTCCATTGCTTCAAAATCTGCAAGAAGTGCAAGTTCTTATTGGTACTGCTATCCAGTCAATTTCATTAGATATGTTGGAGCGTGTGTGGTGTGAATGGGAATATTGTCTTGATGTCTGCATCGCCATTCATGGAGCCCACAGTCAATGTATATGAGGTACAGTAAAAATATTTGAGTTTTTCTTTCAAATGTGACCAATTTTATTTAATTACGATTATCCAAAGCGATGTAATACCACTTTAAAGTATAGTTTTTTTTTTTTTTTTTTTTTTTATGAGCACGGTGTACTTTCGAATATTTGAATGTTCAGTAGAAGTGGAAAGCTGTAGATAAGTGCGTGTTATAATTTCAGTAATACCTAATTCATTGATTCAATTAAGAATACCCACTAATAATAATGTGTTAATAACACTGTAAGTCATTTCATGTGGTTACAGAATTATAACGAAATAGGGCTGAGAGCTTCTACTTTAAGAGTATGTTGAATATGGAATGTTTTCTGTTTAAAAATAAGTAAGAAACATCTGGTAATCATACCCAAAGGATACATAATATTCGTAATAAATGTGAACGAAACTTTTAGTGTTTACTGTTGTAGTTGGAGCTTAAAACTTCGGTAGCTTCTGCTGTTGCCTTCTGCGGAACACTCAGTAAGAATGCGTTACGATAGATGCTACAATTACTGTGACAAATAAAAATTCAGGATAGTTCCCACTTCCATGTAATAAGCCTTCAAAGAATACAGGTTAAGAGAAGGCGACATTAAATTACGACAAGGTTCATTGGTGTTGGACTTAAATTTTTTTAAAAGATCAGTTACATAAACGTAGAAGCCATGTGTACTTATTTGTTGGACCATTTGTACCTAATACGTTTTTATTAATTGCTCCCTCGAGGACATTGCAAGTTGCCGAAATTTTGAGATGCGTCTATAATAGTAAACACTTCAAGGCTTATTTACATTCATTATAGGAAAATTCCTTTGCAAGAATTATTGACCTTAGTTTGAGCTAATCATAATGGAAGAAAAATCAGAATGTATGTATCATGTGAACAGTTCTTATTTTCTTTCTTGAAATATATATATATATATATATATATATATATATATATATATATATATACGGTACAAATCGCGAGTGGTGATACAGTAATAATCATAGCAAATAAAAATAAAATAAAAAGCTTCATATTCACCGCGAAGTCCAAAAAATTAAGTAGTACTTTCAACTTATGTCTGAAGTAAAGTTATAAAGGTAAAAGCATGTAGGAAGGGGAAAAGGATTTAAAGAAAAATTGAAGTAGATCTATACTTCACGTCAAAAACTAAACTATGGGAAATGAACCATCATAACACAGTTAATGGTTCATTTTTCATAATTTGTTTTTCGACGTGAAGTGTATATCTGCTTCAAATAATGTAGTTGAGTATATGCGAGATTCTCATCTAAATTTATTACGAATTTAAGTATATATGTTAATATCTTTAATTGATTTTTACATTATTTACGAGAACTTAAAAACATGGAGACAGTCACAATAAGATCTATGTGAAAATATTCGGTTAGATACTGTTTTTACGTCTGGCATATGCTTTGGGCTTCTAATCATATAAAAGTAAATTTTCTTGGGCTTTTACCAGTACACTGCTTGAAACACAATGATAGACTCGATAGAAATACGTATATTTTTTGCATGGCTTGAATTTGTTAAGCACTTCCAACGCTCAAATTGTGCATTTTAAAATTAAAACTGTTTCTATTGATACACATTGTTTATATCAAGGCGCCATAAAACTTTTTTTCTAAGATGAAATGTGTGAATGTTGGAAATAAAATGAGAAACTTTTTATCTTCGTATAAAAACTCAAAAGACGTACAATGAATACTTATTTTACATATAAATATAACAATTACTGCAACAAAATTACGCGCCCCTATGGTAAAGAATAGGAAGATAGACACACAGTGTCGAGCTTACGGACTTTGATACTTCTAGGCATCTTTTCAGCCAACTAAATAATTGTGCAGTGTTACCTGGTTTAGGTCGTTATTCTGTGTATAATTTCTTATTACGAAAATTAACTACAAACGCAACAAAATGAGAATTTTGAGCACAACATATAGAGCAGATTACGAGACTGCTGAAAAACTAATGTTGTCCATCGTATGTAGAATGAATAAATAAATAAATAAATAAATAAAAATTGAACGATTCAAATTGTTCGTAGTGCGGAGAACAAAGCTAAACATACGTAGTTACGAATGTCTTAAGTACTAGCACAGAATTATTAGTAAGTTACTCATTGAACTTGTACCTTCAGTTGTAAGGTATTTTGCATATAAGTATAATATTTGTTTTAAAAAAAAGAATACGGCTAATGGAACCATTTCAGGACATAGATTAGGTACACCATTTTGGGGACACAGTTCTTTAATTATTTGGAGAATTTTTTTCCATCGAAGGAAGAATCTTTTTGACACATTTGATTCTATTGATTCTTTAGTATTATTTTACTGTCTGTTGTTTAGTTTCTCATTCGTATCACAGAATGCATATTGTGTGTAAGATTTTTGTATAGAACAAACTCGTGGTTACAATGTAGAGTTTATTAAAATAATCGCAGTTGCATTAAAGCAGTGACCGGTAGGTGGTGCAAAGGAAAATCTAAACTGTTAAAGTTAGGTCAAAAGAATGTAGAACATAGACAAATTTCCAGTATTAGTTTTTTAAAATGTGGATGAGGAAACAAAGGACAGAAATTGAAAAAGAAAGTATACTTTTCTGCAGATATTTATCAAATGTTTCGTCTCGAGTGTTGTATTGTACTGAGTGCAAATATGGAATTCATATAAAATCTATGAAAATCAACTAGAATCGTTCAAAATGTAGCTATGGAGAAGAATGAAAATTGAGTGGAACGAAAGATCTGCGAAAAATGTTCGAAACGGTAGGAAAAGAAAAAGAAAAGAATGATAGAAACAACTAAATAGTGTAGAATATCTCGTTTCACATCCCTTTATCCAGTTTGGTCTCACCACAATTGAAATAAGGAGTATTAATCGCTATTGACTACGTTTAGTATACTGGGTCAGAATACCCCAAAAATGGATGTCATATTTAAATTTGCCTACTAATAGTTTAAAGTGACCAGAAGTCCCACTTTTAGCGGGATTGTCCCTTTTTTTCAGAAGTCGTCTGGTGTCCCGAGAAATATGCAAATGGGATGCAAAATGCACTGCTTTTGGAACTGTACTGTATAACATTCTGTAGTGCTGCCAAAATGTCTTGAGCCGTGGCCAAAGTGCGAACTAAAGCTAACACCTTCGACCCCCCCCCCACTTGAGCCAATAAGGGTTCAGCTGTTGCTAAGCGAGAGAAAGGGAGTGGAAATCCTACAGCCGATAGCAGCACCTTGAACGTAAGACTAGGTGTCAAGTCAGTGTGGTATATCTATAGTAATTTCTTGTATGAATTTCAACAGTATTTGATATGAAAATTCAACCCTTCTACGAGAAACGCAGTGATACAATAATAAAATAAGAGACAGTCGATGCCCTTAATTCTATCTAGTTCCTCTTAAGTGATAAAAGATAATATAAAAATTAAAATTGGAATAAGCTTAGATAAATAACAACCAGTTATTTTGAAAAACTAGCGACTTCATTCTTACTGGCATGAATAACGACATAACAGTTATACTATCGCTGGCATGAATAACGACATTACAGTTACTACTATCACTGGCGTGAATAACGACATAACAGTTATAGTATCACTGGCATGAATAACAACATAAGTTACTACCATCACTGGCATGAATAACGACATAACATTTACTACTATCACTGGCATGAATAACGACATAACAGTTATGCTATCACTGGCATGAATAACGACATAACTGTTACTACCATCACTGGCATGAATAACGACATAACAGTTACTACTATCACTGGCATGAATAACGACATAACAGTTCCTACCATCACTGGCATGAATAACGACATAACAGTTCCTACCATCACTGGCATGAATAACGACATAACAGTTCCTACCATCACTGGCATGAATAACGACATAACAGTTATACTATCACTGACATGAATAACAACATTACAGTTACTACTATCACTGGCATGAATAACGACATAACAGTTACTACATCTAGGTGATCTGTCAATTACACCAGTTTTCCGAGTGCTCCGTTTGTTTTATTTTATAAATCTGTTCACCCAATAAATAGTTACTTCAAAAAAATTGAATTTTGAACGTCTAATGACAAGAAATTCAAGCACTTTTTTCTAGTACTGATGTTCATGATGTCACAAACTTTTATCTTTTAACTCTAAGCTTACCTTACAAAACATCTTGACGTTAAATTACGTAAATTTTCGATAGTAACATGTATCTTCTTTGGTAGTATAATTTAAAACATCAATTGAAAATTTTAACCTGTTCAGCAATAATTTTAATAACTTTACCCGTACATACAGGTGCATCACAGTGTTTCTTTTTTTTTTTTTTTTTTTTTAAACTGAAGGTTTGCCATTGCTATTTTGAAAAGATGAATCAACTATAATTGATACTTGTATAATTGCAAACTCATAATTACTCAAATAACTCCTCAAAAGGTTAGACATCATGTATTATATTAATAATCGAAAACTTCATAAGGTGGTCGATGATTATAAGGAAATCAATTATTAGTACAATAGGTATAGTACAACTTTAATATATCCATGAAGCTTCCATTGGCATACTTTCAGTAGCGTGTACCCCTTACATTGCACAATTATGCCGCCCTTTTTTTTTTTTTTTCGTTCTCGAACAACTTCATAGATCTGTTATACAGTTGTTTCAAAACAACACCGACAACGTTTGGGAGGTGATTTCTGACTCCAAAATAAGACGAAAAGTATAGACCAACCTAGGTGCACAAATGGTTCCTTTCGGAGGTATAGACTGCTGAAAACATGAAAAAATGAACTTTAAAAGGTCCATAGCTCCAAAAGTATGGGACCTACCGTAGTCGGGTCGAAAACTTTAGGAACTACTATGTGCCCTATCCAAATATCCATGTTTCAGAACCCTGCGGTACTTCCGCAACAATTCTTATAGTAGACGTAGTTGGTGAGTACTTCAGATTATATGCCCGTAGTCAAACTGTCTCCATAAAAATTGTTGCGCGAGTAACTTAGAACTCTGAAACTTGTATTTTTGGATAGCGCACATATTAGTTCCTAAATGAAGTCTTGACCCAACTACGGTAGGTTCCATAGTTTTGGAGCTATGGACCTTTAAACATATTTTTTTCATATTTTCGGCAGACTGTAACTCCGCATTTGTGCACCGAGGTTGGTCTATACTTTTTGTCTTATCTTGGTGTCAGGAATCACTTCCCAAACGTTGTCGGTGTTGTTTTGAAACGCCCTGTATAATGAAAAATGCTTATGGCTCATGTTAAATGTTGCTGTTAATAATTCATACCATCTGTCTCCACTCGTTCTCCTTCTTAATTTTCACATAACTTAAGAAGTAAATAATAAAATAAAATAAAGGTACTACTTTAAACTCATTCAAAATGGCACGTACAACCTACAGCCTTGCGAAATGATCCATTTACAAAGCTACATGAGTATTAGGGACACGAACGAGCTGTGTTATTAGTATTAAAGGAAATGGATCAAACTTAACTAATTTTACTGACAACTCTTATGCAGCGAATATCTAAGCTTCCCAATATTTATCTAGACCGCTTTCTGCTGAAAAAAAAAAAAAAAAAAAAAGCAGTTCAGTTTACTACAACATGTCTCCTTTTGTTTTAATGTCTCTCAGTGTTCAGTATGGCTTGTGTGCAAGCGAATGAATTTTTAACTGCCACCTATTTTTTTTTTTTTTTTGCTGATATCCACTTCTTTTTATAGTATTGTTTATTCTGTTATTTTTGCTGTTAGCACTTTATATAATTTGTTTTTGTAGAAATCATTTTGCCTTGACATCTGTCTCCTTCACAGGTTCAGAGGAACAGTTGTTGTTGCCACAGTCGTACAAGAACTGTGCACTTTCACATCTGTTAGTGATTAAAAAAAAGTTTTGACGGTATGCTCACTTGGACTCATGTTCCATGCAATTTTATTAATTGTGTATTTGTATAGATTTGTGTATGAACACTTTATCTACACACATTATATATATATATATATATATATATATATATATATATAATATGTACTGCATTATGTGTTTATAATGTTGCATTTTCTTTCCACAGATTTATAAAAGACGGTATTGAGTATTCTGAATAATTATGAAGTTCATATGAATGTGAGACAAATTCTCAATCTATTCAGAGGTTACACTGAAACTTAGCAGTATTAAAGAACGTACATCATGTATTGCTTGAATAGTGTGTTCGTTTAAAGTAACTGAATACAGAAACAGGTGTTTAATGTCTTATTATATAGTACTTTTTCCATAGCAAGAGGAGCTGTCGAAATTTGTAATGTATTATTGATAGTTTTACTGTACATAGATCTAATGCCGTAGTCATTTTCACTGGGATGCGGTAAAAAAACAAGCACCACAATCATACTCTTACACAGTACAGCGTTGCAGCTAATAAATACATCAATCTTTTTTCCTTGGCTATTCCATTCCCCGGATCTGATTTATCAGTTTCTTTCTTTGGAGTCCTTAAATTTGTTTATGGGCGGATAATTCATGTGTTCCAAATCTAATCGTAATATTTGTCTCTATAGTAGGAACTTGATTATCATGTGTATGTACCACATAACTACGATTAACATGTCCGAAACTTGGACAACGGCTGTTCTTAGTAGCTTCTCCCACATGAGATAGTAAAGAGACCAAGATATATTTTTAGATCCTTAAGAGCTGACATACTAAAATAATACAAAATTTACCTTTTTCTTGTATTTCGTAAGTGAAAGGAGATAATGAAATGCAATTTACCACAATCATATATAATGTTATTCTACAACAGAAAATATGAACCTCAAGAAAAATCTAAGTTAAGACAGCGACTAGAGGAACAAACTCAACTGCATTTGATTACGTATCATGATGCTTTGGAATCCTGTGAACTATTTTTTAAATAACATTATTATTTAATTTTAATTACTGTATGTTAAAACTATATTATTTATTACAAACTAAATACAGCTGTTATTTAAAAAGTAGTTCACAGGATTCCAAGACAACATACGTAATCAAATGCAGTTGAGTTCGTTCCTCTAGTCGCAGCCTTAACGTAGATTTTGGAGGAAATGTTATTCTAGCAACACTGTACTTTTTATGGATAGCAACATTGAAAATTCTTCAGGTTCATATTTTCTGTCGTAGAATAACATTATCTACGATTGTGTTAAGTTGTATTTCATTATCTCCTTTCACTTGTGAAAAACAAGCAAAAGAAAAATGGTAAACTTTTTATTATTTTTAATATGTCAGGCTCTTAACCTTCACACGTTGTCCGGTAATATTCCATTACTTAGTTCATTTTCCATTCAGTTTGTCCTTTACTTTAGAAGTTGTCTCAGCAAGCAAATCGAAATTTGTCAAGGTAGTGTGTAAAGATATTCTTTGGATTACCAAACAGCTGCTGAAACTACAGTATTTCATTCAAGTAACGAAAGATTGTGAGAAATCTTTGAATTCTCGATTTATAATATTAGGTGTTCTACAGTTTAACTATCTCCAAACAAAAATTCTCTGCTCTCCACTTGCCCTCTAAGATAATTTGGTTATATAACATTACTCACGAAAATAAGTTGTCAGTTACATTCATTATTGTTAATAATATCTTTATGCATGAATTATTTTCGGTATTTATACGTATTCTTTTCAAAATGTATGCACAATTCCGGTGGTGTCTAAGAACGCCTGACCTGTATGCAACTAATATTACGTATTAATTATGCGAGCTTACATAGCAATAGAGGATAAATACCCGGACAATGGATTGGTTGTGGAGATATTCTTTTAAGGACATCCTATTTCTCACTTTTTATTCAGGTTCTGAATTAAAACCCGGTACGTGTTTGCAGCTAGTTAAATATAAAATAAATGTCGTTCTTTAATACTCATCATAAAAGTTTCAGACAAGTAAATTGCCAGATTTATTGAGAGTTGATCACATGTTCATTTGAATTGTCTATTCTTCAGAATAATCAGTTCAACCACCCATTAAAATATTACTTATTTTAAAATACCTGTATGTATTTTATGAATATTTAGTGATAAAAGCAGTTAAATGACAAAAGAGTATATCCAGGAATGAATTTGACAATAAGGCACAATGGAATACATTTTAAATGTCATAAGAACGAAGACACAAGCAGTTGTGCAAGTTGTGCATTATGCATTCGTGTTCAAAAAATTTCACCCTTCGTGCGGGATAACTGAATTTGATTCTCGATTTGAAGTTGCAGGTCATATATACAGAGTGAATCAAAAGTCTGGACACGGTGGAATAAATCGAGAACTTAACTTCGAATCGAAAAACCAAAAAACACGTGTTTAGTAATATTAAAAAAACTATCTGATGAAACCAAACTCGACCCTCCAGACCCACCACCTGGGGGCTGGGGTGGGGTCAACTTTGAAATTTCAAATGGAAACCCCAATTTTTGATTGCAGATTTGGATTCTACGGCCCAAACTATGTAAGGTTTCATCAACACTTTTCCGTCGATGCATTATATGGCGCCATAATCGGCGAAAATAAATTAACTGTTTGGGGTGAAAAAGAAAGACATTTTGCTGTTAGACCGAGAATCGTTACCAACAGATCCGTCACCGTTAACGACCTGCCACTTACAAACGAATCGCTCAGGTGAACGTCGCTTTAACATGTGAATGAACGAACGAGCAATGCCATCCCAATGTTGCAATCCCATGTCACGTGCCACTAAACGTGTTATAATTCACACATCCATACGTTGCATGTGAGAAGAGAAAACAATAATGAAACGAATAACACACACACTCACACACAGGTATCACTTCTTGTACAAATGCTCCACTATAATGCTCAAATTACAGGTTACGCCTATAACCTTCGTCATGTTTATCCCGAACGAAAGTTCGATCAACGTACTTAAGAGGACTCCATGCCACGAAAATGAAATGAAATTTTTGAGTTTTAGGTCCCACGATTTTGCCGGTTAGGCTAAAGGAGACGGTGATTATGAGAGAGATGAATGAAATGGTGGAATTAAGAAAGTGGGAGGAAACGGGAGATCCCCGAGAAAACTCACGCACACGGTGTTTGTCTACCACAAAGTTCATTTGGCGGGAGCAGGTTTTGAACCCAGGACCCCAAGCACCAGAGGTGAACGCTGTACCGCTGAGCCACCGTGGCCCCATCCATGCCACGAAATTAAGGTGGTACCGTACATATGTATTGAAATGTGCACTCTGTTCACACAATGCTCTTTAGTGGTAACTCCTTTAGTTTTGAAATTATATTGGAACGACAGAATCTAATCTTGTCTAGGGTCCGATGTGATCAATTTATTGATGACACATTAATAATGTCGTATTTACGATTTTGTTTCGGGAGGGACTTTGCTAACTTTCGGGGGGACTTTGCCTGGAAATGTGAAAATTCTGCAAGATATTTCATTTACTTTACTATACTAAGTAAGATTTCGGGGGGGCTTAAGCCCGGAAGCCACCCCCTAAATACGCCACTGCACATTATAGACATTTAAAAATTAAAGGATAAAAGGATTAAAAATAAAAATAAAACATACTACTACAGACTACTACCCTTCACAGACTACTACTACTATCACTACTACTACTACTACTACTACAACTACTACTAATGCTACAATTACTACTACTACAACTACTAGCAGATAATAATAATAATAATAATAATAATAATAATAATGAGAAGAAGAAGTAAAGAAAGAATTCAATAATAATTTCACCCTTCTAAAACTATGCGAGACTGCGAGCAGTCTTGTGAGTCGCAGTCCGACTATTCGCACAAATCAGGCGAAATGATGGCGAAAATCATGATGCCGTCGCTTCGGGGGACGACGTCGTGCCACTGCTGGGCCAAGACAACCGTCTGTCTCATAGTTGCCGTGTTCGCTGCCAAGCCGACAAATAGGCAGCCGCCTTTGAACCAGCACTAGCACACCCTTTTCGCTGCTGTCACCCAATAATCGACGACGGTCGGACAAACTTCGTCGGCAATTGTTCATGGGGAACGTCTCGGTTCCAAAACCTAATAGAGGTTCGGATCTCACTTTCAACTGTAGGTACCGTCTCTCTCGTCCCACTGCGGAAAAGGAACGATAAACACCCTAAAAAACCCAATAGTCACACATTTTCTTTTGTTTTTTGATCACATGTATACTTCTTTCATCACGTCTACAGAATTGAAGCTAATTAAAGTTCATATAGGAAGTTCTCCTGATTTCGCCATTACAGCGCCACGTCACACAGCCACAACGATGTTTCGACTAAATCTTATACAGGTTTGTGCGCAGAATCCGACTCTGCAATAAGAAATAAAAGCTTCCATTTCAAATCTTTCAGCTAACCCCATCTAGCGGTAGGGTGCGGTATCGTGTTTGGTACCATTGAATAACTTTGTTGATCCGACGCGTATTTCTCAAAATACTGCACCTTGTACAGACGGTCGGGGCTAATATCAAGCTCATAAACGAAGAGGGGAGCATCTAATTTCGCCGATTACAGCATGATATCACACATCGACGAAAACGTTTTGATTATACCTTACATTATTTGGGATGCAGTCTCCGAATCTTCAATAAAACATTGGAGTTCCCATTTGAAAAATCCTTGCCCCCCCCACTTCTTTTCAGAAGGTGGGGGCGGAGTGTTGCGTTTGATATCATCGCATAGCTTCTTGAAACATATTAAATACGTTTTTTTGCGCTTTTATGATCAGAAGTGTATTTCTCCAGTTACTCTACCGTGGCCAAACTTTTGGTTTACCTGTTATTTCAAACATAAATTAGTTTGACAGTTACAGGCTATTTTTGATAATTTCACACCATTGAAACATTTGCACGTTATAGGGCCAATTCTACACTATCCTGATATCTTTTAATCGTCAGATAAGATAACACTGGTCACAGTGGTCATGTGTTATTTTGTGTAAGAGGAGATCTACTACCGCGACAAGGTTGGATCATTCCGATAATTTATCTTTATCAGAGAATGGTACAATCGACCCTAATGAATGTCATATTTTAGCGATTAGAAAACAGTTATATCAATACATTTTCATCTTAGACACAGAAGTCAGAAAACACCATAGTGCAATAAGCAGATACTTCAATAGCTATACTTTTCTTCAATTTTCCTTTTACTTTTAATTGTTTTATTTTTTGTCCTCTACTCGCCGCTTTTGAATTTTCTGGTTTGCAACACTGATATTGCCCGAAGCCCCAATGAAGAAGGTGTGCCTTTCTCTGTGTCTTCTGTCTGTGTGTTGTGCTTCTATCCAGTGACGTGAAGGAACAGAGAAGTGAACCAGTGACACTGAACGAGAACAGAGGTACCAAGCTCATGAACGAAATGGGAGTATTTAGGGGCCATTTATTTTCCCCGATTACTGCGCCATGTTATGCATCGACGGAAAAGTGTTGATGAAACTTTACATAGTTTGGGCCGTAGAATCCAAATCTGCAATCAAAAATTGGGGTTTCCATTAGAAATTTCAAAATTGACCCCACTCCAACCCCTAGGGAGTGGGTCTAGAGGGTCAAGTTTGGTTTCATCAGATAGATTTTTTAATATTACTAAAAACGTGTTTTTTGATTTTTCGATCCGAAGTTAAGTTCTCGATTTATTCCACCGTGTCCAGACTTTTGATTCACTCTGTATATATCGATAGATATATTTTACTGACTAAACTAAAGAATTCAGATACTCAGACATTCTTTTTATTGATTGTCTGTGTTTATTTTTCCTTGCACAAAGTTATGTAATTAAAATTATGTAATTCAGAATTCAATGCTGATTTTTTTTTTTTTTTTCGTAATAGTCTTTACAGTTTTGTAAGTGAATATTGCTTAATCACATCAATACAAAATAATACGTAGTAAATCATTTCATCCATTTTCTGTGCTGTCTATAACTCGGATCTGTAAAGTTAGAAATAATAGCTTTGAGGACCAATGCTCTTATGACGCAACACTCACTTTAACATGCGACATTTTGTCGTTCCTTGTGTGATACAATTGTAGCTTAGCATTCAAACTTCGTGTTTAGACATATTTGACTTTTCGGTATCATTCACGTTACTTACTGCGTTACAGAATAAATGTGTTTTGTAATTACAATGATTGAGTACTTTCAAACTGCTCAACTTGTGTCAGCTGCTGCTTAACCATACGAACATCTGATATGTTTTTTAACTGTACTCTTAAGGTTATTTTTTAAAATCACTTCCAAGCACAATTTTTCTTTTCAGCTTTTTTATTATTTGAATAGGAATATAAACTTCAAGGCTGGTAAGGTAGTACATCGACAAACTAGAGGAGAGATGATAGCAGACATGAAATTAAGAAAAAAAAAAAAAAATATGTCCAAAAAAAAAACATAGGGCGAAAGTGACATCGTTGTGAGAGGCGTTGAAAAACCGCGAAGGCGCTGATATAATACAAAATTATCTTACGAACTCGGAAAGATACCGTTGTTGGATGAAAAGATTACACAGAAAATCACATCTGACAAATGTGATGATATACAGATGAGAGCAGTGTGGTCGCCGCGCAACATGGATTTTCACAAATGGGGAATATGTGTGTGTGTATTCTCCGTCTTTCTGTATAAATCTTCGTATCGCGACGACCTCTCTACTCCCATCTATGCATCATTACATTTGTCGGGCATAACTTTGTGTGTTATCTTTTCACTCGACAGCAATATATTTCCGTGTTCATACGATATTTGGTATTATATCAGTGCTTTTGCTGATCTTTCAACGCCTCTCACGGAAAAACTTTGTCGCTTTCGACTTTTTCTGGCTTAATTTCATGTTTACTATCAGCTCAGTTTGTCTGTGTATTATCTCACCTCTCTGTATAATTAAAAGCAAAATATTTTTAACGATGGTTTAAATATATTTCTTTTACTAAATATGCTCACAAGTATGTGGATCTATATGCTATATTATTAGCTATTTTCTGCTTACTTAAAGTAATATAGTTTTATAAATTTATATTAATTTATTAGATTAAAAAAGAAATTACCTTCCCCCCTCTAAACGTAAATGTTGCAAAACAATAACACAACTACGTATTTCTTTCGATTAATTAAGATTCTGTTCCAGTGTTAGGTTTTTGTAAGCTTAAAATACATAGTTGGAAAATTAATGAAAAATTTAACGGATTAACATTAAAAATTAAGCCAATATCAATGTAATTGATTAAATTGAAAAAAAGAAATAATGTCAGAAGAAAACGGTTCAAATTAAAATTAACTTCAAGAGTATTGTATTAAGATTTAAAATTAAAAAATGATAATTTTCATTACTTTTCAATGAGAATTGCTTTTGATTTGTGAAAGTTAATGTAAAACTTAATGGATAAAGTGAAGGACATGAGAAAATTTGTCGATTAGAGCTTCTCTATTTCAAGTGTGCCCTCGGAAAATATGTGAAACATACTTCGGCCCCGCCTCCGCCGCCCTCGTACTGAGGAAGCTTACTCTGTACTTAGAGAAAAGAAGTGAATGACCTCGGCTGTGTTGCCAATTTGGCATTCAGCCGTGTGGTTTTGGCGAGTGAAGATCGTGGGCTACTTAGAGTGGCTAACAAGACAGTGCACAGAGAAGCTGGTGAAATAATTCAATGTGGCAATCCTGTCCCTATTGAAGAATGTCGGCCACAGCAACTTGTTCCTTCTCTTTCGAGGGGGGTATGGGAAAAACACATGGACAGAACTCCAGCAGGGGCTCTGGTATGATAAATAATTACTGTTTTCGAACAAAATTGACAGTGTCACAAAACAGAAATATTAATTTCATATAATTTTTTTTAAAAAAATGTTTTTAATGTTGCAAATTTTATAACGACAATCAATTGAAAATTAACTCCTGAAAAATATAATTGGTCAAATTAAAAGTTTTCAAATTTGTAACTCATTAATTTAAACATTATTTTTTTAAAAATAGATTAATTACAAACCTGATAAAATGTAATTAACTCCTTAACAGACATCATGCATCCGAACAATAGATGATCAAAAGAATTATTTTTTTTTCGAAATCGAGTACTATCTATAAGGACCGCGGTGGCTCAGTGGTAGAGCGTTCTCCGGTTCCCTCCCACTTGATTCATTCCACCATTTTCTTCATTTCTCATCATCACTGTCTCCTTTAGCCTAGCCGGCATAACCGTGGAACGTAAAAGTGAAAGATTTCATTTCATTTTTAAAGTACTATCTATAAATCTGAAAACATCATAAACAAAAAATGAACTGAAGTTATGTATCTTTTCGTACGACTTCCTTGTTGTATTTAATACTTAAGTGTCAACTGAAAGTGTGATTAATAAGTTGAAGTTTTCGTATTTTGTATGATACGCAATAGTGTATAATAAAAATCGAATAAACCACTTATCTTTGCGTATTTATATTTTTAGAAGCTAATCATTTCAATACCTAAACAGTTCTGCAATGTTATCATCAGAGCAAATGTCACCTATATGTAGTTCAAGATGACGTTTGCTCTAAAGAAGATATCAAAGAATCATTTAGATATGGAAATGTATTAGCTTCTAAAATATAATATGCAAACATCTTTATTTAGTTTTATTATAACAAAAAAAAGTTTTACATAATAAATTATCTAATACGAAATTTACTTTTTTACTTATTGTCGTAGTAAAATTTTAGTAGTAAAGAAGTTATATTCCTTTCCATAAGGCCCATCGTTTTAGCATAACTAAAGATAATATTTTATAGCAATACAAGTACTAGTAAATTAATTGTAGTGCAGCAATTATCCAAGGTTTTTCCCCCATTTACCTTTCTGTTGCAATACTGTATGCAACCCTATTGTAAAGTATTAATTTTGTTTCTTGGTAAACTCAGTATTCAATATCAATAAAGTACAGTTGAAGGATGGGCGTATAAGCAGAATTTCTAATTTTAAAAATAGGTTGTTTTCCCTGTTTTATTATTTATAACTCTTGCTACAGGAAAAAAATTCAAGGTTATTACATGGAAAATAGTGTTTTGACTTCTTCAATAATGCTCTTGATAGAAATCAATTGTAGTTACTAGAATCATACGTCACTCTTAGAAGAAACTATTCCTATATATTAACTTGAAAATGTGGAACAAAACCATAATTAATAAATCCTGATATAATTGTATTCGTAATTTTTGTGAAAATATTCATTATTGTTTTATAAATCTGGACATATAGTATATATGTGTGTTTACGAGGCCAAACTAAATATTATATTCACAGTTACAAACTGCAGCAAAATATTCTGAACTTGAAGACATGATTTGCTATGAATTGAAAGACATAACTTTTAATAAAAATGGAACACAAAACTCTCCCTTTCGAAAGTATAAGCTATCGAAATTAAAAGTAAATAAATAAATAAAGTTTTGAGTTCCTGATTTGAAAACTGCGATCTAGTTCAAGATATATAAGACAAATTGTAGACAAAGTATGCCTACAAGTGTAAGTTGAGTTCTGGGGCCCAGTCTCAGAGCTACGTGCTAAAAAGGCCTAAAACATAAAAAAGAAAATGTTGAGGATAAAATATTCTGAAACTGTGTATCTGCAAATTGACGAAACCGAGCAGTAGTTAGTTGCAGAAGAATATACATTATTTTATTATATCACATTTTGTTAAAAATATCACGGCATCCTTGTTTTCGAAAGAGGTGTAGCTATAACAGAATTGTTTCTCCACAGGCTTACATTTGGAATACAGAGACGTACAAACTGCAGTGCAAACTTGAAGGACACCATCACAATGTCGTTTCATGTGATTTTTCACCAGATAGTGCACTCTTGGCTACAGCGTCGTGGGATTCCAGAGTTATCCTATGGGACGCGTACACAGGTATGTGGTAATTATGTGCTATGTAGAGTTATTACTATTTGTATACCATTTTATGTAGGAATTGAGACTTATGTGCTCAGTAATTCTTTATCTTGTTCAATATCGTACATACAGTAGACTTCCGATTATCCGAGGTAATTGGAACTAAGCCTACTTCGGATACACCAAAACTCGGATAATACGGAGATCAGCCGTTATTGGTTACAGTGGTACGTACCGTAAATGACAATACATTTTTTATACACAGGAATACAGTATATTGAAACATAAAAAAAAGAAAACAGTATTTTTACATAAATACAGTGCCATGCAAAATTATTTTTTTAGTCTTTTTTTTTTTTCTGGAACATCTTTTGGTCTCTCTTTGATGCTGAAGTGTTATAGCGATGTTTCATAACAGACGGATGAATCCAAAGATTTGGGACCTATCAGTTCAGCAACAGCTAGTATGCGCGCCATCTTTCACAAGTGTAATTTGCATTTTTTAAAACTGCCTCGCTTAATCCAGAAGTTCGGTTAATCGGGGATCAGATAATCGTAAGTCTGCTGTATTATATATATATATGAATAGAGTTTGCAGTAGACCCTTCGTTGTCCTCTCATTCTTATGTACTGTGTTTTTTGGCACTGGAGGCCAAGAACGCAATAAGCTGTAACACATGATATGATAGTTGTCCACCAGCTCAAGTTGGGGGTCTGATCGTTCGAATGCAATTGCGATGTATTAACAGAAAATAATCTCAGTGCTGTAATTGTAATGGATTCACTGCCAATAGAATAGAAAAAAAAACAGTGTTATTTTTTAATTCATTATTTTTAGCTAAAAAAAGTTATTTTATGTATTCTAGTTTTAATGTTATCCTTTGCTGGCCGTAACTGGGGCTGCTCCCTCTGTCAACCCTCACTTAGAAATAATAGTTCTTCGCACTCGGCCTTAAGCGGGAAAAATTCACAGCATATACAGACTTTTGAATAGTCACCTACAATTGGCCATGAGAGAAATAGGGTATTATTAAATTGATTCCTGAAACCTTGAATATTTGCCATTAGTCATTGATAGTCATAGCAGACAATGGAGCCTTTGCACGACGGAGAATATCATATTATTCATGAATTATACCGATCAATTCTGTGATCTTGATCACCACACGTCCGCTTGTATCACTTGATATTCAATTAGTTATTATTAATGTTGTTAATCTGAAAATAAATGTGAGAACACAGAATTTTCTGAAAACTGTGTTTCACTTGCTGCTGCAACAATTTCTACACAGGCACACGATCATCTTGCTTGTTATATGGTACAAAATAAGTATACAGATATTTATGTAATATGCAACGTATAACTTCTCTCAATAAATATAAACGACAACCTGATTGAGAATTATAACCATTTAGATAAGAAATGTGAAAATAAACTAACGAGGGTAATATAAGCAAAACAGAGCATCAACATTGAGGAGATCAACGTTTATATTGTTGCAACAATGTAGGTGGTATGCACGCTTCCTATGGGAAGATCAATTGAGAAGCAGATGGCGCTTTAGACGATAAGTATCGGGGAGCTTTACTTTCACTTTTTTATTCATTTTTTTTACTACTAACAGTGTATTACTTTAGACCATTCAATGTTTCTTACAATCTTCCTACTATGTTTTACACTTTAAACATGTTAAAGTGCCGCTTCTCCTTCTTAATTACATTAAAAGTATGTAAAACAACTGTACTTATAACAGGCTAATCGTTCATCTTGGTCTTTTGTGTACATATTTTATTTTTAACAATTTTCAGTGACGTAGCAGATTTGGCTGTTTGAGCTTGGCTTATAATTATAAAATTCCTCACAAGAGGTTCATGACAAGATCAATTACCTCTGCCCTTGGTTATTTTATAAAAGTAAATGAAATAGAAATCTATCAGCGTATAAATTATCTGCAAAGAATCCGTTCAGCCATTTTGGTGTGATGATGTAATGCAGCAAATTAGATTTGGCTTGATGTATATGGAGTAGCTGAAGTGATGTTCTTTCGCTCGTAAAGTTCTCCTAAAATACTTTTCCCGTAATAGAGACCAAGCTAAATTGGATTATCTTAGTCCTAGACGTTAACTTCACCCTATTTAAAGTAAATAAGCAAAGGCACTCAATAGATCTAACGAAAAGAAAATTAGTGAATTTGATTCTTTGCACACCATACTGCAGCCTTTACTTTGGTAGTTTCTGAAACTCAAACATCTTGAGATTGCGGTGAAGACATTTGTGGTTATTAAAGTTTGGAAGATATATATCTTTTAGTTTCACTTATTTGGACGTAAAACAGTGTTGTTAACACTAACGGAATTAATAGGCGTAAATAGGTTCTGCTGATTTTAAGTACCCGGAAAACCGATTGCAGAGGCGGAATCCAGAGAGATTTTGTGATAAAATCAGTTTTAAACTCGGTACCGAAACCAACTCTCTGAGAAGATATATATATTCTATCCCCGGAACCAATATTGCAGTGGAAGCGAAGTTAGAGAGAAGAAATAGGTTTCGGATCATATCTGTTGTAGTTGGTTTTCTTGAATTATCATTTCACAATTGCTTAACATCGTTTCCACTTTGTAATGATCAAGCAATTAACGATGTTCGGAAATAATGATGTCAAAATGTAGTTTGGTTCTCTTCTGGAAACCCACTGAATTAAAACATTTATTTAATTTTCACGGGAACTTAATACATCTAAGGTTCCGTTTCCATTTACAGCCCAGGCGTAGAAGACGCGAACGGAAGACATCAAAGTTGAAACAGAAAATACAATTCTGTGAAAGCACTTTCTTCTTCTCACCATACTACGTCGAAATTGTTTTCTTTTTGTATATTAGTATAATTATTCTAATTCATCAAGGTATCCTATGCTTCTTAAAATATTTTATTTTCATTTTTCCTTTGGACGACTTCTACATAAGGAAATGTGTATTGGAAACCACGTTTCTTCCTTCCACGAAATACTGTTTTATTTTTCAAACTTGTTCGGCATTTATTTAGCTCATATATGATTTTTTGTTAAGTTCTTGTTAACGACTTAGTGGATGGCACGACTTTCTATTTAATAAATTGACAGTGGCAGACACGTATATTACTCTCCAGTCCACATTGTTGTAATATTCAATACTTCAATGGTTGCGTGATATTGTTAGTAAAATTTTGATAGGTCAGTGGTCAATTAACAAGAGCAGTTTACTTAAAACAGTTGACAAACCCGAAACCGAGTTAGAAATAATACAGGGAATATTCAAAGGTCGTGCAGAAAGTAAAGAACGTATTGACATGGTTAAATAAAAACAAAAGATATCAGCCCAAAACTATATTTACAAATCCACAGGACCTTACTCTACTTTTCTTTGTAATTGTCATAGTTATCAAGATACTTGTTGTAACGTAGGACCATTTTTTCAAAGCCGATGTTATAATCGTCTGCCGCCGAAGATTCGAGCTAGGCTGTCACTGCTTGAGTTTCTCTCGTTTGTGAACTGTTTTCGTGTAACATGCTCAAAGTGAAATGTCGGTATTCCTGAATTTTTTCTTCGACTTTTTCCTTCAGTTCTTCCGTAACAAGTAATGCACTCGCACTCCGATCTTGATCATGCACGCTGGTCTTCCTTGATTAAACATAATGCACTATTTACTCACTGATAACTCGTTCATTGCACTATCACCATAAACATTCTTTATTTGCTTATAAATTTCAATAGGCTTAACTTTTTGCGCGTTCAAAAAACGAATACTTCACATTTGGCGGGATTTTCGATTGACGCCGCCATTTTGAATCGCTGTAAAAACAAGTAGCGTGACTGCACAGCAATGAGACTCGGCTTACACTGAGGTGAAGGAAGGACTAACTGCTGCGCACGCGATTACAGTGGTTGGGGATCGGCGTCGCGCGCGATGCACAATCGTCTTGTTACTTTCTGGACGACCCTTGTATTAAGTTCGTTGCATTATGCGCGTAGCGTTGTTTGGTGTACCCAGTTTTTTTAATACGTATTATCCTTGTAGTATTATTGTTGATCGTATCATTGAGAACAACGATGAACTAATATGCGCTTAGGCTGTAAAAATTGGTGACGTGGTGTGAATTGCTGATAGGATTAATGTAATTATAAAACTAAGTATGTAATTACAAATTTACGGAGGACTAATAATTTACTTGTTTTCTATGTATCACAGGGGCTGTTGTTCGAGTTATGTGCCATATATATCCTCCTCCAAGACTGATTTTTGCTTCCGGACTGAACTGTGCCTGGGTGAGAGGTGTTTCTTATTGCAAGAACGGAAGCTTTTTGGCGAGTGTTGCTGACGACGGGTACGTACAGTCAAACTTTGGTGTTGTTAATTAGATTACAAGTAGGTGGTGCTCACTGTTAATGAAAAGTCAAACAACAGTTGATACAATCTCTTTCTTAAAAGTGTATTTTTCGAGTACTTAAATAAATAATATATTGTAACAGAATAAGTGCTATCAGTTACATCAGATTAACAATGAAGGACACACTTTCTTCACGATATAAACATTTTTTCGATTTTCTCGGAAACTAGCGTGTCTTAAGCACACTATTTTGTTCAGCTCAACGTAATCCGTTGATATATTATAAAATTGAAAGTGACTATGTTTGTGACTCTTAATCTCTTAAATTACCCGACCGATCTCAATCAAATTTTCAATATTCATGAGGTTCGCGCCTGGAAGTGTTTTTATCTATTCACTCTGATGGTGTAACTTAGGAGAGGGGGAAATATATAAAACGTAATAACTCGAACCACCCGGCCGATCTCGATCACACTTTCAACATAGATAAGGTTCGGGCCTGGGATGTTTTCGTCATTTCACTTAGACGGCACAACGAAGGGAAGGGAAGGGGGACAGATGTATAGAAAAAATTAATATGAGAGTGACTGTTTTTGTGACTTCATCACTCTTAAATTCCCCGACCGATCTCGATCAAATTTTTAATATAGATGAAGTTCGGACCTGGCATGCTTTTTATAATATCACTTAAACGGTTAAACTTAGGAGACGGGGGAGATATTTAAAAACAATCGAAAATTACCGATATTAGGGTCGAATCATAGTTTTCGGGGTCGTTGAGTTTAACAGTGACACTTCCGATGCCATATATATCCAAATTCAGCCCCGCACCTTGGGGGAGGTAGTTGAAAATGGTCGAAAATAACCAATATCAGTGTCAAATCCATAGTTTTCGGGGCCGCTGAGATGAACAGTGACACTTCCCATGCCGTGGGTCGCAACATGAGGGAGAGGGAGGAGATATATATAAAATCATTTAAAATGACCGATATTAGTGCCGAATCCGTAGTTTTTGGGATATCTGTGATGAACAGTGACACTTCTGATACCGTTTAAATCCAAATTCAGCCACGCAATATGGAGGTGGGGAAAGAAGTTGGCATATAAAATTGATCGAAAATGAACGATATCAAAGAGCGCTTTAGTAATACCGGTAGTAAAAGTGACTGACTAATGGAACATATTACTTTTTTTTTTTTTAATTTAACCCAGCGGAGCGGGTAATAACCCTACATTAATGACTATACCGACAAACTTTACGAAGCGGTTTCTCACATTAAAATAAGAAAGAGTTAAATGAACTTGTTGATAAAATAGTATTGTTTCAAAGCTAGGACGTCCAAAAGCGTGCAAAAAATGGAACATATGTAATATTGAATGCGAGGAACCATGCAGTAGTGGTCCATATAAACGTAAACGAAGTCAGACATACATCATCCAGAAATTCATATTTCAGCAATGTGGAATGATGTATGGTGCGCAAGGAAGCACCAGTCCTTCCTCACAGAGCATAATTCCCAGACACTTCCAACAGAGTTTCCAGGTATGTACGGATTTAAAAATGGGTCCAAGTAGGTAGAAACTAAACATTGATAACCTTAAACACGAAATACATGGGCTGAAAGTCGAAAGTATTCGGAACTACCAGCTACGCTGTTGTTCATGATTGAAATAACGCATGCTGTGATGTATTTCTTTACGCTTTCGACGGTCCTAGCTCCAGAACTAGGCAGTTTTTCGTTTTCCTACGTTCTCACTTTTATTATTATTATTATTTGATGCGACGAACCACCTCTTAAAGAGTTTGTCGGTATAGCTCATTAATACCTGTGTATATATAAGGAAAAGAAAGAGGATCAATAAAATTTAGGGAAAGATGTTGACAGTGCGGGTTTTTAATTACGTTGGTACAATTTATTTCATAAATAATATTAATAACCATAGTTGAACTTTATTATATTATTTATTAAATAAATTCTCTCTAAATTAAGTACTTTATATTTCATACTGAAAAGTAAGAAATAAAAAAATAAAAAAATAATAAGACAACGACGAAAATAGTTCAGCTTCCTTTTATTCCGAACCGAAAACTAAGAAATGATCATGTATTCAGAAGTCTTCAGATATACGTGATATAATGTTGCTAATAAAGGGCAAGGCTTCTGATTACATGGCTGTTTCTAGTTTTTAGGTCAGAACTTTTTTTCTTAGTTTACAGTTCGAAAAAAAAAAAGGGTGATGAATTGCTTTTAGATTTAGGTTTTACGCAAATATGAGTTAATCTCTGTTATGAGACGCAGTATTTGTTAAAATCTTATCAAAGCACATTTCTATGAATACTTTTCCTTAGTTAAGGTTTTAAAAAAAATGTCAATTGATTTGAATTCCACTTATTAATTTATTTGAAATTTTGTTTCTTTACAGATTTGTTCGCATCTGGAATTTGATGGGAGATATTGATCCGGAGGCTATTGCTGTGCGGGATGATGAGATGATTTGCTGTCGTTTTTCACCATCAGGTCGATGCTTAGCTGTTGGGTTAGTAGTCATTATTTCTATAATAGCTCTGTAATAAAGAGATATATCGAATATTGATTTTTCGGAAACAGAATGTACTTAATGAACAAAGAGTAACTCCAGTATGATCTCGATACCAGGTAGTTAAGCCCAAGTACGTACGGTATTCGGAACACATCACTAGAGTCAGAAATTCACGTGGGGTGTATTGGTGTAGTTTATTCCTCCTCGCCTTTCTGCATGCATCCTTTTATGTAGGGTTCGCACTGACCGTAAAAGCTAAGTAAGGTAATGGAAAAATCAGCGAATTTAAAATGAGTCCGGGAAAGGTTTTTTAAAGTATGCCGTGAGTCGGGGAAATTGCTGTATTTCTCAGAAAAGTTTAACTGCTAGAATAATGCTATCTAGAACGGTAGAAAAATGCTATCAGATTTCATGAAAGTAATCAGAGTTCCTATTACTCAAGCGATGTTAACAAGCATTATAGCTGCTTATGGAAGATATGAAGACCATTGGGTAAACATACAATTTATTAAATGACTTTTCTTTCACAACAAATTAAACTTTAAAAAATAGATGGTACAGAAGAAGATAAAAAGTTAGGTTTATTGGTTTAGATCAGTGATGGAAAAACCTTTTAGTAGAGGGCCGAAGAAAGAAGAAGAAGAAGAAAAAACAATATTCGAATAATTTATTAACAGCAATAATGGTACACTCATGTCCAAAATGATTGTCGCATATCTATAACTGTCTTCTTATAAGAATATAATTTGATAATGATTTTGCAGAGTACTTTTAATACTGATACTATGTGTATAATCGGGAAATGTATATTTGTGGTAAATTTCATAGGAAAAGTATTATAAATACGAAAATTAGAATGAGTAAAACAAAATGTTCCTAAATGGATAAGAAAGTTTTTTTTTTTTATTGTTCTTATTTACTGCTCTTTTGACATGAAATTTGCCACATACATGTCTTTGCTGATTATACACATACTGACATTATAAGAAATACCGGGCGAATTCATTATCAGTTTATAGTCCTACAACATATTTATAGACATGCGACAGTAATTTTGGACATGAGTGTACATTTTACAAAATTGTTGTAATACTAAACCCTATTAATGATCGAAATTTCTCATAATCTGGTTCCAACTGGGATTTACTGATTCTCAGGAATGCGAAGTTTCTCATAATCTGATTCAAACTGGGATTTACTGATTCTTAGAAATGAAACTAAATCCTCATCTATAAAAGTCTGCGCAGATACGAAATAAATCGCATCTGTGGTATATGTATCGTATCTGCACCCATATCCGCAGCTTGTTGATCCGCATCCGCAGATAATGAGGTAACGAATATATGAAACTTGTTTGTTCCAGAGCAGTTATCATTTCAAAAATAGTTCCAACAACTGTAAATATCTTCTTTACAGTTTTCGCCAATCCTATGATTTAATATCAATAATATTCAAGGTAAACATTCAATACTACGCGTATCTCTTCCCATTGTACAGTAAGTCAACTGCATTAAATAAAATATAAGTATATGCATGCAACCAGTTAATACCAGTTATTATCATTATTGTTTAATTTTTCTGAATCAGTGGTTAAATGGTTTCATTCTTACCTTCACGAACGTAAACAGAGTAGTGATCAATCAGGATCACATATCGACATGGCATTGTATCAACAGTGGAGTGCCGCAGGGTAGCGTACTAGGTCCCCTTCTCTTTGCCCTTTACATTAATGATCTCCCTAAAATTCTCACCTATTGTAAATACCATATTTACGCCGATGATTTTCAGTTATATGCTTCTTTTCCCCAACAAGATATTATTAATGCGATTGAGAAAATAAATACTGAGTTAAACAAAATCAGCAACTGGTCTACGGCTCATGGGTTAAAATTAAATGCAACAAAATCGCAGTGCATCTTAATTGGCTCCCCAAGAATTCTTTCTTCTATTAATATCTATCAGCTCCCAAATATAAAATTGTCCAATACTGTTATTCCATTCTCTACAACTATCAAAAATTTGGGAGTCATAATAAATCAAAATCTCTCCTGGTCAGATCAAATAAATGGAGTTTGTAAGAGAGAATTTGGTGCCCTACATACGTTAAATCGACTAAGAACTTTTTTACCAATATCTTTGAAGATCAAACTTGTCAAGGTACTGGTGTTCTCACATCTTGACTATTGCGACTCAGTATATTCTGATCTAACAGAAAATCAATCAAAGCGCTTGCAAAGAGTACAAAATGCCTGCATTAGATTTATTTTCAATATAACTTACAGGGAACATCTCACATCTTTTTATAAAAAACTGTCATGGCTGACGTTAGTTGGAAGAAGAAATTTACATAATCTTACCCTATTGTACAAAATACTTACTACGTCAGAACCATCGTATCTAGCCCGTAGATTTTTATATTTATCAGACTTTCATACTAGAAGCACAAGATCACAAGATAATTTCTTGCTCTCCATTCCCAATCACAATTCTGATTCATACTCAAAATCCTTCACAGTAAGTACTACACGCCTCTGGAACAGTTTACCTCAATTAATACACAACGTTTCCACAGTTGCCAAATTTAAAAAATCTGTAAATTCCCTTCTCTTAAGTAAAGAGAAGGATATACTGGTAGCACATGAGGCATCTTCGTTTTATCAGATTATTAATAACGCACATATGAACACACAACCAATAGGTAACCTATGTTAATTTGTACATCTTATATATTCATTCTTCTAGTACCGCTATATGCAATATGCAATTTTAGGTTTCTCCATGTTATTTTTGTTTCCTCTATTGTATATTATTTTTCAATTTTTGTTATTGACCATTTTAACCATTTTTTTTACTTAAGTAGTATATTCTTTTTTATGTGGTTCAATACTCTTCTTTTGTAATTGTTAATATTTTCTATATATTGGTGTTTTTTTTTAATATATCTAATGTATGCACGTGGTTAAGTGCTCGGAGAAGGCTGTAGAGCCTTAACTTCGCCACGTAAAAGAAGTCATAAATAAATAAATAAATAAAATTAATGGAGAACACATCTACTTACTTCAGTTCCCCATAAATGCAGATTTCCGACACGAAGATTGTCAAACTGGTAATACTATATTTCTCAATTAATTTTAGAGCACATCCTTTTTCTTCGTTTTTCCCCAAACTCTTACTACGTATCTTTGATCAGAACGCTAAGGTAAGGTGGAGAAAAAGAAAGACTTTCCAGAAAGAAGAATAAGCCACATCACACACATTTTCATAAGATCAGATTACCTCTTCGTATGTATTATAGGATAGCAGAGAGAGAGAGTGAGTGAGTGAGTGAGAGAGAGAGAGAGAGAGAGAGAGAGAGAGAGAGAGAGAGAGAGAAAGAGAAAGAAAGAAAGAAAGAAAAAAAAGAAAGAAAGAAAGAAAGAAAAGAAAGAAAGAAAGAAAGAAATAACGCAACTCAGTTTTCTATCAGCGGTTATCCCGAAAGGGTAATCACACTTTATTACAAGATGTAAATAATTAAGTGTTTAGAAGAACAATTACTAAAACTCATATTTTTTGACAAATATCTGCGCTTTTAACCATCATCCACACACTGACTAAAAAAAAATCAGGATTTGAGAAATTATTATTATTATTATTATTATTTGTAAAAATCTAATTTACTTGGGCCCTTGCGGGTTTATCTTTTTATTTATTTATTTATTTATGTATTTTTTGTTTATGGTTTTGAGTTTCTTTGCGGTGGAAGTGTTTAAATTTGAGACTTTTATATGAAGATAACACTATTGCTATAGATACTGGTAATGCTCAGAAATATGTACATATACATAAATAAATCAATATTTGTTGAAGCGTGCTGTGATTCCCGTTTTCAATGAAACTTTCTTTTCTTCTTTTGTTACAGATCTTCTGACGGCAATGTTACCTTCTATTCAACACCAAAATCATTTCCGACTCTTCTGCATTTATCTCGCATGGCGGTAAGGAAGTTTATGCCAACACCACTTATTGATGAGGCTGACATTCCGTTGCGACTGAAAGACTACCTCAAGTACAAGATATGGCTGTGAAAGGCTTATTTAAATCATACAGACTAAATATATTTCGCCCCAGTTCTGTTATACCATTAGAAAATTTATATGAAGTCATTTTCTTTTGGATTTCGTCAATTATTATTATTATTACTTTTTTTTTTACTTATTTAATCACATTATAAGTCAGTAGCTAAGAATTTTTTCTTTTGTTTACGTTTTTTGTACTGTTTTTTTCATATAATAAAAATTCTTTTGAATAAGAAAAAGTAAAAATGTGTGTAAGTTATTTATTTTCCTTTCAGACACAAAATATGACTGACTTCAAGTAAGCTTCAAATGTATAGTAGGCAGATGAAGATACCTGGAAATTAAAACCCTGATTGATTACGAAATCTGAAATGAATTATTGATAGAACAATTGGACCATATTATTTTATTGTGAAAAAATACCGACTACAAAAATAAAATTTACACTCAACGATTTTCAATATTTTGATCAAAGTTTTTCTTTCCTTTAGTTGAAGTACTAAATATACCTTTATATAGAGATAATTTCCTGTGTTGAATTTCTTAATTTTAACTGCTTCTATCTCCCTATACGTAATGTGAGTTGGTTTGTCTTTGCATGTAATGTAGTACAATTAAGCCTTTTGAAATTCTGTCTGTCTTTTTAGGTAAATTACTAGCTGAACCTGCGCTCTTTACACAACGCATCATTCATATATGAGTATGAATCTCCTTGTTATTCCTCACATCTGTACATGTCCCTTTGCAGACAGAAGTGAAAGAAATCTTGGTAAAAATCGGCAAGAGATACCGTAAAGGGGAGATTTTTTTCGATTACTTTTTCAATATCTCGTACCATTTGCAAGATTTGCGCCTACTTCCGGTTGCAGTTTTTAATCATGTATGATCTGTGTTTTCTTTCTTCTTGCATGTAGTATGTAATAAGCAAATACATAAACTAAGTAACTCTATGACCAATGGAACCCGGAGGTTTAATGTCGCGTTCACAAAAGCTCTCCACTGACTTCTATCCTTAGCGAATTGGATCCAGTTTCTACTTTGTATTCCTATTTCTGTGAGATCCATCTTAATATTGTCCTCCCATCTGTACCTAGGTCTTCCTAATGGTCGTTTTCCGGCTGGTCTTCCAGTTAAGATTTTGAAAGGGTTCGTTCTTTCTTCCATCTTGGCTACATGACCTGCCCACCTAAGCCTCCTAGATTTGATGACCCCAACAATGTTGGATAAACCGTATAAATTATGTAGTTCCTCGTTATGAAGATTCCGCTATTCCCTATTTCCGTTTCTCTTGGATCCGAATATTCGTCTCAGGATCTTGTTCTCAAATACTTTCAATCTATGTTCTTCGTTCCAAGCAAGAGACCATATTTCGCAACCATACAGAACAACAGGCATGATTATTGTTTTATACATTTTAAAATAAGCTAATACATTACACATACAATCAATTATAATGTCAGTGATATATGGTGTTCATTGGGCAAAACACTTCAAACAATAAAGATTCAACTTAGATGGAGAAATGGTTATCCTTCGTTTTTCATTATAATTTGGCCATGAAACAAACACCTGAGAGATATGCAGCCCCTATACAATTATATGGTGTTGGAATGTATAATAGGTAGGATATGATGCTTTAGTTTTTTTGTTTTTTTTTTAACTTCAAGACTTCCAGTGTACCCGTAAAAATGTAATAAAGAAATAACGGCCATGTTTTTTAAAAATTCAATTAGAACTGGACAATCTACGTAAAATTTGCAATCGATAAGTGAAAACATCATCTTTCTAGAGCCTGTAGTTTCCGAGATCTCATTGTCAAAAGGATTGGCCACAAATATATAAACGTAGTCTAAAAGAACTACAAAGATGGCAGCACAATTCATTTGCATTTATTTCGGAGAAGGCTTACTAAAAGACAAAGGCTTTGAACAATAATTTAAAAGGATAAACTTTGTGAAAAATATCTCTCTAAGTAATTTATTTAAAGTACACTCTTTTAAAAATATTTGTCTTTGTTATAAACTTGAAATCACAAATAACCGTAAATCAAAGGTTTGAAAGCTAAGGTTATTGGTTAGAGCTCGGTCGCTCTTAATTGGTACTCTAACATAGCTCGGTCGCTCTTAATTGGTACTGTAACATTTTAATAGATAGATAGATAGACTTTCAGTTAAGCAGGTACTGCTTCATTGCTATTTATGCTATTTATCATAGCATCATGGTTCGTACCTTGATTTTTTTCACAATGGTGCAACCTTTCAAATGGTACCATTCACATTTTCGTATGTTCTTGAGGCGGGAAATTTTGAAAGAAATCTTTTTGTTGTGAGTTTCTTTTTCAAACTTTGAGCCCCCTCCCCCTTTTGTTAACGCACAAATCTCAAAATCAACTGAAAAATAGCAAGGGGTATACTAAATATATGTAGAAAATTTCAAGTTTCTATCTTGAATAGTAAGGGCGGGAAAATATTTACCAGTTAGCACCACAATGACTGATCACTGGAAAAGATCCGAATGTAATATAAAAAATTCCTGAGGCATTCCTATTTATCCTAGCGACATGACTTGTACATCATTCTTTTCAGAATAGAACATACTTTTTCCAACTGTAGCATTCACATGTCTCCATTATGTATCTGAGGCGGGAAAATTGCGAAAAAAGAGATGTACCTTTTTGCCCCTCTGTTTTAACGCAGAGATCAAGCAAATTGAAAAATACTAAGGGGTGCACTGAATGTGTGCAAAATCCCAATCTTCTAGGTGCAAAAGTAAGCCCGCCAAACAATAAAAATAGGCTTAACGAAAACAATAAGTGACGTCATCACCCCTATGTGTCAACACAGAGAGGCGTGAAACCATACATAACGTGTTTTACAATGCCCCCTTGCTTCCAAAAGAAAAGAAATCTAAAAAAAGCTTTATTAGTAACTTGTTTTAATAGATTAATGAAGATGCTACCCTATCGTAGTTATATCTGCGAAAGATCTTAAAAGAGTTAAGAAGGTTAATGTCTGGGAAAGTACACTTGAAAATCAATTTGTCGGCAATCACCGGTTAGAAGCAATAGAAGCCAATGACTGTCAACACACTCTTTGTTGTAGTATGGGAGATCCGTCGTGAGTAACTGGTTCGCATCGTCGCGGGAAACCCGAGTTTAATTCTCGGTAGTTCGTAGATCTAGATCCTGAAATTAAATTATTCCTAATAGCTTCGTTGCTGAATACACACGATGAGCTCCAAAGAAATTTTATATTTGGCAAATCTAGAGAAAAAGACACTCGGCTCTAACCCTAACTAAACACAGATATTTTTGAAATGTAGAAGTTTGACAGTGATGATAGAAAATATAAAGTTTAATATCATGTAAAGAAACTTTACACACATTAATAACCGTATAGTATGTTAGTATAGTTTGTAAAGTGGTAAGGGCAATAGTCGGAACGTTAGAACAAAGTTTGAACTTAACTTGCAGACCATCTGGCATCTCTTGTTCTCAAGCAAATATTCAACAATTAACCTCTCAAACTGCAGTTCTTTTAAAACACATTGTGGACGAACTTTTTCGCAGCAGGCGGCGATTTTTGGTGTTCTTTCAAAATTTGTAGAAAAGACTCTGAAGTAAGTTGTTTTTATTTTAAAGATATGTTTAAAGACTACAAAGCTTACTATAAAAATGTAAAGCAAAAGGAAGGCTATGGCTTCTATTTCGTCTTCTGATGTACTTCACAAGCACGAATTAAGTTCTAGTCTTGGCGCAAGGACACTGCAAATGATAGCATATACCCTCCAGTTACTTGCGAAGCCGTTCAGACCGGAATTCCGCTACGTGGTGTCGCTACTGTAGATTAATAGCAAGCGAAAGATCTTTCCATCTGAACTTGTAATTGTTACTATTGTTACAATTTCCTATTCATATTTAAATAACTAGGTCAGTTGAGAGATGATAATTAACAGCACTAAATTAATGTTAAATACACTTTAGTCACAAGTTTCGTGTAACAATTAAGTTAGAATTAAATCCAAATTTGAGCTGCTTAACTTGTAGCTGTGCAGTTGTTGAAGGATTCGATTCATTTTCGAATCAGTAGTTACCAATGTGAGTCACGATAGGGCGCCGTGAGTGCCAGTGGCTTTTTTTTTTAAATTAATTTTTAATGAACGTACATACTGATACGAGCCACCAAAAAGACAGAGATAACTTTGGGTTCGGGCGCCAGGGATTATCTCTTGTATTTTAGAAACAACTCGGCACATGCTAAAACCTAAAAGTTCAGAATGAGCCACTGTTAGCTCAAATCCACTTTAATTTCAGTTCCATTGAAGTTGAGTTTACTGGTGGAAAATTAAGATATCGATGTCCAAAAATGGTTAAAATACTGTAAAATTCTTCATAAGGGAATTTATATGAAACATGTTTAGCATTCATCATGAAACATGATTCATCTTTTATTAGCAGAAGCATTTTCTTATTTTGAAGCCAAGATCTCGGTAAGGTTGAAAGTTCTGGAACAACAGAAGCCAATTTAACAATAGGCGGACAACCACCCTTCGTACAGGCTGGTACTTTAAAATTTCAACTAACCTGTGTTTGCAAAAACTTGCATGATTGTTCGTTCGAAAATACTTCACTGAACAAGAAATCCCTTCGGAAGAAGAATAATGGGGAACGCCCATTAGTGCGATAGAACGGAATCCATTTTGCAGTTATACCTATTGGTGGAGGGAATTCTAGCGAGTAGGAAGCTATCAGAATCTCAAACATCGGTTCCGGGGCTTTAAGGCAAGCTCATATCCCCGTTTTACAAGATACCGAATTCCACGGTATGACCACAACCCCTATTGTCCTGCCCATTGTCGGGAACACTCTGGAAACCAGGGAGGGGCTTGAGTCCTAGTTCGGACTACATACACTATCGGACCCAATTTCACGTGTTGGTGACCCATTTGGAAAATGAGACAAGCCGCTCCTCCCCCGGTAGGGTCGGCAGAGTCCAACCCATTTCTGAGAAGCTCTGTTTACCTCAATTTTACGTGCTGAGGTAACAAGCACACTTCGAGATCCAATGGATGTCTTAGTCTAAGTATTCAATGGACGTTTGGGAGATGGGATAACGTATCCTCCCTTGCAAGGGTGATTGTGGAATATAGGTGGAGAATCGCTTGCAGTTACGCTGTCAGTATGGAAGTAACTTAATATCCAATTCTTAGTTCTTGCCAATCCACACCATGTAGTCTGGTCACTCCTCAGACTTCGTCGATTCCGTCAAATCTAAATTGGTATTGAAGTTGCAAATCTTTTGCTTCAATAGAGTGCAGTATCCATCACGATGAAAGGTTGAGATTGCATTTGAAGCTTATCCAATCCGTGCATACCTCCTTGGAACGGAAAACGTCGCTAAGTGACACATGTATTAAGCTTTGTCGCGTAACGGAATAGATCTGTTGAATTTCTCAGATGGTGTGCTCAGACGTGCTAGCGACATACCCGCGTTTACACTCATCCTCTCATTTTCCCATAATTTTGGCCTGCCACAGACAAGAGTGATATCGTTAGCCAGGTAGGTCAACAGTTTAACGATACTCTACTTTCACTGGTCCTCTCGAACGACGCATTTAACTGCTGCCATGTCCCGGTTACTCTACTGCCTACTCTGGAGCCTGTACGTGATAAGCAGGGCCCGGATTTTGTTGACAAGTCAACTTTTTTCGGTTACGCATAGGACAAGGCAAGTTCAAATAAAAACGTTATCCATCAACTCTAGGTTTTAAAATTATAATTTTTTAGGGTCAACTTTTGTTCACTTTTTGCCGTTTTGAAGTTTCAGGTCATTTTTCACTATTTTAAGGTCACTTTTAGGTCACTTATGACCTTTTTATTCTTTTTCTTCTACATAAGTAAATCTTAAAATGAACACTGTTTACGGATGTGAAAAAGACGAAGTTAAATCATCTCTTTTTATGCTTTCTGATTATTGGGGTGGAAAAACTGCATTCTTAACAAGCTAATGAAAACAAAGCTGTAGCGGGATGACGAAAGGTGGGGGTTGGTAGGTGGCCAAACAGATAATTTTGGGTTGTTGACCACAAAGGATGTGATCACGTGAATAAATAAAAATGGATTAGAAGGCGTACAAGGATTTTAAACAGAGTTTTTATCTATTATTCTCAATAGTCTACACTTGCAAACTTTTATTGTTTAAGAGTGCTTCCTAGTTTCAACTCGGGAGTGAATTGACGCATTCAGTACGTACAATGCCGTACAATGGACTGATCAATGGACATAAATGATCAATGGACTGCAACTAACTGAAACAAAACTTTGTGAATATGAGTGAGAAACGTTAATTAAAATCTAATAGATATTTTTAAAATAGTAAATGTTTAACGAAATAAACTTTTTAAAAAACGCAAGTTTTAAGGTCAATTTTTGTGAATTTTAGGGTCATTTTACAGGAATTTTAGTGTCTTTTTATAGGTCACTTTTTTAGAAAATTATAGGTCAACAAGATCCGGGCCCTGGTGATAAGAATAGTAGCTGAGCACGATCCATGGACGATGAATTTAGAAGTAACAACTTGAGACTCCGTTGCCCGTTACAGCCATTAAGCAATATTGAAAAATGATACAAATAAGGTGATTAAATCAACAAGGCTGGGGTGAATCTCCTCATCCAACGATGTGCTTCAACAGGCCCCCACGTTATGTAATTGGCCAAAAATTGTGAGAACACTGTTCCAACCCACTCAAGCCTCCATCACGATGCATGCCATTAGGAGACCAATGACAGGAAATACCTCAAGAAAAGGAAGTTTGGCAATGAGAGACGATATGTCAAGAGGCATAGTTTCCAACAGCATGCAGAAGAATCTCGCATTGAAAGGACATCACAAAGCACGCGGACACTGCTCCACAGAGCACTGCATCTATGAGAGGTTCATCAACTCCAGAAAACAATATGACACATACCTTGAATGGAACAAATGGAAATAAATGTGTATCCTGGATGAATGGTGGCAAATGGGGTCTAGTCCCCCGAAATGGAGTTAGTCTGTTAAGTGTTTATCAAAAGAGAAACGTTTTAAATAGAACCAGTAGAAATGGCCGTTCTTCCCATGAGAAAAAGTTTAATGAACGTAAAACCAGAAATTTGAATATTGTAAAAATTACCTCTCTTTTCTTCTTTACTAGTAGAATTTTTAGAAGGCAGTAACACATGTTTTCGTAATTTTGATTGTGAGATTATACATCGGATTTTAGACCTCCAATTTATGCGAGTCTTCACACTATGCATTTTCTGAATAAAGAATCGAAAATATTAATACTAGAATTTGTCCCTTTTAGAAGCCTTATTTTTGAAAAGGCTGAAATACGGTTTCGTAATTGAAACTAGAAGTTTATATACCGGATTTCATACTTCCAACCTAAACGAATACTCACATTGTGTGTTTTTTTTTCTGTATAAAGGATCGAAAATGTGAATATTAGAGAAAATGCTCCCTTTCTCCATGAGAAGCGGAATTGTAGACAACATTGAAACATCCATTAATTTTTAAATTACGAGTTTAAATACTAAATTCCACACCTCTAATTTGAGTGATTTCTTACATTTTGCAGTTTCACATGCAAATTTGCCGGAATTTTTAATATAGAAATTGCACCTTTTTCATTAAGAGCGGAATTTTCGAAATATACTAAAGCACTGATTACCTTGATGAATCACTCCCTATATTTTGTGGGAAATTCAAATTGTTCCCACAATGCAACAAAAATGACTCTGCGACACAGTACCGTAACAAAACTATTCGGAGCCCCGGTGCAAGAGGATATTTGCCCCCCCCCCCCACAGGAGAAGGTATTTTTCAATATAATAGTAAAAGCAGCAAACAATATTAGACACAGACACACATACATACACAGAAATACTTTCCTCCAAAATAATCTTAATGGAATAACATAAGATAGAAAAGGTAAGTTATATTTTATTTACATAAGGCATTTCACAATTTACGATAATTTTACAGAGCTTTTAAAAAGCAAAGTACTATATCCATCGTGCAAAGTAAGTGAAATGTCTTTTCAATATTAGTCAAAATGAGAAAAGCATTAATTATACATTTTTTAAAAGAGAAAACAAAAAAATATGAGAAATAATTTTATTCATAGTGCATCATAGTTATACACATGTTACTTACGGAAAAGAACATCATGATTAAAAGGCAATATCAGGGAGTTTCACAACTGCTGAAACCATTTCAAAATAAATTTATTGTAATGGATTCAAATATTAAAACATGCAACGTACCATACAATGCAACAAAAATTTTAAGTCGTTTCAAAAAGCTTTTTTCCTAGCTTTAGCATCAGCAAAATCTAAAGCAGTCTTGTCTATGTTTACCTCTAAAGTTTGTTTTCGTTCTACGTTTAATATAGCAACATTTGTTAAACTTTCTTGTGAGGTACTACTTCTCAAGTTGTTCATGATCTTTAGTTTCGAGAACGAGCAAGCGTTCAGCAGAAGTCACACTTACTGGTATTGTTAGAAAAATTACAGATGCGGTAAGCACATCAGGAATAGACGTAGGATACTCATTTTCCACTAAGAACAAAGCTATTTCCCGAATTGTTCGAAGGTTACCTATTTCAGCCCTAGAATAATCTCTGAATACCAGTATTTGCCGTGGAAAATCTGAGCTTACATCACTACTGTACTTTGTAGCAAAGTCATATCCAGATTTCTGAAGGTCTCCCTCAGATGCAGACAGCCGTGTTGCTGGGGTGAGAAAAGAAAAGCTATTGAGCATTTCAGTCATTCCGTGAAAACGGGTTCTAAGTTGTGACGCAATACAATCCAGAATAGGAGAAAATACAGTGACACGAAATGTCTTCCGATACATTTAGCCTACTATCTGTAGCCAGTTCATCAAAATATTTCTTTACTAAAATTTTGCGTTTCTCTTGAAATGTTTCTGAAATACTCAATTTCGAGCATAGATCTTTTGTGGACAGGTGGCTTGGGGACTCAAAAACAGAAAAAGATATTACTAAAAATTGCTGTCAATATTAAAACTAACATTGATTTTCTCTCGCACACAAGAAATGAATAATAAAATATAAGTATTCAATAGCCTACTGAGTAATTAACGTGCTCGACGGGGCCCTCTAAGCTTGGGGGCGCCGGTGCGTTGCACCGCTTGCACCGCCCATTGTTACGGCACTGCTGCGACACTACCGGCTAGAGTTGTAACTAACTGCATCGTCTGCTACTGGCAGTAGCTAAGTGTATCATTGGCTAACTCTATCAAACTCACGTGCTCTGAATGATTTGATTCGTTCTTGCAGTTAGTAGTTTGTAGTACCCAACTTTCTTGAGTGGCTGCGCCACAGTCTTCACAGTTTCAGAGGGAAGAGCAGCTTTTATACTATATTGTAATACTATATTATTACTTTATGTACTAAAGCATGTGTATATTTCTGTTCTCAAAATAATGGGTCGTCTCACTACCGCTTTATCGAGCATATCACTAAAAACTGAAATGAAATGAAATCTTTGAGTTTTACGTCCGACGATTATGCCGGCTAGGCTAAAGGAAACGGTGATGATAAGAAATGAATGAAATGGTGGAATGAAAAAAGTGCGAGAAAACGGGAGAAGCCCGAGGAAAACCACGCACCACAAAGCTCACTTGGCGCGAGCTGGGATCGAACCAGGGACCCCATACACCAGAGGTGAACACCCTACCACTGAGCAGCCTCATAACTAAAAATTGTTTTTAAGCAAAATTCGTTTTAATATATTGAATTTCTTAAGCAATTTGCAGTTTTGCTGCATCACAAAATGGTACGTCATGATACAAAAGCACAGTTAAAATAAAATGACTTCAAAAATTAATACTTTTTTTTTTCAAATAAAAAAATAAAACGAAGTTGTTTCTATATGTGTATTTACGCACCGTCATGTTAAGATTTGGGATGCATACTGAGTTTCATCTTCCAAGCTGAGATACTTTGTTCTTGGAAAAGGACCTGCATTCCCTTTAACTTCCTTAGAATATGTATCTTAAAATAAACCTTTGTTGTTCCTTGTTCTAATGGTAAAACGAGTTTTCTGTCCCAACTTTATATTTCTAGCTCCCTTACGTTGATTACCAAAAAACTAAACCACATTCGTTATAAAAATTTCGAATCTTTCAAATGCTATAACTAATGTGCAATACTGGTCAGCGGCATAATCAGAAGCACATCATGCAAGGCACTAATAATTTCCATAATTCACAAGTGCGTTTGCACACACACACACACACACACACACACACACACACACACACACACACACACACACACACACACACATATATATATATATATATATATATATATATATATATATATATATATATATATATATATATATATATATATATATATATATATATATAAAATGGGAAATCAGGGTATTCGCGAACACTGGGGTAATGCCGAACACCCAAGTTTACGCCCAAGGAAGCTTGTTAGAAAACAGACAATTTTGTTGCATGCTAGCGGAAAGGCCTGGGAAAGTGTACCATAAATTTGGCGAGAGTCGGTGGAGTGGATTACCGGGAAGAAGATATTTTGTTGTTTTTGTCGATTCACTTACAACGTTGATTCAACAATGTGCGCAAGGTAAGTTGGCTCTTATCTTATCTATATTGTTACTGATACGGCCAAGGGCGACCATGTTGTGGTTTCCAAGGGGAGCAAGAAAAAGCGACATTTCAAATATAGTTTCAAATTTTGCTGTAACTATTCTAAAAATTATATAGGGTTTTCGATATTCCGGAGTACAATTTCCTCTAGGGGGCGAGCGCCCCACTTTGCCCCCCTGCTGGGCGTCCTAGGATACGGCTATATATTCCCCTATGTTTGGGCTATATATTCTTTGAAATCTTATTAGGATGTATGCAGTCAACAAGTAGTCCAACTTTAGCAATAAAATGGTGTCTCATGGGGTAATGCCGGGCAGAATGTTCGGGATTGCCTCATGATATGAAATAAATTATCAAAATAATAATAATAATAATAATAATAATAATAATAATAATAATAATAATAATAATAATAATAATAATAATAATAATAATAATAATAATAATAATAATTAAATATGAACAGTAAGAAATAAGTTAATGAAATTGGTTTGGAAAATAGATCATGTTTTAGTAATAGACCCTAAGCGTTATTAGCTTTATTAATTAGAATACTTTGCTATATTTATGATTTTAAGGTATTAGTAGCCTATTTCATTACTCTATAGTCAGTAACCCTATTTTAGATATCTGATCCTTCATCATAGGTTGCATTTTTTCCTATGTGTGATTCAGAGTGTTTTACAAATTTATTTAGCCTAGTAGGGTCCATTAGCTGTTAGCCACTTTTGTTCAGCCTATTAACCGCATTTGAATGTTGAACTAATAAAGAACATTGTCCTTTGAAGTAAACGTTAATATGTATATCTTTGACTTCTGCAATTTTAATGAATATTTTACTTAATACACCGTTATTTATGATTTTGTTTCATAAGAGTACACTTTGTTTAGTCTATTACCGGTTTGGTTATGCTTCTCATTAACCTTGAGTTATGTTTGTAATTATAATTCTTATTAAAGATTTAAATACTAAATTACTGTATAATTTTAATGTATTTTAATGCATTTAACTTCTTTCGTAAAGGAAAGTTTAAAGTAAACAGTATGTTCGGGATTACCCCGACCACTAGGGTAATCCCGAATATAGGTACATTTTTAAAGTGTCGTACTGATTTGTTGAAAAATGTTACTTTTGACTTTCCGCGGCATTTTAGTAAACAGGAAAAACTCCAAGCTTTTTACACACAAGAAATCTTTATTTTATCTCTAAAAACAACAGAGTTATTTATAGTCAGAGCTTAAATGTTCGTAAATACCCCGGTCTCCCCTAAATATATATAAAGCATTATATGAAGGCACCGGCAGAAATATGGGCCATATGGTCGGTCAGAATATTTCATGAGTTCTTGCGATAAGAAGCTTAGAATTTTCTGTTAGTACCCAGTAGTGAGGCGAATACTAAGTAAGACAGATAAGAAAGAAGTCACGCTCATTTCAGTTTTCTTTAATCACGCATTATTGAAATATGCTAAGAAGTCCTAAATTAAAACTATTGGAGTTACGGCCCATGAAAGGCTATGGCTAGCAAGATTAGCTCACTTTTAACTATGTGAGTGCGTGGCCAGTGCATCGATTCCCAGTGCCATTTTTTGGGGGCTTTTTTTTCAGGTAGCTCCCTAACTGCCTCATGATACTGTGTCAATGCCGGAAAATTTTTAGCGCTCTCACCAAGAACTACACACCATTTAGACCAAGATCGAACATGCTAACAATTCGGCTAAATAGGAGCTAAATGATAATATCTGACCGCATACTCTTCTGATCACTTTCTCTTTTTAAAACTTTCTGTTCACAATCATAGATAAAATTTGTTTAATGTTATAACGAGGAAGAGTTGAAAAAGATAAAGAATACAATATATAACATCTGCTCAAATCTTTTGTAGAATTAAAGATGGAGCATCTGGGAAATAAGTATTTCTTTAACATTTTGCTTGTTTTTCGTGATAAATTACGATATTATATATATATATATATATATATATAATTATATATATATATATATATATATATATATATATATATATATATATATATATATATATATATATATATATATATATATATATATATATATATATATAGAGAGAGAGAGAGAGAGAGAGAGAGAGAGAGGCTACCAGGTCTACAAAGTAATAAGTTATTAGATCTCGTATATATATATATATATATATATATATATATATATATATATATATATATATTAGGGTGGTCCTTATTTATATGGGAAAAAATAAATTTAGGAATTTCCTTGGACGAACCCCTTAAAATGTTTCCATATGGGACCAAATTAAACCAGGAGAAAAATTAGATCCATTGAATAACTTTAAACGGTGCCTCAAGCGACCTAAAGTTTTAAATTCGTTTACAATATATAGTATATGGGGAATACCTAGAATAAACCCTTATAATTTAGAAACGGCTTCTTTAGGGAATGGGAAGATACAATGGATAATGGAACTAGAGGAAGAGACCAACCTAATCTTGTATAGCATTATGATGGCGGCCATCTTGAAGTCAGGTCAAAATTTTCAAATAGGAAGAGGGTCATGTGACATATCGTTTTAAGGTAGCGTTTTCCGAGAAGTACAAATTTGGCATTATTTGTACGCTACCAATAATCATGTAAGAGTTATTACGTCTGAAAAACGAAATGCTTCGATGTAATGTTATTTTATTGTAGTACAGATTTGTAAGAAATTTGAAAGTATTTTACATAAATTGGAAACAAACTGCTAGAGAAAGTTAAATCTTTGTTTCCCCATGAACTAGAAATAAGGTTTCCATCAAAATGATTCATAGACCATTATGAGGAAAAAGAAAAAATAGAACTTGGAAGAAATCGAACTATCCCTTATTTGTGTAGTAGCTTTATGCTAAGTTTTCAATAAGTTTTCAATCTTATTTGCTACACAGTTCACTTTTGTCACATCTAGGAAAAGATTTTCTATGGGCCTTTACTATCTGCAAAAGAAACTGTTTATGCTCCTCATTTTTCGTAAGAACATTGCTGTAATCTTATATTAGTTTCACTCACCTTTCTGTTGCATGGATCATTTTGTTACGTGGATCAATTAAACTATTGTCTTTCCTCGAAGATAGTCATTGTTATTTGACCATGAAATCGGATCGCACTCAAGAAATTTGAATTTTTTAAATCTCTCGAGAAAAATTTGTTGTAACAAAATGATTGATTTCTCTTCTCACAATAATTTTTATGGCATCACCTCTTGCGTCAAGCCACTTTGGTGCTTCACGGTTTCCCCTTACAGTTTTTAATTTTTCAACAAATTTTTATTTCTCCATTGTGCTAACTTCATCATAAAAATAAACAATGCTACGTATTCATCCGTCAAGTACCAGAGATGCCGAGAAAGTTTAGAAAGAGCCCTTCAGACAATTCAGTCAGCGGCGGCTGCTGAGGGGGAGCCAATATGCCAGGGCACTGCCACAAATAATACAAAAAATAATATATTTTTTATTTTTATTTTTTTTTTAAACTTTTAAATGTTTACTAGTTAGTAACCTGTATTCACTTTAACGACGTTTGTCTATAAATTCTATCGTTCGTCGTTACACAATTAAATTTCATACATCTTCATCTTTTAATCAACAACAACTATTTTATATTATTTTTTCTTTTTCTTCTAACAAGTTACTTCCTAAGACTAATATCATAAATGAGAGGAGAGTGATTACAAAAGGAAAATTTCGTCCAAAGCTTTTCCCGGAGGGAGAGTTCCTAGCATCGCTGCTACGTTCCCTCTTTGCTCAGCCATACTTATTCTTTGTATAAGATAGGATGAAGCTCGGGTGTCTCCTGTGTTAATAGTTATGCGGTGTCCAACTTCCTTAATGAAGTTTAGACCTTCCTGACCCCAGGACCCACAAGTTTCGATGGCTATAGTGACGAAGTGGTATTTGTCCAAGAAGTTGTTATATTTTCGTCTCTTTTCATATTCCCTGCGAGTTGCAACCGTCCCAGCTTTTGTGGAAGATGAAGGAAGATTAGAGGGGGCTAGGGTATCGGTACAAGTAAAATTCCATATTAAAGCCTTCCCTCGTTTCCAAGGCACCAAAGACATTCCGTCAGGTCTCTTGCCATCAGAGCGACTACACCCCATTGGCTCTCTCACGGAAGGCGTTCCCGAGGAGATGAGGGCTCTCATAATGAGATCGTTAACAGTGGTGTCGAGAGTATCTGCCAGCACTGTGAACACATGATAGACCATGTATACCTTTCTTATCCACTAAACTTCCGCAAGCCGGGCACTGGTGTTGTTCACAGACATCTGCTCCCAAACGTAACGCACAAGCGATTCGAAAACTTTCGTCGGGAAGATGTAGCCCTAGGGATGAAGATGAGGTAGCTTGTAACCAGGCACCTGCTTCAGGAGAAGAAGTAGCAAGAAGACGTGCCTTATCTTCAGGATTGGTGGAGGACTGAAGAATAGAAGATAATCTGGAGTCTGTAAGAGGAGCATCCCATGAAGTTTGAAAACTTCTCTTATCAAAATCAGGTAGATCGAGTCCGCCGTACGATATCCACTGGGAGATACAATCATTTATCTCAGCTTCTGAATCCTGATGAATATCCCAGCGAAGAAGAGAAGTGATCAAAGGCATAGAGCTATACATGGATGAAAGGAAAGATGGAGTAGCCAAGTCAAGGGCTCGACGAATTCCTAGACCTCCATGATCCACAGGGAGAGATGCTTGTAGCCATGAGTTGTCTGTGAGAGAGCAGTTGAGAAGAGATTCTAGGCCAAGTCGGATGGATTCATCATATTGTTCCAGAAGATCTGTCTCATGCCAGGATGGAGAACTACGAAGGAAATATAACATTCTAGGAATGGCTAATGAGGCCCGTAGGATATAAAAAGCTGAGTGGGTAGATATCTTAGATAGGCGAGTGAAGAAGAGATCTAATTTAGATATCTTGTCCAATAACAAAATGCGTCGAGTATCAGTGTGTAGTGCGGCACCAAAAAGGGAGGCTCTGTCGGATGATATAAGTTGGATTTCAGGTGCAACTTCGTTGAAAAGGGAGTAAAGGGTGTTAGTTCGCTCGTTTGAGACTCCCAAGAAACCGACTTCACATTTGCAGAAATTGAGCTGTAATCCAATGTCACGAGATTGAGTACGAATCTTTGACAAAGCTTCGAGGACATCTTCCTTGTCTCCAGCTATAGTCCCATCGTCGAGGTACCAAATGTTTAATTCAGTATTGATATTTCTGACAATAGATTGAAGTGTTAGCGCAAATAAAGCAGGTCCTAGGGGGTCGCCTTGTTGAACACCTCGCTGGGAGAGTATGATATCTTCACCAAAAAATAGATGACTTGACTGTGAGTAACACTGATGTATGAAGTTGTATATATAAAGGAAGTGCGTTTTTACGGCTGTAAGCATAGAGTCTCTGTTGATTTCATTGAATGCATTCCGGAAATCTAGTTTCAAGAAAATTTTCTCTTGTTTATGGGGATGAGAATAATACAGTCGGGCGACATGGGCTGTAACCCCTGAGCCATGAGGAACGCATACTCCCAACTGATGTGGTGACAAGAAAGTAGATAGATATTATATTTGCATCTTACTAAATAACAAACTTTTTAATTTTATGCACAATACTTTCCTTGCAACGTCATCATTGCTCACGAGAAGCTGGTTTGAGTCGCGCTCAGTGATTGAATGCGCTCAGAATTACTCGCGCGCTAGCAGTACATAAGCCTACATGTATCTCTACCAGAGCCCTGCACGGGCCGGGCGCGCCCGGTTTGGCCCGGTGCCCGGCCCGTTTCAAGTAATATCAAACTGGACCGGGCCCTAACCGGTCCGGGCACATTTCGGGCCGAATCGGGCCTAACTGGGCCGAGCCGGGCCGGCCCGGCTCGGCCCGGATACTCTGAAAAACGGTTCGGAAACTAATGTTGTCAGCCTATTTGTTTTTTTAATGTCCTCCACTACCTCTATTTTTGCTGTGTTTGTACGGTCTTACTGTCAGCCTATGTTAATCGTAATGTGTTTGGGAAACTGACTCTTTATTCAAGACTGCGATGTACTGGTAATACTATTACTATTACTACTTCTACTACATCTATTACTACTTCTACTATTACTACTACGACCACTGCTAATACTACTACAAGTGCTACGACTTCACGTCAGAGTTGACATGTCTGGTGGTACCGAATTTACTTTCTAAGTACAGAATAAAATGGAGAAATGCTAGTTATTATGGCCGGTCTGCGTAGAATGTGAACCGATGGTTGATCTACGAGGGAGAACAGTGGCTCAGTAGAAAAAACACTCACATCTGGTGCTGGAGGTCGTCGGATCAATCCCTGCTCATGCTATGTGAGCTTTGTTGTGGACAAACATCGTGTGCGTGGGAGTTTCTGGGGTGGTCCCGCTTCCTCCCACTGTTTTCTTTCCACCAATTCATCCCATCATCATCCATACAGCCTGAGCATTAGTTACCTAAAGAACGTATGATAAAGTCAAGTACTTGACCTAGTAAGTAGAATTTGGTACGCTACCATTGGACCACGGAGGGCAAAACCATGAACTGGCGTGCTCATAAGATCAGTGCAATTTGTAGTAATGTTCAATTAGCAAGGCAAATATCGAATGGTGTTACATGTTCATGTATTGTTTATAGTATGATGCTACAAATATAACAAAATATAATGATCAAATAAATCACCAAATCGCCAGGGTCGATTAGGTGTTCCTGGAACGGTGGCTCAGTGGTTGAGCGTTCACCTCTGGTGTATGGGGTCCCTGGTTTGATCCGAGCTCTCGCCAAGTGAACTTTGTGGTGGACTGTGTGGGGGGTTCGCGGTGTTCTCTTGTTTCCTTTCACTTTATTTATTCCACTATTTCATTTATTTCTCATCACCATCGTCTCCTTTAGGCTAGTTGGCATAACTTGGAACCACCTACCAAGAAGAATAAACTAATGGATTGGGAAGATAGACATTCAGTCTCTGGTGAATTTGATGATGAAGTAGACATCTACCTCAACATGTCATCATGTGTAAGAGAACTAGATATACTGCAGTGGTGGAAGCAACAAGAACAAACATTACCAAAATTGTGTAAATTAACGCGTCAGTATCTCGTCATCCCTGCTTCTAGTGCGTCTACTGAAAGAGCTTTAAGTACTCAGGAATGGAGAAATGCTCTAAAGCCTGAAACTGTTGACTCTGTTTCCGTGCTATTTGATGCGTACAAGGACATACAGTAAAGCGATGTTCATTTTGCACTATTGGTTTCTTAGGAAAACTTATATTTTCATTTTCTTAATATCAACTATCCGACGACGAGGAGGGATCGATCCGACGACCTCTAGCACCAGATGTGAATGCTTTACCTGCTGAGCCACCATTGCCCCTCGTCAAGCAACTGTTCGCATTCTACGCAGACTGGCCATAATAACTAGTATTTCTTCGATTTTTTCTGTACTTTGAAAAAAAATGAAATGAAATCTTTCAGTTTTACGTCCCACGGTTATGCCACGTAGGCTAAAGGAGACGGTGATGATGAGTAACGAATGAAATGGTGGAATGAAGAAAGTGGGAGGAAACGGGAGAACCCCGAGAAAACCCACGCACACGGTGTTTGTCCACCACAAGGTTCACTTGGGGACTGGGATCGAACCCGGGACCCCAAGCACCAGAGGAGAACGCTCTACCACTGAGCCACCGCGGCCCCCCTTTCTGTACTTAGATTGTAAAGTATGTACCACCAGACATGTCAACTCTGACGCGAAGTCGTAGCAGTTGTAGTAGTAGAAGTAATAATAATAATAATAATAATAATAATAATAATAATAATAATAATAATAATAATAATAATAATAATAATAATAGCAGTAGCAGTAGTAGTAATAATAAGAGTAGTAGAAGTACAGTACTATACAGTCTTGAATGAAGAGTTAATTTCCCAAACACATTACGATTAACACAGGCTGCCAACATTAGTTTCCGATTCGTCTTTCACGGTGTCCGGCCCGGCTCGAGATTCCGGCCGGGCCGGGCCGGGCACGGACTTCAGATCCATTCGGGTCGGGCCGGGTCGTCTTCGGGCCTGGGTTTGCAGGGCTCTGATCTCTACTCTCTTCGTGCCAAGTTCTCCCGTGCTCTCCCGACTGTTCTAAAAATGGTTTGTGCGCATGCTCGTTAGTTGGAGAGCAGGAGTAAAGTACGGAGAAATAACTAGCGTTTTGTGCCACGATCGAAGGTGGCTCAAAGGGGGAGATTTGTTTCGTTTCGTCTTATATTTTGATACTCTAGGAAAGGGGGCTTTGGTTTGGAGTCTTTTGGAATTCTAACACGTGACTTCTGATTAATTTGTTCCCATTGCAGTGTTTCCAAACTAGTTACATATTACATATCAATATGTACCATCTAGATTTGACCCTCCCAAAAATCGATTTGGAGTTTATTTCGTTATTGTGTTGTCAACGCAGGTATGATTCCCCCCTGATTGAAACATAAACATATTGTGCACCTGAGCGTTTTATGGTGTTGAATGTGATGTGTGTATGTAACTTGTCAATTATATATTTTTGCGAAATTTTGATGCTGAGTATTTAAGTGTAGTGTTGTTTTCTTCTTTCTCTATATTTGTAACTACTTTCCGTGAAATCAGGACAATACATTATGATGAATGCGGCAAGTAACTTACTGAAACATCCGTTTTCGTCCCTATCATATGACGACAAGCTAACTGTTAAAAATTTAGGAAAGTCAATGCCTAATTTAAAATTATGTGTTAAGCAAGTGATCCATAATAAGGAAAGATTGCATCAATTTAACATGAACATATATTTGAAAAACAGTTTGAATTTGTGGCTGTGATGTAGCCAATGCTTTATTTTGTTTTCCGTGTGTGTTGTTTGAGGGGGACGCAAGCTGGACAAAATCTGCTTTATGTTTATAATAAGTTTACTGTAGGCACAAACAACTTCATTCGAACTAACTAACTAACTATATATATATATATATATATATATATATATATATATATATATATATATATATATATATATATATATATATATATATACATATACATATATATATATATATATATATATATATATATATATATATATATATATATATATATATATATATATGTGTGTGTGTGTGTGTGTGTGTGTGTGTATGTTACTTACTTACTTACTTAAGCCGTCCTCTTCTACCTTCCAGTGTAGAGGGGTTTCCAGAGAGCTTTCCAATCGTCTCTATTTCGTGCTGTTGTCTGCACCGTCTTCCATGGAACCTTCTTGTTCTTTGCGATTTCTCGAATATCTTCCAGCCATGTTTTCCTAGGTCTTCCTTTTGGTTTCTTTCCTATAACTTTTGCCTCGTATACTTGTTTCACTATTCTCTTTTCATCCATTCTTGTTAAATGACCAAACCATCTCAACTTTATCTTCTGTATTTCATCTTCCAATGGAGCTATTTTAAGCATTTCTCTTATTTTTACATTCCTTATCTTGTCTCTTCTGGTTTTACCCTCTATTTTTCGTAGAAATCTCATTTCCGTTGCTTGTAGTTTCTTTTGTTGGTTTCTACTCAAGGTCCAAGACTCACAAGAATAAGTTAATATTGGCTTATATATCGTTTTGAATACTGTTGTTTTTGTTCTTTTTGTTACTTCCTTTCTGTTCAGGAGCTGTGTCTTTAACCCATTAAAACATCTTCCTGCAGCTGCTACTCTGTTAGAGATTTCTGTGTCTAGTTTTCCTTCTTTATTTATCCAGGTTCCTAGGTATTTGAAATTATCCACTTGTTCTATTGTTTCATTTCTGATTTTGATGTGGTGCTTTTTGTCTTCTTTAGAAATTATCATCGATTTTGTTTTGCCTATGTTTATTTTTAAATTTCTTTTTTTCAAGTGCTCGTCCCACAACTTTAAGTTAAAATTCAAATTTTCTTCTGATTTGGCTATTAGGACTACATCATCTGCAAATGCTAATTCTGCGATTTTTATTGGTTTCATTTTCCAGAAACCTACTTCATACCATTTGTTGTTCTTGCGGCATTCCTTCATAACGTCGTCTAGTACAAGGTTGAACAAAATAGGGCTGAGTACACAGCCTTGTCTTACTCCTGATGTAGTGTAAAATTCTTTTGATGTTTCATTACATGTCCTTACATAGTTCCTTGTTTGTCTATAATAACTCTGAATTACATTTGCTAACTTACTATTTACATTCCTGTTTTGGAGGCTTTTCCATATTTCTTCTCTTCTGACGGTATCAAATGCTTTCGTTAGATCTATGAAGCAAAGATGGATTTCTTTATTTTGATTTATTCCTTTTTCTATGATTTGTCTCAGCGAAAATATTTGATCTTGTGTGCTTCTGTTTGGTCTAAATCCACTTTGAGAATCTTCCAATTGCGGTTCGATTTCCTTCCTTAGTTTCTCATCAAGAATCCTTGCAAAGATTTTAGCTACTGTACTCAGGAGCGAAATCCCTCTATAGTTATTGCAGTCTTTGTTGTCTCCTTTCTTATAAATGGGTACTATCACTGCGATTTCCCAATCACTGGGTACTTGTTCCTTCTTCCAAATCAAGTTAAATAGCTTTACCAGCATTTTTCTTCCAAACGTACCTAGATGCTTTATCATTTCTGGAGCAATTCCATCATGTCCTGATGCTCTTCCGGCTTTCATTTTCTTTATTGCCCTTTCCAATTCTTCCTGTTGGATGTTATTTTCCGTCTCTTCTGCTTTGTGTCTGTCGTCTTCTTGTGACTGTTTTTCGGTTCCTCTATGAGCATATTTCCTTAACTTTTGCCTTATATTTTCGACTCTCCTATTTCTCTCTTGTATTGGTTCCTCCTTCTCTTTCAGTGTTTCTTCGAAGTATTCTCCCCATCTTTTTATTATCTCATCTTCCTTGACCAATACTTTCCCTTCTTTATCATATATTCTTTTAATTATTGGCTCTTTTTGTTCTTTTCTCATTGATTTCAGTGTACCATAGAATAACTTTACGTTTCCTTGATAATTCTCCTGTAACCTTTTCCCGAAGTCTTCCCAAGCTTCCTTTTTACTTTTTATTACTAGATCCTTTACCTTTTTTCTCTGTTCTTTGTATCTCTCATAGTCGCTATCCGTTTTCGTTGATAGATAGTTTTTCCATCTTTTCTTCTTCTCTCTGACTTCCCTTTGAATTTCCTCATTCCACCATGCTGTTCTTTTAATTTGCGAACCCCCAATTTTGGATTTCCCGCATACCTGCACTGCCTTCTTTATGATTGTTGTTTTAAATTTCTCCCAAAGTTCTTCTACGTCCTCTATTTCTTCTTCTTGTAGCAACCTTTCGAATACTTCTTCTGTTTCTTGTGTATATGCTCTTCTAGAGTCTTCTTCTGACAATTTCTTAATCTTTATTTTCTCTGTAACTTTCCTTTTTCTAATGGCTGGTTTTCTTGCTTCTTCTCTAGTAGCTATTAATTCCATTGCTAAAAGATAATGATCGCTCCCTATTTCTGGTCCTCTCATGACTCTTACATCCTTGATTTCTTTCCAGTTTTCTCTAGGCACTAATATGTAATCTATTATAGACTTCTCTTTCTTTGATGGTTCTTCTCTTGTATACAGATGGATATTTTTGTGTTTAAATTTTGTATTGGTTATTACGAGGTTGTTTTCGACGCAAAACTCGAGGATTCTTGTTCCGTTGTCGTTTTGTATTGTTTCACCATATTGCCCTAGTAGCCCATTATAGTTCTTATAGTTTCTCCCAACTCTTCCATTGAAATCTCCAATTACTATTGTTGATAGGTTGCTGTTGTCTATTGTTTGTTGTAATGTGTCCCAAAATACTTCTTTCTGTTCTACTGGAGCATCTTCACTTGGTCCGTACCCTATAACTATTTTTTCTCGTCTATCTTCTTCCTGATCTAGTATGATTGTGAGTGTCATTATGTTTTCGTTCACAAACTCCCAGTCTTGTATTCTGTTTATAATGTCCTGTTGTACTATACAACCTACTCCTCTTCTTGCTCTTTCGAATTTTGATACTCCTGAGTAAAATAAAGTATACCCATTCCCTATGTTTTCTATACCTTGTCCTTTCTTTTTGGTTTCGGTTATACCTATAATTTTCATTTTCAGCTCCTTTGCTTCTGCTGTTAGTTCTTGTTCTTTTCCTGTTAATCCTCGAACATTCCAGGTTCCAATTCTCATATATCCTAGTCCTCGCCTTGTTGTTATCAGATCATTCAGACCGGCTCTCTGTTTCCCTGTTCTTTTGATGTTTGACGATTTCGGACATACGAGTTATCAGCCCGTAGTATCCTATCGTGATGAAGGGGTTGCCTTCTTTAGGTGCTCACGCTCACCTTTGTCTGACTGTTGGTCTGCAGACTTCTTGTTTTACAGGGAATTAATGCCTAACCCTCCTCCTTTCTCATCCGGGCTTGGGACCGGCAATGGCGGAGTTGTGTGTGTATGTTACTGTAATAAAATAATCTTATTTGTGCCTTTACATGTACTTTTTTTTTTTTTTTTTACGGATATGCGCTTTTTATTGTGTACGTTTTGGCACTACCATATCATATACTTACGAGCCGCCACTGAATTCAGTATCTATTTGTTTATAACTGTACAAACCTTTCAAATATTACAGGTCTTTTAATGGTGAATGGGGTGCTTGATCACATTTAAATCAAGCTTGCACATACAGTCGTATCAGAAAAATGCATACTCTCCGAAGATCCGTTTCAATTTGCTTCATTAAACGAAATTCTTGGCGAAAAAGAAGTATTTTTAAATTGTAGATAGCTTTTCCCATCCACCTTGCATGGTGAATTGCTCCAGGTAAACGAAAGAAAACGCCTCGAGGAGGAATGCCAGCCAAGAATATGATTGTCAGTTCTAAAAATTCCCTCTAATCTTCTATGCAGTGTCCTGCTTCTACAAGTTTGATAGCAAAATTCACTACAACACTTCATTTCTTATATCGGAAATATTGTTCCTTACATCATCATCATCAATTCCTGGAATAAAGTTGGTACAATCTATTTTAGATTACTCGTTCTGAAAACGCTTAAACAGGGGAACATCCAGTCCAGATGCAAACGAAACACAACACTTGTCAAATACACATTTTAAAACCAATTCATAAATGTAGTGTCTTCAAGGAAGATATAGAAGATATTCTTGGAGCTTCTGATCTAGCAGAATTCAGGCACCGTTGACATGACACATATTGCAAACAAACTGCCTGCACGAACTTTACCAAAGTCTATTCTTCAAGCTAATGAACTGTAGTAGAATCAATATGTTCTCTTCTTGATAATAACAAACTGAGAACACCAATTAGCCTCTCATGACCATCTTCTGTAGTAATTATTGATAAACTGTTGTCTTTCTGCTAGTCAAATTCGGCAGTAGGTTTCCGTCCCATTGCACAATTAACGCACTTGACGCATTCCGAAATTATTTTGGTGGTCCTGTGCAACTTCGCTATGGATTTTCTCTCAGCATCGGTGAACGGAAGACCCATTTATTACTAGTTCCTCTACATTATGGCCTAATGCTTTTGCCGTCGCTGTCAGAATATGTATTGTTACTCTATCAGTGACCTTATATAGATCAAGAGCAGCAACCTGTCTTGGAGTAGGCCTAATAAAATTAGTTTTTCCTCTTTGACATTTCTTGCAGGGTCTGGATACACACACGCATCCATATTTACGCTTTCTCTAACATATTCAACTGGATTTTCCTCTTAATTTCTTGAAATGTTTACCTTCATGTCTTTTGGTGTATAAAATTCTAACAAATAATTTGCAGAAGTGCGTTTTTCTGTGCGTTCCTCTTTCTTTCGAAACCGTGCATATCCCTTTAGTTCTTTTCGCGCTAAATTAATGTATTTACTTTTAGTCGTGTATAAATTATTATCTGTAAACAAGAGAAATCACTTCACAGGTAATAATTCTTAGACGACTAAAGCTATCTTTAAAATAGTGCCAGATTTGTGCTTCTGGTGAAACGCTACCTCAAAACGATATGTCACATGATCTTCTTCCCATTTGAAAATTTTGACCTGAATCCAAGGTGACGAACTTCAAGATGGCCGCTATGACAATACTATACAACATTAGATGTGTTTCTTCCTCTAGTTTCATTATCTAGGATATCTTCGCATTCCCTTAAGCCGTTTCTATTTTTTTTTCATACTGTATGTATTGTAACCGGCTTCAAAACTTGAGGCACCATTTAATATTATTCAACGGAACTTATTTTTCTCCTGACTTAATTTGGTCCAATATGAATCCATTTTAGGGGATTCGGCCAAAGAAATTCAGAAATCAAAAGTATATATTAATAAAGAGGAGTAGAATCGAGCATTTTAAAAATTTTCTTGTCTTGCTTATTTAAATATATATTGTCGCCGATTTTATCAACTTTTTTTTCAATCTTACGTGGAAAATAATTTGTTTACATAATTTATAGTTTTAAAATCAGCTTACTTGGTAAGTAAGTCATTTATGCATATTTAACAATAGTCTTACTATATGTCTTCTTTCTAGCAGAAAGTTTCCCTTACTAAAAAGCCGTTATAAATGAAAGAAATATGAAGGGTAATGGACTCCATTCAAGACTAATTATTCCACGCTAATAACCTTTTAATTTGCATTGCAACAAGATTCGTCTCGTACCAGCTTCAACCGTGTAAAGAGTCGGGACGGGCTTTAATGGAACATGGATGAATTATTGAAAACTTTTCTCCCTAGATGGCTGCGCTGCGTGTTATTTTCAAGCGTGCAATATATATAGAGATAGATATATATCTCATCGCTTTTGGGTGCTTGATATTACACGGGCTGTTCATTGCTTGTCTGAAATTACCAGATGCATGAAGGCAAGTCCTCTCAACATACGCTTATATGGCCTCTCCATTACGTTCCTCATTAGTTTTGCCGAGATTGGCTCCTGTTAGCGGAAACTCATCAGCCCGTCATCTCGTCCGCCCCTCCACTACTTCAGTTTTTGTTTTATTCACTTCTCCTCTCATCTCCCAAATTAGACGGTTTTATAGGCGAACAAAAACGACTCACGGATCATATTATAGAAGTTTACCCTACTTATACTTCTATCGAAAACCAGAAATTATGGGTCCATATCGTACTAACAATTTAACCAGAGGAAGGATAGGGTATATGAAACTATACCTAGGTGTAAAATTGAGTAGGTCTATGCGTTTTATTAAGTGAATTGATTCATATTCGTAACATAGGTTATGTAACAATTTGTACTATTATCGATTTCTAAAGCTTGTGACAACCATATTGGCATTTCAGCTAAACGAATAAAACGCAAGCTCTGACGCAATGTTGCCGAGTGCTAAGGGGTGTGGTTATGGCTAAGCAGACGAAATACATCGCGATCAGGTG